>NC_065920.1:78228214-78885696 GCF_024586455.1 Bactrocera neohumeralis | reverse complement strand
TCTGTAATTTGGGACATAGCTATAGTAGTTTCTGAGATATATACAAAAAACTTAGTAGGGGGCGGGGCCACGCCCACTTTTCCAAAAAAATTACGTCCACATATGCCCCTCCTTAATGCGATCCTTTGTGCCAAATTTCACTTTAATATCTTTATTTATGGCTTAGTTATGACACTTTATAGGTTTTCGGTTTTCGCCATTTTGTGGGCGTGGCAGTTGGCCGATTTTGCCCATCTTCGAACTTAACCTTCTTATGGAGCCAACAAATACGTGTACCAAGTTTCAGCATGATATCTCAATTTTTACTCAAGTTACAGCTTGCACGGACACTCAACTTGCCCATCTTCGAACTTAACCTTCTTATGGAGCCAACAAATACGTGTACCAAGTTTCAGCATGATATCTCAATTTTTACTCAAGTTACAGCTTGCACGGACGGACGGACAGACGGACGGACGGACGGACAGACGGACGGACGGACGGACAGACGGACGGACAGACAGACATCCGGATTTCAACTCTCTCGTCACCTGATCACTTTGGTATATATAACCCATATCTGACTCTTTAGTTTTAGGACTTACAAACAACCGTTATGTGAACAAAACTATAATACTCTCCTTAGCAACTTGTTGCGAGAGTATAAAAATACAACATATCTGTGTATATTAATGGGTATCAGCCGCGATGCTAACGATGTGGTTAAAAAAATTAAATTTTGCAAAAAAAAACTTTTTTCCTACACCACACGAAATTCCGAGTCTAGTTGATGATAGTTAACTTAATCACTTATCATGACTTTTTTTTAGCGTAACCGAAATAACTACCCTTCAAAATTTAAATTTCTAGGTAACTTAGAAATTTTTACGTCAAAGCAGACATATGCGTTGTTATACAAAAACATATTTAAGAGTAAGTTCGTCTTAATCGTTACACCTGCTTTGGCATGCTACCTAGAATCTATAAAATTCGCAGAAGCGGCATATATATGTCTGGCATTCTGCACTGCAGCACATGAATGACATGACATAATATCTACGTGTGGGTATGTATGTGCATTTACAACAATACAAAAGCACAAAGGGTGTGGAAATAGTAGAAATGCACCTGCCGTGTTAAATCTCTGGCATTCCATTCATTCTTCGCTTTGGCTTATTACTTTTTTCTCTTCTACATACTTTCCCAGTTCCTCTGGCTCTCCTGCAGCAACGTCTGCGGCTTCTGCTTCATTGACCAGTGTGCTCATAGTCCAATACAATCGATGCCAGCGCTGTTCAACCTGTGTTCCAATGTTGTGAGCACCGAGTAAATGAGATTGCCAATCGATTGCACAGTTGGAATAAAATACTCAACGAATGCACAAATAATAAAAGCTCACCAAACACAAAAGGATTACAAGCCCTGTACAATGGCATAAAATTATATGAAAGCGCACGGAATTTTTTTGGTGTTGTTTCGCCTGTGCGCAGACATGCGGAGCAGCTTTTATGTGGGGGAATTCTCAAAATGAAATGAAATCATTATGTGCTGTGAGTGAATCAAAGGTAAGGAGCGGCGCTTTATTGCTGCTGACTGATTGGCCGGATGATTGTGCAAAGTGAATGGAGCTTGCATTCGGAAGCCTTTTATGAAATACTATTTACTTTATTTAATTTGTGTAAATTTCGTACAATAATGAACTGCTCAAGCAGCTTAGACTTAGCTGTCAAGCAATTTCATTTATTTCAATATGCTGATTTTAGCAAAGAAAAACAAACACTGAGCTTAAAATTCGAAATGATCTCAAATGCTGGCAGCAGACAGTTTGCATGCAAATATCGTTCGGAAGAAACAGCGAAGCAAAGCTGTTGTAGAATTATTTAATTTCCGTTCACCGCACACTAAACCTTTAATGCTGTTTAGGTTTTTATTAAATTTTTCGTTTTAAGAAATGATTGCTCATAATGTGTTTATCTTTTGCATAAAGTAAATTTGAATAACTGCTTTAATAATATGCAAGATTACATGCTGGATTTGTATATGGTTTTGTTTTAATCCTAGGCTGACACTAAAGTAGTCACTGTTATTTTTGTAGTAATAATTTTACCTACTTAGTAGCGAATGCAGATTTAGAATATGTGCGAAAAAGATTTCTCAAGTATTAACCGGCATTAAATTAGCATAATTGAAGAAGAAAATATTTTTCCCTTATTATATCTGGTAGGTATGTATACATCGCTATACTTTAAGAAAAAAGTATAGCCAATATTAAACAAAATTAAAAAAAAAAAACAACTTAGAAAAGGCTGAGTTCGACTGGAACCAAACATTTTAAGTTCTTGCAACTTGCGAGGATGATAGCCGTGGATTCACTTCAAAGCATTGGCCTAATTTATTTTAACACTAGGGGGAATATTGATGCGAATTTTTGATATAATAGGTTGTCAAAAGTCTTGCGGTATTTTTATTGAATTTTATTTATTATACTCTCGCAACAAAGTTGCTAAGGAGAGTATTATAGTTTTGTTCACATAACGGTTGTTTGTAAGTCCTAAAACAAAAAGAGTCAGATATAGGGTTATATATACCAAAGTGATCAGGGTGACGAGTGGAGTTGAAATCCGGATGTCTGTCTGTCCGTCCGTCCGTGAAAGCTGTAACTTGAGTAAAAATTGAGATATCATGATGAAACTTAGTACACGTATTTCTTGGCTCTATAAGAAGGTCAAGTTCGAAGATGGGAAAAATCGGCCAACTGCCACGCCCACAAAACGGCGGAAACCGAAAACCTATAAAGTGTCATAACTAAGCCATAAATAAAGATATTAAAGTGAAATTTGCCTGCCTTTGCCTTTTCAGCCTGGAAATCCAACACAGGATTGCTCTTGCCAACAGGTGCTACTTCGGACTGAGTAGGCAATTGAAAAATAAAGTCCTCTCTCGACGAACAAAAGATTAAACTCTATAAGCGCTCATAATTCCCGTCCTGCTATATTTTTCGAGAGAAGTTTTCGAGAGAAAAATTCTGCGAAAGATTTATGGTCCTTTGCGCATTGGCCACGGCGAATATCGCATCCGATGGAACGATGAGCTGTACGTGATAAATGTACTGGCTAGGTCATGTTGTCCGGATGGATGAAAACACTCCAGCTCAGAAAGTATTCGACGCAGTACCCGCCGGGGGAAGCAGAGGAAGAGGAAGACCTCCACTCCGTTGGAAGGACCAAGAGGAGAAGGACCTGGCTTCGCTTGGAATATCAATTGGCGCCACGTAGCGAAAAGAAGAAGAAAACTGGCGCGCTGTTGTTAACTCGGCTATAATTTGTCTACGCCTAAGAAAAAGTGAAATTTAGCACAAAGGATCTATTAAATAACTTTTATTTGGACACAATTTTTTTTTTTTTGCCATGACCATTGTCCAATTTTGATATCTCGGCTCCCATACCAAACTTTTCGTTTCCTTCAGGCAGTTCCTACGTTCAAAAATGGAAGAAATCGGATTAACCACGCCCACCTCTGATGTTCTATTTTTGTTAAACCAAACCATTGCTCAGAAAATTTTTACGATTAGTAGCTGCATAAAAAATTTTTTAAATTTGAAAATGGGCGTAGGTGGACAGAAAAACCATATCTTTAATTACTCAACCGATTTTATGAAATTCCTGTATATTGTAGTTTTCTTAATTATGATGACATTTTCAATATGGGTGAAATCCAAACAAACGCCTTTTCCAATATAACGCTATTTTTGAATTCCATCTGATGCCTTCTCTGTAGAAAACAGGAATCAAAAATAATAAAACTAATCACAAATAGTAATTGAAAAATAATACCGATAAGAAATCTCGAATCACTTTATCAATAAAATGTTCGGTGACAGTAATTGGCTTCCTTACTTGCTTTCAAGGATTTTTTCTACTATGATTCTTTTCGACCAATTCACGATTTTATTTAAAAAAAGGCCTTTTAAAGCTGGCGCATCATTTTATATTTAAATCATCGTTGTGCGGTGGAAATGGAAACTATATCGGGTCCATAAACTGCACAAATTTTATTGGCGGCTTGAGATGCATTTTTGCTTTTATCGTAGTAGTACTGTAAAATATGCTCCATGTTTGCGACGCCATAACTCACGAACGACTTAAAAGAAACGTCAATCAATCAAACACGTGTTAGCGCGTGAAATGAGCTTTCCAAAAAGGTATAGCATGACCCATGGTCTATTGTGCCCTCCCCTATATCACATATGGTAACAACGATTTAGCATCCTGAACAATTCCAGGAGCCACTGGGCGCGACTGAGATGATGTGATCCCTGTCCACGTAGATTAAACCTAGGGCCTAGAGCCTGCTTCTGCAAATTGCTGGGCAATCCAGAGTCAGATGTTCTGGAGTTTCCTGTTCCATGTCGCAGAATCGGCCGTTTGGGCAATGGACTATACCCATGTTGGACAAGTACTTCCTAAGCCTGCAGTGCCCTGTATAGAGCAGAAAAGGAGGCAAAATTTGACTCGGGGGAGGTTGATCATTTTCTTAAAAAACCCCTTTGAAAAATATTTTCCTATAAAAAGTTCACAATAGGATCTAGTAATTTAACTTGTAATGTTGGCAGTGCCATGACCATTGTCCAATTTTGATATCGGCTCCCATAAAACTTTTTTGTAGTATCTCGGAAGCAAAATTTAATGTCTCTGACGCTTCTATTTATTGTTTGAACGCACTTTTGGGAGTTTTCGTCATAACCGTTGTATGTGATGCAAAATATACTTTGAAAAGAAGCTCACTGTATTCTCAGATGAGCAACTCTATACCACATTGATTACTTTCTCCACATCTCCTATTTATTAAAAAATAATATATCACACAAAATAGTTTTATTTAATTTTTTTGTCAGAAGTAAAGATCCCAAGTACTCTCATACATCATGAGTTCCTCTTCATTATTATTCCGGGCGTATACGCTATATCTCATCTTGAGCAAACGGTTCACTTACAAACATATATGCATGCAAATTTTCACTTATCTGCTATTGACCAAGCGTATCTCGATTATCTACACACACACACACAACATATTTGCACTTGGCTCACTACGTGCCAATAAATAATTCAAGCTTCGCATTGCACAAAACCTAAGAAGTAAGGTGAGAAATTAATAAATTCGCTCACGCATAGCATATTCCTGGGCAAAGGAGAAAAGTCAACAATGCTTTTGTGCGAGCTATTTTGCATTTTCGTACACTCCAAGCAATTTAAATTCAAAGTTAATCAAAAAACACAATGCTGTCGAAAAAGACCAAACTAATAAAAACTACACCCTGTTGGGGAATACAACGGCTAATGTGAGCGCCAGCAAACAAAACCATAAGTACAAGCTCAGCTTTTCGTGTATGTGTTTGTTTGCGTATGCATGTGAGTGTTTGTTTCATTGTGCTTGATTTTATTATTCATTGGTTGGCCAACAAATATTGGGAACCTCATCTGCCATGCAACTTTAAACCTCAATACATGTTTATATATACATATAAATATATATATATTAGTCTGTGTATGTTTGGCATGCAAATATTTATATTATGTTTGTGTAAATTTTCGCTTTTTGCAGCTTAGCGGTGGCAGGCACATCTGTTCAGCTAAAAAGGTTCTTTTCTTCTCATCTCCGAAGCGAGCTTCGAGTTTGTTTATTGAGTTTCTTTAGGTTGTTAAATCATTTCTTCAACTTTTTCACGACACGTGTGTATGTGTGTGTGATTGTGCATGTGTATTTACTTAGGTCCGCCATTGACGCGCTTTTGTTGAGCGCCATTGGAGCACGTTGGCTTACGCTTTTCAATGCTTGCAAAAGGAAGCAGTAGGAAGGGAATAAGCGAGCAGCACGGAGCATACAGCATACCAACTGGAGTGTGTATAATTTTACAATAAGGATTTTGGCTGTCGCTTTGTCCTTGCAAAATGGTCTCAACCACAAACAAAGCACCAAAGTCCTATTAACAAAAGAATTGCCAACATTTATTGTGCATGTCGTGGGTGCATTTCAATGTGTAGGTCTGAGCGCGTGATAGCTTGCGGTTCATTGCTAATAATGCCGATGACAATGGGTGTCGCTGTCGTCGTAGCTGTCGCTCGCTGCGTGTGCACATCGGTCAATAGTTTAGTGGGTTGACTCAGGCGGGGTGCGCTTCATTGGCTGCTAATAAATGATGAGTAGCGAGAATGCTGGGCGCTTGTAGAAATTCATAATGACTTCGTTTTTACCACGCTCCGATTATACATATTTCTATGGTTTATTCTATCACAAAAAAACCTACTTTATCATTCTACGATCGCAATAATTGTCATTGGCAAGGCAGTGTTTTTAAATAGAATAAATTTGAGGCACTAAATTGAGACAATTTCATTAAAAAATTTAGGATTCTCACTCTAAAATAAATGGTATTTAATATTAATTAAGCAGGCTAGCAAGAGAAGACCAGGCAAGCTCCTTGGAACTAATTTTAGGCAGGAAGCTTGCATGAAAACCAAACATGGAAGCTAGGGTGAGGAAAGCAGCTACAGCACTTTACAGTTGCAAAAACGTTTATGACTTAAGGTACTCCCATGTTGGTATGGTGGCCAATAATGGAAAAGAAAAATACGGTAAGATGTATGGAAAGCATACAAAGAGCACTTAGTATCTGTATCAGTGGAGTTCTCAGAACAACGCCAAGCCAATCACGTAAATCTACACTTACCGCCAATAGGCTTGTTTTGTAAGTAACTGGCAACGAAGTCATCCCTTGGACTGAGTTAATCGTCCATATTAGTCGTCAGTAACAAAGAGCATTTTATGATATTAAGTAAGTGCTCGTTTCTTCCCAATATCACGGTTTTACGAAATCCTACAAAATGGAATTTGAATTCGGTCCACAATATTGTCTTTCCTTCATTAGTAAATTTGCATTATTAGATTGACACTCTATCTACTTAACTAATATAAATGAATGGTCTTTAACTACTACAAGCCATTGTTGCCACTCAATTCTTGGAGAATTCATAGGTACTAGACATGCTGAAGAGTTCATAATGTTTCTGTGAGATTGAGTGACCGCATCGAGGCTCAGATAAAAAATTTGCTGATACTGAAAATACAAAACTTGTAAACCGATATCTCGAATAGTTTTTAAGTTTGACACAGTCACCTAAAAGTTTTTTTTTTATCTGACCAATGATAAAAATAATGGGTGTAATCAACTCTTTTTTCGAGAACGCCAAATTTATTGTAAATATTTTAATTTTTGTTTAGACCAGAGGTCTTTGTACGGACAAAATCTTCTTGAAATATTTTTTTTTTGAGTTTCATCTACGGAGAAGGCGGAGCTCACTGCAGCTGTAGAAGACCTTTTTTAGAGGGGAAGTCCAGAAATATAAACCTTTTTTCTATAAAAATTGTTTTTTTTTTTGGATTTGTTCTTAAAATATTTATAATTATACTCCTAAAATTAATTTTGTTTTTGTAAATTCCCAAAAAATGGCTAATTTTTAGGCTGTCACACTAGGTGTGCCCCTAAAAGATGTCAACGAGACGCTGTAGTAGCATCTATTATTTGGCCTTTTAAAACTTTTCTTTATTTTCAAACCTCACAAATGCACGCTGTAATGAATTGTGCAGTAATAAAGTTCTTTATCGCGTTCGATGGCCACCATAATACAATATTGAATTTTAATAACAACCAAATCGGTGTTTGCAAATGATAATGTAATGTAATATAATACCACTTCTCAAATCCAGTTTAAATATTGAATTGCATGTGAAAAGTAACTGTTTTCTATGCATATTGCAAGGATCAACTAAAATCCAATATTTAGTAGACTCGTGTTAGTTTGTGTCCTTTAATTTACTCTCCGTTTTTAGCATCGCTCCTCTGCATGTAAACATACCCATTTCCTGCAATCTTCAAATGACTTTGCTTACTTTCTGTTTCGCTTTAATAACTTTGGCTCGAAAATCTTAGCACGTCTTCGTCTTAAGCCGAAAAGTTTCACCTGCGTCGCCAATGAACATGAGTTTTTTCACCACCGACCACTGCCATATGACAGCGTTTGGGTCAACACTTCCTTCCAACGCGTCCATGTGCCCATTGAAATGTAATGATGGAAAAATTAGCAAAAAGGGAATTCCGAAGAAAACGAGCATCCCTCTGTTACGCATGTAATCTCTGTTGCGGTATTTATTTATCTAATGAACGCACACACGTACCAAAATATTGACAATATTGACTGGAAGCTTGCTAGAGAATGCGTGATATTGTGTAAGGATTACCCGCAAAGTCGAAGACTTCTATAAGCCAAGTTTATTAATGCCGCTTTATGCTAGATACATAATTCGTGCAACACAATAATGTTAGCTGGGTAAATATTTTCATAGAGTCACAAATGCAGCAGTAGGGACTATACAATGTCACTTATATTGTAATAGGTATTCTAACCTCAATTGTGGTCTTACATAAAACATTTTAAAATTTTGTTTTGTGTGCATCATTTCAAAATAGCTTTTATTGAAAGGCGTGGTTGTCATAATTCGTATCTTGTCGTATATCTCCAGTGCTACCCATCACATTGTGTCATACCATATAGTGTTCGAAGGTGAGGTCATTTAAACAAAAAATAAATTAAGTTCTGGGAAGTTGAAATAAAGTTACAGCTGTTCAAAACTGAGTGAAAATAATGAAGAAATTCGCTTCTTTTGGAATTTTTGTATAAAACAGGGAAGAACGCCACGCAAGCCACCAACGAAATTTGCAAAGTTTACGGAGACGATGCTGTATCAGTTCCTGTAGTACGACAATGGTTCGCTCGCTTCCGTTCTGGAAATTTCGATTAACACTGATGGAATAATGTCTCTAGCGGTAAAGTAGTCGACCAAAATGGTACATATTCGTTTATTTATTTATTAGTATAAATATAAAAAAAAAATAAGTGGAAGTGTGATTAAAAATACGAAAAGACGTTTTCGACTACCCAATATTTTTAATAAAAATTGTTTGTTAGTTATTATTAACATTAGAAGAATACAAAAAAAAAACAAAATTATAAAAATTATTTCTGATGAATTGGGGTCTAAGAAACCAACGATTTCAATCCATCTAACAATCTGAAACCGATAAATAAAATATTAATCTAGAATAATGTCGCATTGTCTGGTACTTTGGAAACGTTTAATATCGACAGCCTGAAAAAACCCTTTTTGTATCACTTTTAGAATTTCTTTAAAAAATTTTAAACAAATCGATCCAGTAGAACCTTGAAAATGGTGGTTATCATTTTGAAAAAGCAAGTCCGGGTTAGCAAAACCCCTGTATCTTCGAAAATAATTTGAATTTTGGAAAATGCTGTTATACATATCTACTTGAATAATTAATAATTACATTGACAAGTCTATAAAGGAGGCTCTAAAAATTATTAAGTGAATCGGTCTAGTAATACCTGAGAAATTATGGAAATCGTTTGGAAAAAGACAGCAATCCAAAGAAAAGAGAACAGCAAACTATAATAACCCATTAATGGGTTACTCTTTCTGTTATAGGTATCCCAAAATAAGTAGAACTATTACCCTTACACTCCATTTATTGATTTGTCTGTCCTTGCAATACCTTTGCACAATTGAATATTTATAGTGGACAAATCTACAACTACATTCTCATATTAATAGAATGGTCACATCAGGTGGGCTTTGTTTCTTGCGGTAAGCCGCAGCTGGCAAATAAATAGGTAATTTCATTATTGAAGGCAGCGTACGGATTGTTTATGAAACAAATTGAAATCTGTACAGGGATATTTATAAATAAGTAATGACAATAAAGATAGAATCTTAGTAGATAGATAGATAGAAAAGAATTGAAGTTTTGCACTGTGACCTCCGCAATTATTTTGGTAGCGTAGGGAACTAATACTAAACACGAGCATTATGTGGCATGAATAACAGATATAACATGAATGCAGGGACAAAGACGTGTTGGAGATGTTCTTTCCGCTTTCGGCATATTGATAACGAATGCTTGCTCTGTGAGCAACAAATTTTTAACAAAGGCAGGTTATTAAAATTCTTCAAGTACTATGCTTATACTGCTTATACTGTTTTAAATAAACAGTTATTCTTGCCATCGGCTGGCTATTTTCGCTTCCTGCTGCGTTGCTGTCACACAATGTATGGGAAATACAAATGGGCTGATGCAATAGTGAAAAAAATCCACGGAAGTTTATTTAAGGACGGTAAGGGCATTTAAGCCAAGGCGTAATATCCGGACTTTATTTTATGTGTGTAACATTGGTAGGAAATGCTGGCAGGTAGTTGGGTCGGTAACAATGTACATAAGTGAAAGTGAGCAAAATGTGCCACACACGCATACACATTTGGAAGTTTTATACCTCAGCAAATAGCTAAAGTGTTTGTACGCCGTTGATCAACGCAGCGCTGTTGGTGGGGCGCTACATAATAAAAATTCGCATCAAGCGCCAAACTACCCTCATATATCCATACACATAAACATATAGGTATTTATGGCTGAATATATGCACATTTATGGATGCCTGCACACACTACATACACAAACACACAAATGCACATGCAAATGTGCGGCTGAACGGGCGCTTGCATTCAGGCTGATGGCAGAATTGTAAGCTTTTTATGCGCTTGTCGTACACGCGCTGTTGATGGAGTAAAAATTGCGTTGATTTAAGCGCTTACAATGCCTCTTACACACACACGCACACACACACAGCGAGCACCTGGCTATGGTTGCGCGGCGGAGAATGGGCGTTTTATGAAAAAGGCACGTTGTGTTGAGGCTAACAATGTCAAGCACAAATATATAAGCAACAGCATGCATAATAACAACGCGCTGGCACTACAACAGCTTCAAGTACATATATTTCATTTTCTGTTATAGCTATGTATGAATATATGTATGTACGATTATGTCTGCCCGCTTCCGCAGTCATCCGGTTGCTTATATGTTTGCACCTTATATGGTTGACACTTGCTCGCCATTGTTTGTTTATGCCATAACCTCAAACACTTTTGACGCATATATGCAACAACAACAACATTACGGCATGCGTTTGCACGAGCTTACGCTTCGACGTTCGTTCATTTCCTGAAGCGCGTTTTAATAAGTTTTTCTCTGGTATGATGCTCATTGACACCGGTGTACTTTTGCCAGCACTGGCGCCCCATGTTTGGTGGCAGTCGTAGTAACAACTCAAATACTTCAGCCACATATTAAATGGCATAAAGAATGGCTTGATTTATTCAGCACTTTTTAAAATATCTTTGTGTCCATGCTGGTTATTAGAGCCATGTCTGCATTTTAGATGCTTTACTTGGGGAGCATCATACACGCTGCTCGAAGTCGAATAGTCAAATTTATTACACATACACATATATAAATATTTGTACATGCATATCTGTGGTTCTAGGTCGGCAAACACCTTTCGGTAGGTACATATGTATAATTGTATATAGGTATTTGGCTCGCCTGCTCTGTTCGGGCGTGCTGCTGCTGTCTGTCCGACATTTATGTGACAGCAATTTCATATGTTGCTTTTGCTATTTTGCTTTGCTGCAAATTAAAGCAAAATGTTGACGATGATTTATTATGGTTCATGCTCTGCTCGTATTATTCATGCGCAGTTAAATTTTTCGGGAAATAACACATATTTACGCCTACGAGTACTGTTATTTTTTCCATGTAGTTCGGTCTATGAAAACGGCTTCCCGAAAGTTATGAGGATGTATGACCAGAATTTATTTAAAAAAAATCTGACCTATTTTTTGGCATTCTTCATATCTCCATCGATCTTTCATTTTGGTAAAATCCACATTTCTTAACGCCGGTAGTTTGTCAATTTTTGATTTGACACTTTAAGCAAAATATGGTATGACTTTGTTCACAATTTTAAAATTCTTAATGTATTCCTCAAAATCTATATCGTCCCCTTCGAAGTAATCCCCCGTGGCCCCAAAACAATTGAAGCAGTTATTAAAGCCAATTTCTGTAACAGACTTCAAAGCGCGTAGTGATTCACGGTGGTTTGCGGCACGATATTGCTTGAAAAATTGTTGAAAAACTCACAAAGAATCAGTGCATTATGCCACGGAGCATTATCGTGGTGCAAAAACCAAGAGTTATCGGCGCATAATTCCGGTCTATGACTACTCGCAAACGACGCATAACACTCAAGTAGAACTAATTGTTGACAGTTTGGACGATCGGAAGCAATTCAGAGTGCACCACACCTCGATAATCGAATAAAACTGCCAACTAAACCTTTATTCCCTGCTTTGACGTGTTTTTTTCGGCTCCGGCTCATCTTTTCCACGATATTTGGCTGATTGATCGTCTGTAATAACGCGTTTCATGTCATGCTGGTAGTCGAAAAACATTATTTCACAAAACCAATTATACTTCCACCAAATGATTGTTCAAAATGGTTTGCACTGATCCTTTCGATATTCCAACGTTGTCAGTGAGATAGATCTCTGACTGTTAATCGTCGATTCTTAAGAACCAATTCCTTGATTTTATTGATGTGTTGATCATCAGTTGCAGTTGACGGCCGTCCTGTACGAATGTGGTTCGTCATCAGTGCGTTCTCGACCCTTTCTGAATAATTTGTACCGAAAAAAAACTTGCTCGCGACAAACAATTATCACCGAAAGCTTTTCCAACATTCTGTACGTCCAGAAACTTGATTCTGCGCACAAACTTTAATGGGACTTCTTTGTTGAAAAATTTAAATAATCGTAAAAATCGACCAATGCACTTTATGTACTTCAGAAAAGTACCGCCAAATTTTTTAAGTTTCAAGAATATTCATCACATGCCGAATATGTGGAACACAATTCCACTAACGAACTGTTTATCGAAAATATCGGCAAATCTGTGAGATATACAAGTATGTATACGTACTTATAAAAAGAAATTAAAAATATGTTCCCGAGTATACCTGAGTAATGCCGAAAATTCGTGCCATCAGCCCACACCTTTTCTATCTCCAATATACCCTATAGAGTTATAAAATTAATAGCAGCAATGGAGGAACTTTTTTGGTGAGAAATTTTAACTTTTTTCTTCAAGAATCTGATTGTATATTAAGAACTCTGGACGGGCATCGTAATTTGCTGCTGTTTGCAAAACACTATGATATTCAGTCCATTTTAAAGTCCCTAAGTCGCCTTTTTTGGCTGTGCCACTAAGTTGCAGCTTAAGAAACGTATTGCAAGTAAAAAAGTTTGGAAAGTAGCACAATCAACGACCTTAAATTATGCGTTTCCACAAAGGCTTTGCACCACTTTCGCTGCGCCAAAATTAACCAGCGATAAATAAAAATCACGCAATGCAGAGCAGCAAACGAAAAAGCGATGGTTGTGGTCAACGTTTTGTATTTCTCTTACGCGGTTTTTACTGTCATTGCTGTTTCTTAATACGCAAGAATGAAGTTCCATACTTTAAAGTGTTTCATGACTCCTTTTTTTCATTTCTATGTCAAATTTATTCGCGACCAAGGCGAGAAACACATGAATATGTAAATAGTTCGGCTAAGTTCACGAAAATCGAATTTTCCGTTATAGTCGAAAGATATATTTTAATATGCATATATTTCATACAACAGCTCATTTAAGCGTTCGTTCAATTAATTTTTAGTTAATAACTATAAAATTTCAATATAGCCAACAACAACAACAATAACAATAAACAAAGAGGTCAATATTTTTCGACAATTGAAGGGACCATTGATGTGTTCGTAGTGCATGTTTTACTGACACTTCCAACACAGTGGCATTAATTCCCTCAAAAATAAAAGCGCAATTTACTTCAGTTTTCTTTTTTACTTGTTGTCACAAGCAGTTGCTATTTCTGAAACTGTAATTAAAACGAATGCTTAAAACAGCGAGCTAATGTGCTAGTAGCTTCATAAGTGTCGGTTCACACAGGAGGACTTTTGTTGACGACGAGAAAGTACAAAGTTAACGAAACGCCCTTTGCCTTTTTGTCCGTAAGAGTTCGCTGCTACGCATTCGGCATTTATTTTCATTTTGAAATTTGTTCGGAAATTTTACTTGTAGTCCAGAGCCATGAATTTCGGGTAATTTAGAAGTGTTTTAAAAGACGCTGAAAATAATTTTACTATAAACTTTTTATTTTTAAATTATAAACATTACATGAAAAAAATTTCAATTTTCAAAACTTAGCAGCTGATGAAGTGGAAGGTTTTAAGAAGTTGGTACGTGACCATCCCCCCCGTTCAAACCTCTTATCAATCTGAGCGCAAAAAAAGTAAATAAAGCTAAATTCGGGCATAACCGAACACTCTATATTCTTGCAACTTGTAAGGATTAAAGCCAGCGCAGTACCTTTAAGTACCTAAGGCTTGTTAGTTATATTGGGGTTAGGACCATTTTTATCGATTTTAGGCACAAAGATACAATGTTATAGGAACAAAGCGCTCTCTCAATTTAATTAAGGTAACCAACATATTGGCCGATATATTCGGTATAAAGTCTGGTGGAATTTTGAAAATCTTTATATTAGGTATATGGGGATTGAGAAGTATTACCCGATTCAACCCATTTGTAACACACAGACATACTATCAGGTAGGGATTTTCTATGAATTTCAATTAAATATCTCGCATATTGACCGATATTTGCGGTAAAAAATCAACTATAAGCACTGGGTTCACATATTGAGTACTTAGGGGCTTGAACACTGCTGCTTCGATTAATGCAATTTTTGGTCATAAAGTGGCACATCCTTATTGCAAGAGAGAATTTGAGAATGTGATATAAAATTGAATGAAAACAACTATTACACAGATTCGTGTGGCTCATGTGAAAGTAATTGGCAACGCCAAAAGAGAATTTCCCGATAATGCGAGACAAAGGCTTTGTGTGTAAACCCAATCTAAGGGTGATAGGAGGGCGTTGAAATACGTTTTCATTTTGGCAGCGAAATGACCCCTGTTTATGTTTAGAAACGTGTCATATTTTCCCACTTTTCCACATTTTAGAATTACAAAGGTTCCTGTTGCTTCTTAAAGCACGAATTTCAATCACAGCGAAAACGTAAAACACAAAACCATAACAAAGCCACAGGTGGTGTTTAATGCCAAAATAAACAGCACTTAGTCTGACCTTCGTCGCCAGCAATTAGAGTCTGCGTGCCAGCAGTGAAGCATTATTCGCTCGCCAGACCACTTCGCTTCGTAGCTTAATTATTTGGCTTCGTTCTTCTTGCGCGCTTTATGTTTGCTTTTAATTAAATTGTTAAATGAAAGAAACGTATCCGGAAAAAGTGTATTCTTAAATCAGACAAAGAATAAGTAAATTTTAAATATTGAAGTAAAAAACTTCAATATAAACAAGTGTCTTTGCTCTCTGTTCTTCCTTCTTTATTAATTTCGGTTTCTTTGTTATGGCGTCGTTTTGGCTTCACTTTCATTTCTGTTTTCTTTATCGCCTTTTACTTTAAAGCGCTGCATTTTTTATTACATTTTTCGTACGTCTTTTTGGAATATGTGTTAGACGCCTCATAAAAATAAATATCACAGGCGGTGGTTTGCCGCACAACGCTTTTAAGTTCGTGGCCAAAATTAAATGGCATAGCAGACAATTCTGCGACTATAAAAACAAACACGAGGATCTTTCCCACGATAAGTTTTGTACTCTTTAATTTTTTGATGCAAAGCTTCATAAAGAAAAAATCTTGATTTTTGACATAAATGAGATTTTTAACACATTTGAGATAAATGAATTCGATTTGTTGGATAAATGAAAAATGTACGGGTTAGAAAAGCTAAAATCAACAGTTTTATTACTTAACATAAGATATCACTCGTATGGTTTTAAAACTTTTTTAAAAAGAAAAAGGGTATTTCGAAGCCAACTTTATTCACGAGGGTTGACTTCTATATTACGGAGACGATGCCGTATCAGTTCGTGTAGCACAACAATGATTCGCTCGCTTCCGTTCTAGAAATTTCGATTTACACTGATGAAAGCTTTATACTGATGGAATACTGTCTCGGAAAAATAGCAAAAAGTGGTCCACCAGAATGGTACATATTTGTTTATTTATTTATTATTATAAATATAAAAAATAAGTTAAAATTTTAATAGCAATACGAAAAGACTTTTTTGACTACTTTATATGTGTGTATACGTACATAATATTTCAGTAATTTCTATTACTCTAGTGGGATCAAGTGTTTTTTAAGGATGCTAAGCATCGAAAACCGGAGCGTAGCTCTTTAATCCGCTATAACGAACTCAAAACTCTCCCACGGAACCAACGGTTAAGTATTACTTGATGGTAGTGACAGACCTTCTTAGTTCTTTATTGTGTAGACTAATGCCAAATCTGTTGAAAAAGTCTCGGTTTTGTAATTTGAAAGCTCAAAGTTGTCAAACCTGCTACCCCCGAGAATGTTCGGAGTCTTCTTTAAACTCTGTACACGTCGGACAGTTCGAACTAATATCATTGTTGAATCCAGGTCCACATATCGCCTATATACCCACGATTAGGAAAAACCACAATTGGATGTCCGATATCAGTCTCCGGAACCAGTTTGGTTTGGTTCCGGCGCTCTTGCTCCTCTACTCTGTCTCTGTCGATACTTTTTTAGGCGCTGATCGCTGATATAATCGCTCGAGTTCTTCTCCCTAATTCTCAATAGGTGACATACTGACTAATACTTCAGCAGCGTTGGTTGATATGGTTCGAAAAAAACTATTCAGCTTATTGCAGGAACACTATATGGTATGACAAAATGTGATTGGTAGCACTGGAGATATACGACTACAACGAAATATATTTAGAAAATACGAAAATACTTTTTTGACTACCCAATATATCCACAAATAGTAACATCTAGTCAAATCGATTCACATTTTGTGAGTAGCGGGATGAAATTTGGCATATATAACTACATTTAATTTTGAAATGATGTATTTTTGTTCAACCAAAATGCCTAAGCGAGTGTAAAGTTTTGCGAGAAGTTTGGCAGTCGCTTAATCCCACAAACACTCACGGTACAAAAGCTTGCAGCTTCACACGAGTGTCAACTTAAAATTGTAGTTTCTTCAGAGGGCGGCGACACTATAGCATGTTGGTGGTTACACTGCCACACACTCAAGTCACCAGTGTTAGCTGCTGAAATTGAAGAGTGCGAATGCAAATTTGTGCATCTAAACTGCCAACCATACACTCAACACTTTCGCTTTCTCGTGTTGGCGAAAAGTTTCGTTGCAAAATTGTGACACACTTGCAACACCTTACATGTTGCACAAACTTTATGCCAGTCGACAAGCTGCGCGCAGTTATAATTAATTTGAAACTACTTTTAATTGTTTAAATAATGAAAAGGTAATTTACTGCGCGATGACACGGCCACCGACACGTGCAACTGCCGAGCGGGTAGGCGGGTGCACACCTTTAGGGTGCAATGAAAAGCTCGTAAATTGAAATTTAATCTGAGCGAGTGAATAAATTTGTGTCCGCAGCGTTTCACTTGGATTACGCGCTGAACAAAAAGCACCAGTGGAGCAAAGGCCCGCATGTAAATATGATTAATGTGGAAATTTTAAAATTTTGTTTCCGATATCGCGATGCATAAATATTGCCAGTCAAATTGAATATGTAAAATTGATGGTTACGCCTGCACAACCACACACACATACGCATAAGCGTGTTTGTGTGTTGATTTTACAGTTGCTCTGTTTATTTATTTCCATATACAATCAATACATATGTAAATCATATTTTTTGCACGTCTGCCATTGTTTACACAAAAGCATGTCGCTGTCGTCACAATAAACCGCAATTACTGTCGGTATGTATCGCCGCCGCCATAATCGCATTTGAGCCCAGGCATTGCGGTCACATTGCATCAGTCGAAATGCCGCGACACTCCATCAACTCAGCCACTGCGCGCCCACACCCCCGCCACCACCGCCCGGCCACCGCCGCCACTGATCAACAGCAACATTATGCTATTTTCAATTATTTTGGCGCGTGCGTTAATATGTTTGCAGTAAAAATTAATAGCAGCGACAAGCTATGAGCGCACAAATTTCATTCACATCGCTCTTCTGCTTCTTTTTGCCGCTTTCAAGGCAATGACAGTTTCATGCACTTCGACCCAATCATCGGCAGCGCAAGCTCATTACCACAAACGTACACGCTTGTTTATTTACCTGTATGTGTGTGTGTCGGTATACAAAAACACAGTTAATTTAATATAATTAAATTCGCTCGAAAATAAAGTACTTAACCAGCAAATGCGACATACATACATACATACATATGAACATGAACGCTGGCGCGTAGTTGGAGGTGTGAGCGCCTACTTTTATAATTACACTTTTCCACAATGTTAATTAAATTTTTAAAGTTCGCATTCCATGAACTTCGACAGGGCCAAAAGACACAATTTGCATGCAACAGAGAGTAGGCGCTGTTCATTTTTATGTAATCATTATTTATGATATTGGAAATTCATTCCAATTAAAAAACGTGACCCACTTCATTTACTAACCGTAATTCATACATATTGTACATATACGAGTGCATACGAATGTGCACTCGTATTTTCTATCGGCTTTGCTTCGGTTGGTAGTGAATTTGCAGCTTTGGCGATTGCCAGGCTTTTGATTAAGAAAAAATATTTTTACAGACAGGAAACCCTAACTCAACTTAATTAGTAAAAATGTCAAGTGTGACCTCCAGGTGAGAATATCCTCCAGCTGTGAATGGAGAGGAGGTTTAGTAAAAGAGAAGAATTCTATCCCAATCTGTACTGACGAGTTCAACATGGAGTCCGGCGTAGGACGACGGTTGTCGTGATAACCTAGAGTGACTCTTGCGCAACTTCGTTCTGCATACAGTAACAGGTTAAATTCCCAATTATTCAGAATCGATCCCGACATACCAAATATATGTCCAGCATGCAATGAGTGCCCTTACGCGGTTAAAGAACAGTCATCTAATCTGTTCCGGGCTGTTTGTTCCTTTTCGCCTTCTCAATTCAGCTCGCCTTCAAAAGAATGTTCTTTGGCTACCCAGAGGATACTTGATCTAAAACCGGAAAAGGTGAGCTGCTTGAGCCATATGTAAAATAATCGTTTTTGGTCACTCCCAAGTAAATGCTAATCAGAGAACTTTCCGCACTTGCGTGAACTTCTACACATGACTCTATCCTCATCATCGGAACAATTCGTTTCCTGGACCTACCGTTAAATGACTTTGAAGACAACCAATCCGCACGTTAGCACCAAGCGGGGAATAGATCATCGCTAGAACAACAACAACCATGAAATATACTCCAAAGATCTTAATATCTCTCTTTCCATCCGTCTACTAAGCTCAGCTAGCATCTTCAGAGCGGAAGCACTAGGCATAGAGAAAGTCTGTGTAGTCCTAGTGAATAACTATGAGAGGATACATAGAGCTACCATATACACAGATAGCCAGGTGGCATTGCTAGCCTTGTTAACGCCGAAAATTTACTCCAGAGTTTCTAACAATTTAGAGAGCTTTAAACTCACTACCATGTCAACTCCACTTGTCCATAATTTGGGTTCCAAGGTATAGAACCATTTTCAACAATGAAACAGCAGACCAGTTGACCAAATCAGAAGCAACTATAGAGTCTGAGGGTAGACAATATCGCGTCCGTTAGGAATGATCAGTTCCATAGCAGATGTAAATCGAAAACCAAATGCAATTTATCAAAAAAGAAAAGGTCAAAATATGAGAAGAAAAAAACTAAGGTCGTACTAAAGACGTCCGGGAAAAGTTTATATGGACTAACAGCCACCACTACGAGCCACTGACCAATTTGGAGAATTAAAAATGTGAATGCACCAAAACAATAATTGTCGCAGCTGGAGACACAAAGGAAGTAGGGAAGCGGTTGCACACTTCCTTTGCGAGTGCCCCGCTATATCAAACCCCAATTTGAACTCTTGGAATCATTCAGGTATCGAGCTTTGAATGTCTATCTACAAAAAGCATAACAGAGGCGATAGCAATATTTAAAAACCTTACGAATGTGTATATGTATAACTAAATCTAAAAGCCTAACCAACCAACGATTTGAATGACATAAAACGGTTTTCTAGTTCTTTTGAGCCATGTTGCCTTCGAAAATAATCTATGCCATAGTTGTCTGATATCGGCGACAAATGAGCAGCTTCTTGGGGAGGAAAGGACGCACGCAAAATTTCGAATCGATATCTTAAAAGCTTAGGGAGTAGTACACGGACACTGATCATTTATGTATATACCTTATACAGGGTTTTCGACATTTCCTACCGGTTGTTCCAAAATTCTTGACAAACTTATATACAAGTTGCGTTTCAAAATAAACAGGACTTAAAAAAAACAGAACAAATGTTTTTTCGGCAAAATCAATTTTTTTCATTCAAAATAGTCTCCTTCTGCTTCAAAACAGCTTTTTGCACGGTCCAAAAGCATGTCGAACGAGTGTTTTAGCTCGTGGGCCGGTATGGCCGCCAGTATGCCGGTGCATGCCTTTTGAATGTCCTCTACGTCTGCATAACGCTTTCCTTTCATGGACAATTGCATTTTTCCGAATAGGAAGAAGTCACACGTGCCATATCAGGTGAATACGGGAAGTGGTTAATGCTTAAAATGTGATTTTGGTTAAATAATTTTAAAACAAAATTTAAAGTTGGCTCTTTGTCCGAAGCTCATTCGTACCGTTAACACAAACATACTGACACTTAAAACGCAATAACTTCACTTCCAATCGATGAAATTCTCACAGGACAATCGATAAAGATAGCAGATTCTAACGCACCAGTCGAAATATGGATGGCGCCGCCAGGGGGTTACTTTAGAACGCACCTTGTAAATCTACTTTATAAATAATATATAAACTTTTCTAACATAGGCAGTAACCTCGTATCGCATATCGGCCAGAAGTGTCTTGGGAAGCAGGGCAGCAGTGGAAAGTGTTGCCAGAAGGAAGCAACTTCACTTTTAGTGGATGCCATAGACTACAAAATGAATCGAGGGCTATGAAATACTGGACGAGAATGGTGTACGGCGAACATCCGAAAACGTGGTCAACATTGGAAAAGCCCATGCATTGTCTATACGACGATCTCGACAGAAGCATGGTGAATGTAATGAAAACCTGATGGAACGAGCTACCAAGGTGCAAAACTGCAAGAGTCATGTGCAAAACGGTTGACCGGAAGTACACAAAATAGTTCGGAATACTAACTGGTCACTGACTGCAGAAAAAGCCTACAGCAGGGCACCAGGGAAACAATGTAGCATCTCTCCCGCATTGGCGAGACTATGCTGTAAGCATCTGGGGTCCCCACAGTATGATACACTAAGGAGGTATCGACAATGAGGCCGCAGAGTACGTTAAAATTCGGGTCAAGCGCAGGCATTCTATACGATGACTACCCCTGTTGGACTTAGCAAGTGAGCTCCATCTGGTATCGCAAAGGACCAAACTGGTCTATGCGTGGGTTATTGGTCTACCAAATTAACCTAACCTAACCTAACTTATATTAGAAAATTGAGAATTTAACCTATTAATGAGTCAATATCAAAATAGTTTAAAAGACGCTCATTTTTCAAAGAGAGCAAACTCATAGACACCCCACTTGTGCCACAAATTAACTTTTTCTTCCACAATACCGTAAAATATTCGCTAATTTGATCCCTTTTATGCAATATTTGCAACAACATGTACGAAGATCGAAGTCAAGAAATTAAGAAAAAAAAATTAAGCAAATAATTTTTGAAAAACTTACCAATAAAATGCAGAATTATGAAATCACTTGACTTGCTCAGTTGCACAGCTTTCTGCGTTCTCAGCGGGAAAATAAGCGACTCAAAGACAACACAACAACAAAGCAGCACAAAATGCGAAATGCAAAATGCAGAATGCAAATAGCAAAATGCACAGTAAAAATTTTAAAATGCAAATATGAAATCGCTCTGTGGCGAATGACACAAAAATGACAGGCGACAGGCGACAGGCGACAGCAGCAGTGTTGGTTGCAGTGTCAGTTGAGTTAAAAGTGTCAGAGCAACAGTTTGTTTTCCTTACACGCGCACACACACACATGCATACATACGTGTGCTACGAACGGTCGCGTGCTGCATTCACAGCGGTGTTATTAAGTCACTGTTGCTGCAGCTCCGGCAACTGTTGTTGGCAATTGGGAATTTCGCAGCTTTGCGCGCCGAAAGTGTTCACGGCGCTCTTGGGTGCATGTGTGCTTGCCAGTGAGTATGTGGCACTGCTGGCATGCAAATGGCTTTTGACATAGCAACTGAATCAGATGTTTCAGATTGTTGCTGCACAGTTGTTATTGTTATTCCTGTGACTATCAATTGTTGTCGCCAAGGCGTTGCCACTTTTCTGTTTGCCTATTGCAACTGTATTTGCGAATTTGCATTTTTGACAATTTTTCTATTTCGCTCCCATTTCACTCAGTTCAATGACCCGCACCGATGGTGGTGGCAGTGCTGAAAGAAAGAGAAAAAATTAAAATTTATTTTCGAAAAATTTTTTAAATAAAAAATTTATTTCATAATCTATATGTGACTTGTTGACTTTCTATGTATTGTGTAGTCGAAAAAGTCTTTTCGTATTTCTAATCAAACTTCAACTTATTTTTTATATTTATAAAGAACTTAAATGCAAATCAGCATAACCTTTTGAAGCGTCAATTCTGGATTTGCGACCATTTGTTGAGCTTTACCACGCTTGGACCATGATCTTTCGCACCTTTCGTCTCCTGCTATAATTCGTTTCATTGGAGAATTTAGCGAATTTCTTCATTATTTTCACTCATTTTTAAACAGCTGTAAGTTTTTTTCAACTTTCCCGAATTTAATTTTTTTTTTTTTGGTTAAATGAAGGTTAAAATCTCACCTTTCCAACATTATATGGTATGATACAATGTGATTGGTAGGACCGGTGAAATACAACTGCAACATCTATTGACAAAATACGAAAAGACTTTTTCGACTACCCAATATAATACTATACCAAATAGGTAAATAACAAAAAAACCATTTTTAGAATACACGTCGTTCAACAATTAATAAATACATGTACGTAAAAAGAGCATTTACCTTTTCAACAAATTCACAATTTTAAGAGCATAAATATTTAAGATGAATTATATAATGTATATTCCACCATTTATCTATTTTCAGTTGCCCTCAGGACAATGTGTGAATGCATTTTTCAACAAAAGAATAATTATCTGGTAACATGTAAGTGCTTAAACCGCCATTAACAAGTACTTAGCCTACCCATACTAATTCCCATACAAGCAAAACTAGCACTTAAGTGCATCTAACAGTCGTCTTTTATAATTTCTCAAGTCCTATAATACAAATATTTTGTGTAAATGCATATTCATTGTTCAATTTGGTTGACTCTAAGTGCGGAGTCCATTCAAAATTATTCAATTTTCTGCATACATATGTAATGTAGTAAACTCTTTACTGCCATTACCGTTATTATGCAAGCTTAAAAGCTCACCTTCTAACGTTTCTAGTCTGAGACACAATGTGGCTTTTATGTACAAGTATATGGCTACTAGCAGGTGTCTTTAGCCGTAAAAAACTCATGCATGCAACGCTCTAACCTTTAACTTGTATTCGAAACAAAAACAATAGTTATTTAGTAATAGTTTAGTGAGGGGAAGGGCAATGCATACCTTTCAATCAGGTTTTAAGCTGAATACAGTCTTAGAAAATCCCTTAATATATATATATGTATATATATATATATATGTATATAAATGTGTAATATATAAACCACAACGGAGATTCAACTTGTTCTCACTTCGTTGTAAGTGAGACAAGGGTGCCTCTCTGGCTAGCTCATCGCCTTCTCAATAGCTTGACCAGCTTTGAACGCTCAGTTAGCAGTATTAGCATTTTCGCTCTTCTGTCGGTGATCTCACTATCAGCACACTTCTGCCTGAAAAAAACTACAACTACTCACTTTCCGCCCATTTCTGCCTGAAAAAATCTACAGTGGTCCCATTGCCTAAAACTAAGATTGACAGAAACCTCTTTACAGAAAACTCTCCTTCCATCCTGTCCTCCTAGCTTCGACTCATCTATCAAAAAGCTCACTGTGCCTCTTCTTCAACGTTTCTTCCCTATACACATCTCCCTTGTCGGTGTGTGAGAAGAAAAAAATCCGTCACGTGTGGTCTCTGCGACACAACCGGCTATGACGACAGGTTTTCTCGGATCCCACGTCAGTCGGGTCAACGTAACCGGAACGGATCCGGATTTTTATCCGGCCAAGTATTGTCTACTCGGCAGAATTCTGCACCTACAACAACAACAACAAGAGGTGTTATGCTTACAGTGGCATTAAGTGCTATTGTTGGTGTAGTCCGTAGTACACCCGTAATGCCGATGAGAACCGCCTCTTGGTTAAGTTCTACATTTTTAGAGAGTGAATTTATCGAGCACCCGCCAGCAGACAAACGCTAGAACAATATTGGCTTAACTATGGTTTTTTTTAAGCCAAAGCACAGGTTTTGGAGAGAGCCCTCATCTTTTGCTTATATGAAGCTCCTTTAGAGCAATATAGGACAACCAGTGACTTCATTGCTCTTTTCTCAATGTTTTGTCTCCATGAAAGCTTTTTATCAAGGATAAGCCATTTTGTCATATAGAAAATGGAACATTTCTTTAAGGTAGAATGGAGTATTTATTCTGGCAGCATTTTGATCGAGAAAAGAACGCCTTAACCGAGTGTCTTGAAATTTGCATATAACCTTCTTAGATATATTTATTAGATAATGATGAAAGGAAAAAGATTATTGAAGTAATTTTTTCGATCTCTTAAGACTCTTGGATGTGTAGATTTTTTCACAACACAAAATGCTAACATTTTCCAAAAATCCAAATTTTGCGTAGTCTCTTGATCTTTACATATCGTCGCATAAATGTAAAACGACGTGTCAAATATAATAACCAATATATACTCATTTAAAGAACCAAAACTTATATTTTGTTTCAATATGTGTGGTTTCTATTATAACGTTTTTCCTTCTCATCTATTAGAAGAATAAATTTGGTTTTTGGATTTTAGAAAATTTTTAATAGAAATCTTGCTCACCACCAGAAACTTTTTTTCGTAGGTTCTCCTGAAAATCGGCTACGATATCAAGGGAAACCAATATTTCTCATAATTTTTATTAATTTATTAAATAGAATGAATTTGAAAAAATAACAAAAATCCATTCTCTCTGACTTCCAAGTCAATATAACCACTTAAACGAAGACGACACTACCTAAAATTAGAAATATAAAATATAAACTTTATTTTTTCCTACATAATGAAAAAAAAAGAAATTTTCTTTTCTAGAATTCTTCGCACTCTTAGCAACAATACTGCAATGAGTTTCAAGAGATGTCCATTTAGCGAACAAGACGCCGGTTTTAATTACCTATTGAATTTTATATATATAAATACAACACCTAATATTTTTGTTAACCGCAAACATTTTGCCCAACCCTCATTGATGCTCAGACGCATCCGCTTCTGTCACCACCCCCTAACTGTAAAAGCAACGTAAAAATTAACGTTTTGTTTGTGCTCGTGGCCAGAAGTAGTTTGGCAAAGCACTTACGCTAGTTACAGCAATTCAAACGCACAAACATGCTTGTGTGCTTGCTTAAATACATACGTACAAGCACGGCGGCAGCTCCATCTGCATACTCCCCCTCTCCTTCCCTACATATCACTCACTGCATGTGGTGGTGCGGCCAGCCAGCCAACCAACTTGCAACAACAGTTCGCATTGTCGCTTTTGTGCAAACATTTCTATACCCCAACAACGTTCCTCTTTGGTGCTTTGAGCGTGACGTACTTGAAATATAAAACAGTGAAGCAGTTGCACAAATACGTGCAACAGTGGGGCACATACACAGCAGCATGCATAACCAACTGTGTTTCACCAGAAGTGTGTGCCGTGATGCATTCCTGCCTAGTCCTAGTCTCACACATATAATCTTACTATTTGATAACCAACACACACACACACTCACACATGCACATACATGTGTGTAGGATAAATGAAAGTGCATACTTAAAGTTATGCACTCTTCCCTCTGGCACTTCAACGCATTGAGCATTAGCAAAGCATACACTCCAGCGCACGATCTTATACACACACATACGCATGCACACAATGTGCTAAACGCATGCCTTTTCGCACAAACACTTCAACTAACAATTTTCTACAAGCAAAACTTCATTTAAAAGCCAGTTGTGAAGCACCATCGAGACTTTTTTGCTGCCAACCGCAATAATCATTATGATACTTACTAATTATCATTTCAATAAATGCAAAGTGCAAAGTTAAACTATCCTTCACCCACATAATGTGAATGAGTATGGTTTTATAATGATGCCAAGTGTACTTAGAATCTTCTAACCACTGATGCCAACATATTTATACCGTATTCGTATATTTTATTTATTGTAAATTTCGTATATATTTTATTAGTGACTCGGCTGATTGGGCTTGTATGAAATTATTGACTGGGCATGACTATTCAGGAAGATTGTTATATTCGAGTATAAGGCGAAATCAAGGCCAAATATTGTCTATCAGATCTTAAAGATAAAAAATAAAATATACTGGCGTTATAATACATCTTATCACTTTGAATTCAAAAATTGTTTGGACGATGATTTGTCTTTAGAGAGCACTCCTAGGGTGACAGCCTAAAACTTTTGGGAATTAAAAAAAAAAAATACTTTATCAATTAGTTTACAATGTTAGGGGTAGTTTCAACCTAAAGAAAGAATTAAACATTTTTCGAGTTATGTACGATCTTCGAGGGCAATAAAAAAGGTCTTACCCTGCTGCGCTGATTCCGGCCTTCTCCGTGGATGAAAAGTAAAAGAACAAAATCTTTACTAGAAGACATTGTACAAGATCGGTTTTGGTCTGCCAAATTTAACATTTTATCAGATCAAAACACTTAAGAAATCATTCTGTGGAGAACTATAAATAGAGCTTGTAAAAGAATATGATAATGGTCGAATCATTTATTTCCTAGTAATCACTGTAACAATAACTCAAATTGTAAAAAGCTTACAAGAAGCTTGAACATGTCCCAACAAAGGCTCTGATAGGCGTCATATGCATAATACCATTTTTCACAAAGCTCCCGTTGACTTTGCCCTTTGGTGTATTGAAAGAGTCCGGACAAGCACACGCTGAAATTATCTCATTCTTCAACTGGCCACTAGTGACGGCTTTTTCTCTTCCTACCTACCGACGAGTAGTATGTGGATGCGGATGATTCGCTGGAGAAGAGGCCTCGTGATTTTTTGACGGATGAATAGAAGCTCGGAGGAGATATTTTCTGTGAGAAGCTCTCTGAGAATCTTAGCTTTCGGCTAGCGTACCACTGTATGTAGAGTAGTTCAAGCAGGAATGGCTGGGGTAAACGTACTACTACGAAGTGCAACCTCTTTCGTTGAGGTGAGCATTCACTCTGAGAGCAGAGCGGAAATCCTAGCGCTGTGTTCGCTAACTGTGCGCTCAAAGCTAGTCAAGGAGTATTTGTTTTCACTAGAAATAGCACCAATCTACTTCATAATTATACTGCTTTGGTAGCGAAATCTCTGGCAACTACAAGACCGACGAGCTAGCCAAAGGCATTGGAATGGTATCGAATTGGATCTCCATTGGCATTTTGCGAACCAGTGGCACTGGCTTGAGCATAGCAGACGCTGGTGGAGGACCAGCGTGCTTTAATAATAGGGGTTTTTAATGAACATTATACAATAGGCAATCATGCGCTAAGCCTAAAATTCTTGGTGGACACACACACAGTTGTATGGAGGAGGGTGAGCTGGCAGGAGGAGAATACCATTGTTCAACCTTTGCAAGACTGGAAATTAGTCTTACGTCCGACGAATCAGCACTTAAAGCGCTTTGTCAATTGGTAAGGGTATTATGATATATTTTATAGGAGTTTTAAGGAACAAAACGGATCGGCGTTCTAAGCTGTAGAAATATGATCTCTGTTAGGATCGACTCCCTAACCTATCCTAACATAATCAGTACAATATTTTGAAGGCATGCTGTTTCGAGAAAAAACCAAGTTTAAACACAAACTCATGGAACTGATTGCAATAAGCGGTTTAAAATGCTATGACTCAAAAATTCTTTGCGATATTCGTTTAAAATTTTAGTATTTTACTTCTAAAAGAATAACTTGTCGAAACATGAAATGTTATTTTTAAGGACTAATTTTAACCAACCAAGCAAAGCTTTTTCAATGAATGAAAGCTATGTATTAATCTGCGAAGAACTTTGCACAAAACACGGTTTTACATATCCAGTACATATTCTGATAGGATCCATCCATATGACCAACGCCGTAAGTTTTAACCAATTTTTCACGCTAAAAACAAAAAACCCTGTCGATAATATTAGGAACCCACAGTTATTAGTACCTATCAGAATTTTCGTAGAGTACACCAAACAAATCCAACAACAGCACAACAACAATCGGTTAATTTTTACAAAGTACGTGTTCCGCAAAACGCCACAGAAGCAAAATGTTTTCGCTAACAAAATTGCAAACTAAATCATGCCATAAGCAAATTTGCCAGCACAAGTGCACCAACACTGCCGTCAACTGTCATTTAGACAGACAGCGTTGTCAGTCGAACTTTAGCTGCCACCACCCACCCAACGACGCACCGAAATAGCTTTACTTAGCTGCAATCACCGCTTGACTTGTTGTCCATCACATCGATGTAGCCGACTCCCGTCGCTGTTTGCACCAAATAAAGCCACATATCAACACGGATGTGTAGATAGATAAGGTTCGCGGATTTGTGGCAGAACTATGCCAACAAGCGCACAACCGCTCGCACATAGGTGGACGACGGTGTTTGCTCAACTTTTGCATACACACACACACACACACAGCCACTTTCGCCCGCACAAAGTTAACGGCTGTGGACGAATTGTTGCAGCCAATGCCGGTGCGGTCCGGTCATGTCCTGGCGGATTCCGCTCATTCATTGCATGGCTCACCTTTGTTAGCTTGCCAAGCTTAGCTGTCTGCGCAGCGATGTTGCAACTTTAACACACGCGTTGCGCAGGACACCGTGAGTGGCTCCGCATTTCCGCAGCAGCCATGCCAAGCACAAATAGAGCAAACTATTTGTGCGCTTGGTTGGATTTATTTGCTGAGACCGCAGAAACGATTACAATAAAAATAACAACTATCAGTGATTAGAGGAAAAATAAAAACCACATTCAAGTCAGATTGCCAGGCAAGGTAATGGCGGACGGTGCTGCCGCGGCTGACAGCGTCGGTGAATATGACAATCAAATCTGCGGTGACGTTAGCAAACTATGACGCGAACATAACAAAATCCCTTCGACGTAATGACTCGTGCACTGGTGGTGATCGTATGTGCCATACATGCAGACACGAGCTTTGGTCACAGGGACACTGCGAATGCAATAAATGTGCCTTTAATAAAAATGGTAATGGAATGGTCACACGAGCTCGTGTGCATTCATTGTTGGCCGTTGTGGGACAGTCTCATTTGTTTATTCAACAATAAAACTGAGTGCTTGCAAAACATAATGAGGAAATTACGACTGCTGACTATAGACTTGGTACCTTGACATAAATCTATTGACTCTTCTCATGCAAAGCGGACAGCAAATATGATTTAATTCTTTCTAAAGGAATCTGAAGTGGTAATTGCGATATTTACTGACCCCTCTTATCTTTTTTATATATGCATATTAATGTGGTGTGTCAAAATGAAACTGAAGTCTTTCAAATGCTAATTGCACTCTGCAAAAAGTACTAGAAATGCCTACAGATGGGCTTAGAAGAATTTTTCGAAAATACATACATACATACATATTTCGTATTTTACGCTTGTTTTGGGTGTCATCAAGATCATGTAAGGGGAGATCCGGGAAACTTGTTTTGACGGAGTAGGAACATAGGGATGATAGAGTAGTTGGTTTCATGGCAATACGAATGGGTGGTTCGAGTCCTGTGAGGACTAGGTTAGGTTAGGTTATGAGGTCGATCCTAACATGGATTTCATTTGGATAGGCGTAGTGTTACTTAAAACTTATATATATATATACATATATATATATCTTAACATCCTTAAAAATCTACAAAGCGTTTTAAGCTTATCATAAATTTATTGAGACAGCTAAAGTCATGTCTTCTGTTTTATCGAAGTTCAGACTGCCGAGATATTTCAACCTCAGTCTTGCAAAGGATGCCTGGATGTTTCCACCTCACCCTTCCCTGTGCAATTATGACTACTGGTGTCCCTCAAAATATTAATATTTCGGAATAAGGCAGCACTTTGTGGTACTTAGTACATATACCGCCAACTTAAAGGAAGCCACTTCTGCCTGAGAAACACTATATAACATTTGTGGATTGTCAGGGACGATTATAAATAGGTAAGGTTTAACTTGCTATAGTATCCAAAACGAAGTTGCGAAAGGGTTACTTTAGATACGCTAGAAAACTCGAACTCTTCTTCTGCAATGGGTGGTTATTCGACTCCAAAGACTTCACTGGGAGGGAGTCAGTGAAGGTTTCATGGTCACTACGGTCAGCAAAGTCATACCGGAATTCCGCTTTTCTATGTTCTCAGCTACGTTGTCTCACAACTTCTCATTTTACTTATATTGATACAGCTCGACTTGGTGTATATCCGCTTTTCTCCACTTTGCTTGCTGACTACATTTCATTATACCCCACACTCCTATTCGGTAGACATTTTGGAATATACATATATAAGTCCAGGTTAAATCTAATCTCGTATACTTACTGTCATGTACCTTATTACGTGCTATGCATAAACATAAGACAAAAGTGTCTTCGCGGTTTAAATGAGAGTCCAAAGCTAGGAGAAAATATTAAACGACCAGCCACGCAAACTACCAATGAAAATTTCAACCGTCTGCACATTTTCAGAAGCTGCATATTCCAAATTGTTTTTGGCCCACTTGACGGCTCAGCGTACGCGGCATACCTATTAACCGAAGCTGCTGGCTGATCCTTTGTATCTGCTAATCGGAAATTAAGTTAGTAACTGTTTTTTCTGTCGCTGATTGTTTGTGAATTATCTGCGAAACGTTTTACGACTCGTCGTCGCGTCCTGCTATCACAGCCTCCTACTCACCAGCGCACAGCAACAATGTGACTTTTGTCCACAAGTTTATACCTGCCAATGCGCCAAGAAATATGCTACTACGCCTCGCTGAGCAACGTTGCGCTCGGCTGCAGATTTAGTCTTTGCATTCCGTGTTTGCCGTCGCCACTAACCGTGAGCGTTGTTATCTCAGCTGCCAAATTTGCGGCGGACATTACTTGTTAGCTCAAATAATAGACATGCAGTGCTGCAGCTCCATACAAACCGACTTAGGTGCATATCCTCATACATACAGACATACATACATATGTAGATATATGGTGGCGGTGTGTAAGTTGTCGCAAGCCGTGGAAAACATTTAGCGGAACACTTTGTGGAAGCAACAATTTGTAAGGCAAACAACTTTTTTCAACAGTTTAGCGAATTTACGCTCTCTTCATTGTCCGTCGCCAGTTTGTCGTTGTAGGCGTGAGCACGTACGCTTGTTGGCTCGTTAGGCGGCGCTTGTCGTCAGCGAAAGTGTACGTTGTTTTAACAGCACAAGAGCCAGCAAGAAGCATCAAAACTTTGGTCGCCTCCTCCACGGCGTAGTTCCTGAAGTTTTAAACCGATTTCGCAAATATAATAAAAGCACAATATGCAGCGGCGGCAAGGCGTGCCTTACGGACATCCTTAAACATGCAAACACACATTTCTCCACGCGGAACCCGAACAAAGTTTGAATTAAATTTTTGAAGCCACTGAAAATCTTTATTAAATTTCATGTTTGGTTGGAATAACTCTTAGGACAAATATTATTAAGGTTTACGTGGCAAGCTGTGCTGAGAAAGCAAATTGACTGGACAGCACTTAAACGGCGTCATATATCCATTGTTTCTTCTTTGCACATTGCTTAGTAAAACCTTTGCGGGAAAAAGTTATATTTATATAAACTGATGAGGATATATTATGTTTGCCATGGAGATTGGAACACCCAGAAGACGTCGTATACGGTTTGAATTGAATATATAAAAAACAGCATGACGAGCTGAGTCGCTTTAGACATTTTCGTCTGTCTATAACATATATATGCGGCTCAAGGCTCCTAGTTTTTGAGATATGGAACTTACACTTGGCACACGCCGTTTCATCATGAACAAACTACTTTTTTGACTGAGCCATCTACATTACAGAACTGTCATATCCGAACGATCGAAATCAAGCGCTTGTATGGAAAACGTTTTCAGTTGACGAGATATCTTGAAAAAATTTGGGATAGGATATTGTCTAAAGCAATGGTATAATCTCTGAAGAAATTCTTTGGATCGGATAACTGCCATACATTTGTTGTCCCATTGTATTATATGGGAACTTGTTTGATTTGAAAATATATCTTCAAGAAAAATGGCACAGTATATTGCCTGATACAACGCTACAATCTGCGAAAAATTGTTTGAGATCGGACAACTATAACATATAGCTGTCATACAAACTCACTGATCAAATTTAAGTTTTTGTGTGGTGAACTTTTTCATTTGACGAGTTATCTTCACGAAATTTGACATAGATAATTATTCAAGGCAATACTACAATCTCCAAATATATTATTCAGATCGGACAACTATAGCATATAGCTGCCATACAAAGTGAGCCACAAAAAGCAAGAAAAACTTATTTTATACACTATTTGGCTATCAGAAATGCACCTGTGGAGGGTATTATAGCTTCAATAACGACGAAGTTAACTGTTTTTTTTTGTTTTAATTTTTCTGATTACCTACTCAGGCGAATATTGAATCACGGATGTATTTAAGGAGTAATTAGAATACCGAAATGTCATTGCAGGAAGTTTAATCTTCTATGTTGAATATTATTTGTGAAATAGAGAAAATAAAATAAATATTTATTAAACAATTATTATAAAATATTAAAAAATATATATCATAGATACTTTTTTCTTTCTTGCAGTTACTTTGTTGGAGATATGGTAGCGATTACTAGACTCTGGGTCCAGAGTTCGAGACGTGCTGACACATTCCTTTTTATATAAAGAGCCATATCTGAAGGAGTCCATTTTTGAAAATTCTAACTGTATACGTATAGCCCCTTAAAATAAATTATTTGCACTAAATTAAGCAATACATATACTAACATACATATACACACTAATAGTCTAAAATATAAGCTAATACTTGTGTGCTAAATAAAACTTCAACTCTTGACCATTAAATTGTGTAATTGATAAACTTTTGTAGCAGAACTAGTAAAGAATTGTTTTCGAGCATGAGATACCATGCCGGAAACATGAACAAGCATTAGCTTTCCGCTGACAAATTTATTTCCAGCTCCGATATTCAACGCACTAATACAAACACATCTAACAGCTCACTCAACTCGCTGCGCCGCGGCACGCTTTGTAAGCTTCAGCAGCTGTTCATCCGGAGTTTTGGCCACTTCACCGCCGCAGTGGCAAGTGCTAACTGCTCGTTGCAAAGTCTACTTCATAAAGTTTTATTGCTTATTCTGGCCAACCGAAATTTTTGTCAGTCGTTTTCGCACTTTTACTTTTACTCTTACTTTTGCTTGTGATCTTTCCTCATTTTCGGGCTTAAGCCTGCTTCTGCTTTCAACTCTTCGTTTCATTTTGTTTCTTTTTCTTTTTTCGTTTTTTGGTTTCATCTTTGCGCATTGTTGGCAAAACTACTTTAAAATTTGTGCTTTCTGCCGCCGCAGCGAAAATGGATTTGAGTGCAGTTAATGGAAATGCTGAATGCAAATGGCAGTTGAAAAATCGTTGGCCAACTTTTCGCTTGTTCATTTTTGTACAATAAATTTGCGGGGGATTCCCGAAAGTGCTGCATGCACATTCTTTTGTTTTAAGCCTCTCTATCGCTGTGACGACGAAAACTGTGAAGACAAAGCAAATTTCAATTTATGTTTAGGCAATTTTGCAGCAAGGATAGTGCGCCGAAAGTTACGACTGCAAGTGTGCGGAAGCAATATGAGGCAACAACGTGCGCCAAACACAAGCAAAATAATGGGAAACCTAATTAAATTTAAGCAGACAAAATAAAGGCTTCAACTATTAAGCGAAAAATTTTACAAGAAAACATAGAACGACGCTTATAAGCATAAAACCGAATTTTATTAGTCATCTCACTTGAGATTTTGCTTAAAGCCTTTTGCTATCATTTTCAATAATCTTTAAGGGGCTATACCAGTGTGACGCATGAAAAATTAGGCGATTTTCGTGAATTTTTTTAAAAGAAAGTACTAGATTGAATGTTTCGGCGTTCTATGGACGTAATAAAGTATATTTTTAGCTACATATATGAAAAAAATTGTTTTTTACAAAAATATTGAAAAATAACGGAGTTATGTGCTGTCTGCGGAAGTGCCGAAAAAAAAAGTGCCTCAACTGCTGGCACGATTCCGGTCGAATGAGTAGCTGAATCAAAAAAGTTCAAAATGTTTATTAAACCTAAATATATTTTCTATAGAATGAACTACGATCTTTGAAAAATATCAAGAATTAAGAAAATGGCGTAATTTTCAAAAAAAAAAATCGTTTTTTTACGAAAAAAATGGTGGTTTTTTTAATGCCAAATTGACAATTTTCAACCAATCAAAAAGATCGTAGTCTATTGTATAGCAAATGTATTCAACTATATCCAGTTTTAATTTGATCGGTCAATTTCTCGTTGAGTTGTCAGCAATTTTGAAAAATGTCGTTTCGAGAAAAACGCGTTTAAAGTTTCACTTATATATGTTTGCACCTCTGAGCGGTCGCTATTTAGAACGCTGCCATTCAAAAACTATTGAAGATACGACCTCGCCGATTTCACAGGATATTTTTGAATATATAAACTATCGGAAAAGTAAAAAAAAATAAAAGTTTTTTTGAAAGTGTCACACTGGTATAGCCCCTTAAGTCTTCATTAAGTTTCCATTTCCTTCTCACATTTCGGTATTTAATTTTTCCGTTTCCGTGTGCCAGTACTCATTAAGTACAAGCATTTAAGCATTGCAATAAATCTTCGCAAGAGTATACGCAATGGGCAGCAAGCACCGTTACACGGCTATGTTTGAGCATAAGGGACAAGACTTAAGAAACTGTCTCCAATTACAAAGTCAATTTGAGTGATATCGTGTGGTATAAAATATTTACTTATCTCATACATATGTATTATATATGATATATGTTTTCATGAAATAAAATGAGCAGAAATAAGCTAAATACTGTGCATGAAAACATGCTGTATTCCCTGAAAGAAAATATAAAAAATTAAGTTAAGTAGGGACACATTGGCTGAATAAAATTCTTCACAAACAATTAGCTGGCTTAGGCCATATAACGGATGATCCAAGTAGAGGTCCTTTTTCATAGCTTTTTTCTGACAGATCAAGCGTGAGTCGTGTGAAGCTATCTTTTTTTTTTGTTCATTATTGTTTGGTATTTCATCATGGAACGAATTACGTTTGAACTACGTTTATTACGAAAATTCACGTTCTGTATAGAATGTTTTTCAGATAGTAGTAGTAGTATTCGCAACACCCATCGTTTTGCGATTCTTTGTTTGAGCACACATCCAAGATGAAGACCATCAAAGATATTTCTTCTTCGAAAATTGCGAAAACGTAAGGCGACCGAAAATGTGAATAGTGTTTATGGTTCTGATACTGTAACAGCCAATCACGTGCAATTTTGTTTTTGCCGATTCCGTTTCGGTAATTTTGATATGAAAGACGCTCTGGAAAACCAATTGTTGAAAGTATCGATAGAATAATTGGAAATGCAAAAACAGATCGTACTGGAAGCACTGTCTCCGCTTCCCAAAAATTTATATATAGCTGCCAAAGGCCTAACGCAAGAAAATATGGAAATTAATTCTCAAAGCACTGCTGAATCAAAAAACAACGATCGATTGCTGAAGCGAATGTTACTGGAGATGAAAAGTTGGACAGTGGAAAGTTATGATAACACTAAGCGAAATCGGTTGTGGCCGAAACATGGTGCCAGAATTGACATCAAAAAAGGTTTTTCTAAGTTTTTGGTAGTCCAGCCCCTACATTCGGTCTATACGGTTAACAATTGGATAGCTTGAAGGATGCAATCGTCAAGAAACGATCAGGTTTGGCTAATAGGAAAGAAATTATCTTAAGCTTACAACTTATAGTTCGGATTTTATATCGAGTTGATTCTATAGTTCAGATCTTATATCGAGTGGGTCTTTTAGTTTGGATCTTGCATCGATGAATACTACTTGTTCGAGCCAACACGATTTGAATTAAGCCGTCGGACCACATGTTTTAGTTCCGATACCAAACAATGGCCTAATAAGCGTTATTCGGGTCCAAAGGTTCTTTGTTACTGTTCCTGCCGAGCTGATTTCGTTAACTCACCGCGGATTCATGTCAAAGTCAAACCGGCGAAAATCGAAACCTTTGCTTTGTATATTAATAGTTTTGTAGGGTCGATAAAGAAAGTATTGCCAGTGCAAACCAGGGTCGTGTCCACTCGTCTGTGAGGCGCAGCGCCAAAATACAAGTTTCTAAACAAAATCGAATACCGTTATGCATTTTGGTTATTTCAAATGCATGCACCAGCCCGCAGTTCGCCGCGTAGTAGCGTTGAATAGCAGTATTCTAGTTGTATGTATGTATGTAAGTATGTGATTTGAGATTTTTTCTAATATTTTGCATTTGCTTGCTTGCGAGTGACCACACACCATAAATAGTAGAAACTCACGCGCGTTCCAAAAAGTTGTATTGTTGTTTCCACAAAAGTGGATTTCAATGTATTTTTCTTGTGCTTGTTGTTTTTCTATGTTTACTTTGTGCGTTCTGTTAAATACATATTTCATTTTATTAGTTTTGTTGATGTTTTATTAGGCATTCGTTAGTATTGCCTCACTTTGTGAAAAAGCTGTTGTTGCACTGCTGTATTGCCATTTTTTACTGCGCCCGCTGTTGTGCTTGTTTTTGTGTTACGTTTTAGCCATTTTTACAATGGTTTACGCAGAGTCACAGTTGCGGTACTATTGGTATTTTGCTGTTGTTGCCCGGTTGTTGACGCTTGAATTTTGCCACGAATTGCATTCAAATCCGCATTCTATTTTGTGGCACGTCTGCTTTTTGACCTCCTATTTTTTGCCCGCTTTTAGCAACGACCTTGCTTGCAAATGTTCGGGCCATGAATATGTGCATATATATGTGCTATATGCATATATATGGTAAACACACACATATATATGAATATATAAATGTTAATGTATGTATGTATGTATGTGTGTTTAGGGAAAGCAAAAAACGGCATCTTGCAGTTCCAAATGCATCAACGCATCCACAGCGGGTGCTGGGCATATTTCCCTCCATCCCTCCATCGGTTTAGCCACTCACACTGCTAATGAGTTTTTTAATATCGTTCTTTTTTCTATTTTCCCTTTTGCTTTTGTTATTTTTTTGGCGTCCGCACATTGCTGGCAGCTATGCACTGCAGTTCAATTGCATTTATTATACCGTGAATTCAACTCGTTGCAGGCAATTTGCTTTTTAGAATTCGTTTGTATTTTCGCCGACAAAAAAACGCTGCGAAAGGAATTGCAAATAATTTTTTATGCGAAATTTTGATTGTTGCGGAAGTGGAAATTTGTTATTCTAACAAATGGCTGCTCAAAGCTTTCACGCTTTTTTGTTTTCGTCCTTTGTTGCAGGCGCGCGAACCCGTTCGCTATGTGCATTCCGATCAACATACGTGTGTACATATATACATATATATATGCATATATTTATGTGTGTATGGCATATGTAATGTAAATATGTGCGTACCGACATTTGCATTTGCTGTGCAAATGAAAAGAACTATAAATTCATTTTTAAGCGGATGTGTCGCATGGAGCGGAAGCGTATATTCTATAAAGTTCCAGTGAAGCGGCGACCAGCAGCGTATATACAGTAAGTTTGGGGATTTTCTGGTAACGGAAATGAATGCATTAACAATATCTATTAAAAAGATTACACAATTTTTAATTTTTTTTTAAATAAAAATCGAAAATGGAATTACTGCAAAGCCGTGTGCGCAGAGGGTTGGAGTTTTATTGCCTTTGCAAAATACTTTGAACATACGAAAAACAAAAGAATTCAGTATTGCATGATAAACACAGGGTATCATTTGCTGCAATGTCTGCAAAATTATATACCCAGACCATTTTGTAACATCCAAAAGGAAATGTGAGAGACCCTATAAAATGTATACAGGGTTTGTCCGGAAAGTAGTAAAACTGAGTCGGTTTAATAAAATTTACTGAACCAATCGTTACAATTCTTTGAAAACTGTCAAAATAGGCTCCTTCTGTGTCAATGCAGCGCTGCCAGCAGGATTTCCAAGCATTGAAGGCGACACAAAAAACATTCTCCGGAATAGCCTTGAGAGCCGAGGGGCATGCTGCTTGGATCCCCTCTTTCGGCTCAAAATGCTTGCCTTTCATCAGCCTTTTCAGGTAAGGGAACAAAAAAGGTACGGGGGTCACATCTGGGACGTAGGACGGCTGGTGAAGCGTTGGGATGCCGACCTTCTTTAGGTAGCTGTTCACAAGAAAGGCGGGGTGAGCTAAGGCGTTCGTTTGAGCCTATTGAGGACTTCCACGTAAAACTTGGCGTTGACGGTTTTTCCAGGAGGAACAAATTCATGGTGGACGATGCCTTTGATGTCAAAAAAGACAATGGGCATCGTTTTCACTTAGGATTTGCTCATTCTTCCTATCAGCGACCTTTTCCCACGCTCCGAAGTACAGTCGCAGCAGAATGTCCTATTATTTTCCGGACAAACCCTGTATATGTACATGATCAGTCTTAGATATAGCAATCTGAAGTTATGCACATGTCCTTTTCTTCTCAAGAAACTATTCGTTTGTCAGAACCGCCAATATCGGAATATTTTAGCATATACATAGCTGCCATCCTCGTTGCGAGGTTTGGAGAGAAAGCTTTTGCAGGAAATTTATGGTACTTTGCGTATTGGCAACGGTGAATATCGCATTGGATCGAACGGTGAGCTGTACGAGATATACGACGACATTGACATAGTTCAGCGAATTAAGAGACTGCGACTGTTTTGGCTAAGTCATGTCGTCCGAATGGACGAAAGCATTCCAGTTCTCAAAGTATTCGACGCAGTACCCGCCGAGGGAAGCAGAGAAAGAGGAAGCCCTCCACTCCTTTGAAGAGACCAAGCGGAGAAGGAACTGGCTTCGCTTGGAATCTGCAATTGACGCCACCTTTCGTAAAAACAGTAACGACTGGCGCGCCGTTGTTAACTCGGCTATAACCGTTTCTTGTTTTTTTATCAAAGGTTCCGTAAATAATGAATATCAGTAAATCAATAGTTGTAAGGTGCCTGTCTGGCAAGTCATTGCTCAAAGTTTCTGTCTTAATTAAGTACAATACTTTCAGCATCGACCAAAATACGCCGGACATATATACATATGTATGTATATGAGTATACACACATATTAACATATGGGCATGGCAGCTTAAAGCATCATCCAAGCTGTATCTGGTACAATTTCCGTTTGGACAAAAAGCGTGAATAGTTCCCTAACGCAATCATACATATGTATGTACACACTCATAAGATTTTTGCTACATAACTTCCGAAATCTTAATGCATGCTTAGGTATTTAAACAGAGTATGTGTAGATGCCAACCACGGCGCCGTTATGTTTACTGTGTTGGCAACACCAAGCATAGCCATCAAATAAAGTCATAAAATTAATGTACTGTCTGTCCAACAACTTCCCAAAATGGAGCAAATGGCAGCAGATAAGGGAAGAAAAGTGGGTAATGTGCAGAGCAGCAACAACAAGCCGCAGATCAGAACAAAAACTAAAGTAGTGCAGTCACTTTAACATTGGCCGCTTTGCAAGAGAACAATGCTGATAAGAAGTGCAAATAAAATTGCCAACATGCAGGTGAATTCTCCGATTAGATGCTTAACACTGAAATCGGCAAACAAACGATGCCATTGGCGTTGGCAATAAAAATAATTTGCTGGACATTTGGAAGGGAAATTAGTACACGAGGTTAATGTGCCCATATGATGGTTTTATTTTTGCCATTGGTATCTATATAAATTGGCAGCGTATATTATACACATACTGCTGGATATTTACATTTAAGTAGAGAACAAGTTGGTTTCTGTGTACATTAAAGTCGATAAGTCCATTCATATGTGTGAGAAAAAAGTAAATACAGCTTTAAAACTTCATATAATATGTACCCATATAGACCGATATATATATATATTAATTTTATATCGGTTGGTTGGTTGATTATTCGGAAAGAAATACCCATGAGCGTTTTGTTCATTCTTCTCTAGTGGATAATGAAAATGTTGAGTTTAATTCCTCATTTATTTCCTTTTCTCGGTTGCAAGAACAACTTAGCTTGAGTTCATTAACCAGGTCGAGTATGATACCATGCCGATAGCCTGGGCGCAATCCTCACAAGCAGGTCCACTTTACCTGGCTTTCTTGAAGTTCTCAAAATCTGATCATATATACTTATGTACTTATATACATTTTATAGTGTGTCGAGTACTAATGGTCTTTTTCTCCTCAAGAATGCCTTCACTTCTTCGATAGTGCCTTCCACTATATCATCACACCATATATGTATGTTAGTATGGGGCGGATGACACTTGTTTAGAGGTATGAGTAGTCGTAAACCCCCATTTGGGGGAATGACTTCTATACAGAAGTTCCAGAAGCGTTGCTTTCAATGTGTACTCTCTAACTTAGTTTTTTATCTAGGATAATTCTGATACATTTAACAAAGCTCGAGACTGTAATAGTTCTTCCTTTAAGAGGAGAGATTGAATGGCGCAATTCTTTCTTTACTTTGTGCAAAGTCTTTCTGAATTTTTCGGATTAACAGTTAGGACGTGACCCTCCGAAGACTAGACTTCTGTGAGGCGGGCTAAGTGATCCCTAAACAGAGGACAAGGTGACTCAAAGCAACGGGGATAGGGTTCTTCCTTGCATAGTCGTACAAGTGATCTATTGAGAGATTTTTATACCTTCCTCTGGTGTATAGCTTACATATTGCTTAACATATGACTTAATTAGTTGTTCGTGGAAGAAGCAACATTGCTTAACATATGACTTAATTAGTTGTTCCACTTCGAAGCAAATGGTCGCCTGTTTCTTCGGCAAAACTGGTCATGTGGCGACTGTTCCGCTTGAGAAACGTAGGACGGTCAATTCTGAGTGGTACACCACCATTTGTTTGCCTGAAGTCTGCGGAGAAATTCGAAAAACGAACAAGAGAAGACGAATCATTGTGCACCATGACAATGCGAGCTCTCACACATCGGCTCAAACCAGCGCCTTTTTGACCGGCCAAAACGTCGAATTGATTGGTCATCCGCAGTACAGCCCTGACTTGGCACCCAATGACTTCTTTTTATTCCTACACATCAAGAAAACAATGCGTGATCAACGATTTTCTGTGTTTGCTGTTGAAGCATTCAAAAACCATGTTTTGGAGGTGTCTCAATCGGAGTGGAAAAAGTGCTTCGAAAATTGGTTTGAGCGCATGCAAAAGTGTTTAAATCTTGACGGAGAATATTTTGAAAAACAATAAAACCATTTTCGTTGATAAATATTCCGATTTTCATTGTTAAGCCAGAAATATATATAGCAGCCCTCGTATGCAGGAATGCATATGTTGTATAGATATAGCCAAAGTAATCGACCCAAATATTTTTCTTTAATATACAATTCATTATCGTTAAAGTATCTGGTATTTGTGTAAATACAAGAGCACTTAATAATCTCATACTGTATAATTACTAAGCGAGCCAACTATGCCAATTTCCACTTGAATGTTATCAGTTTTTTAGATGAGCATGGTAAAAGCAGAAACACACGTACTTTTTGTACTTGAATACTTAACATTACCTTAAAAAATGCAAAACGGTCAAAAAGCGAATGTTGTAATTCACAAGTGCATATGTATGCGTGTGTCGAAATTCCAGCAGCACTTACCCTCCACAGTTTGTGTGTTTACCAACTACAAATACTGGTAGTAGAAATGAATAAAAATGAAAGAAATCCATATTGGCAATCATGAACCTAAAGCATATAGGATTCTTGTGAAAAACATATCCGATGTGTAAAATGATTTGGCAATAATAAATATTATGTAAGTTTCTCGATATCATCTCTACAATGTCGGCAAGTGATTTAAAGCTTAAATGGACTCTAATCTAAGTATCTTCTCAAAGTATCCTGTAACCGGCACAAGCCGCTCAATCTACATTCTTTACCGACTCTATCGATCTCTACAAGTCATCGCTGAGTTCACAAATACGCCAATTTCTCGCATCAGCTATTGCTCATAACTCTGCTTACGAACTCATATTAGAAGTCCTAGCATCATTTAAATTATTTTCATCTCTTCTGAGTTTTCAACTGACAGCAGAATGAAAAAATAGAAACATTCAGCAGTGATAGTCGAGCAGTTTTCGATTTCCCATACATTATTTATAAACAAATTTCAATACTGGCAGGAGAATTCTAAAGTAGACAATTATTTTGACCGAGGACGCTCACTACAATGACAGATTGGCTGGAGATTCTCGGTGCCTCCGACTGGAACCTGGATTTTGTGCGTGCGTTGTTTGCTGAATTCCTCGGCACTTTCTTTTTCGTCTTACTCGGCATTTTGTGCACTCTCTTCAAGCCGAGCGAAACGGAGTGGCCATATGCCTCGCCTGTGCAAGTGGCGTTCACCTTGGGCTGCACTACATTTTCGGTGTCGCACTCGCTTGGTAATATAAGCGGTGCACATCTCAGTCCATCTGTGAGTCTTGCGATATTCTTAGTTTGTGGCATGAGTCTGCTTTGTTTTATTGGATATGTAATTGCGCAAATACTCGGCGGCTTGGCGGCAACTGCGATTATTTTATCGGTACTTGATAAGGAAATGTACCAGGATCAACGTCCTTTAAGGCCCTCGATGAGTACGGAGCTGTTCGAACTCTGCATCGTCGAAGCTCTGGCAGCGTTTATTTGGGTAATCATGGCAATTGTAAATACCGAGCGGCGAAATGAAGATGCATTCGGTAATGGCTCATTTTCTATTGGCTTTGTTGTCTTGGGCTCCTATTTAATCGCGATTCTACTATCTGGTGGCGGCGTTAATCCAGTACGGTCCTTGAGTGCATCAATTATTGTTAATGAGTGGGATTTTCACTACTGCTATTGGATAGGGCCGATGGCGGGTGGTTGTCTGGCAGCACTGATTTATTATTGTTGTTCGGGAGTGCTCCGACACAGACATGTTTACAGAATTTCTTAAACCGAATATGTGAGATATGCGTAGCTGGAAAATAAACTTAACTCAACATATTGGTCTTTAATCTCGTCTTAGTTTTATGTTAGATGGCTGATCCCCCAACATGGCGAAGAGCTCACACTTAGTTTAGACTGTTATGTTCAGTCTTTCTTGAAGTTAGACTACAGAAAAACTCCTGTAGTTGGATATGTATTAGTTATCGGCTAAACATCCTGAACATTTCACAAATCTGCTAAGATATTTTTTTCCCACCATATTTGCGGTATTTCAGGTGGATGTCCAAATACTCGTATATGACAACCTGTTTTAGCCTTGATGTGGCAAAAGCGGGGCATTCGAGGAGGAAGTGTTGATATGATTGTATATCACTTCCAAATAGCTGATGTAACTGGCATCCGGTAAGATGACTTACCTTACTGCATGAATTCCAAAGGGACAGTTAGGACTCCTACAAACATTGAAAGGTGGACCTTGCCGAAAGTGAAGAGCTCCCTAGAACTCTTACGATTTATCATGGGCCAGAAGGACATTGTATTTCGATGCAATCGAAGTTTGTGAGGATTTCACAGCGCCTAGGGTCGCCGTCATTTAAGTACCCAGAATCTCTAAGTCTGTGGGCAGCTTCCTCGACTATATATCTGGCGACTAAAAATCCTGATGAGCCGTTGAACACTCACCAGTTTTTTAGCGTCTTCTACCATACAAAAATTCCGTAGAACAATATGCTTTTAACTATTCTTTCATAGAACCAATGAACCACTTTTGGTGTGAGGACCCACCATTTTCCAATAGCAGTACAGGCTACCGATATTTACTCTGTTAGCAGGCCGAAGACGCGTTTCTCCATTAGTGGTAAACCAAACCGTGTGGTCTTCCATGGAATAGAGATGAAATTTTCACTAACCCAGTGCCCGAAATTAAGGTACCCCAGTTAGCTCATACACGGTATTCAGATAATTTCCCTCAACCATGACCCCTCTATCCCGCGGTATCCATCATAGTTCTACCGCAGAGAAATTGGAAGATTAAAAGCTTAAGGTTGGATTCAACACTAAGCCAATTCAAAGCTCTAAAGACCGCTTCCGGCAATACATTGATGAATTGAATGACACCTTTTCTTTTTCATAGTCTTCTCGAGCGATGTATGCAAAGTATTATCCAAATCAAAAACAAAATGAAATCGATCAAACCTCGATTTATTAAAGATTAATAATGAATGCATGTCCAATCTACAAACGAGATTGATTTGATTTGCCTTCGGCTGATGGAGTACCGCGTAGCCATTCGAAAAGGCTCGAGGTACGCGGTTCTCGTTTATACGGCATGTATAAGGCCTCATAGGTCAGCGCTCCAAAAATGCCACCCATAGTTGATCCAATGGCCGGTGTAAAATTGCCAGCAAATATATTCGGTCCAGAAGCGAAATGCAGTAACGGGTTCAGGGCCACCTCCGATATAGAGGTGCCACTCAAGAGACATGCGGTGTAAGCGAACCCTATGGCCATAGAAGCGGAACTCCGTTGACTGCGGTGTTGTGCGTCTGCCATTGTACGAAACAGCATTACGAACATGGTTGTGAGTATGAGTTCCAGTAATATTATTTGCCAGTCTTCCAATGCACTGGGCTCTTGAATTGCATTCGAATTGGCGAAAGCATACAATGTGTACGTAAATACTGCCGAAATTGAGCCCAGAAATTGCATGACAATATAGAAGAATAGACGTAACGTGCTCATTTCACCGACTACGAAAAAAGCGATCGAAACCGCAGGGTTGATATGGCAGCCGCTTATGCGACCGAATAGTTTGGTCAAGGCAGCAACAGTCAGGCCGTGAGCGAATGAAATTTTCGTTACGGCCCATTGTGTTTCTTCCACCGTACTAACCGTCTTCCGTACCAGCATCAGCACAAATGTGCCGAAGAATTCACAAAGAAGTTGACGCCGAAATAAATAGCTTTTCAATTCGTTCGTACCTAAAGCTGGAAACATGCTTACGTAGTTTGAGAATAGGCGGAACTGACACTATATTGTATTTTTTCTTTGTTTAGAAAATATTTCCGATACTTTGACATGATGTGAAATAATTTTCATAGGCAAATGGCCGTCTACCCACAAAGTATATTCAATAGATTCGTGGCAAATATTTATTGCTCAGTTCAAGTTTTGGATTTTCAGCACTGCTAATATCCTAGCCACTCATATCTAATTGTAGTTATGACACATCATCACCTGGAGGACACTTGGGGTTTTCAGGAAAACCATCAACTTCCCGTCTACCCCCACCAGGTTCGTGGCAATCGTCAAGAGAGTAAAATGGCCGTTTTGCCGAAAAATAGGTATTTTGCAACCTTCTGGGACATCTAGCGGCCAAAGTATACATATAAGCAATCCTATACCTTCAGAGAAGTCATCGAAAGTACATCTTTACAAAAACACTTAAAATCTGTATTTTAGTAAAGAATAAGAAGAATTTCCAAGTTTAAAAGATAAGCAGTGGACTCTTCCAGCAAGAGAGAACACGGTTTTATTTGATTCTAACAGGTTGAAGTATTAAAAATTCTTGTATTTACAGCCCAGTAACTGTATGAGTGCATGGTTATCTAATTTTCTTCAATCCAATCCAATAAGCGAATGATTCAACTTTTCTCTCTAAGCAAAAATTATTCCGTGATTTCTTCCGCATCTTCATGTTCTTTATGCGGTGTAGTCTTAAATAAGAATTCATAAGTCAAAGCTCCCAGTACACCACCGGCAAATGGAGCCAACCAATAAATCCAATGATCTTTCCAATCCATGTACACCAGAGCTGGCCCAAAAGAGCGCGCTGGATTCATGCTGCCGCCGGTCAACCGATAAGCAGCTAAATAAGCCGCTATTATTGTGGCACCAACGGCTAGTGGTGCCGTATCTCGTAAGCCCATCATTTTGTGACTTTCTGCACTGCGTGCCAGAAAGGCCCATATAAAGGTCAACAGCATTTCAATAACAATCGTGCCCAACACCGATACATGCGGATGCTTTGGTACACCTAGGTGTTTATTTGCCAATTTTTCCGGTAGTAGAACTAGCGCCATACAGACTCCAAGAGCAGAAGCTAGGCATTGCACAACCATGAACAATAAGCTCATAATTAAGCTCAGTTCACCGACAACGCAGTATCCCAAAGTTACAGCGGGATTGAAGTGACAAACACTGCGACGGCCCAACGCCTGGGCCACAGCGGCAAACACCAAGCCTAATCCGAGAGAAATTTGTTCCATTGAAGCGCCACTGGAAGTGGTATCTACTGCTCGCTTCAGTTCTTCCTCGTCAACATATTGTTGAGCCATTGTAAGTTCACTGGTAAAGACGATAGCAAGCGTGCCAAAGAATTCAGTTGCCAAGAGTATCACACTACTTCTATTGAAGTCTTTAGTACCAACAATCTTTTGCCACCCCATTTTAATTGTACCTTGGAATCTCTCCTAAGTGCTCTGTTTTAATGAAAATGTCGGCGACTAGTTATTTATATTATTTGTTTATAATTTTTTCTTTTTTATCAAATTGAATTGTTTTTCAAGGCTGCGCTGCTTCTTTTCAAGAGCTAACAAGAGTATGTTATTGCTTTCGAAACTCAGCTTTTTTGTGCTGCTAACGGAAATTATGTTCTTGTGAAAACTCTAGGAAAACTTGAGGTAAACACGTTTTCAAAAAGTCCTCCGACAAGACTTTAAGCATTAAGCGTCTACTCTGCGGGTATTCTTAGACCATCTGTTCATCTTTTGTAACCCTAAGAACCCTCTTTTCAATAACTCTAGAGAAGCATGATTCGTCTTCAAAAAGTTCGCTATATAATGTTTATCGTAATGTTCATAAGTAAAAGATTTTGTACTCATGCCGGCAACCTAACCTATGACATAACTCGATCATCTCTTACGAGAATGACTTAATATTTTCCTTATGGTTTGAGTAAAAATTGTATGTGTAGAAGTTCACGCATGGGAGGAAAGTTCTCTGATTTCCAATCCATTGGGAGTGGCCAGAAATGATTAATTTACATATGGCTCATGCAGCTCACAACTTGCGGTCAAGTATCTTCTTGAAAGTCAATGAGCATCCATTTGAAGACGAACCATCCCTATCTAGGGTTGTGCGCTGGGCTTGGGAACCGCCACTTAAAAAACAACCCCAATGAAAAAAACAACAGCCTCGGACGAGAGACTTCGGCTATTACCGCGTAAGCGGTGTCTACCCAATAATGAAGAAGATTTAGCAAAAATTATATATCTGACTAGAAATATACAACTGTATTGCAAGTCGACATAAATTTATTGAATTTCGTAATTTTGAACGCTATTTTTAAATATTCAAAGAACTCTTTCGTCTGGAACTATTTCTTCTAGAGCGCCTCCGCTTAAGCGCTTCACGATCCTGCACACCAAAATGATAAGAAACTGAAGCCATGACACCACCCAAAATCGGCCCGACCCAATAGATCCAGTGATCGTTAAAGTTGAGATTTACAAGTGCCGGCCCGAAAGAACGTGCTGGATTCATGCTTGCCGATGAACACAAGTAGCCCACAAGATGCCCCGCTGTGATTGAAAGTCCCACAACTAATGGTCCAGATAAATGTAAATCATCACGCGTAGGATCAGCCATGGATTTGTACACCATAACCATAATAAATGTAATGAACATTTCAAGAAGCAACGCTTCCCAAACACCCATGTATAGTGGTCTGGTTACACCGTTCTGCCGTGCGAGCGAAGGTCCGGGACAAATACTTTCCACCAAAAATGCCGCTAAACACGAACCGACGCATTGCACTAGTATGTAGCATAAACATTTGAGAAATTTCATTTGTCCAACGACCAGGCGAGCTATGCTAACAGCAGGATTCAGGTGCGCCCCGCTAGCCCTATTCACCACATGCGATATACTTGATAATGCCAGTCCAAATGCGAAGGCAACCGGCACTACGGAGGTCATCAGATTTTGCGATAATGAGACTGTGCTAATGACCCCAACGAACACGTAGAAAAATGTACCGAGGAACTCAGCAATTAACATGCGCCAAATCTCAATATCGAAATCCTTGAGACCAATAAATTCTTCAAAGTTGCTCATTTTCCCTATTTATATTTTTTTGTTATAAACTTCTTTATTTAATGAAAGTATTTTTCTGCCTAAATTGACAACGTTTTCTCCCAAATATTTAATGAAATGAAGAAAATTTGTTCGAAATAAAACAAATAAAAATTGACAAAGTGTTTTTGTTTCACCTCGACTTCGAATTGAATTCACTCAGCGTTACTTATTAGAATTTGGACAACCACCTGTTGGAAATCAGCCTGCAAATTCCAAATTCTCACTCCAAATACTTCAACAAAAGCAGGACAATAATAACTGAAGAGAAAACCGGCACAGAAGCACAAACGTGCTCAGCCGTGCTCTTTACTCAATGCCACTACGCACTCAAATATCGTCGAGTTGTTTAAAAGACGCGCTCGGTTACTCAGCTAATTTTCTGAGTTTGGTTTATGCTCCTGCTCACTTACTCACTCACTCACACACAATCGTCAAATGAGATACATCGCTCCTAACTCCTTAACAATCCTTAGCTTAGTGTTTCTACACCACGCTTTTTTAGCTCAAGCCTTCGCGCTGACGACCGAGGGTGGTTGGCTTAGCAATCGTGTGACATCGTTTCGCCATACTCACCACAGTCAAATGTTGCAGTGAGATATGCACTAAACGTGCAAAGCATACTCGGCATGTTGACATCCTGTCGTGCGGCCAATTCCTGCACTCGTATTTTCTTGCCGATTGGGTGCTTTTGCTTCGAGGATTCAGTTGTATTTTTGCTCTCTATGTAAGCGAACGTGTATGCCGTGCGTGGACGCGTAATAACGGTTTTGGGTTTTTGCTGGTCGTTCACTTTTTACGGCTAACTAATTAGTACTTGTAATAAACGCATGGGATTTTTGCGAACCGATCGGAAATGTTTTCGAAATCATATAGTGTCTGTGAGTGCGACTTGAAGTAATTCATTTAAAGTATATGCCTTGCTATATATGTATGTACATATGTACATATATACTTTGTTAATAAGAAATTAAGGAAAATCCGTTTGAAGAATCCACTTACGGCTTTGTGGCACTAGTGTGTTGCACAATTCGCTCGCTCGCAAGCAATGTTGTAGCGTGCGTGACTTGCAGCTGAAATTTAGTTGTGCAATGCCGTGTGCTGTTCGAAATTCAAAAGCTAGTTTGTCATAGAACGAAAAAAACGAACAGCATGTAGTGGCAGCGCCAAGGCAATCTAGCAGTGAAACCGAAAATCTGTAGCGGCGAAGTGAAGAAAAATGCGCACATTCAAAGAAATTAACAAACTTAAAAATAAAAAAGTTTAAAAATAAAAGAAAAATTAAAAAAGAAAAATTTAAAATAAAAATATAATGAAAAAGCATGAGACACAGCAGCAAATGCCAACAATAAGCCATACGTCATGAGCATTTTGCGCACACAATCACACACGCGAATCACTGACTGAGTGCCGATTGCATTCGTGCGCTGCGGTTGATTGCTGCCACCGCTGCTGCTCAAATTGCTGCTGTAATTGATGCATGGCTGCTTACGCTGATGTTACAGTGCCTCAAAGTTGTTGTTTTTTTTTTCATTTTGCGTGTTTAAAGCACAAGCAGCGCAGTGTTGCATTTTAACGCCACGTGAGCTTAAATTACATTGAATAACTATGGACATTTAACCGTTGCTAAGGAATTAATTTAACGACTTTTCATGCTTGAAATTAAGGCAGCCACATTGTTTGTTTGAATAACAGTAAAAATACGAAAAACGCGGAAATCACTCACTACAAAAACATGCTCGTTTTAAAGCAGCAGTGGCAGCAACATCATTGACACAGCATCGGGTCAACAGCCCGTTGGACAAATACGTAGCACAGCGCAAGGAGCAGTAGAGTTGTGTTGCAAGTGCAACAGTGCATGTGCTGCTGCAGTTACATGCGCGCCCCGTCACTTCGTGGTGTCGTTACTGACCGCTGCACTTGCTGCAAATCGCGCGGCTGTTGGTGGCTACGCGCTGCTCGCCTCGCAGGATGTTGTGATTGTGTCAATTTGCATTTGAGCAAATTACTTGACTGCAAGTGCCGCATGTGCATTGCACTTACGCGCGCATGTGTGTGTGTGTGTGTGTGGGCGCGTGCTTTCGGTTTGCTGTGCGTGTTTGAGCATTCATTAAAATACATTCAATTAAAACGGAATACAAAATGTTTAATTAAAAGCAGTCAACATATGCGAGAAATCGATTCCGCGGCACTATGAAAAGTACTTATTCGGTGCTTGTGGCATAGCGCGAGAATTACATGGTCATCAAAAAAAAAATTTATTTAATAACCTTTTTTTTCAGTGTACTGAAACATGAGATTTTTAAGTGATTTGGGATTGTGAAATGGTTAAAAAACGGTTTAATTGTCGAAAATAAAAATATATATATCACAATATAGTTCTTCTGCATTTATGTAAGGACATATCAGCATATAGGCGTTCTAATTGTGGAATAATTTTAAGCGGTAAGTGTCTTGACATTTGAGTACCTGCCACTTGCAGTTCACTTTATCAAGGGCGTGATATAATTGGTTGATAAGATTAATTGAAAATTAAAGCGCGCATTGAAACCCTGTGAGATCCAGCAGGAAATTAGTAATGTTTTCGTGATATAGTGCAACAGGTTCTACAAGTAGAGTCATTTTTTTGAGGAACTCTTTGAGACCACACATTTTTAATTATTTTAACTTAATTATTTTTAATTATTTTCTAAAGATTCTTATGCTACTCAAATATTATTTAGACACATTTTCTACAGTTAAGAGTTTTGCATTTTGTTTTAGTAGATTTGTAGATTTTGTCGCATATATTTTTTTAGCAAAACATCTGCTGAAAGGATTACCAAGGTTGGCAGTAAATTTTCCTTTCGCAAAAAACAAGATATACACACACAGACCTGAGTTTCCCTGCGGAACTACTTAGGCTTACCCTCGCAGGGCAGTTTTATACATATGTACATACATATATATAAGAGTTCTTTAATATGTAAGTCCTACTGATGTCATACATTTATCTTGATACAGAACTTTCCGCTTTGGTGAGGCTATTAGGTGCCGCTTGAATGAAAGTCTGTGATCCAGAATTACTTCCCGATATTTGAGATGTGAGCTCGATTTTATGGTATGCCCATCAATATGCTATAGATCTCTATTGTTTCCACTCTCCTTAAGACTACTCATTAATACCACTTCCGTTTTGTGAGCACCTAGTTAAAAGCCAGCAACAGGGCTTAGATTTACATGTTAGTATGAGGTTGCACGATTCTCTTACGTTAAAGATATCAGCTAATGAAATTGATGATTCTTAAATAGATCTATGTATAACAGCTGGGTCACGAAAAAGTCAATAAAAAAATGCATCGCTGAAATATGTCAATTTCTTAGAAGTCTTCTAGTTGGTCAGCTGTAATATTTCTAGCCAAAGGAAACTGACATATGGTGAAGAATTATCGAATTTTCGAAGGGTCAGGAATTTTATAGAAAAATAATGAGCAGATATTTTCTTTGTTAAGAGTAGATCTGAGATATTTTTCACCGAAAGAATTGTTCCAAAAGCCGTAATCAGTATCCAAACTACTGGTTGGCTATTTTCACTATGGCTATTTGCCTAAACACTCGCAGGGATGACAGTACGATTTTTGAGAATTTTTTCTTTACTAGCCTTATACAATGAATTAAAGTACGTATTACTATCCATATCTTAACACTTCAAAGCATATTTCCGAAGGTTCCATTTTGAAAAAGTAATTTTCATAATAAGAATTTTGGAAATATATGGACTAAGAGGTAAAAACAACAGCGAGGTTACCTTTAGAAGAGAGTCGATACATTACCTATGTATCTAAAATTATTATTTTTTTTCAAAGCGGCGGCACATAAGTTCGCACGCTCATAGATTTGATTATTTACGTATACTAATTCATTAAATTCACCGGCTGTGAACTAAATAATAGAAGAAATGATGGAGAGCTTATTTCAAAAGTAAATCTAGAACTGCTCTAAATTAGATAAATTAAATGGTCGAATGTCTACGTAATCAAAACTTCAAGTAAGTTCATTGAAATGCTTGCTGAAACCTAACAGCAAAGCAAAAATTTTCAAGGTAGATCACAACTGACATGAAGTCTTGTAATAAAGTCCATCATTCATTTGGAGACATCTTAAAAATTGGAGGAATAATTAAGTCTAGATACTTATCTTCATCAAAGAACTATCTTCTTTAAAGATGTCTGCAAATAAATTAGAGTTAAGTAGTAACTTATATGTTAGTTACTTAGCTTTATCAATATTTTCGCTTAATCTACATAATTTCAAACTCATTTTTGAAATATCGATCTGAAAATTTTTTCACGTTCCATTCTCAGCAAGAAACTATTCATAAGAATCGCTGATATCAGATCATACAATGACACAAACTAGTCGTTTAAAATTAAGTTCTTTTGCCGAAAGCTTTTATCTGACAAGATATCTCCAGAAAATTTCGTATACATACATTATAGCCCAAAGAAACGACTTTCGAAAAATATGATCAGTTAGGATCACTATAGCATATAGACTTAGCTTCCATACACAAACATAGTGAACAAAAAAATATATTCAGCTAATTTCTATCCCACTTTTCATACCCAGAACAGGGTAAACGAAATTTGTAATACCCAGAAGGAAACGCCGAAACCTCATAATATTTATATATAAATGATCAGCAGTCGATTTAGCTATGTCCCTCTGTCTCTCTGTACATAAGCGAACTAGAATCTGAGTTTTTACATACCCATCTGAAATTTTGCTCAATTCAATTCTCCTTAAGAAGCTGCTCCTTTGTCGGACTCAAGGATATCGGATCCTTATGGGATTTAGCTGTCATACAGGTTGGTCGTTTAAAATCAAATACTTGTACTTTTTTATGTGTCATGATATTTTCGCGAAATTTTACTTGAACTATTACCCAAAGCAGTGCTACAACATCTGAAATTTTTTTTCAGATCGATATACTAGAGCATATATGCATATGGCAGTCGCAAAAGTCGTTTTGTATTTCTAACCAAACTTCAACTTATTTTTTTTTATATTTATATTTTTATATATTTGAGTGGTCGATCACTTTTTGCCATTTTCTGCTGGAGACTTTATTCCATCAGTCGAAATTTCCAGATCCGAAACGAGTGAACTATTATTATTGTTCTACACGAACTCATACAGCATCGTCTCCGTCAACTTCACAAATTTCATTGGTAGCTTGCGTGGAATTCTCCCCTTTTTTATACAAACATTTCATAATATAAAAATTTTTCATTATTTTCACTCATTTTTGAACACATGTAATTTTTTTTCAACTTCCCCGAATTTAACTTTTTTAGTTAAAAATAATAATTTTTAGTATGAAAATGGAGATATACGACGCTGCAACGAAATCTATTGACAAAATCGAAAAGAACTATTTTAAACGCAGTTTTTGAAAATAATCTCCGTGCTCAGAAATTTGCAGTTGCCCGCGCGAGCTAAGAAAACGCTAATTATTTGACTAGATAACATTTTAAGTGATTCAGACTGCATTTATACATTACGAAAGCTTAATTCCAAAGAAATTGCATTATGAGTCTCCCTAACCACCCACCAACAATAAGACAACATTGCTAGCAACTCAAATAGTTGCATTTGTTTTGTCTGTCTTCCATTTGCATTAAATCTATGCGCAGAATAAAGAAGCAATCGCTTGGTTATCAAATGAATATATTTCTGAAAAGTTGCCTTAGCAACAGAACTCCGAGTTTTAACGAACTTCATGAATGTACTAAGCAGACTTTTCTGGGTATTAAGAGAAAAATGGACAGCATCTTTCTAAGTTGGTCAAAATGCATAGAAACCAAGTGCAAAATGCTGTATGCTGTTGTTTCTGGCGCAGTCACTCTGCTGCCGATTAAACTCTTAGCGGAACAACTTCCACAAAGCGCCTTCAATGGATGGACAGACATACACATGACACACACACAAACATATATGCATACAAATACGCAGCAATGAAATTTATAAACACATTCATAGTTCACGGCGGAGCCGCCATTGCTAGAGCAAAGTAGCCAGCAACTGGCACTTAGGCGCCTTGCCTCCCTTTGCCGTGCACAATGTGCGGCATTTATCCGTGTAACTACTTCAATTATCCTTCCGACTTACGTTCTATCTCGTGTAGTTATTCATTTTGTTGCTACAACTGTTGTTGTTGCACCTGCTGCTGCTGCTGCTGGCGCCAAAGTTGCCCCAACTCGTAGCGTAGCACAGGAAATATGAGTTGAGCACACCGTTACATGGCGTCCTCTAGTTGCATTGCAATTCAACTCCTCGAAAACTTTAATCCTTCAATAATATTATTTTTAGCGCAAAGCTTCTCGGCGCAACTAACTACGGGCTTAGAATTCGAAGAGTCGAACTGTTGGCCGGGACGGCAAGCGAAGGCAAAGCACATAAGTATTGCGGGATTGGACGACGATAACGTGGGCAAAAGCGCACTTGTACCTGGCTACCCCAGGGCACTGTCAGGCACTTCATTTACTTTTCTCATTTAAACTGTGTTATCGCTCTTGCCTTTTATCTACTTTATTTCACTGTTCACTTCATTCTTTACCTGCGAAACTCAATTTTAATTCCAAAGCTAAATTTATAATTACAAAATGAGGTTTAGGAAAAATAAAAAAAAGTATATGTGTGATATTTCATAGAGAAAGTCATTCAGAAGTTAGTGAGCACAAACATTCTAGGAATGAAGAGCAAATGCCAGCTCTGTGAAAACTTATTAGGTAGACCACTTCATTCTATCAGTACCCTAAGCTAGGACTTAGAAATGATGCCGAAGGCGGAAAGAAATTCGTTTTCATGTCCTACGTCGTTTCGAGTTGGGTGAAAAGTATATTGTTGCAATAATTTTTCATTTAGTCTCGGCTAGAATTTAACCTTTATACCGAAAGTAATAGTGCGTTCTAAAATACTTTTCTGAATAAAGATAATCTATTTTAAGAGGTTGGAACTAGCTTATTAGTGGCGCAAATGGCAGCACTTAGGCCGTTATTAGGCCCATTGTACTGCCGGGTGTTAACCGGATTAAGCCTTATTCTGCAGCTCAGAAGATTTGGTAGAAAACCTGACTTTTTCTCCATTCCTTCTGCCCAATATGTCTTAGGTTGGAGCATTGGCATCGGTGGAATATATGCTTTTTCATCCGTCTGAAGGCTGGGCAATCGCAGCAAAGATAAAGTTCCAGCGTCTCATCATCCTCCGCGCAGGCTCTTCATTCCGCCGCAACCACTTTTTCATTTTTCTGAAGGCGAGATCTTGAGGTTGGTGCCCTATGATGTCCCCTACAATATTATAGGTCGTTTTTGTCTAGAAATATACATTTTTTGGTCTATTCACCATCAACACTACCACAAGGATATTCCTCACGTATCCCTTGCTTCAAACAACCTTTGAAGGACCTGAAAGGTGCGTGCTGGCCAACTCATCAGCCTTTTCGTTTCCTTCTATTCTTATCTGCCCGGGTACCCAGGTAATATTAACCGAGTTACCTACTGAGAGTCTATTTATTGCACGCTTGCATAACCTAACGCAGTGAGACTTAGTATTCGCGATCAACTACCCACTATAATTTTAAGGACTTGCTGGTTAAATCAAAAGCCAATATGGCATTTTCTGTTGTGGTAAAGATTTCGGCCTGAAAGCCTGAAGAGTAAACAATTAACTTGAAGCCACCTTTTGCGTATCAACAGATAATATATCGTCAATAACATATCTTATATTAATTTGTCCACTTGTTACTTATAACATAGATGACTCATTCTCTCATCTAACTTAGTCACCGAAAGATCTTCTGCTGCTTTCTTAATGCCAGGTTACCAGTCTTTCTGTCCAGTTATTTCTGTCTTCCAAGTAGGTTCAAACTGGACACAGTGTGCTAAATTTTGCTAAAATCGGTTCAGTAGTTTAGAAGTCCATCGCGGACAAACAACGTGACACGTAATTTTTATATATAAAGATAATGTCGTCAAATGGCACTCAGTAGTTCATGACCCAGCCATGTCTACTCACATGGAATTTCTTCATATCAAAAGTGTGAATATATCAACCAAAAAAATCAAAAGTAAGCTCTCTTGGGGTACTGTAAAAACATACTACTTTTCATAATTCTCAGTCATTCGAAGTAATGCTGAACTGTGAGATATTGACTAATTTTTGAAGCAATATGAGTAACTTTAATTTAAGCATACAAAAATAGTTAGACTATGTGCATATTTTAAAAATTCTTATTTTATTCTTCAAAATCTATGTCGTCCCTCTCAAAGTAATCCACATAACATTCAAATAGTACGGCTTGTTGACAGTTTGGCCGGTTGGAAGGAATTCGAGCAGCACCACAACACGATAATCAAAGAAAACTCTCAACACAACTTTGATTTTTGACCTTTTTTGGTGTTTTTTCGCCTTCGGCTCACCTGTGCCATGACATTCGGCTGATTGATCTTCTGTTTCCGGGTCGTCGGTAGTAACAATAAGTTTCATCACATCTTGGTAGTTGGAAAGCATTGTTCCACAGACGTTAATGTTAGAAATTAATTACCGATTTTGGCACCAATCATGCTTTTACCTTTCTTTGGTTCAAATGATCTTTCAATACGGCTTTCACCGATCCTTTCGATATTACTACGATGCCAGTAAGATCTCTGACTGGTAAACATCGATTATCAAGCATAATTACTTTACTTTTATTGACGTGTTGATCATCAGTTGATGTTGATGGAACATTCTGAACGTTTCGTCGCTAGAAATTTGATTCCGCATACAAAATTTAATGGACCTTCTTTGTTGAATAATTTCACTCATTGTGAAAATCGCCGAATGCTCTTTATATACTTCAGAATGCGTATAATAAACACTAATGATTATTTTGATATGATGACATTTGACACAGATGTCACTGATAGTCTTACCAACCCAGGAAAAAAATTTTGCTCTAAGTCTCTAAAAATTCTTACAATTTTTTGCCCACAGTAAGATTTAATCAAAAGAAATCTATTATTTTTGCATTAAAGTGAAGGTTTTTTTACCGTCATTACAAAATTCCGATTTAATATACACCATTTTGTTCGATAGGTTCGGTTCGGTTGAAATTTCGGAAATAAGACAGTAACAGTTGGTAGTCACTTGGTGCCAGGCACAAGCTAAAAGGTGAATACATAAGGACCATGTGTTAACTCGCGTGGTCCAATACATCAAGCTTAATTTGTATCCTGCTTTATTGAAATGGTTCCGAAAGGTTTTTTTGTGCAATGTTTAGGTCTTTGGCACTCGAAACTGTGTTTACGTGACGGTTGAACGAAACCAAAATTAGACAACTCATTCAGTTTTAGAATTTGAAAATTAGGCGTGTTTTCACTTTCTTGGTATCCAATTTCAACGCATGCTCAAACAATACCAAGCCAACCAATCACAACACTGTCTGAGAGGATTTTTGGGACAACAACTTGCCTTTCCGTATGATGTATAGGTATCGATAGTATTTGTACAATGTGAAATATAGAGGACTAAATGAATTTATTTGAAAAGCACTAGATTTCTTTCAATCAGACCTTATACGTATAAGAAAACACAGAAAGGTTGTTACATTTTCGAATTATAATATAGAAAAAGTACCATAAAAATCTGCGGAATTACAGATAAGATTTCATGAATTTTCTTGTCATTTCAAATAAGATTCGCAGCACTAAAAATTTAGACGCGACTGCGTTAAGCTTAAGTATGGTAGTTACCAATCAATGACAAATATTGGAAAGGAAATAATTGCAAAAATTAAATGACTTATTTTTGATTTACTCCATACTAAAAAATTTTCTCTGCTCTATAGAGCAAGTGGATACTTTCCTCCACTAAGCACCTGCTAAAAATCAAAATATTTTTGCTATGTTCCGAAATTTTAAGGTGTTGCATACCAAAAAAATTTAAATTTTTTTCCTGTTTTTTATACAACAACTACCGTGAACTGAAAAAACAACAGCAACTGCAAATGCCAAACTGGAACTATTCGCTCAACGCATACAATTTTATGATAATCACCTATCAAGCGCTGCTGTCAACATTTGCGATTGTTCTAGAAGCGCTGAGCGCCAACAAACATTCTGCAGCAACTATGTAGTTCGAGGCAACAGACACACAGACACACACGCACACCCACACACATGCAAATGCACGCCATCTGTATGTAAACTGCAATATAACGGTCCAAGTTAAACCAATGCCATGCAATATTAATTCCATTAGTATATTACATGGCCAAAATCACTGCCATCAATGCAATCAAAATCATAATCAACCACTAATCTAACCATTATCACTGGTTTTGCTATTGTCAACAATTCGTATTTGCACTTCATTGTTATTGTTACGCGATTCTCTTTCGCTTTCATTTTCAGTTTCATGTTCATTTACTGGCGATTGCAGTTAGAAAATAGAAAAGTGTTAGGAAAAACGCCAAGTCAATACAATTAAACAAAAACTACACACAACTTCAATGTTGGCTTTTCTCTAAACAGTTGAGTGCTAATATGCGCTTTCTGGTAGCTATTGACATTATACGTGGCGTATACGTGGCGTATACGTAACATTATATTTGAGAAAAGACCTTCATTAATGGCATAGTATTTTCGAATATTTTGAATAAAATACAAGATTAGGCTAAGTTAAGTTAAAAGTGTTTGATCGAAAAGCGTATCCCACTTAGGCAAGTAAGAACGCTGATCCATTGTGATGCCTAAAGACTCCTGAGTATAGACCAAAAATACTCTTAAATATAGACAAAGCCCGTCACAAATTGTTGAGGCGGCTGATATTAGCTAGTTCCAACTATTTGCGCGAAAGACATGACTCTTGCGATATTTCAATCTTTGCTTAGGTTAAGTCCCTCAGCAAAGCGGAGACCATGCTTAGACTGTTATGTATAGTCCTCTGTGACACCATTCGATAAACTCCTGTTGTTGGATTGCAGCTATTGCTGAGAAGGAAAAGTTCCCAAGACCTTTTACGATTGACCCTCAAAAGCTGCTGGTAGTTGACTTGCTAAGCTGGTCTGAGGCCCAACAGTCCAGTAGTGAGCCAACTGAGCTTCTACCCGGCCGCAGTTATTGAGACTGAAGTAACTGTCCTAGCAAGCTCAATCGTCTTACAATTTTTTGCAATACCGCTGTCGCCAGACAGCCTTCTTAAGACATGTGGGCAGAGAATCGACAGCCAGACTGGGCCCGGGGACCTGTTAGTTCAAGTATTTTAGAATTAAATCAAAGTGTGCGAGGATTCCAGAGTGTAGAAGCTCAGTACCTAGATTTTCTGAGTCTGAGGCTCAGTGCCATAGTTGGAGTGGTACGTAGTGCAGCACAAGTTCTGATTAGAGCATTCCGTAGAACACTCGTCAGTTTTTTCGCGGACATTTCAAGCGCCTTGTAGCAAAAAAAAATCCATAGAACATTATAGGCATAACTACGATTTCAAAGCCAAAGAACTACCTTTGATGAAGGACTCCACCTTTTTTCAATGGCTCTGTTGCAGGAACACATGGCAACCAATACCTTTCTGACTTCATTCCGAATTTGACTTTCCGTAAGAACTTCCCATCTGGAACGAGTCAGAGTTACTTAACTCTGTCAGCAGGTCGAAGGCGCGATCCTTCCATTGATAATATATTAAAGATGATCTACTAAAGAATAAAGCCAATTCGGTTTCAGTAGCCCAGTTCCCTACGATGCTAGGTACCCCTGAGCTAGCTCATATACTGTATTCAGACATTTTTCTTCAACGAGGGAGCTATGTACGTAGTCCAACCAATCATCCGGCAGCCGACTTCCTTAAGCTTTTCCAAAAGATCATTGACAGTCATGATCCAGAGTACTAGCCAGAAAGAGCTTCGCAGTCAAGTGGGTCCCTGACTCAGATTACGTATATGGCACGATTTGAAAGGAGATTCAATTACACCAAACCTATAATTAAAAAGTTCAACTTCGAATTAATCAAAGAGACTTCAGTAATTGAATCTGTAATTGGGTAAAACTAAAAATTATTATTCAAGATACAGCTGCTGAATTCTAAGTGAGTTGTTCGTTCGTTTCACCACTTTTTGCATAAATTTGGCAAATTGCACTCGCTTTTTTTCGAATTAATCCAGCACGAATCTGTTTTTATTTACTGAATTCTTTTACCACCATTGCATTTTTCTACCAGCACGCTATTTTTATTTACAATTCTTTTACCACCATTAATTCTCCGCACCCGTTTGCCTCCCAGCGAGTTGTAGGCAAACTGAAATGAAACTTTTAATTGCTTTTGCAACCATTTCTGCATTTACCGCTAAATCCAAGTCAACGCATTTTGTTGCATGTCATTTTTTCTCGGCGACAGTTACAACTACAAACACACAAAGGCCAGTGCATGTGCATGTGTGCGCCGGCATTGTTTATTCGTTAAAGTTGTGTGCACATTAATCTAGCTGGAATTGTTCCCGGAATAGTAGACACAATATAGCCAATTAAGAAATAAATCTTGTTTATGGTTGCTCGGTTGGCATTATTAGTTCCTGCAAAGCGTATATATAATATACTTGTATGTAGTATGTGCCCTTGCGTAGCATACAACTAATTTAAATAAAATTTTGAATTTATTTATTTAGTTAAGTCTATGAACATTTGAGAGTAATCTGATCTGGATGTTTGAAAAATGCATTTTTGTAATGTTCTGATAATTTCGAGGTACAAAAAAGGTAGTCGCTGGGTAGTCGAAAAAGATTTTTCGTATTTCTAAACAAAATTCAACCAATTTTTTTATATTTACTATATACTAATAAATAAATATGTACCTTTTTGTTCGATCACTTTTTGCCATTTTTTCGCTAGTGTTATTATTCCATCAGTGTAAATCGAAATATCGAAATTTTCAGAACGGAAGAGAGCGAACCATTGTTGTGCCACACGAGCTGATACAGCAACGTCTCCGTAAACTTCACAAATTTCATTGGTGGCTTGCGTGGCATTTTTCCCTTTTTTATACAAAAATTTCAAAATATAGCGAATTTCTTCATTATTTTCACTCATTTTTGAACAGCTGTAAGTTTTTTCAACTTTCCGGAATTTAATTTTTTTGGTTAAATGAAGCTCTCACCTTTCGAACACTATATGGTATGATACAATGTGATTGGTAGCACTGGATATATACGACTGCAACGAGATCTATTGACGAAATACGAAAAGACTTTTTCGACTACCCAACAGTTTTGTTCACCTAACATTTCTTCACATTTCTCCAAAATTCAAAATTTTGAAATTTGGCACGAATATTCTTTAAATATCTCGCTATCGCATGAACCAAAAAAACTGAAAACCTCTGTTTCATAATATTTTTTAAAAATTCGAAAAAAAAGCAATTTTTTATCAATTCCCAAAAAAACGCAAATTAAGGACCTCTGGCAATAAGTTAAACTGCAGAGTATCTCCAATTTTTAACCATTTACTTCTCAGCGATTTTTCCTTCCACAGAGACTTTTTTATTTTCCACAACTTCACTTCTTCCATGTTCCGCTAGTTATTAAGCCATATATGCCAGAACAATTTGCATTTCGCCCCGACTTTGCACAACTCGTGTTTTCCAACCTGACTTGGCTGCCAGTAAGCTGTAAATATTTATTAACGGATTATGTCAAGCATGTGTGCATTTACAATAAAAACCTCTCATGTACCGCTAGTGTCATATGCATTCATTTTCCGTACATTTGTTGGTGTCTTCTTGCTTCTAGTTGTTGTCTGGTGAGTAGCTGGTGAGGGTGTGAAAATTGCGAACGGATCTAGGGATTAACAATGCGGTTGTGGTGGTGGTGTGGCCATCAAAAGTTTATATGCAAATATTTCCTCAGATTAGCAAATTGCGCCATAAAGCCGGATAAGTGGCGAAGAATATGAAAAGAATGAATTGTCAGGGACGTGAACTTGTTCACATCTTGAGCATGTATAGGAATACCATTTACGCTAATTTATGTGCATAATTGTATACAAGACTAAGGAAGGGCTATGAAATCGACATTCGTTATTCAATGAAATTTCGAAGCGATTCCACTTATCAGCTTTTCCTTCAGGGCACATATCCACGTAGTTACAGGCAATTAGTCAGCCTGATGAACAACAAGTAAGGAAGGACTAAGTTCGGGTGTCACCGAACATTTTATACTCTCGCATGATTATGTGTAAAATTTTATTCCGCTATCATCATTGGTTCCTAATGTATATATTATACAGAGAAGGCATCAGATGGAATTCAAAATAGCGTTATACTGGAAGAAGGCGTGGTTGTGAACCGATTTCACTGTTAAGAAAATATTACATACCGAATTTCATTAAAATCGGTTGAGTAGTTCCTGAGATATGGTTTTTGGTCCATAAGTGGGCGATGCCAAGCCCATTTTCAATTTTTAAAAAAGCCTGGGTGCACTTTTAGTGATTTTCAACATAACCTTTGTATGGAAGGTGGGCGTGGTTATTATCCGATTTCTTCCATTTTTGAACTGTATATGGAAATGCCTGAAGGAAATGACTCTATAGAGTTTGGTTGACATAGCTATAGTAGTTTCCGAGATATGTACAAAAAACTTAGTAGGGGGCGGGGCCACGTCCACTTTTCCAAAAAAATTACGTCCAAATATGCCCCTCCCTAATGCGATCCTTTGTGCCAAATTTCACTTTAATATCTTCATTTATGGATTAGTTATGACACTTTATAGGTTTTCGGTTTTCGCCATTTTGTGGGCGTGGCAGTTGGCCGATTTTGCCCATCTTCGAACTTGACCTTCTTATGGAGCCAAGAAATACGTGTACCAAGTTTCATCATGATATCTCAATTTTTACTCAAGTTACAGCTTGCACGGACGGACGGACAGACAGACATCCGGATTTCAACTCTACTCGTCACCCTGATCACTTTGGTATAAATAACCCTATATCTAACTCTTTTAGTTTTAGGACTTACAAACAACCGTTATGTGAACAAAACTATTATACTCTCCTTAGCAACTTTGTTGCGAGAGTATAAAAATCAACCATTTGTTACATATGGATATGTTGGGGAAGGTATGTACTACAAATAACACTCATTGTGGGAACCTCACCAAATTATGCTACGCGAAATTTCTGAGCATTTTTATTGAGATACATTCCTAGTGGTGAACAATCTTTTGAAGGAACTTGATAAACGAGGCTCTCGGGTGATGACTTACATGGACAATGTAGCTCTGTTGGAAAAATTAAAATTCTTAAGTACAATTTAAGATCTCATCATCATTAGGCATACATCCAAATAAGACTGAGTTAGTTTTATTTACTAGGAGATGCAAAGTCCCTGATGTTACCCTCCCCCACATTGGCAGGCTCTGTTCTTCACCCAGTGGACAGGTTGAAGTACTTGGAACTTTTCCTGGATAGGAATCTCTTATGGAAGCCAAATATTGAGGAGAGAGTGTGGCAGGTATCTGTCGACATATAAGTATGTATATTGTTGTAGAGGGGTGATTGATAAGAGGTGGGGTATCTCACCAATAGTAGTGTTCTTACTCTATAAAACCGTAGTTACCCTAATATTGTAAGCCCATATCGTTGTCTGCTGGAAGATGCTCAGAAAAATTACACTACCTAACCAGCTGAAGCGTGATGAAAGAACGGCCATCTTCGTCATCTTTGCTGCACTAAAGACAACACCAGCAATGTTACCCAATGTCATTCTAAACGTTACACCTGTAGACATAGCTCCACTACTTGAAATCCATTCCTTACAATCTACTCATATTCCGCTGTTTCGCAGAACCTTCACCTCGTGGTTCCTTCTCTGCTCGCACAATTGCGAGGAACTTGTGGGCGAGCCAAAGGCGTTGTTGAAGAAGTACAGTGATCTTCTTCACGGATGGTTCGAAGTTAAGAAGGAAAGCAGGAGGTGGAGTCTTCTGACGGGAGCTCTCCATCAACTCCAACTTCAGACATTGACTGGACACTGTCCAATAGTTACACACGCGGGACTTCCAAATGTTTTGACGGACGGTCTTTGCCAAAGCTGTGTGGGAGAAGGTGAGGTGGAATCAGCTTGCCACCTTCTCTTTTATTGCACGGCTTTTGGCAGACTGGGGTTAAAAAAATTCGGTATACACACCTTTGTAGAACCCAGCAAAATGACTGGTTCGATACTGAATCAGTTTGTGGTAAGCTTAAAACACTTCGTCGACCTGGGAGGTGATGCACTTAATGGGGTTTTTGGGTACCACAATTGACAAATGCTTGTCCAGGTGACATCCATCGAGTTTGGAACAACCCTACAATCTATCCTAACCCAACCTTGTTGAGATAACTCTTACGTTTTCCAATATATGTACATATACAGTGAGTTGGGAATGAAAAAGATGGAAATCAGTATATACATACATATGTATATATTAGAACTTTTTTTTAAAACAAATTACACACGGCTCAAGAAAAAATGTCTACAATGAAAATCGGAAGCATTTTCGACATGTATTCGAAGTCTGAAGATGCAATTTTAAAATTGTGACAAGTTTTGTTCGACATCTTTCATTGACGACTGACTTATCTATAGCAAAGTGAAAAAAATTGTGGAAATTCCAATGATTTTATATGGAAAATAGGCATAGCTGTGATCCAAGTTGAGGCATTTACATTCACAAACAAAAATTTAATTGCGTGTTGCTTTTAAAAGAGTTTATTTAAAAAACAAATTATTAAGACCTTTTTTGTGGAGCGAAAAATTTTAGAATATTTATTTTTAAAGTTGTAATGATAATTCTTTTTAGAAAAAAACCAAAGACCTCAGAGAAAAATGAACGTAAATGACACTTCAATATATATATGTACAGTGTCGGACAAAACTCATTGGACTAACTCGAGTCTCACACATGTTCCGTCATAACTTTTTACATAGATGCATTAGAAGAATAATTTTTTTTGCAAAAGAAAGATCACATATTCTATATTAAGAAACAATGCAGTTTTATTTTTTAACTTTTATGTAAAATTTATAAATTATAAAAGAAAGGAAAAAAGTAAAAAATTCATGCGACATAACTCATTGGGCTTTAGCTGATTATGAAAGTAAATTAGTTTTAAATTAATATTTTACTGAGTATTATTTTTTTTTGATTGCAACACATCTTTCAGGCATAAATGAAATTTAATTACTAATAATTTAATGCTCGTTTTAAGACATCAAGTAGCTTGTTTTTATAACCGTGGACCTGTTCCTCTATAATTTGCCTGTTGACAATTTTCCATAAGTTTTTAATCGGATTCATGTCACGAAACTGGTCGGACCGTCTTATAACATAAACTTATTATTCCAAAAACCAATCCTTCACAACTTTGAGGGTGTGCCTGGGGTCATTGACATGTTGAAACTGCCAATCAGGCTGCATTTTTTGGATAGCGTGAGGAAACATTTGGGTTTGCAGTATATTTTTATATTGGAACCCATCCATGTTCCCTTCTATTCTGTAAATTGGTCCTACACCCTGACCAGAAAAGCATTCCCACACCATTATATTACCCTACCATGCTTTACTGCACCCTGCAAATATCGACACTCTAAACGCTTCATGTTGGTCTACCTGTCATTCCATCTGAGTTCTGCAAATTAAATTTGGACTCACCTGAAAACAATATCGGCTTCCATTGCTCTTCAGACCAATTTATATGCAGTTTCGCAAATTCCAAAGGTGCTAACCGATTTTTTTGGAAATATAAGATTTTTTCACTGCACGGAAGCTAAAAAGACCAACATCAACGGCGCGCCGTTGTATTGTACGCGTGCTCTCTCTTAGTTGTGAGCTATCCACAACATTGTTTGTTGATATCTGGGGATATTTTATAAACTCGCGCACTATTCGCAAGTCATACTTTACCGAACTGACTCTGGGACGTCCTCCAATATTACGTTTTTTAACGGTTCCTTCAGCTTTGTTCTTGCGTAAAATAGCAAAAACAGTTGTTTTCCCCAGAGAATAATTTTTTTAAAGCTTCTTTTCCACACATTTTTTGTGAATTTGCTTACAATTAATAATTTAAGTTCAGTTGAATGTGTTTTGTCTACTATTTTTATCAAAAATAATTTTTTAGTAGCATTATTCGGGACAACTTTAAATATTACACAACACACTCGTTATCATTAAAATAAACAACTCGAATAAGTGTGATCTACGATTTATAATAATTATAATTATTGTAAGTACCTGCAAAATTCTTTTCCCGCCAGATAACGGTAAATTAATTCATTGGAAGTGGTTATTTCGATATCCAAAGTGTTAGTCCAATGAGTTATGTCGCACGAATTTTTTACTTTTTTCCCTTCTGTTATAATTTATAAATTTTACATAAAAGTTGAAAACTATTATTGCATTGTTTCTTAATTAAATTAAAAAGATTATTCTTCTAATGCATCTATGTAAAAAGTTATGACGGAACATGTGTGAGACTCGAGTTAGTCCAATGAGTTTTGTCCGACACTGTATATACATATACATATTTCATATGTCTATATCTACTTTTCTTAATTCCAGGCTTTAGAAACGACAGTTTGTAGAAAAAACTATTATAGCCAGCACTTATGTTTTTTTTTTTTTTGAAAATAGAACAATATTTACTTAATAGCCCATAAATCATCAATTCTAATAATACAAAATTATATTTCTTGCAGAAATATTCAAACAGTCCACAACAACAAGCAGCAAGCTGTATCAACAAAGTCCAGCTGCCCTAAAAATATGCCATCAAATTCATTAAATCCACCGGCGTTATAGCAATCCACAGAAGCTGCCACAGTATTTGAAACATAAAGACTATTTGAGATAACCAAGCCGCGTTTGAGAAAATGCAGCTTAATCATTTACTAAATTGGGCAATAAGCTGCGCTTTTATTTGCCTGCTAACAGTGGGTAAGTAATGACAAAAATTAAAAAAAAAATGTAAATAAAAAAAAAATATTATCAAAAAAAATCAATGGGTCAAAAATTTATTTACAAAAATTCTTCCAAATTACAAATTATAATACATAAAAGGACTTAATTACATGCAAATATTATATATAACAACTGTGTATTACATAATCTCACTGAGTTTTTTACACATCTTGTTATCCAATTTATTTTTTTTTTTGTTATTAACTGATTGTTATACATATGAACATGGATATACTTTTAACAAAGCTGCTTACATATTATTTTAACTAGCCCTAAGGCCTGTTTTGAGTAAGCTTGCACAATAGAAGTAAGCTGTATTTACATAAAAATATGCTCAGATTCTATATTTCTACTTATGTACACCATATCTTTTAAAGCAACCAAAACTTGCATTTATTGATACATATCGTTACCCAAAATTCAAAACAACGTACCATAAAAAAAATTGAAATTGAGTTTTTATTGATTACGATTCAATACATAATATTACTTATATGTATGTAGCATAAAATTTTCAGCTTCCGCTACCAGACATAACCAATATATAACCATTTTATAACCAAATCTCAAATTTTGTTTCAATTTGAGTAGGTTCCATTATATCGTTTTCCTTCATCTGAAAACTTATGAAAAGTGATGTTACGTTATTTTGCATTTTAGATTTTTTGTGCATATATTCAGTTAATCATATATCCGAAAAGACAACGTTTATGTGGAAAAGCTGAGCAGAGAAACAGTTTGTGAAGAAATACTTATAAACGAGGTTGCAGCTCCTTTTTTTATTACAGTGTAAGTGTAGTAACAATTTTACAAATTTAAATGAACTTGACTGTAAGTCATCCTTAAAAACCTTTTTTCGTAGTTAGTAAATTAGCATGTACAAACACACACATATACATCAAACATCAACTGAGATAAATTTCGAATCCCTGAGCTGTTGCAATGATATTGATGAATCAATTATGCCAGCCCTTAACAACAACAAACGCGCAGCTACCCTGCAGTGAATCATGCAACTACGTATTCTGAGAAAGCAACGGTTGGCAACTAGAGCTTTCTGATTTGAAACAACAACTCAGAAAAGCATTAGATCTACGCAGGATTGGGAACTTTTTAGTTAAAAAAAAATTAATTCAAAATTTAAAATCCTTTTTTTTTAATAAAATGTTTGGGATATAAGAATTTAATTTTTAATAGCAAAATCAGAATTAAACAGTAAGGAAGCGCTAAGCTGTTAACGAATACTATATAGTCACGCAACTTGCAAAGATCACACTTAAGGTGTAAAACGTCCACCATAGGATCGAAATTCAAGCAATTTTATGTATACATATACTCTACACTGACCGACATATTTGGCATAAGGTTTGTTAGAAAAAAAGAGTTGGAATAGTATCGAACCGATTTTAACAATTTTTCCCAAAACCATGGACACAAATCGAAAAGTTTGTCTTTAAATCAGCGATAACGAAAAATTTTAATCAGTAGCGAATATTTGCTTGTGAATCATACTCATATTTGTATGATTGAAATGTTCGACAGTGAACATTTTACCATTTACGGGCGAAACCATGCCCACTTCTAAACATGTTTAGTCCAAAAGCGTATATTGCTACTGCGATACCAAAAGTGCAAGAACCGAAAATTTATAACGAAATTTCTCAAGATCATATCAACTGAACTATGCTAGTATGCGACTGGTATACTTCATGACAAAACCTGAAAAGCAGTATTTTTAATAGTAAATAATGATTTTCAGGTTATGTCTAGTACTATAATAGTCTCATACTAGTCATCTCGTAGGTTGGCAAACGTAAAAGTATCATTTATTTATATAGAAGAGGAATGTCGACTGATTATTTTGGTATGCAGATGTTGACTAGTTATAATATGTTAATTCTATTTGACATTATTGTGGGGTAAATTGTCTGTGCATGTTTAAACACATCACTCCATAACACCTGCAGCAGCACAACTTGATTTGAACACACGCTTGCAATTATGCCGCGTACGTCAAACAATAATTTGCTTTTAACTAATCAACACTTAGTTATAATTTAATCACTGCTAATGAGTCCATAGAGGTGTGAACAATTGGCTAAGCGGAAAAATTGCAAATCACCAAAAAATAGAATATAAAAAAAAAAAATAAAAAATGCAAACCAACAAAAATAATAAAAAAAAAAATTATAATATTAAAAAAATATTAGAATATTAATTTTTTAAGTACTTTCTGTTATGTGTTAATTTATATAGTAGTAATTGCAACGCAGCGAAAAAATTCACAAAAGACCAACAATTTACGTAAGGCCGTTAATTTATATTGGTTATCAGTCCTGTTAAGGCTACTCTATATGTAAATTGCACAATAACTGTTCCAAAAAGCAGATATTCTTTGCTTTGTCATTCTAATGCTAAAGAGGGTCATATCGCTAACATCCTGCTTAGCTCTTAATTTTCATTCAATGTCAATTTATTAATTGTTATTTTCCACTAACGAAAACTCTAAAAATGAAAACATACTTATTTAATCAGAGCAATAAACTTTTAGTTTTTTAGCTAGTTTCTGCGTGCACAAAAATTAGCTTTTGATTGATAATCAGCATTGAAAGCAATTTAAGCAAAAATTGCAACAATTTACGCTACGTTCGTATATAGCACGATGTGGCCTAGGGGCAATGTCAGCAGTAGCCCTAATTGGTGGGCGCACTTGAACTCTGAATTTGGGGCTGATAAATGAACTCAATTCAAAAGTGCGCGCCAATAAATTTGTGTTTCTGTTATTGATTCCGTTACGAGTATGCCCACTACTCACACACATACATTAGGGTGGCTAAAAAGTTCCTTGTTACTCTGAAAAATAAGTTCTTATACACTTCTACGAAAATCGAGAGGGAAGGTAGTCTTCCGCCTTATAAAGGATAATCCATTTCGAGGTTTCTCACTTTTTAAAGAAAAAAATAATAACTTTCAAAATTAAAGTGGAAAGTTTATTACCATCTGAAAGAGCATTCTTTGGCATTTATTTTTTAAAGATTATCTCTTTCAAATGTTGGCAGCGTCTACTTCTCAGATGGTCTATCTGTAGAGTCCAATTTCCGACTTTAGACTTTACATTTCCTTACAGGAAAAAGTCTAAGGGCATCAATTTTGAATCCATAGGAACCGATGACTCCATCGGCCCACAAATCACACCAAACCTTTGTCTTTTCTGGATAAAATTGCAGCTCTGAATCTCTTCAGGTTGCCCTTTATCCCAAATAAGGCAATTCTGCTTGTTTACATATTCATTAATCCAGAAATAGACATCGTCTATTGACAAAATAGACTACCCAATATATGGGTTATTAGTCCTATTACCGCTATACAGTTTAACGGCACCATTTTTGAAGATATACGAACCAATGATTCCACGATTTTTTTGGAAAACTAACATTTAAAAAATATCAACGGTTGAAGTTCGATTACTTTAAGGCAAGTTTTATTTTTTATGAATTTCATTACTCAAAATCATTCATTAACTCGTTTTAAATTGCAAAGTTCTCAGTTTATTCATACAAAATTTTTATTAAAAAAAAAATTAGTTTTTTTTTACCGTCCCTAACATATAAATACATAAGAATATATAGCCAGTTGAGTGCGCATCCTTTGTAATGCTAATTGCACCTCAGAGGAGGGCGAGGGCGATTGCAGCCAATGATTACTGGTAATTCCTGCATAGCAAAGGAGCAGCTTGATTTAATGATTAGATGATTGATTTGCTTTTTCATGCTTCATGCAGTTGTTGTGGTTTGTAGTTAAGTAATTGTAGGGACATGGGAATATATGCAATTGTATTGCTAATTGAAAAATAGGACTTTGGTTAGACAAGAACCAAACCGAAGATTATTCAGGGTTATTTTTGAGTTCATACAATTACACTTTACTATTTATAGTTCCACTTAAGAGCTAAGAATTTAGTTTCAAGTGCAATTAGCAAGTCACTTGAGCCAAATATAGAGAATAATATGGGTAAACTATAAATAAGCCATGAAAGAAGTCAATTTTAACATAGAGAGAGAAGTAATATGACAAGAAAAACCAAAATAGTTTACAATTATACCAACCAAAGGCAGTTCATATACAAAACTGACATTTGTACATATTTGCTACAGTTTTGTAATTCTCCGCGTACCACTAAATTCCCAAAATGCCTGTATCTGCAACCGTACACAGTTCCATTATAAGACTCATTGCCGTTTTTCTACAGAACTGCAAGTGAGTTGCTCAGATTTGTTTTTCCTCTTTCACTTCTGCTATTTTGGTATTAAATTGGGAAATTGTTTCAGCTTCGTTTCTACTAGAAACGGCTCACTACTATCCCCCGGGCGTACAGAGTTTAGCTAGCCACTTTGTGAAAGTGAGTGAAATGCGAGTGCGGATTAGAATAAACAAGTGATGAAATGAGTGGATGGATGAATAAATAAATGATGAATCCTTCACTTATACATTCAAGCCGAATTTCGGACGATCCTTAGGGAGCGGGTGGGAGTATGCCACAAGCTTACCGCAAACAGGCAACAACAACAAACACTACAAACAATTCAATTATGCTCTTACTACGTGGATTTGCCTCAAACACTGCCCTGGTGCCCTCTCCACTATTGTGCTTGGAGTTTTCCTCACTTGATGTGCTTATCATTTTTCTACAACGCTGCTCAGCTATTACCCCAGAGCCGTGCGCAGCAAGCGCTTTAATTCTAAACTGCCGTAGAATGACGTCGTTTTACATTTTACTCAAAGGTATTTTGTTAAGTGAAAGTTTATTTTTCATTTCGTACACCTTGCATGTGTTCTTTATGTTGTGGCAGGGATGTGGGGTAAACTGAGCAGTGCTATGTTGAGGAGCTAAATTTACAAACGGATATTTCTGAGTTTTTAGCTGGAACTGAAATGGACACAACGGTTGTTTTGCGCGCGGTCATCAATTTCACTTCTGGGTATTTAGGAGGAATGACTATTTGTTTGGTGTATTTCAGCACCGTTTGAGCGACAAATATTGTTGAAAGAGAGCAGTGGAAGATAAATGCAGCAGAGAGCTTTAATTTGGCATATACCAATTTTAAAATTCATTTACTGTTTTCAAAAAACCACACAAAAACCCCAGTGTGTCTCACAATGTATCATATTTCCCTCACTGGGATTTGGTTGTTTGTCCGCTTTTGAAGATGATATATACTGTGCCCAAAAAATAAAGTGACATTGTATTTATTTTGAAAATTCTTTATTTATTCTTCCAAATCAATTTCATTCCCATCAAAGTAATCCCCTCCCGATGCAATGCACTTATGCCAACGGATTTTCCAATCTTCGAAACACTGGTTGTAGTCACTTTCCGGGATGGCCTTCAGTTCCGTCTTCGCTGCGGCTTGAATCTCCTCTATCGTATAAAAACGGTATCCCCGGAGCGGTCTTTTGAGCGTGGTGAACAGCCAGAAGTCGCACGGCGCCAGATCAGGTAAATACGGTGGTTGCGGAACGATATGGGTTGAGTTTTTGGCGAAATGATCACGAATTACGAGGGCAGTATGGGATGGTGCATTATCGTGGTGTAAAAACCAAGAATTTTCTTTCCACAATTCCGGCCTTTTTAGGCGGATAGCGTTACGCAAACGACTCATAACGTTCAAATAATATTCCTTGTTGACTGTTTGACCGGTTGGAAGGAATTCATAATGCACAACACCACGATAATCTAAGAAAACAGTCAGACAGGCGATTTTTTTGGTCTCGACTCTCTTTTGGCACGATATTCGCTCGATTGATCGGTTGTTTCGGGGTCGTAAGCATAGATCCAAGTCTCATCGCCAGTCATAATGCGTTTCATGACACCCTGGTAGGCGAAAAGCATCATTTCACACACTTCAACACGACGCCTTTTTTCCAAAAAATTCAATGCGCTCGGTACTAGTCGAGATTTGACGCGCTTGAGGCCCAAAACATCCTTCAAAATGGTATTGGCTGAGCCTTTCGATATGCCAACTTCATCAGCAAGGTCTCTAATTGTTAATCGACGGTTTTTCAACACCCAATCTTTGATTTGTTGAACGTGAGCTTCTTCGGTTGAGGTTGATGGTCGCCCTGGACGCTCTTCGTCTTCGACACGTTCACGGCCGGCTTGGAACTCACTTGTAAACATTTTTTTAGACATAGCCTCCTCACCAAAGGCTTTATGCACCATCCTCAACGAATCCGCAGCAGAAAATTGATTCCGTAAACAAAATTTAATGCAAATTCTTTGCTCAACAAATTTCAACATCGCAAAAAACGAAAAACTTACTTTTAGCAGCTCACAAAACGACACGTATCTCAAACACTAATGAATATTTTGACATGAAATTTGACATAAATGTGACTGACAGTACTACCAACCTAAAAAAAATAACTCTCCAAATCCTTCGACGCGCGGAGTTTAAATTCAAATATCACCTTATTTTTTGGGCACAGAGTACAAAGTATATCACGAACGGCAACGAGAAGTATTGCGCTGCCGCTGGAGTCTTGGACCGCCGATATGTTTGTGTACAAGTAAGAAAGAAGTATGCTAAATTGAAAATATCTAACCGCCTCGGTTCGTGTTATAGACTGCACAGGGTATAAAATGTTTGCCATAATTTCACAATACCAAAAAGGAAGCCTTTGATGCCTTAGAAAGTACAAATGAGGAGCGTCGATTTTGACATGTATATACATGAGTTTGCGAGATCTGAAATTTTGCGCACGTTCTTTTCTCATCAAGGAGCTGCTTATTTGTCGGAAACGCCGGTATCGAACGGAGTTAAGTTCCGGTGAGGAAAACTTTTTGTTTGGTAAGATATCTTCACGTAATTTCACATGGCTAATTTTCTAAAGCACTGTAAGGAAAACTTTTTTACTTTACCTGATGTCGTTACTAAATTTGTCAAATATTAATGTCAAAGGCAATGCTATAAGCTTGGAATAAATTGTTCAGATCGGATTACTATAGCATGTAGCTGTAATATAAACGGACCGATCCGAATGAAATTATTTTAGAGAAAAAAATTTTATTTGCAAGAAAACCCTTAATATTTGCTTGAAGATTGTTTAAATCAAACAACGAGAAAGAACAAGAACAACAAAACGTTACCGTTGGATTCAAACCGTTAGCCAGACAAGTATTTGTGAAAGGCAACCGAAATTAACGTTTTTCATTTGTTTACTTGTAAAAGAGAAAACAGTGAAGGTTCTTGTTGAATTACTTGAATACTAGTGCAATACAATCAACAAAATATTATGAAAGCACTTATATAATATTAGCTGCACACCAGAGTGCATCACTGCGTATACGCAACTTCCATTAAACAAATATCGTTTAATTCTCCGTTTTTGTTTTTGGTTTTATGACTAAGGCAGCATAGTTTTTGATTAACTCGCCACCTTCTATTGCCAACTAGACTCCTCGACCAGTTTACATAAAACCTACACAAAGGCTGACTGAGCCGGCTGTCTAAAATGGTTCCAAAAAATATTAGCGTACGCGTCATTGGCAATGTTCGGTTTCGACAATACGCCATGCGCCATCCTGGCTGATGACATGACCACACTGGCATATCCTAACAAACAACCGCAAATTTCCGCCGCGAACGTGCTCTGTTGATCACGGATACAGCATGTATTTTTGTTGTTGTTGTTGTTTTCTATAAACATACGTGCATTTCGAGTTGTGGGCGCATCCCATTGCAAACACAAAAACAAAGGCTAAAAAGTCGTATTTGCTGTCCGCTCGCCTGTAATTTCGTCACAGAGTTTTTGAAACCAAAGTTTTAGGTATCCAGTTTCATCAAACTTTCAAAGAACTATGCAACCACTTCAGTTCTTTTGTACGTTTAGCATGCACAGCTGGCATTTTATGTACATACATATATATCGTCACATAAAATGCAAAATAAAGTAACATCACTTTTTTTAAATTTAAAGGAGAAGTCACCATATAAAATAGAAACAACTGCCATTGGAATAAAATTTTAGTTTCGGTTATAACTTGGTTGGTAGAACCAAGCGGTAGAAGAGAAATTTGCAGTCGACCAAATTCGGAACGAGCGATTGCGCCATGTTTTCCAAGAAGCCTTTTAAGCTATTAAAAATCTCTCGTTTATTGAAACGTCCGTGAGATCGCATGAGCTTGCCATTCAATTATTTCCATAAATCCTCAGTAGGGTTTAAGTAAGAGCTTTTGCCAGGTCGATTTGAATGTTTGGGATCATTTTCTTGCTGCTGTATAAAGTTATCTTGTAAAGGATGTAAATTAGTACTCAGCTTCCCTATATATGAGACTCTCCTTTTCAATTCCCACAACAACCGGTTCTACGCACCGGTACTTGACCCGGATTTTATCCGGCCAAGAGCAGTTATTTCGGAGATCTACAACCGTTTAGATCGGTAAGTCTTAGTATAACCTTGTTGTCACTGAAGCAACGCCTTGTAGCACGGTTGCTCCGTGTCCGCCGGACTCGTGCTAGCAGTGAGTCCAACCCGGGCACGGAAGAATTTTTCTGCTGCGTTTGTGCCAAAAGGCTCCATCCAAACTTTACCTCGATCAGGTTTAATAAATGCAATGTATGGAGCCATCTTTAGACACAGAGGAACTGGACCACGAGTTACGTGGCCTCATGCTGCCAACGCACTGCTGCGACCTTAACCTCTACGGCTGTGCAATCTGCACCTGGTTCACGCACTCCGCCGACACTACTCCAGAGAGACCAATAGAGAACATCCACGGTCCATAGGAGCTCATACAGGCAGCTAACTCGCATTCTAATCAGTCCCTCTCCCTAATTAGCGGCATTTGTTACTACTTTTTGGCAAATTCCAATCATTAATTCAAATTTTTCTTGCTAATGAAAGGCTTTTTGGTCTTGTGGGGGCTAGAATAACCACAGTTTCTGACTCTATGCTGTATTCGCTCAGAAACATTGATCTCAAGGCTATCTCTGCCCACATCATTGAAGAGCCTTGTTGTTGTTGTTGTACTGTTCTACTCTGCACCTTGTTCCAGGTGTTTTAGACATGGTTCCCGTACCTTCATTCTATCAGCGATTCCTTTTCTGAAAACCTGTGCTTTATGGTATGTCCCCTTCGTCAACTGAGGTGCAGCAGCCTAACACTTGACAATCTTACCGAGTATAAAGACTGCTCTCTGGCAGCAGCTTTTTCTCACTTGATTCTAGGATTGCGTCCTTTTTTAAGCTAAACCCACATCGGATTAGGCAAACACGTCTTTGACTAATAAGACACAAAAACGTCTTGGGCTCTAACCCACACCAAGCTTTTGGCAGGCCGCACAATGCAACAATGATGCATTGAAATAAAACGAAAAAATAAGGAAACGAATATTTTCAATAATTGAGTTTTGTGAACGAAATGAAAGAAATAAAAGAGAATGGTGGGTGCACTTGTACAACCAGAAACCCGATTCAGAAAATATTATTACACATTTGACGAACCAAAGTCGGGTTTCTCAAATATTCAAATAATAGCGTTTTAAGAATTCAGCTGAAATTATGCACCCGTTATACTCGATATTAAACAACTGTTATTGCATACTTTTTGGCGAATCTCGGAAAAAATATTGTTATAAGAGAAAAATGTGCGAAAAGTATTTGTATTGCCGATTTTACATGTAAAACGCAAATATTTAGCGTTTATGTGTATTTTCAAGCTACTCGCCGCTATAAAATATGCTGCCGCTTGACTGCGCCGGCAACACGATGCAATAATCCATCATGTAGACTAGCGCTTGCTCAAACATTCCTCAGCTACCTTACTTTTGCCGTTGCTCGCTTACTTTTATTCTTATTCTCTCTTCACTTGCTGAATTCCTGCACGCAAAGCAGGCGAGCTGCGACTGTGGATGCGCGTGCGACGCGTTGTAACGACGACCACAAATCGCGACACAAAGCCGAACCACTCGAGCAAGCGACGGATACAATTACGCGCGCACATACACACAGCACACCACCTTGCCATATGTACGAATTTTATGCATGTAATGCAATAATAAAAATTGTGTGCATGATTATGGCTGCATTGTGTGGGCATAGCTTTGTTTGTGAGCACGAGTGCAGTGATGGAAATTATTGAATTTCAGCTAGAAAACGCGCTGCCAGCGGTACATACACACTACACCTATGGGCACACAAGAAAGAGTGCACGTATCTGCATATAAATACATATGTACTATATATACCATATATATGGGTATGTGTTTAGATCCGTTGCTGATGACGTAGCAAATTCAAAAGACATCGGCGTTGCTGATAAAACGCCGAAAAAGAACGATAATAATGGGGATGACAGCATACAGATTATGATGATAGCAGAATGATGACAAGAGCGTCTCGCACACTGACAGCATGCAAATAAATGCGAGCTGCTGGTAGGGCTTGGGTCGTAATGCATACACTCTTATGCATAACAAACAATTACAACAACAAATTTCAGTGGAAACTCCAACTTGGAGCAGCGTCGATATTTGAAGTAGAAGTTTATCGATTTCAAAGATTTTTTGGTAGTTGCGAAGGGGGACGCTGAGCAGGAATACGTAAAAAAATACGTACCGGCAGACTATGCTCGATGTTTTTATGTATGGTATATGGTAAGGTTCGAGCTGCAGAACTTAGTAGAGAAGGTACCATTTTATTTTATAAGAGTGTACAGCTGCTGGCGTATGCTGATGATATTGATATCATCGGCCTTAACACCCGCGCCGTTAGTTCTGCTTTCTCCAGACTAGACAAGGAAGCAAAACAAATGGGTCTGGCAGTGAACGAGGGCAAGACGAAATATCTCCTGTCATCAAACAAACAGTCGTCGCACTCGCGACTTGGCACTCACGTCACTGTTGACAGTCATAACTTTGAAGTTGTAGATAATTTCGTCTATTTAGGAACCAGTATTAACACCACCAACAATGTCAGCCTGGAAATCCAACGCAGGATTTCTCTTGCCAACAGGTGCTACTTCGGACTGAGTAGGCAATTGAAAAGTAAAGTCCTCTCTCGACGAACAAAAGCCAAACTCTATAAATCGCTCATAATTCCCGTCCTGCTATATGGTGCAGAGGCTTGGACGATGTCAACAACTGATGAGTCGACGTTGCGAGTTTTCGAGAGAAAAGTTCTGCGAAAGATTTATGGTCCTTTGCGCGTTGGCCACGGCGAATATCGCATTCGATGGAACGATGAGCTGTACGAGATATACGACGACATTGACATAGTTCAGCGAATTAAAAGACAGCGGCTACGCTGGCTAGGTCATGTTGTCCGGATGGACGAAAACACTCCAGCTCTGAAAATATTCGACGCAGTACCCGCCGGGGGAAGCAGAGGAAGAGGAAGACCTCCACTCCGTTGGAAGGACCAAGTGGAGAAGGACCTGGCTACGCTTGGAATATCCAATTGGCGCCACGTAGCGAAAAGGAGAAACGACTGGCGCGCTGTTGTTAACTCGGCTATAATCGCGTAAGCGGTGTCTACGCCAATTAAGAAGAAGAAGATATGGTAAGGTATATAGTCAAGTAGTACACTAGCTATTAACATCAACTACACTTCCATACTAAACTTGGCTGCATGCTTGATCACAGCAGAAGCGTCGAAAACTGTAAAGCCCATGAGCTTGTGAGAAAACGTATCTATACCCAAATTCCAAAGGATGGAAACGAGCGCGGGTTCCTCAGTCTTCGACAGTCCTTTCGATCTATAGAATTTTGGGACAAGGCCTAAAGCTAACGAGAAACCATCCTATTTACCTCACCTTTGAAATGAGACAGGCTATGTCCGGAAAGTAATAGAACAGAGTCGACTTAAAAATTTATTGAACCAGTCGTTACAAATCTTTAAAAAGTTTTGGTTAGGTAGCTGCCCACAAGAAAGGCGGTATAAGCCGGGGCGTTGTCCTGCTGCAACTTCCAATAGGTTCCGATCCTTGTCGGACCCGATTGGCCCTTCGTTTGAGTCCCTTGAGGACTTTCACGTAAAACTTGGAGTGCCCGGTTCCTCTGTCTTTGTGCAGTCGTCGCCCGATCTCTGGCCTTCGCACGAGCTCAGCAAGCACTAGTCAGTAACCAGTACTTGTGGTGTTCTGAGACTCCTCTGGTCTAGAGTGGAACGCAGAAGGTCCTATAGAGGCATACAACGCATCAATGATAAGCGTCCTGATAGGATATCGTTCTATAGGCACTCACGCGATGAGGCTAAAGAGTTTGGAGGTTGTCAAAGTTGCAATAAAGAGGATAAGGTGAAACATCTCCACTCTCGGGTTTTCGCCAGACAAAGATTGAAGCATCTCGATTGTCATGCTCTTAAAGAACTTGGTGAATAACCTGCAATTGATACTAGGGGTCTCAATAAACTTCAGGCGGGCTCTAGGCGTTTTGTCGATATGCGAAGGACCTTTTGAACTATACCTAGGAGTTTTGGCCACCACACGAGACAAGCGTCTATAACGGATTATTCGTGGACTCTGAGAAACCTGCAATTTACTTAACCTAACCTTATCTATGAAATTATATACCCATGACACAAAATATTAAGCAACTGAAGTTAAATCTAATTCCTCCACATTTTGTGGCAACACACACTAGAATAGCGAAAGTTTATTCCAAAGCAAATGTGTGCACTTATTTGTACTATTACACTCATAGCTCAGTACATACAAACTATTAAATTTGTGCATACAAGCTAAGAAATTGTATTTCATTAAATCCACCACCCATACACTAACAACACCAGCACCGCAGACGCCATCATTACAAAAGACATTGTAATGCGTCGCGTCTAACTTGTCACATGCAACATGCCACGCGCTCGAAAGGAACCCATAAGAACTCGACTGCATCAAGGCTAACGCCGAAATCAACTCGCCCGTCAACACACCGCCACAGCAACGCAGCAACGGTTTCTCACAGGTATAATGCAATTTAGTGCTTACGGTAACGTTATCTGCCATCCCCTAACTACTTCCTCTGTCTCGGCGCTGCACATGTAGCACTATTTCCTGCGTCATGTGCCCTGCTCATCTGCCAATAAACCACTTTAAGCGCTTCGATGCAAATGCCGCAGAGCTTTTTCCATATGCACCGTACGAAAAGCTTCGCTTTCAAGTAGACACATACACGTGCAGTGTATGGGTGTGTGTGTGTGCTGAGTGGATTTTGTTATTCTATATGTGGTATGCAAATGTGGCTGTGTGTGTGTGTGTGTGTGTGTCGGAAAGAGGATTTTCATATTAATTTGCCAGCTGCTGCTGCTCAACGCCGTCATTCGGTTGCGAAATTGCAAAATTTTTGTTCAATACAACAAAGGCAACAACAAGAAAATGTCGGAAAAAGTAAAGCAGCAAGCCGCTGCAACACCAAAAGGTGCAAAAGCGGCAACTGCCGCTGGCAGTTGTGCTGAGTAATTTCTTTCGCCCGCAGGCGAACGGCATTTAAAGCGCAAAAATGTTTACGAACCTTGCTGCGTTGCTGCCCGCTTGCAAGACATTACTTTACGCATTTTTAAGTTCAATCAAAATTTTTGCTTCCAAAAAAAAAATTAAAAAACGGCCAAATCTGCACTGTTTACTTTGCAGCATAAGAAATGTTTTAGGAAAGAGATGCAGCTTTAAAGTCTTTAAATGCAACAAGGCTCGTCAGAGAGGGATGTGTGGAAGACTCTTCTAAGGCGAGATAGAAAGTGGCAGCGTGACACCCGGAGTTGATTTAGACATATCCGTTACGGATAACTAGTCCCTTAGCTTGCGAGATATTGATCTGTATTCCTCATCAGAGAGGGAGAGATATCCAGGGAGCAGAAGGCTTCTAGATCATAGGGTCAGGTGTATGTGCCAAGACCTTTGGGACAATAGCACTATCGGTCGAGTGACTTGTGAGTCCATTCGGAACGTCGGATTTGTTTAGGGTAACACAGACTTCACATTTTGTCTGAATCTGGGTTTTCTTCTCACGGGACATGGACCTCTGAATGCATTTTTGTATCAAAGGCACCTATCTGATAGATCGGGTTGCTTTTGTGGGGCCGGGGTAGAGGAGTGGGTGCGATGTACTCGCCCATTAGGGATCTGGTAAGGACTGATGGACGTTTAGATGTTAGCGATGTGAGCTCCACTAGTCGGAATGCCGAACAGTTCGGGTTCTTTAGGCGACGAAGTCGTTTCACTGAGAAATGAGGTTAGCTTTCCCTCGGAGAGTAACGTGGTGGTTGTGGTTAAAACTCGAATGCGGGAAGAACTCACACTTTGTCAGTTGAATGTAGAGCCGCATTGCAACCGGGTGCCGGACCCAAAGTACGTCAGAAGTTTCAGATGGGCCTCGAACCGTACCAAAATGATTAGTGTGTCTATTTCACTCTGCTTTGATTTGATCCGCCGCGCTTTCGAGCGCCATTTTCCTCTTTTTTCGAGAGCCTGTGAAAAGTATTATAGCTTCGGTGTTGCCGAAGTGAATATTTTTTTGATTTTTCTTTGTGGCTTTTGCACTTACTTAATAAGAGTAATTAAATTTTTTCGTCTGCAAAAACAAACCGGATATCTGCAAACCAAAAATAAGCTTGGCAGAAGCATAAATCAAGTAATAAGCAACGGCAAAACACACAAAAATATCACACACACACTTACGTATGAGAACAAATAAATAAATTACGCAACAGCTGTTAGAAAAAAGTCGCGATAAAAGAAACACGATTCAACAAAAACATGTGTCACTTGCAATTAATTAAAATGTTGACATTTTGTAAGACTTTCTGCTGTAATTATGTGCAGGACAGATGAGCACAAGCGGAATAGCTGGCAGCAGGCAAGGGGACGACATCACACACGGCACAATGCTCGTGCAAAGCCAATAGGTTCCACACCAGTTCAACCGTAAAACAAAACAAGAACACGAAAAACACACACACATGTCCCTTAATAAGCTCGGTGAAGCAAACAGCTGTCCTTCACTTGCCGCGGCGAGTGATTAGAGCGGAAATGTTGCCATTTACCACATGCTCTCAGCCACACACATCCCTGTACACACATATGTGTGTGTGTATGTGCCTGTGCAGCAACAAAAGCACTTGCTGCACAAAAGGAAAATGAAAACAAAAACAATTTCCAGCAAACAACCGACATGACACATTCCAGTGGACACTGCATTAATCCCGTAATTAATTAGCAAATTCACCTAACAACAAGACACAATAGAACAAAAGCACCAGCAATACACACACACACATTCACTCATCAGAAGAATACATATGTGTAGGCATGTGTGCTGGAGTGTGGCTTAGGTGGCATCTGTTACAGGAATTGTTAGTGCAAACAAAGGCAAGTGAATCTTCACTTTCTAACAGTTATCACACACCATTTGCTGGTATGTGTGCATACACACATACACATGCGTAAACATAATCTTGCACACATTTGCGAGCAAAGTCGAAACATCAGTTGGCTCGACGGACGACCACTTGCGACCAATTACATTCAATTAGTCGCAATGTTTGTGCGGATGCGTGGAAAAAAATAAGATTTATCTCTTAGTAATGAAGAGATTAGCAGGTCTTATCGTAAAAATTTAGTGCGCAGTAGGCTCTTATGTTAAAATAAAAACATTTTTAGCTTAATTTCTCTCCAAGCATTTAAAGTTATCAAATCAGTTTAATTCAGGTGGTAATATGAAGTTCACAAACCTTTTTTGTTTTCAAAATCTTCCTTCGCAACATTATTGGAATTGAAATGCAACATCAATCCAAAAAAACTGGGTCTACTTATATAAGTGCGTTTCGCCAAGAGATCGCATAACTTGTTTATCATTCCATTATTCCGAACATAGAAAGTTGTATGGTTGAAGAGCTCACAGAATCGTTGAAGAGACTTTCGAAAATGATTTTGTAGGTCAGAAGTGCTGTTTGAATTCATTGCAACAACTCTAAACGCATAAAATCATATGGCTGAATGCAGCACATCGCAGAAGGAGAAGTTACAGCTCTGTCAGAATACCGTTTGCCGGACTATAACAGGATATCTACCATCGATCATTTACACAGTGAAGCCCGCATTTCTTTCTGAAAAGGAGCTCTTGCAAACCTCTTGAACCTGAACCTCTCTCTAAGCAGTTTTTGCTCGACTGCTACCTGCTAGGAGCGGAGCAGCCTCCTAGGAACAGGAAATTTCTTCCACACATCGATGAACGCATACAGTACAACGACCACAATTCGAACGCGACCAATGTTCGACAGGCACAGAACGCCATTCACAGTGTAGCTATTAGCACCTTCATTGACTCCCTTTTAGTGAATGGCGGTCTAGTAGTTCAAACACCACCCACCGCAGAACAGGAACTCGAGGTGACGCGTGAAATAGTAGTGACCCTAGCGCAACTTCGTTCTGGGTATTGTAGCAGGTTAAACTACTATCTATCTATATGCTGCATCTAACGAGTCTCCGCATGACACTAATCACCTCTTTGCATGCCCAATGAAACCAACTCACTTAAAACCCCTCTCCTTATGGACCATAAATGTCGAAACAGCGCGTTTCCTGGGGCTACCGTAAAGTGAGTTCGATAATAGTTAACATATTACTCTCCCACAAGTAGGGTCTAGATAATCGATGAAACAACAACAACATCAATATGGAACGCTGCGTGCAACAACTAATCGAACTGAAGCGATCATTTGTCCAAAAATGTGTAGAATTTGTGTCTAGACACGAGGCAATAATTTTCTAGAAAGACAACGCTCGGTCCATTCTTCTTCTTAATTGGCGTAGACACCGCTTACGCGGTTATAGCCGAGTTTACAACAGCGCGATTTTTCTTTTAGATACCAAGTGCAGCCAGGTTCCTTTCCACCTGATCTATCCAACGGAATCGAGGTCTTCCTATGCTTCCCCCGGCGGATACTGCGTCGAATACTTTCAGAACTGGAGCGTTTTCATCCATTCGGACAACATGACCTCGCTCGGCCTCACGTCCACCTTATCGTCCAAATCTTACCCCTTCTGGTTACCATGTGAGCACTATCAATGGAATACCGTTCATATCACGACAGGGTATCCGCAATTGGTTTGATTCATTTTTGGCTGTCAAGCTGGCGTCCTTCTTTTGGGATGGTGCCCACAAATTTGCCAGAAAGCTCGAATAATGTTACTGCTTTAGAAGGGCAATACTCCGTATTTATTGTATATATTGAATTATGGACACAAAATAACTTTTTACTGTATAAGACAATTCAAAAACAGTAGAAATTTGTTCCTGCTCTTATAAAGTAAAAAGCTTTGGTAAGTCCATTACAAAACTTTTTTCGTACTGAGTATCATAAGGTCACCAAAGACCTCCCCATTGAAAACCTTAGGCCAATATTGAAGTAACCTAATCAATTCTAGTATAATATTAAACAAACCACAATTACTTTTTAAAGGAAACAAGCAATACTTCGCAAATGTTTGCTTTAAAATCCACATTTATATACTTTTTGAAGTAATCCTAGCATCTCGAAATACTTTTGTTAAGTTGCCCACGCAATTAGCTAATTAGCTATCAAAATAAAGCCTTTAAAGTCCATAAAGATAAATTGAAAACCAAATGAAATATTTCAAAAGTTTGCAGCGACCCACAAAGCAACTTTAATGAGTTCATTTCCGGACTTGCAAGTCACTTTATTTGCTTGCGGTCATGTGATCACTAGCATACAAGACTCATCGCTATGAATTATTGAGATTGGCCTTCACCTAACGCGGGTTTGGAGTCAAAAGGCGTGCGAGTATTTGCAAAACTTCGTTGTTTGATGTCTTAAAATAGACTTCAGTCATGACCTTACCTAACTAGCAAGATGAGGAAATTGATGTCAGTCGGGCGGTTCAGCGGTGCGGCGGTGGCTCAACTGATTTATGCAAACCTGCTATTTAGCTCATTAACGAGAACGCAAGCAACCAAAGTGGTTAGTCATCTTCGCTAACATTTTAGCATTTTTGGTATTGAGAAACTTTGGAAATGTCAATCATTAGAAGAGAAAGTTTTCAAATCTACTTCTGCAAACAAGCGCTCACAGACACACAAACAATTTCCGTAAATTACAAATAAAGCGAAAACAATTTCAACAACTTTATGCTGCCGCGCAGCGGCGCTCTGAATACCTGTGGCATGGCGCACGATGCGGTGTGGGTTGCTGCTGAAAGGTGAGTAATTTTCTTCTCAACTTGCTACAAATTTGCTGATTATTCACACCGCAACAAGCCTTTATATGTACGTTTAAGAATGTGCGCAGATTGTGGGGTATCAGCCGAAAATCGTTAAAGCGGTCAGGTGCAAGGCTGATTAGATGCAAAGCGCACGAAAACAGGTAAACATGAAATAAACGACAACAGCAACAGCAACATTTTAAATCTGGCTTAGCTAAACTTAATCAAAAGTATGAATATCGGTTAGCCTTTTTGATGATGACGGGACCTTTTTCGCTCACATTTCGGCATTGTTAGGCCTTTTTATGCCTCAAATTTCTTCGTCTGGTATCAGATAACTTTTTAACTTTGATTACGGCGAAACAAGTGCGCATAATGGCCAATAACAGCAAAGATTTGGAGGAAACTAAAAACCACAACAACAATAACAGTTACAAAAGTATACAATTTCATTTTATAGGCGTGCTTGAAACAGCAGTAAACAAAGAACTGCGGAGGAACCACATAGTCGTACTAAAAATATGGGTAAGGCATTGAAAATGTGGATATTGCGTCTAAGAGTAATTGTAACTACTTCCCAATGAAATATACTACTCAAATTTCTAGATCCAAAAAAGTTTTAAATTCTTCAGCTAACCAGTCTTGCATTATTTATATACCCCGTACAGAGTATATTTGTTTGCCACGGAGTTTTTAACACCCAGAAGGAAGTGCTGGTATGGAGAACTTTTTCATTTAACGAGATATCTTAAGAAATTTGGCACGACTTATTTCTTAAGACAACGGCGCACTCTCTGAAGAAATGGTTCAGATTGGCTAATTATGTATAGCATATAGCTGCCGTACAAACTGAACAATCGGAATCAAGTGCTTATAAGGAAAGCTTTTGTATTTGCCAAGATATTTTTATGAAATTTGGTACAGATTAGTCTCTAATACAGCGCTGTAATTTTTGAGAGAATTTCTCTGATCAGACCACTATATCATATAGCTGTCATACAAACTGAACGATAAAAATCAAGCGCTTGTAAGAAGACTTCGTTACTTGTGAAGGGTACTCCAGCCTCGATGCAACCGAAGTTAACGTTTTTTCTTGTTTTTTTGACACTTCAATGAAAAAAAAATTAAATTAAACGCGGAAATATTTGAACAAACGATGGGCAAATTTATTATTCCTTCAGCAGCAAAAACACTACGCTGGCATATGAGCTATGCCACCCTGCCCAAAAAAATGGCAAATTGTGCACCTGCGGGCAGTGTGCCACTTCGGTTGTGAGCAACGATTTATAAAAATGTAATACCACTCAAAAGTGACAGCGGCACGCTGCAACATGTCATGGACACGCAGCTTAATTTAATTCGCCGCTTTTTGCCGAGGCGCCACACTTACGGCGCTATCTGCGTCGAATAGAGCCATTAAAGTGTTAACACCTTTTCAATGCCGCAAACACGTACAATGCCACATTGTGGGCGGGCAATTGACTGCAGAAACACATACTACAACAACGATAGCAAAAGAAAAAAATAGGTGGAAAAAGGAGGAAAACGGAGGAAGCAGAAGCAAAATGTCAAGTGCGCGATGACATGAAATCAAAGTAAAATAAGGAGGTGATAAGCCATAAGACAAAAAGCGAAAGAGTGTAAGAAGAACGCGGCAATTTAAAAGTGTTGCACACAAACAGTCGCTTGTGAGAAATGCTGACTACAAGTTTCACACGCGGCGTTGGCAGCGCCAACCTGCCTTCCTGGCTGACTGCCTGCCTGCTTGAATTGTCGTGTCATTTTTCAACTTAACATAAGACTTTGCAAAATGCCATGAATTGCTCTCTCTCTCTCCGCCATTGTGCTTCACTCTTGGCAACGGCTGTCTTACTTTTATAATACAAATTTTATGAGCTTAACTACCGGCATTTTCTTCGCTTTATCTGCACCGTTATGTCTTTATTTTTGCGGTGAAGCGGCGCTAAAGTTTTACTCTTTTTTATTTTTTCATTTATTCTTTATAATACACAGTTATTATCTTACATTTTTACTCTCGTTAAAGTTGCCACTAACGAGTTGCTCACGCGTGTATTCGAGTCGCTTTAAGCAGGAATGAAATTACGTTCAATTAATTATATAAGGCGTACGGTAGTCCGTCAAATTTACACACACACACACATATTGTATGAGCATAAAATTGAATAAGTATGTGTTTAAATGGCGACAAACAGCCGTTATTCAGTCCGCAAAATTATGCTTTCGAAGAATTCGCATTCAATAAATTTAAAATTAATTATGAAAATATCCCACCGACCCATCAACACACATACATACATGTGGCTATTGGCCGGCGATTCACTGATAAAACAGCAGGTAATAACCAAATGTAAAGCCAGTGAAGCGAATGAATGGTTGCGCGCACAGTAATTATTTCTAGTGGGGAAATCATGTGGTGTGCAAAACAGTAAAAGTGAAATGAACTCGCACAAATAAATCATCGGTTACACCACAATGCACTGGCTCCCCTTTTCTGCTGGGTACAAAGGTAGGCTCAGCCAAATATTTTAAAGCCGTGTGAGTAGTTGAAAATTAAAAAGTTCAAATAAAAGTAAGCAAGGAAATGAATTTTCGAAAATTAAATAGTGCCAAAATATATTCTGAAACATCATAAAAATCAGTATTCTTTTCCTACCGCAAGACAGGCCGAAAAATTGAAAAAAAAAAAATAACCGCGCCTGCCTCGATCTCAGATCTCCCTTCCAGCGCTGAACATAACTTAACCGAATCATCAATGTGCAAGCGCAGGTAAATGAATAGACTCCACCTCATAGCTAGCATAAAGGAGAGCACACGTGGTACACTCGCCAAAGCAAACATGAGCCCATCCTCAAGGAAAACGTCAGTTGCTCGGCTGAGAAAAAGATGGCCGGCTTAATACTATAACTTCAGGGTTGATATCATAAATATGTATAAATATGCAATATGCGTGGATTCTTTTGACCGAGCGCATCCAGTTGAGCAGAATAATAATCAATTTTAATGACTATCTACGCCATGAACAACATGCTTCAAGGCAATTCAATAAAATTAATATTTAATTGAAAATGCATAAATATCTGCTCGTTGATACATGGGCAGTGCATGGATATTTTAATATTTTCAATATATTTACATATGTACATATAGTAAATTCAAGGAATTCAAGGAAGTGTGGATATATATATATGTATATATGGAAGACTTTCTACCAGCTGAGCCTACTGCAGCTTCGGGGCATAACTGAAAGTACTTTTAATAAAGTGCCGCTTGCATAATTAATTTAAAGCGGAGGAACAGTTGAAATATACTATATACAAACTATATGTAGTTGACATAAGGAAAGGCAGGCTGAACCTCCCGAGAATCAACAAGCACCCTACTTAAGAGGTTGTTCCACACGTGAATTTCTAAAATCGATTTTTTCGCATGTGCTTATACATATATGTTCTTCGAAAATTTTAGGTTGATCCGGAGAATAGTTTGTAAATTTTTTTCATTCAGTGTAATCGGCTCTCAGAACTTAAAAGGCTGTATTCAGAGTCGGAAAGAAAAAAATTTTCTAAACGACTGGACCGATTGACTCTTCACACAACCTTTTTAAATATATTTCTCAGCTGATGAACGGAACATTAAGAACTACATTTCTAATAGTATGGGGTTGTTCACCAAGTAATTTCGTTTGATGACAATTAAACAAATTTCTTAAATTTTTTGGAATAGTTTTTGCTTGATTTTTAAGAGATTAAATTTGTCTATCGCGACCGTTCATAAGCAAATGAAACGTATAGAATCATTTTCGAAGCTTGACATGTGGATTATTCATGATCTTATATATCGAAATTTGCTCGTCGCATTAGTGATCGTGATTTGCTTATCAAGCGTGAAAGAAATTACCCATTTCCTTTAAGACAGATTGAAAGTCGATAGTCACTCAAAAAAGTTATGTGGACTGTTTGGGAGGAAGGAGTCATGTGTAGGTCACGCAGGTGAGGAAAGTTCTCTGTTTGCCATTTATGAAAGATTACTATTTAAGGATTGTCTGGTCCCTTAATTGGGAGGGTGCCGCTTTCTAGCTGGTTGATGTCCTCGTGAAAATAAAGGCTAACATCACCGTCGTCCAAGAAATGCGATGGACTGGACAAAGACTGAATCGAGTAGATTATTGTGACTTTTACTACAGAGGTCATATAGAAGAGCGTAAATTCGTAGTGGGATTCTTGGTGGAAGAGAGACTCCACTGACGAGTCCTGGCATTCACCCCGATGGATGAACGTCTAGATACAATCCGTACCAAAGCGAAGTTCTTCAACATATCGCTGATTTGCGCCCACACCTATCGCTTGGAGCGCACCTATGAAAGTTGACCCGCCACGAAGTCAAAATCGTGCTTGGCGACTTTAACGCCAGGGTCGGCAAAGAAGTTATCTTTGGCACAACGGTCGCTAAATTTAGCCTTCATGACGAAAAATCCACAAAATGTGGTTATCTGTAGCACTAGATTCCAGCATAAGAAAATACATCAAGCTACCTGGCAGTGTATGGATCGAAAAGCCACCCACCAGATCGATCATGTTGTGATAGACGGAAGACATATTTCAAGTGTTTTAGACGGGCGTACGCTCCGAGGTGCTAACATCGACTCGGACCACTATATTGTTGCAGCCAAGATACGTACCCGCCTCTGTGCAGCAAAAACGCACGTCGAGAAGCTGCAATCACAACAGACAGCCGAATGATTTTCTACTCCATTTGCACTCCTGCTCTCTGAGAGCATTTGTTAGCTACCCGGCATAAGGGAACTGTGGGAAGGGATTTCAAGCTTCTTACGTACAGCTGCAACCGAAACCATCGATTTTCGGAAAAAAACAAAAGAACAGCTGGTACGACTAGGAGTGCCGTGTCGCAGCGGAGAGAAAGCAGACTGCCTACCTCGCAACGTTACGATCGACCACAACACGTACAGGATTGGATAGATACCGAGAGTTGAGGCCGAAATGAGTGAGTATGAAGAGCTTGAAAAGCTGGCCGGCAGGGGTAATGCTCGAAAATTCTACGAAAAAATGCGGCGACTAACAGAAAGTTTCAAAACCGGAGCATACTCTTGCAGAACTCCAGAGATCTAGTGGCTGATGGCCAGAATATACTAAAATTATGGAGGACACACTTCTCCAGTCTGCTGAGTGCTAGTGAGAGCATTACGCGAACCGGATTCCCCAATCGATTAGGCTGGAGCAGACGTTCCATAATATTGTTTTTTTCGATTTTGGTTTGAGATCATTTAAAACTGAAAAATCACCTACATCGCCAGACATCTTTTTTTAAACTTCGTATAGGAGATCGCCTAAGGATACAGGGTAATTGAAAATTTTAAATTTAAAATTAGTCGAAAATAGATTATATTTTGTAAGAATACGTTATTTTTCTTTCAATCATTAAATAAAACGTCTCCCTTGAAACACTTTCATTAGTGTTTGAGTGCTATAACATCTGCTAAGCAACAGCATGTGTTTTAAAAATCGGTGCTACAGGCTTAAATTAATATTTTCAAATAACAAAAACAGCTTATACCTTCAATTTCAATTCAGTAAATTATTATTAAAATATAAGAACTTCGAATTCCACCCAGAGAACGAATTATTGAGCCACTTACGAAATTGCGCTTAAACAAATACCAACTTAAAGCATGTCTTTTTCGAGCACAGTTTTTCCGGCTACTCATGCTTAACGGCCGAGGCGCACAGTTAAATTTTAAGTAAGAACAAAGAAAGCATTTCTGAAATTCTAGAATGACATAAATGTTCGCAACAGCAGCGCACCACATCGCATGCCACATGCCATCAAAGTAAGAAGGCCCGGCCGCAATAAGACGAAAATCAGGGAAACAAATCGAAAAGCAAAAAACCGGCAAAGCATCGCTACTCGGTGGTGTCTATCCCATCGAGCCGTCCAAAGAGTAAGGGAAACAAGGATAAACGGCCTTACTAGCACACCAGCAGCGGCAGCTCAGCCACTCACACAAGCCAAAGGCATAAGAAGCGAGTGTGCAGCGTTGCCGAAACATGTAGGAAAGAACTATAAAACAAACATACATACATGCATAACTGTATGTTTATATATTATAGACATCCGTAACTTAATTTTCGTGATAGCAGGAATTCGCCATGGCAGGCAGCAAACCTATAAAGTAGGTCGCAGTTTCTTCGTCATGTTTCATAGCCTGCGCCTTCCCTGTATATGTACGTATGTTGCGGCATACAGCACGGCGTAAACGCTTTCGCTCAATCATAACAATAAAGCGTGTAATTTTTAAGCGGTTTCCCTTGCTGCCTCTCGAAGGAATTTTAAAGAAAAGGAAAACCGTGGCAGCCACTTTCACTTGGCATAATTTGATTTACGTCAACTCGCATATCCTGCAAAAAGTACTAGAATCTTGAAGATTTTCCTTTTCTTGCTTAAATGACCAGACTCGTGCAATTGGTGTGATACTTCCGTTTGTTGGCTTCGTGGTTTGCGGTTTATTAGTTGAGTGGTTGGTATGTTGATGTCTTGTGGGTGGCGCCGTTATATTATTTTTGATTAAACATACCGTTTTCTTGCTTCGAAATGTTGTCAATTCATTATGATTAATATGATTCGGCGAAGTTTAATAGAATTTCATAAAGAAGAATTAAGTAAATATGGAATAGTAGTAAATCAGATTGACTGAATTATCTTTTCAATCACCAGAAAAGGTTTGCTTTTGCGAATCTATAACAGTAAAGTTGCCAGAACGAGTTTGGGATTGAATTAAATACAATGGGCTAAACCAAATGACCGAGTTTTCAAATGCTACCTTTTTCATGCCTCGGTGGTTCAACAAACAGTCGGGCACAAGCTGGGTATATTTTGACTTAACAGTCACTATCTAAACTAAAATTCACTTTTTCAGAAAAGAAAGAAGTAGCAAGTGTACTTCTAATAGGTAAGGATTTGCTCACCAAAGCTAAGAAGTTACCACCAGTTAAAAATTTTATAACTAAAACTACTATAATATAACTATTCAGTCCTGCCATAAGTTCCGATACAAGTTCTAAACTTTACGAAACTGAAACTATAATACAATTTTTAATCAATTTAATTTTATTTAAAAATGCATATACTAAACGAACGATGCACTAAATCCTATTCAAAATTATAACCTTTTCTTTTGCGCAAGCCCTCAAACCGTTAGGCAATTGATCGATTGATATTGATTTCGTTACTCGAGGCAACGAGCATCCCTACAAATTCCTGTGGGGCGTTCGACAGGCCGTGTTCTCCAACTTTGAGCACAAATTGTATTCCAATGGATTTAAATCAGGACTTCCAGACAGCCAATCAGCTGTAGCTATCAAACCAGGAATATTGTTTTTGATTGATTTTGTCATTCGAGCTGGAGCATAATTTCGGTGAAAGATCCAATACTCTCCATTGAAGAGGGTAAGGCTTAACTTCTTTGTCACCCGTTCTATGGTTAATGTCAGAGTGAAAGCGGCAATGCGAGGGAACCGTTGCATGGCTTTTTTTGTTCTTTTGCTTATTAAGAGAGACATGCGTTTACGGGTTTCAAAAAATTTATTTTTTATTGTCATATTAAGTTCTATAACACGTCTAGAATGTTGTCCTAAATTTTCAAGTTGATCCGAGTAATACTTTCGGAGACACATCATTGAGAACTTGTGCGCTCGACTAGCTAGGCTAGCTGCGCCGTCTTTAAACGCGTTTTTCTCGAAACGGTGTTTTTGAAATCGGTTGGCAAGATTTCTCGAGAACCACTCAACTGATCTTCATGAAATTTTTCACAGGTCCTTGAGACGCAATTCTTATAGACTTGGAAGAAGAAGTTTTTTCGATTACAATTTTCATTGAAGTTTTTGAGCACGAAGAGCGTATGTTCTTTTGAAAACATTGAAATACTCTCACGATTAAGAGAGTGCATGTACTTCAGTTGTCCCAACCTAATTATATGTATCACTCTTTGAATATTAATGTCAGTACGATTATATACCCTTCATCAAGTATTTTCAAATACGTAAAAGAAATTTGTTGTCATTTTTAGTTTAAAGAAGTTGTTGAGAGCTTATCTAAGTATAAATATAGCAATTAGTGTGATAGAGCTTAGAGACATAGTGACAAAAACTTATTTTTAAAGTATCAAATGTTTAACTGCAAAATATTTCGATACTTATCACTACACTCATTGAAATCAATGTCACACCCAAGTATATTTCACCGCTGGCACAAAAAGTTCAAGGCTCGAATTTTCTTTCCTTTTTGATCATTTCTGTTTTCCGCACGTTTCCTTTGTCCATCAATTTCTTACATTACTTCCTTCTTAACTTACTAAATGCTTTCAAGTTAATTAATTAGATGTGAGAAGGAATGATAAGAAAATAAAAATAGTAAACTAAAAATTAGTGCAGCAACAAAAGCATATAAGGAAGAGTGGCTTATGGCAAATGGAGAAAGAAGCCATAACGAATGAAAGAGTTGAACAATGCGAAATGTGTCAAAATTGAAATGAAATGCCAATTGCAGGTGAATCACACGATTGCATGTACACACATACGCACATACATACGTACATATATGTTCTTCAGTTATATGTGTTGGCCAGGTATGCTATATGAAAATAGGAAAAATTTCGTTCGTTATTTTTAAAACACACGCTTAGGTTGCTTAGGCCACCCAGCAAACAACCAGTCAAGAAAATGCTAAAGTAAGTAAAGTGCGAAATTTGCAAAAGTCGAAAAAACTTTTTCAGCTCTATAGTATTAAAGAGGCAATATCAGAAAAGTATTTGAGAGTTACCTTAGTCATACCAGGCACTTTCTACTCCATTGTACAGCCTTTGAAGACTGAGGTTGAAACATCTCAGCAGACGTTCGGCGAACCAAGGGACATAGGCGAAACTGACATTAGCCGTCTCAAAAAATGTGTGATAGGCTCAAAGCGCTTGGTCGGACCGGCGTTCTAAGCTGCATAAGTGAGATCTTTGCTAGTATCGATCTCATAACCTAACCCAACCTAACCCAACCTAACCTTAGTAATCCGAAGAGTGTCAAAATATTATCGAATAATCGAAGCTTGTCACTTTCATCGAGACGCAAAAACGTCACCCGGATCCTCTCGAAACTAGTTAGCTATCCATGAGCAATCACTATTCAGTGGCATGAACCGCTCTATATTTTTTCGCGTTCAACTAACGAACTCTCTATTTATATTTTTATGTCAAAAAAGTCGCCCGCAACTCGCAATTCTTGTGAAAACATTTGTCGCTCTTATGTTTGCATTTGGTCCTTCCGCACACATGTGGAAATACCTACAAATGTGCATTTATTTGTGTGCGACGATCCGTGCCAGCGACATTCATAGCGTCAAAGCTTTGACATTTCAGCGCGAGCGAACGCACAAGTGTGCGCGCGAATGAACAGTTTTTTTTTTGCAGCGGGTTCTTGAAAAGATGAAATGCTAAACGAAAATTGAAAAAAAACTGGAAATTGAAAAATTGCGAAATTGCAAAACTGAAGCTGAAAATGGGGAAAACATGAAATGAATTTATAAATTTATAGAAAAAGAAACCAACTTTCAATAGAGTGAGCGCATAAACCATTGAAATAAAAAACTAATCAACGAAATGTATTTTTTTTTGTAAATAATTTGACAAAGTTGCGAGATAAAAGTGCAGCGCGATTGTTTTGAAATTAAATTATATATTAGAAAATGTTTTAATTAGCATTGGGCACTTAAGAATACCGTACCAGGCCTTGAGCTCGCTGACAGTGAGCTCATGATATCACTCACACTAAACATGTCTGGGTGCGTGAACACCGCACAATTGTCGGAAATCATAAAGTTTGCAACAAAAGGAAACCATACTCAGATACTATCAGGAAAGAAACGAGCAGGGATTCCTCCGTGTTGGTGCACTTGGGCACTGGATCTATGGGCTTTGAGCGAGCTTAGCAAATACTTGTCGCGTTGCGAAAGACTTCTGGGCCAGAATAGAATGCAAAAGGTCCAATAAACTGCTAGCTCCGAGCAAGGCTCTCATCGTCGCAATGATAGGCGTCCTAATTAAACACTGTCCCACTGGCACTCACGCGGTGAGGCTCAAGAATTTAAAGAACGCAGCTTTTTAAAAATGCAATAAGGAAGATGAGGTGAAATTTTCTCCTACTAATTCCAGCTTTTACCAAATTAAGGTTGAAGCGTTTCGATTCTTTTTAGAAGCTCGGCGAAACCTGGACTGTGAGAACGTAACCGTCAATTGCGACCGTTATTGTACCATAATAACCGTCTATTTGATACCAGAAATTGAAGCTTGTGATCTCGGTGGCTTTTGGTTTTAACAAGACGCAACAATCAATGGATTTATTGCGAGAACGCTTTGGTGAGCAGGTAATTTCACGTTTTGGACCGATCGACTGGCCACCAGGATTGCGTGATACCCCACTGTCAGGCTTAATTCTGTGGGGATATGTAAAATCAATCTATGCCAAAAAACCCGTTTCGATTCAGGCCTTGAAGCAAAATATCACGCGAGTTACCATACAAAATACTCGAATGAGTCATCGAAAATTAGACTGAACGGATGGACTATCTGAGACGTAGCCGCGGCCTACATTTGAAAGACATAATCTTCAAAAAATAAATGCCAAAGAACGTTCTTTCAGATAGAAATAAACATTCCCCATTAAATTTGAAGTTTCTGTATTTTTTTTGTTTAAAACATATTTTTTGTTAAGGGAACGTCGAAATGGATCACCCTTAATAATTCATGTAAATATAATTTGTTATGTGTTTGATCGTCAGAAATAAATGAGAAATTTGAGCGCGAAGGTGTACTACACCCATAATCAAATAATTACTGCTTTATGGCGACCTACACCATAAATCGTGTTGCAGGCGTTGCAAATAACAGCAATATAGCCACAGGCAATCAACAATGTAATTACTTATGTAATCATTACAACTGATAAGCAGTACTAGCTCATGCTTTAACACTGAATGAGCGTGGTCAAACACTTTAGTCCTGCAGATTAATCCGATACCTGTAACTAAGCAACTACAACAGTAGTTAGGAAAATATTTGAGCACAAAATAATATTGGTTTTCTGGACATATTATAAATTTTGAGTTTTGTTAAAGTTAAGCGTATGCTTAGTTGCCTTTAGTTGTCCAACTTACGCAAGTAATCAATTTAGTTTATAATAATATCCTGAACTGGTTTTGTGTTTCAGATTTTTCTGTGTTTAAAGCATTCAATCTAAAGAAAAACAGTCAAAATTGTAAATTTGCTGCCACTAACAAGTATTCAAAATGGCTTTAAACTTAATACAGCTGACTCTGTTTGACTTACATGGCTTACAGATAAGCGAAACATTGAACAACAGTTATGTACATGTCTACAAATGCAGCGCTGCATACAAATGTATTATCCATTCATCAAATATGCACGATTTATCTTAGCCGGTAAATCTGTGTACTTAATTGCATGTCAGGAGTTGTTGTACAACCACAACACACAACAGCTTTTGTCTGTATGTAAATGCAATGAGAATACTGTGATTATAAACGACTTAATAATCAATATAAGCAATCATATATACATATATACATACATACATATAAGTACTCTAAATTATTCAGTTTGTACAGAAGTTCCGATTACCGCAATGGCAATCATTGCAACATTTGAAGCCGTTGCAAGTTCTGTAAGATTCCTAGCAATATTCTCTAATGAATAAGAAAATGAAACTGTTATGATGTGAGGTTAGAAAGAGCATGGTTTTAGTAGGCACTTAATGATCAAATAAGGTATAATATTGGGTAGTAAAAAAAAGTCTTTTCGTATTTCTAATCAAACTTTAACTTATTTTTTTTTTATATTTATAATGAACTTTAATGAACCAGATATGTGCCATTTTGGATGACCATTTTTTGCCATTTTTCTGCTAGAAACACTATACCATCAGTGAAAAACTTTTCTGGTTTCTCGGCGAAAAATTGCGACAAATTATTCTCATAGTCTTCTCTTGAAGCCAACTTTACTGAAACAAATGGTAATCGGATGGTGCAAGATCAGGGCTATATGGTGGATCATCTAAACTTCCCAGCCAAGCACTCCCAGTTTTTGCCGAGTCATCAAAGATGTTTGCGGAACAGGGTGGTTCTGATGGAAGACGAAGCCCTTTCTTTTGATCATTCTGGTAATTTTTTCGCGATTGGTTGCTTCAATCTCAACAGTTGTTGACGGTAAAATGTGGAATCAATCGTTAGATCACGATGGAGCAGCTCATAGTGGATGATTCCTTTCCAATCCCTCCAAACATTTAGCATAACCTTTCGAGGCGTCAATCCTGGATTTGCGATCATTTGTTGAGCTTCACCACACTTAGACCATGATCTTTTTCGCACATTATTGCTGTATTTGATCCACTTTTAGTCTCCTGTTACCATTCGCTTCAGAAATGATTCGATTTCATTTCGTTTCAGCAAAGAATCGCAGTTGTTAATTCGGTCCATTAAATTTTTCACACACAAATCATGTGGTATCCAAACATCGTGCTTCTTTTTGTAGCCAGCCTTTTTTAAATGGTTCAAAACCGTTTGATGATAAATGTTAAGTTCCTTAGCGATGTCATGGGTGCTTATGTGACGATCCTGGTCAATATACGATAGGTCGACCAGAGCGAGGTGCATCTTTGATTGGTAGCTTGCGTGACATTCTTCCCTTTTTTGTACAAAAATTTCAAATATTTCTTCATTATTCTCACTCCTTTTTGAACAGCTGTAACTTTATTTAGCTTTCCCGAATTTAATTTTTTTCTGGGTGAATGAAGCTTGGAATCTCACCTTTCCAACACTATATGGTATGATACAATGTGATGGGTAGCACTGGAGAAACGACTTCTATTGACAAAATACGAAAAGACTTTTTCGACTACTCAATATTAAAATTTTAGCTATATAGCCTGCCTGCGACTCAGTTTTACGCCTTATCTGAAGAAGTAAAAGATAATGAAATGTATCGATTAATAATTTACTTTAAGAATAATGTTCAAATGTGTTTGTGGTCTGAATTGCTCCAGCGCTCACCTTAAATACTCAAGTAATTATTGTACTAACCAATCAATTACTGTTGTATATTGAATTTAAATGCGTTAATCAGTCGCATATATGTATGTAATTACATCTATGTTATTTTTTTTTGATTTTTTGTGAATTGTTTGCGAAATTATTTGCACATCTAACACGTCTATTTACATATTCACATATACTTGCATATTTATTTATATATTTTTATCTAATTACGAAATTCGATATTTAAACATGTGTGGAATGCATTTGATATGTTTCGGTTAGGCTTTCCATTTCTATTAACATTTGTCACTAATCAGCTCGTCAAATTATTTGCACTTATGTGCTTAATAAATGCGTATGTATGTATATACTTATGTATGACAGGTGAAATTAATAATGGAAATTTATTGTCGCACCTAAGTGCGCCCGAACAAACACACACACATGCATCATTTTACAAATTATTTGCATTACTGGAATATAACACCACTTAATGGCAAATGTGAAATTCTAATTCCGTGCTAAATTATAATAAATAAGATGAATTGTGTGAGATTACGCACCCGCTTGTTATATGAAAAGCAATATAAATTCAAATTTAACACCATTGAAGATGAGCCTATCAGCTCAAAAGTGCGTTAGCTAATTTAAATAGATATAATTTAGTTAGTTTAATCGACAATCGGTTAACCTTGAGTTTCTGTTAGACTGCTGAGTGTTATTGAACATAAAAATTAGCTTCCAGCACGCTAATTAGATTATAAGTGAATATTGCGTAGTCGAAAAAGTATTTTCGTATTTCTATTCTGCAACGGCATCTATTGACAAAATACAAATATGCTTTTTCGACTGTCCAATATTTTCTAGGTAAAAGACTGAATTTTCCAAACCATAAAGATTTCGTGGTGATCTAACCGAAAGCGTGCGAAAAGGTTACTCTTAAAACTAAAATGTTGTTTGATTTAATGCAAAAACCTGGAGTTAGGCATAAGGCAACCTTTTAAGCTGCTGCGTCATTAAAGTATTCAAACAAAGGTCTTTGCTATTAGAAGAGTCGCGGAGCTAGCCTCTTATGCAAAAGCAGAGAACTCTACCTACATAGGCAGCCAATCAAGGTAGTAACCGCGTTTCCAATATCGGCCAGAAGGGTCTTGTGTAGCAAAGAGTGTCTCCATGAACAAGCGACTTCACTTCTACTGATTGCCAGGTCACCTAGGCATCGAAGCTAAATTTCCTTGTTACATCGATTTAGTTCAGGCCTCTGTAAATCCATTTGTCGAAATTGTCATGTACTCTTTCGATTTTAAAGGAGGCACACACTGCACAAAAGAACCTTTTCATCCATTTAGTTGAGGCTGAGTACAAACTGAAGCTCGATACTCGAGTTAACGCAAGAATCCCGTAGACCAAATTTCTAACTGCAAATCGCTGTTAATTCGCAAAAAATCGTTCGAACTCTGAAGCGGATGGTTATTGGATATGACGAATATCAAATTAAGATAGGTGAGGTCGAAACGGCGCAAACGCTAGTCAAGCCAATATTTAAGGTCAGAAGGGTATTGTTGTTTGTTGGGTACATTGGCAAGAATCAAATACTGTGAGCTGCTCTTCTAAGGTAAACTCTTAATTCGGAACTGACTGTACTGTCACCAATTGAACCATCTGTAGGAAAAAATCACCCATAAACGGTCAGCTATGATGATTAGGAGAGGAATTGTGATCCATGAAAACAACGCCGAGGCGCACACATCGCTCTTCAGAAGTTCGGGGAGCTTGGTTGGCAGGTACTTGTGCATCCACCTTGTAGCTAAAACCTGTCTGTAATAATTACTATCTGTTCCAGTATGTGGCCAATGATTTTTCCAATGCGAAATTCAACTCAGAGAAGCTTGTCGATTATCCCACTTTTTCCCAATAGGGACGGGACGAGGCTTCTATGTGGATAACACAACATTACAAATTTATCCTCAAAATGCCAACAAGTTCTTAAACAAAACGGCATATTTGACCTAAATGAGATTACTCTAACTGTGCTTAATAAAGCCTTCACTTTATTGCAAAAATAAATAAATTTATTTTTACCTGACCATATATATATAAATTTCCACAGCATTTTGGCAAGTACATTTAAATGAAATTTACTTACGTTAGTTGCTTCGTATATGCATGTGCAGGTGTGTAATAGAAAAATGTGGAATTGCTTAACTTATAAATGCATTTGTCAGCAGATTAAGCAATATTTTATAATTTCAGTTAGACTAAAATATGTGATTCAAATTAATCACAGGCATACACATTTTTTATATAAATATATGTGCCCAGCATACACATAAATACAGTATGTGCACTTGCATACATACATATGCACATTAGGGTGGATGTATATACAAAGTTCATATTTTTGTTGGAAATAGCCTGAAATATCACTTTATGTTCTAAACAACATTATTCAAGAAGTTCTTTATTATACCCTGAACATATACCCTGTTTGCTTCGATGTTTGTAACACTTTCACATGGCATTTTTGATATTTTTTATTAGGCAATCTTAGAACTTTGAAAAGATAGTATTCTAACACAAACTTAAGCGTTCTTCAAAAAAGGTCTTATTAGCTTTTATTTCATAACAAAAATACTTTAAAAGTTATGCGCAGTTATGTATGGAACATTCATGGCGTATGAGCAACAGAACTTATAAGGCACTGGTAAATTCTGTTGCTCATACGCCATGGCATACTGAAGGCATGCTCAATGCAACTGATGCATAATTTTAAAGCATATGATTTTAAAATAAAAAAATTATTGAGACCTTTTTTGTAGAATAGAAAACTTTGCAGTAGAAACGCACACCCTAATAGTATGCATTTACATAAGCACAAATGTGCCCTAACCAATGTCAATTGTGCTGCGGTTTTATGCAAGAAGTGCAAAGCGTTCAAACTGTCATTGCAAACGTATTTTCCATAATTGAATTTATTTTATTTATTTAAATAGAAGCAAATACCTGCCGTGCCACATAGAATGAATTCGGTCAAGCGTGCATAAATACATATAAACGCTTTTTGAACACATACAGAATCATATACATAGAATATAGTTGTGGATATGTGCGCACTTGCATTTATAGGTAGCACCGAACATGTGCAACCGTTATTAGGGAAATTTCTATTTATGCATAAATTACTAATGCAAATAATTAATATAAATATTTCATTATTATTTGCGCTTATCACTGATAATGAATAATTTGCGGTGGCATAGATAATTCATCGTTATTTCTAAATGAATGTTGACGGTGTCAGTAAAGGTTATGAGTAAAAAATATTGCTGGCATGCAGTGCTGACTCATTATACACAAAAACAATAGCGTTTCGGTATTATAGGCAATAATGCATTGAAATTTGTAAACATTACTTCTTTAGGCAAATTTGTAACGTGGTTTTTTTAGAAATTATTTATTTGACTGGCAAGCATATTTTTAATATTCTATATATCGTCGCCTAAAATGCAAAATAACGTAACATTGCTTTTCAAAAGTTTCCAGGTGAAGGATAAACGATGAGTTTTGGTTATAAAATGGTTATATATCGGTTATCATACACTCATAAATATCAAAGTTTTGTTTATAAAATGGTTGTATATTGGTTATTATATCTGAAAACGATTTTAAATTTTTTTTGATGAAACGTTGTTTTGCACTTTAGGTGATGATATTTGTTATTTTCTGTATATTTTTTCTATTTTCATATACTGATTGACTTTTTTAACTCACTTGTGAATGCTTTTCTTTTATGAATTTTTCCAATAAAGTCAAAAAATGTCATTCGAACTTCAAAAACGTATTCTTAAATACTCAAAATTTACATTTTATTCACAAATGAGGTTCTTACTTATTAAGAATGATTTCAGCACTGCATCAAGCTGCGTTAGCAAGACAAAATTGCAAAGAAAATTTAAATAATTTATTATTGTTTGGTATTGCACTACATAGTATGTTCGCAAGTCTTCGGCTAAAACTTTCAAAAAAAAATTTCGAGTTACAATTAATTTTATTTACTATTATTTTTTGTTGTTTACATATGTTAAAACAAATGCACACACCAATAATTCACATACATACATATGTAAAAAGGCATGTACGACGCATGCCACAGACCTTTGTGGTACTAACAATGTCTCTATATAAAATATGTATTGTTTGAAAACTATGAATTTTTTACATTTATACAAGCAAATAAATAAAATTGGATAAAAACCATATTTTCTAGATATTTTCGAAATTTACAGTTGCTAAATAATGGCCAGCTAAGCAAAAATTTATGATGCTGGTATGCACAAAGCAAAACAAAACCAAACAAAAATGTGAAAAACAATTCATTTTTGTAATTTTTGATTGCCGTTACTGTTCTGCTTTATTTAGTATGCAACTTTCTGGGCAGCAAATAGAGAAACAATTTTCACACGCAGCTGCAGGCAAAGCTCAGTATTTACAAATTAATTGAAAATAATAATAAATAAAAATCTATTAAAATTTTCTCTAATGGACCTAGTAGTTTCTTCCCTGTTCGCAAACAAGCACATAAGCATAATATTCAAATACTGAATGAATTTCTAAAATTTTCTCACACAAACACACGTCGATTACAAAATAGTATTTTATTTTATGTTAATGTCTTGAAAGTATTTCAATATATGTATATTGTACTGTCAATGAAAGCTGCAATTATTTACAGTTACGTATCAAAAAAGTTTGATATATTTGATGTTATACATGCTCACAACGTTTCGCCATACGAGCCCTACTTGTGTGTGTACAGTAACTTAAAATATTCTTCTCGGCCCAAAAACGGCCCCCTTCGACATTCGAGTGGTATTTCTGATGTTTACAGTAACAGCTCTATTTGTGTTGTTTGCAGTACTCAGTAACTTAAAATATTCATCTCGGTCAAAAAATGGAATAAAAACGCGAATGTTTTCGCGTGATTATTTTCTACAACTTTCGACGTAGATTAACTCTCTAACAGTACATCGGTGAACTTGACGGAGTTTTTGCCGATTAAGTTCCATCAATTGCCAGTATTTATTGATGGTATGGTGCATTCAATCCGGGTCGTAAATCACTCCAAGAGGATTTTCATGAAGGTAGTATAAAACCAGTTGTTGTTCCCGAAACTATTGAAGCTATCTGCAATCTGATATTAAAGATCGTCATACGACCTTTCGTGAGATTGAGTCAACTCTAGGTATTAGTAGAACCAGCATACATTACATATTGTATGAACATTTGACTGTAAAAAAATAGTTCAGTTTGGATGCCACACATTTGTCAATGGCTCACAAAAAAAGGTGTTGTTGATTGGTCGAGAGAAATGTTAAAACAGATGCTTCGAAACACGTCTACGACATCCTGACAAGTGATGAATCATAAATTTAGACACATAAACCCAGAAGTACACAGCAGTCGACTGTATGTGTGTTTCCAGATAAGACGAATTCAACAAATTCTGTGCACGATTTGACGTGTAAGACTTATTTTTATGCTTGAAAACCGCTGAGAATCGGGTTCAGTGTCTGGACCGCAAGCGCGCCCGGGTAGCCATGCAAAATGGCATCGAATTTATGAAAACAAGTGGTCTAAATGGAACAACTCAATATCATTTTTCATAACAGGGTATACAAATATTTTTATATTGAGCTTGATAGGTTAGCTTGTCTATGTATGTAGGTGATATAGTGGTCCGATCTGAACAATTTTTTCGTATGAAACTTCTATAATAATGCGATTGTAATAAATGTGCAACTTCTTGGAGAAAATCCGGCTATAAGCCTAATCATTTTTATGTATCCGTACAAAAATCTCCGGTCTTTCCGTCTGGGTGTTACAAACTTCGTGCCGTATACTTTGTTCGGGGTATAAAAAGTGAAAGAAAGTAAAATATTATTTGACTTGAGCCAGCTTCTTGGCTTTGTAGATAGCTCATTTCACTAAGTTCCTAGTCTAAAGTCGATAATGTGTGGACACATATACATCTATAAATGTTTCACGATTGAACTTTGCTTATTTTCCTTAAACTGTCAATTTCAATTGTTAGCCAAACGATGCTCACGAAAAGCTTTTAAACTCAATAAAGTTTTCTCGGTGATTGCAGCCAAATCAGTCCTCAGGGCAATTATAATTCCCTAGTTCGAACTTTAACTTGATATCCACCCCAGCGTGTGAGCGTTAAGCAAGCATATGAACATTTTAAAAAATAATTTCGCACAATTTCATTACTAAAAAAGAGTCTTTATGGAATTAAGACATTCGGTAAAAAATCGCTCACCCCTCGAATGTAAGACGACAGCAGCACAAGTAAATTGCTGGCAGCAACACAAGAGCAACACAAAGTGCGGCCGATGTTTGTGACAGTTAAAAGCCAAAGTAATTGCTACAAAGCACGTTATAATAACAACACGCACACATAAAAATCACAAAGCTTGTAAAAAACAAACAAGAAATTGAAACAAAAAATTCCATAAACTACACAAAAACAACGAAAACTAAGTGCTACAGTAAACATGCTGATAGACAGCACATGTAGCGAGGGGGGAAGGCAAAAAAAAATTGCAGCGCGCCATGTTGCAACATAAAAAGTTTTAATTGTTGAGTGGACGACGGGCGGCGCAGCGGACAAACAACTAAACGACGCAGCAACCAACTTTTTCCTCCAAAGTCCCGTTTAGTCGGAAAAAGTGAGCTGCCAAAAATGCGCTAGGCGTGGCTGGTGCGTGCCCTCCGCCCACAAAGTGCTTGGCGGCCAAATGCCAAAACAAAGCAAACAACTTTATTTTGATGGGTTAGTCAAACGGCTGTTTAGGGCGGCTGTGGGGAGGGGGCGGTGCCGTTGTGTTTTGTGTTGTGCTGCGAAACTTTAAAAAGCAATTGACAGCGAGAATAATGGCAGGCAGTGAGCTTGTTAGCCAGCGTACGCCACCACTGAAAGCGCAGCACTTTTTCCCAATGCTGCCTTTATTGAGCTTTCCACTTTTTATCAGCGACCACTTATACACACAGCGCTCGTACGAGGCATTGTACATAGAGAATTTTTTGAAAATTCGCTTTAATTTGGCATATTTGCGTGCTAATTTGTTTTTTATTTAAATGTTGGCATTTTACTTGGAAACTTTATTTCATTGCTTAACGGATTTTGCGGGATTTTTCCCAAGCGCTCTTCCGTTGCCCAACAATTGTGGTGCTTTGCAGAATTTTCACAGTTTTCAGAGTCGTCAGAGTTAAGTGTTCGATTCAGTAGAACTCATCATTGTTAAAATGCAGTAGAGACTTAATAAGTGCGCTTAAGTTTCGCTAAAATATGCGATATGCTCACGAGAGCGGATAAATGCGCAGAGTAGCGTTAATTGTTCTTTCAAAAGAATTATTTTTTGCGCATCAAACCGTTAAGTTGGGTTAACCTAAATTTCCTTTTAGCGCAGGAGGGCTTCATACTGCTACTTGTGCACTCGCATACGCCGCTCTTTATAGCACTCAAGTCAAAACTACTTTCTTTCTCACCTTAGGAAATATCATCTTTGATGGTGATTTCATCCAGGTTCCGAATTTCTATCACGTCTTCGTGTGTAAGCGCTTTGATGGGAATGTCCAGGTCCCAAATTCGTGTGTAAGTGCTTAAATGTGGTCTCTTTGTACTTGTCTGGCTTTTAAGTCTACTCGTACTTTCCGTTTGGGTTTTTTTCAGTTTCACAGTATTTCAACTTTGTCCGTCTTCCTAATGCGCGATACGTTTGCTCAGGGCTTATGTAGGTTTTGTACTTTTCTGATTCTAGTTAGGACGCTCCAGAGCGTTTTATGACCATAACATCGGTCCGTGGTTGGGGCTTACCAGCAGTCATCGTTTGTGGCTTTCGCTTGACGCTAACCCAACTTGCATCCTTTTACAATCCCTCGCCGCATTTCTCCGAGCCATTTCCTGCTGTCTTTTCACTCACGTTCTCTGTGTCATTTTTCGGTGCCTGCACATGCGTCGTTTTATATCCTGAGCTGAGGACATCCTAATTGGTAAATAAGCGCTGCGGAGGATCTATTTCGGCACTTGGAGTCCTCATAGTCGGGAATACCTCTGGGTATACCCTCAGTGGAGAGGTCCTTACCATAGTTTCCTTCATTTTTCCAGTCGCGGAAAACATGAAAGGGGTCGGCGCTGAGTCTAGACTACTACTACTTCTTTGTCCATTGTCACATTTCCCGACCAAGGACCGAAGTGGCTGTTTTCTAATACACGCCGCAACTGGCACCTCGGCAGAGCCAAGCTCATATTACTCTCTTCATGTTGACGGCGAAAATTCAAGGCACTCCCGGTATGCTGTGTCGTGTCCCGGTCTGCAGTTTTAATCAGCTGCACTTATCTTGGTGAACAGACACTGACCAGGAGACCGCCCATTATGGTCCGTCTGAATTTTTATATTACACAACATGCCCTTGCATATTGCGGCGGACAATACTTTAGATGGGCGGTGCCGATTCCTCCGCTGTCGCAGGAGTTTCAACATTTATGCGCTGGCTTTTATACCGCAACTTTAAATCCCGTCGCTTATCGTCGTAGTCGAGGGTTGCTTATTCCTTTAAGCTTATTTCACAACGAACTTGCCACCACAGACCTTCCTGGCTATCCGCGGCCTGTTGTTGTTGTTGATGTCTTTGACCGGATAAAAAATCCGGGTATGTTCCAGTTACGCATACCCGACTGTCTTGGAAACGGACCCGTTCACTTAAAGTTCGGCAACGATGATTATTCCACCTCATTAATCACCTCGGGCCAAAAGCTCTTGAGGGTATAAACATAATCCAGCCAAGTTTCTAATAATTTTGAAGATTTGCCAAAATTCATATAATTCCGGATTCATCGCAATTCATTTGACTATAGTCATTTCGAATTCAAAATAGTTAAACCAAATTTCACGAGATTGACAAATTTACATTTACTTGCGGTTTCATTCAATTTGATATTTGGCATTCAAGCAAATTTTCAGGTTACGCTGTCAAACGAATCAGATCGTAATATAAACGTAATTTGTGGGCGCACGTGAGGACACTTACTTCCGTGCAACAAGCAAATACCGTTAGGGTTGTGCTAGCAAGAGAAGGCGAACGCAAGTGATAATGGAAAAGAAGCGGCAAATATAAAAGGTAGAAGAAGAGAAATTTAAATTTTTATAAAAAACAATAAGCAGTAAAAGTGGTGAAAGCGCTGGGTTGCAAGGGATAATGAAATGTGACCATAACAGCCAACGTGCCGCGACTAAGCAAAATCGAAGTACACACAGGATACACACACTAGTGCACTCAAAGTGTTCCGTAGTACACTGTGATCTAGTTTCGACGGCCTGTCAGGGCGAAGCGCTCGTAACTGTTGCTGGCGCTGAAGCTGCTTGCTGGTCACGTCGGTCGTATACTTGTCGCTCAGTAGTTGGCGTGCAACACCGCCATGACCTTCATACAATGGATTCACTCAAGTTCCGCCGAGAGACAGCGCGTGTATGTGTAAGTGTATGTGTGTGTTTGCTTTACATTCTTGCGTGCGTCACGTGGGTAGGGCAATTACGTTGCTGTTCGGTGTATAATATGTTAGGGGCATTCCTATTGTGCTCACCTTGAATGTTACGAGAATCATTTGCATAAATTGTCATTTGGTGTGAATTTGCAAAAGTTTCATTTTCAATTCAGCGCGAAGGAAACAGTTACACAAAGTGAATTTGCTGCTGCAAGAAGTATGTTGCAATATAAATTTCAATAAAAATAAACTAATAATCTCTTTCACTTTCCACACTTTTTGATGAAATAAATATTATATATTCCTCACATCCACATAAACATTGAGGTGCTTAACTCAGTCCATATTCACTCTCTTGGTTTCGGTTTAACATTTTAATGCAAATTTATCTCATTTCATAAGCAAGTTTACACTCCATCATAATGTCATATACTCACACAAGCATACATATATGCTAATATAAAGCTTTATGATTCTTTTGATCGAAACACGCCGATGCAACTTCGTTTTATTTATTACCCTCCTTTGCATAAAAATAAAATCCTTCCAAAAATTTTGCAAAAATGTGAGTAGCACAGCAAACCAAAAGGCGGGTCCTCTGAAATCAAGTCTTCCAAGAAGTTTGTAACACCGAGAAGTCAAGTCCTTACATGGAACTCCTTTTTATTTGACTAGGTGTCTAAACGAAATTTGGCATGGCTAAGCCTTTAAAGCATAGCTAGAATCTCCGAAGTAATTGTTTACATCGGACGACTATAACATATATGTATATGCCATACAAGTCGACCAAAAAAAAAATATTTCCTCTATAAATATTTTCTATTTCGTAAAGATATTATAGCTGCGTTGCTGCCAGAGCTAGAGTATTTTTCTTTCCTTTGTCATTTTTAAAGTTTATTTGAAATTACAGACAGATGTTTGTTTAAGCTCTCACAAACTTCAATATTAACTTCAACAGCTTGCGCTTTAAGCTGCGCTATCCAACACACAAACATGTCAAACAGATTCCTGTTTCTATCATCACTTAAACATATTCTGATAAATTTATTATTTTCTAGTTATTGCTGTTGTTCGGACCTCATTGGGTTGGAGCCAGACACACAGGGGTTAAACGCAACAGCATGTTTCTGCTTCTGTTGCTATTAAAACTCCAACCACCAATTTGGCGCAAATCTTTATTGCAATTGACAGCTGTTGATGGATACTTTGTGCAACTGCTTTTGAAGCTGTTTATTGGCGCTTATGGCCAAACATCATTTACGTGCAGTATAGCCAGTCCCAACAGCAGAAGGACTCAATTCCAACCGAGCAGTGCCGGCAGGTCGCTCACTTTGTGATGCTTTAACTTATGTGCATACATTAAAATAAGCAATGAAAAATGGAATAAGCAGAGAACCCTTTTTTTCGTGACCTTAACGTGTTTTGCTTTTCAGTTACTGTAAATGCTGTATAAAACGCACACACACATATAAACATTAATTTGGGTAAATATCGGATTGTTAAGTGCTCATAAACGCTGGTCATACAACCCGCATGAAAGCCAACAATCAAAATATTACTCACACTTGCTTAAGTGCTTGCACACACACACACACACACATATATTAAAATGTATACTGTTGCGTGTGTGTGGGTGTGCCAGTGCGGAGTATGAAAAGTGAAACTGGCCAGCGCGCCTTTGTGCGCCTGTCAACCTGCGAAAAGGTTCGCCTGACCTGTTGGCCACAGTTGACCCACTGGCGCTTCATCAAGCGCCCCCCCACAAGCGCACCGACTGCGCTGCTGCTCGCCCAGCTTTTCACCCATTTTGCTAAATTTCTATGCTCAAAGTGGCCTGCATATGACGGCAGTGTATTCCTGTCTGTGTATGTCGAGTATACGTGTTCATGCACTTGTTTGCCCAGGGTTCAAATGTCAAAAGCGACATTTATGCTTGTCCGGCATGCATGTTGTGGTTTAAAGGATTTATCGTCGGGCCGCCAGGGGCGCTATTATGTATGTAAATTTGCTCGTGTGTGCTTATGAGTTTATGTCATGCCTGTGTGTTGGTATTTTACTATCTAATAGCCTTTAAGCCCGATTGCTGAATCAAAAGCGCATCAAAACATTTAAAGCTCAACCTCCATCAGCGCAGAGCTTTTTCCTTTCGCCACCAATGTCATACATCTGTTTGTTCATTTGTATGCGTGTCGCTTTTTCACCTTTAGAATTTTATATTTCGCTTTTGTGTCCACATTTAAAATCCCTTTACTGTACTGATCCGAACGTGCACTGAAAACTCATATTTTCATTATGAAATGGAAATTTTATTTTTTCTAATTTTTATGTTCGATTTTTTATGTTTACGATATTTTTCCACAAATTAATTTTAATTTATGCATAATACAGATGACGGATTACGTAAGCATTTTTATGCGCTGAACCTTGGTATATTACACTTGCCAGAAAGTTTGTAACCTCAGAAGGAAACGTCGGAGGCCCTGTAAAATATATAGTATATAAATGACCAGCAAACCCTGAGTCGAATTAGCAATGCTCGATAGTCCGTTCGTCTTTTTGTCTGTATGTACGCTAACCAGACCCTCAGTTTTCGAGAGATATCGATCTGAAAGGTTGCACACGCCTTTTTTCACACGAAGCTGATAATTTTTCAGAACTGTCGATAGTTAACTACATGGCATATAGCCGCCATACAAACTGACCCTTCAAAATCAAGATCTTGATAGAAAACCCTTTTTATGACAAGATATATTCACGAAATTTGGCTTGAATTGGATAGGAGATGAGAATACCCTCTGCGTTATCGTATGAGTCATGCCCGTCAAAGGGATGGTACAGTACGGTTGGATTGAACGTCAACCCGTCGAAAACGACCATTGTCTCGTTAATCAATGGATGATCCTTGCCAACCTTTACGGGCTTAAACCGTGGCGGCAGAGAGTTAGATATGACTAATGAAGTCAAATATCTGGGTGTTACCGTGGATCAGACTCTTCATTAGAAGCAGCATTTGAATCAGACCATGGTCAAAGCCACAAAGGCACTCATAGTTGCAAACGCCTTGCTGGTAAATTCCGGGCTACAAGCCAAGGATCATCAGGTGGATTTACAGGATTATAGTGGGACCGATTTTTATATATGGGGAGGTGGGGGTCGGGTGCAATATGTACCGTAGCACCAGAGATCTTGCCGAACTCGCACCGCTCCATTTAGTAATCGGTCAAACAGCTAAACATACAATACTTTGAATGACAGCACAAGGGTATGGCAGAGGGAAGGTAGTCTCGTTCCAGCAAATGAAGGTCTTATATGATGAACACGACTGGCTCTTCTCCCGAGGGGCAGCATTACCAAAACGGTAAACTTCATAAGGCAATTTAAAGTTCTCTCCGCAGTTCGGTTGAATGGAGTAAATCTACGCTTGATCAACTCCTAAGGGGTATCTCTAGAGTAAGTAGTAAACTGACGGCTCGAAAAAGGCGGACAAATTTGGCAAAGAAGACAAGGAACTGCTAACCAAACTGTCCATATTAATGAGACGTTTTCCAAGATTTTTCCAAGCAGAAGATTTTACTATAATTCATTTCAAAGAAGCAACTATGTAAAGTAATGAAAGTTTCGCCATACAAAGAGATAGTCAAGCGACATTTAAGGCGATCTCAGCTTACAAGATCAAATCGCTATTGATGCAGGAGTGCAAAGGACGGCTGAATAGTTTATCAGTTCGCAAACGAGTGGACCTCAGCTGGGTGCCTTGTCATAAGAGTCTAGCTGGGAATGAACTGGCTGACAAGTATGCCGCCCGCACTAACGCTGCCTCCAGAATGATAGAATCGGAACCCTGCGTTGCAGTTGCTACCCATAACATAAAAGAGCTCCTCCATATTGAGGAAAGAGTGGACGGGAAAAAGTAGTAGTAGTCGAAACAACTCACAGGCATGCTCCATTCAAAGATGCTAATGAGTGATTACAAACTCACTAGGTTTATGAGCGTAATCCACCTCCGGGAGAACAAATTCCAGCTACTTGTGGCACGTAAGCTAAATAACCAACCATTTAACCTGTGTACAGTCGCTTGCGCAAACTGTTCTGCGACATGAAGCCGGAACCTGACTATTATTTACGACACTCCTGTCAAAAGGTCTATATTTCCAATCAATTCGCCAGCACAGAAAGGGTTTCATGTAAGGAAGGAGGCATAAATTTAACTGTTATATAAAATAATATCTATGAACAGTTATATCGCTCAACAACAATACACAAGTTTATCATCCCACACTGTCCGCCATTTTTGGGCAAATGCTCATAAAAAGCCCACGAAAGCGCGATGGCTTCACAACAATCGCGAATATGAAGCAGGTGTTTTTATTAAGGCATTTACTTGCTAAGCAAGTTGTGAGGAAGGCAACGCCTTGGCCGTAAATTCGGGACACGCCGATAAAAGTCAGGAAATACATCCGTAGCAAGCAGAGCCACAACAACCCACCATCAACGAAGAATTGAAAGCTACAATAAAACTAGTTGTATACAGCGAAATTTTCGTACATTTGATTAAAAGACATTTTCGCGGGAAGACATTTGTTTCGCGCACACCCAAAAGAGGGAGAGAGGGTGTGTCGTATAACCAGGATGTAGCGCATTTTTTTTAAAGACGAAGACAATGAAAAATTCGGCATATTTGGTGGCGCCCACGCTGCGGTGGCACATAGCCGGAACGCTCCGCTTAAAAAGAAGATGAAAAAATGCGCAACGCATATGAATTTCATATATTTGCGCATTTTCCGTTATATGGAATAAAGTAAATAAAGTAATAAAAACAATTGTCAGGAAAGTGCGGAAGCATTTCGAAATCAAGAAAATGAAAATAAATGCAATCAAAAGAATACGCGCTGAGAAACATCATAAATGGCATCCGAACGTGTAGACTACGAGGTAAGTGAGCCAAATGCATGCTCAGCGAGGCATCCGCATTTTCCATTTTCCACAGCCACCCGCCGTGATTTAAATGGAATGAAACATTTCAACGTCAAACATGGCAAGCCAAAGCTCTTACGGCGTTTGCATTTGCGTATTGAAATAAAGAGCTCTTGCTGCGCATTTCTTCCACTTTGAATAAAGGTAGACAGCACGAAGGTACAAGCAAAATCTTCCACCTGATGGTGTAATATAACTGTCCTTAAATATGCTACTTAAAGTTTACACATAATTCTTGTTTATATGATTTTTACAATAAACTCTAGAGAAGAAATTATAATTCTTATTGTATACGTAGTAATGTTTACTCCATCTATATCTGTAAGTCCGAATCCATTTTTAACAGCAGCAACAACAACGTCAGTCTCTAAACTTGGCTCCCACATCACTGTGGTCAAACATAACTTCGAAGTCTGAGATAAATTTGTTTATCTTGAAACCAGTATTAACAGCAACAACAACGTCAGTCTCGAAATCCACTAACTGTCAAACAAACTGAAAGATCGGAATAATGTGTTTGTATTGACAGCTTTTCATTTCACGAGGTATCTTCAAGAGATTTGGCATGTATTATTGTCTAAAGCCACCACGATATTTCCGAGAAAATTGTTCAGATCGGGTCTCTATAGCATATAGCTGCCAAACAAACTGAACGTCTGAAATCAAGTACTTGTATGGAATTTTTTTCAGTTAACGATATATTTGTACCGAATTCGGCATGGAATTGACAGCACAAAATCAATTTCTTCTAAAGTATAATTTGTGTTTGCGATGAGTATTATAGCTTCGATGCGATCTCCCATTTTAAATGAGTCAGCTCGTTCTGTTAACACTTTGCCACAAATCGTATAACAGCACGATGCGATGATGTCATCGAATCGATTTGCTTTGATTATTTCCATTGTTGATTTGCCACAGCTGTCAGAATATTTGCCACCAACCCTGGAACTTGAATTACTTCTTAAGGAATCAACTTCATCTTTTCAACACCCCCTCACACATGCTGCATAATGGTAATGCGAAACATATTTATGGTATTTATGTCGTTGATTTATGGCTTTGTTATGCCTCGAGGCGAAATGTCCACTTCACAAAGCAATACTAGTTCACAAAGGAAAATAATGCGCAAAGACCAATACGTACTCTTCAAATAAAATTAGGAACAGAGAGATGAGACAGCGGTCACATCAAGTGATGAAGGTGATGCTCACATACATACATATAAGAATGTAATCATAAGTTGACCAACAGTTCTTTGTATGTACATATTTAAAAGTTTCTTAAAGGAGAGAAAGAGAGAGGGAGAGAGAGAGAGAATATTATTTGCATTTGGTTTTGATAGCTACACATTTCTCCGGGTAAAAAATAATGAAAAAATAGCTCTTTGCTTTCCATATTTTTCTGATATGCTTCATTGCACACATTTTACCCGATGACAAGTGAAAAGTTACAGATGCAGAAAGAGAGGGCGAACAAAAAAAGTTTGAATATAGAAATCAAATATCAAATTTCTTTATAATTTTACTTTAAAGAGTTCTATTTACCACTTTCAACATTCTATAAAAACAATATTGCGGAACGGCCGGAAAATAAACAACCTCCCATTTATGTTACCAAATTAGCATCCAAACAGCAATTGAGAGGCAACAATTGAGTCATAGAGTACCTAAAATAAGTTCATTCAGTTTAATTGGGTAACTAAGTAAGTGAAAGTTACACGACAAACTTATGCAACAACATTGTCACATGTTCCGGTCTTGCCCTCGACCTGTTTGTCAAGCCACGCGACTGTCCGTCTTCCTCTTAACAAATAACTGACACATGACCGCAATAAAATTAGCACAAAACTACAAACATACACATCCTGAAATGACATAAAAGCTCACTGCCAATGTTGACCAATGCACTTCGAAATCAATGAAATACAGTTCCACTACTTGAAGCATGAAATGTCTGACGTCTAATGTACTGGAAGAAACGCACAAAGGCCACTTTTTCGCCGCCTACTACTTACATGACAGTGATTTGGTGGTGGCTAGCATGTAGCGGAGGACATAAAAATAAACAGACACAAACACTGAAGCATAACTACATCGACGGCAGTTAGCAAACGCATATTTAAGCAATCTATATGTGTACAACAACACAAAAACATTTCTATTTTAATCCCCGTTTCTACGCCCCACTCTCTCTTACATGATAGACGGAATGCCTGAGTGCGTCATCTTATTGATCTCATTGAACTGGAGTGGGTAGTGGCAGTGAAAAGAACGTGCGAGAGTGCCTGTGTATACTGAAATAATCCGAGTAGAAAAAAGTGACTCTTGATTTGTCAATTTACTGATTTATGGTTTCCATGCTACGTCATCAGTTAATTTACAGCATCAGCTTGCAGAGGGTAACATCTTCACAAGCTTCTTCCATATAGAAAATGGCATGTAACACCAAGGCGAGGGTGTCTGACCTCAAACTGGTACAAAGCGGAAGGGTAGTGGTTTCGGTTATATAGCGTCAATAAATTAATTATTTTCGCTTCATTTCAGAATTAAAAAATCCAAAATATTGTCATTAATCTTACTTTCCATTTACTCTATTCCATCTTCAAATTGGTAACTGAAATGTTCAGAAATTGGAATAAAGTTATAAAATTTACCATTGGGTCTAAAAATTTTTCATCTTTTTTACTACTTTTTCCTATTTATCACAGTATTGTGGTAGCTCCGAATGCATAATATCTCAATCCGCTTTGATATTTTCATTGAATTCGGGCATTGAAAATGGAGTCTGTGTAGGCATTGGTAGCTTTTTCCAGTTCGTGTTTTTAATTCCTTGACACCCTGATATACCATGCATTCGGAAAGGAAGGAAACATCAGAGATCTTATTAAGCATACATACTTGATGTTGTAAGCGTATGTAGCCATGCCCGTCTGTTTGTCTGTATACATATGTATATCGGGTAGTCGAAAAAGTCTTTTCGTATTTCTAATCCAATTCAAACTTATTTTTGTTTTATTTATAATGAATTTTAATGAACCAATCTTGTACCATTTTGGCCAACCACTTTTTGCCATTTGTTCGCTAGAGACATTTTTCTATCAGTTTAAAACTTTTCTGTTTTCTCGGCGAAAAACTGCGACAAGTAATTTTCACAGGCTTCTCTTGCAGACAACTTTACTGCCTTTAAGGGAGTTCTGCATTGATCGAAACAAACGGTAGTCCGATGGTGCAAGGTCAGGGCTATATGTATGCTATATACTTACTCTCCCGGAGTCATCAAAGATGTGTGTGGTCTAGCGTTGCCTTGATGGAAGACGAAGCGCTTTCTGTTGATCGGTTCTGGCCGTTTTTTTCGCAGCTCATAGTATGATTTCTTTCTAATCCCACCAAACATTCAGCATAACCTTTCACCGTGCATGAACCATGATCTTTTTTTGTAAATTATTGTCGTATTTGATCCACTTTTCGTCTCCTGTTACCGTTTGCTTCAGAAATGGTTCGATTTTATTTAGATTAGGTTAGATGGCTGATCATAGATTGCACGTGGACTAGATGTAGTCCTTTGTGAAGCGATTGAAAAAAGAACTCCTGTGTTGGGACTTAGAGATCGGCGAAACGCTTCGTAGCCAATACAAATTTGCAAAGGCGCTTATTTCGTTTCAGCAAATTTTTCACAGACATTTCATGTGGTAACGAAACATCGAGGTCCTTTTTGTAGCCAGGCTTTTTTAATTTTGTAAATGGTTCAAAACCGTTTGCTTGTGTGACGGTTCTAATCAATATTTTCAATAATTGCATCGACTTTTTCAACGATAGGGCGACCAGAGTGAGAAGCATCTTTCACATCGAAATTTCCAGAACGGAAGCGAGAAATACGAAAAGACTTTTTCGACTACCCAATATTTATTTGACACTTTTTTGGACTCTTACCATGACCAGATTTCTCAGCAAGGCCCGTCATGCTATAAAATGTACGCCTTTAATACTTTATACTCAGTAGCTGAATATCTGTTGCTTGGCGTGCTGTTTCTTCAAAATCCCAATAGTACGCATGTTTTGTGTGTGTTTTTTTGTAAATCATCCAACATCTGCATACAGATTTACATATTTTCAAAGCAACATCATCAAAGTAACACCGAAGAAGTGAAATCTTACAACAGTGCTCGAATAATGTTGCAACATTTTTTACGGCACAGAAGAATTTCTATAATACCGTAATTGTTGCAGCCAAAGTTGAAGCTTTACTGCCAAGCACATTCTCTAGTATTTTCTTTGATTTGAATTTTATTTGCTGAATAGAAATATACACACTGCAATATATACAATTTAATATTATACAGGTATAAGTAAGTAACAGCGTGCTTGTGCGTATTTTGTGCTCCAACAAAGTGTGGCACTACAAAAGTTTAGTTCAAGTGGACACTTGAGTCAGCATCTAAGTGAGCCATTTCGGGCCATAAGTTCAAATAAATACATACCAGCGCATGCTAGGGGAAGAAACAAAGGAAGCAAAAGCTAGAGGTGGCTGCTAAAGAAACAAAGCTGGCGCAGTGAGTTTAAGCTTTCACATAAATACAATATCTTAAGCGTTTGCTCTCTCACATCTACATTCCACACACACCCGCACATACTTGTAGCTAAACTATAACTAAAGTGAAGCTGCTTATATCGATTTTCAACAATCACTTTACTCACCTGCTTGCAAATACTTTCACAAATGGTGCATGCAACCAGCTCTTGCAAGTTGATTTGCTTGGAATATGAAGATAGGTGTGTGTGTGTGTTTATTAAATTGTAAGTCCTTTGCGCGAAAATCAATTCGATGGGGGTTTCATCTCTCATGTTGCATATATATAGTAATACAAAAACACATGATTGCAGCAGTGGAGGCACAGGCGGAAGGTAGTTACAAAGGCAGTAATTTGCATTTCTCATATCATTATTACCAGCAGCAGACTTAGCGGAAAGAGCCTTAGCGTTCTGCGTGACTTTGGCAATGAGCACTTTGTTACAAGGCCCACCTTTAAGTAAAAGGTCAATTGGAAGGTCTCCGACCTGACACTTAGATGCCGCTACTAGAATTAAATCCGTATGATTTTTAGTTAACCCTAACTTTCAAAAGGCCTGTATATAAATTTGACAGCTGACCGACATTAGTTTGCGAATTTTATCATTTTGAGTGAAGCAACTTTTATGACTCTAAAGTAAAGTTGTTAGAGATTGCAGGCACTCTAAAGATATCAACTGAACTTATACGTCATATCCTTCCCGAGTATTTGGATATGAGAAAGCTCTATGCAAAGAGTGTGCCGCGCGAGCTCGCTTTAGACCCAAAACAAAGGCGATTGAATGGTTCGAAGCAATGTTTGGAGATGTTGAAGCGTAATAAACCCGAATGAGCTTGGATTAATTTTATTGACTAACTTGAAAAGAAAAGGACCATTAAGATCAAGGGAAATCGCCGAAAAACGTCCGCATTTAAAGAAAAAAAAGTGCTGTTACTCAAAGACAAGTGGCTTGGGCTTCGAAAGCCAAACACACTCTGGTTCAAATGACAGCACAAGGGATTGGCAAAGGTAAGGTAATCTCTTCCCCACGTATGAATAAGCTAAGTGGTGTCATACCATTGGCTCTTCTCCCTAGGGATAGCCAAAAATGTTAACTTTACTAGAAAGTTTAAGATTATCCTCAGAAGTAAAATATATAATCAATCTGCCGAGGGAAAAACTCAGGCTACTTGTCGCCTTCTACAATTGTAAGCTCAAGAAGCACTTATTTAACAAGGGTCTAACATCCTGTGCAAATTGTCGGTTCTGCGACTTAAAGTCTGAAACACCAGAATACTGCTATTAGCCTATAGTCGCAGGATTAAGGTCATTGGATCCATGTTTCCAATTAGCACCTAGCAGTATATTGGACCTTATCAATTTGTTGGGGCTAGTTGAGAATAATTAATTATTATTATTTCCCGTTCTCAGATCTCAATAGAATGATTGCTGTAAAGAATTATTCTTCGTATGAAGTGATGCTCACCGAAACTGAGGGCTATTGTGAAGCAAAGGACAAGGCGAGCTACTAAAATGGTATCGAAAGGTTGGGAGATGCTTATAATCAGTGCACCACCCTTGAAGGAATATGTTGAATACTTTGATTGGCTGGGAAATTTTCAATTGACCTCTTATTTAAAAGCAATTCATTCGTATAAATTGCACACAAGTGCTCACTAAGCAGTCTTCATTTATGAAAATTATTTATTTTGATTTTAATGATTCGTAAATATTTTCCAGAACTACATTTATAGTTTCTCATTGAGTTCGTTACATTTGCATAAAATCGTTAAGGATATTTTTTTTAATTGTTGTCAGCAAAAACTGTCGGTTATTTTACTCTATTCGAAACGGAAACAAATTCGATATTGTTTGTGCATTTTTCCATGAAATTTGTTCCATTCAAGCCTGAATGAAACCGCCGCTGGTTCACTGGTTGGCACCGCACGCTGACTCAATTAAATTCGAATATTCGCTGTGATTGTGGCTATTGTTCGGTCGGTTTGTTTATTATTTCTTTAATATTCCTATTGGACATTATTTCCAGCACTTCATGCCGCTCACCACTTTAATTTTATTTTAATTTGAATATTAAATTACAATCAGAACATATTTGTAAATAAATAAAAAGGAATTTAGTACAAAGAACAAAAAAATTTGCTTAAACTTAAGAAAAAGAGATATTTTTTGCTGCTCATTGGCGGTATACTACAATATATAGTATATCAATACATATTAACAGACTTGCAAACAGCAAAGTTACATTGCTTTGCCTATAATGATTCCGCAAATATACAAGCCAAATGTTAAGATTTTGCTGACTCCGTTACACACTTGCCTCACTGAGAAAGAATGGCTTCAGGAAGTATTCACTGGCACGCGACTTGACGAACTGCACTGCTGCGTGTGTGCACAAATTAATCAAAAACGGATTTAGTGGCATGCAATGAAACTTTGGTATCGCATTTTCAAAACAAACACGCATCATGTTGGCCGATCACAAGAGGCGACTGTGCTTTTAAATTTATTAAGAAAGAACATGACCGAAGTGTCGGAAAAATTAAAAAGTTGAGTGATAATTTTGGATTTAGAATTTGTTAGTAAAGTTCTTCAGTGTTTTGATGAAAGCCGAAAGTTGCTCCAAAGAAAATATTATGCACGTAAAAAACAGGGAAAGCCAAAACTGCGGAATAAAATGTACATTATTTCTACAAAAATGTAAAAAAATAAGTTTGCTCCTATATGCAGATGTGGATTACAAATACCGAACAACTATGCTAGACAAGCTTTTACCAGAAACAAGTGGTATTTATCGTCGAGAAGGCAAGGTACTTTAAATCCAATGCCATACTATTGGCAAAAAAAGAAGAGAGTAAACTTTCGTACATTTATTATAGCATTAAGGGGTGTATAAAAATCTTTATCTAGATTTTGAACAGTTACTTTAAATATCAGCTACATTATGCTATATACGGGCTGACACTTACGAAGATACTTTTGGCAACGTCTCCCACTTCAGTGTTAATCGGGCACTGGAAAGGAGGCAAGTAAATATGCCCATCGAAAGGTGGGTGGGTAAGGACTCACTTGGAACAACAAAGCGAGGTCGCTGGGGAGAGTCTTGTCACATTTGCTGTGAAGTTGTAGAAGAGCTTCTGGATCTGCTAACCTCAAATAGAACGCTCTGCCAAAGCTATGTTGACGTCATTGTCAAGAGGAAAGTTTAAGATCACTTTGGGTGAAATCAGTCAAAGAGAAATCACCCTAGCAAAAAGATGATGATTAAGATTGGGCTAACCAACTCATCAAAAACGTCCATCATTCCTTTCACAAGAAGGGGAACTCTTCCATTTCCTACCTAACGCTCAATGAGGGCCATTGGAGTGAGTCTACCGTTGGTGATCCTTCCTAAAAGCTGCATTACTAAAAGGCTTTACTTTAAAAATATATTCAAAGTCTCACTGGGCAGCAAACAAAAGTGGTAGGACTCCAACAATGAGAAGTACTTTAAAGTGGCACATTGTAATGGCTCGAATGCGGCAGCTGGAATTGGGGCAGGTATAGTAAGACCACGCAGCAAACTGTTGGTGCCTATTGGCAGGTTTCCAAGCATTTTTCAACCGGAGGTCTCAGTCGTTAGCAGGTGCATTAAGATTATTCTAGAGAAGAACTATCAACGAATAGTCACTCACAGTGACAGTCAAGCGACACTTCAGGCAATTTCGCCTATTGAAATTAAATCAACAATGGTACTGGAGTGCAGAAAAATGTTTATAGAAGTTCCCACTGTTAACCATATTCTACTAGCATAGATCCTTTCGCACAAAAAAATGATTGGGAATGAGCTAACCGATCATGTCCGATACATACTGCTGAATTGCGCCTGGCAAGAAGAAGGAGTTAGGCAATCGAGCGATTAAATCCGATGAATAAACATATCACAGCCATGAACCCTAAAGCTTTACTCTCCTCGCCACAACTGGGATAAACGAAGTCATCAAATAACAGGAAAGGGCATAATAGACCACGGGTTACATTCCTCAAATTTCAATCTAATCTAATCAATATGCTACGGTGGTCCGATCTGAAGAATGGCAGGAAGATATCTTGTAAAATAAACAATATGTCCAAACAAGAATCTGATTTGGATCAACCGGCTTGTTTGCCAACTATATGCTATAGGAGTTGGATATATATTTTATGGACAAAAAGACAGAGTTTATTTGAAAACCAATTTCGTGTTAGCGAAAACTTGACTAACAGTTAATAACTGCAATAAACATAAACTTTATTTAGATTTCTCTGTTCAACAGACTAAGAAGATTTGCGTTTGCTAGAACTCACGATAAAAAAATTTGCTATGCTTCCTTACAGGGCACATATGGGCCTCCTGATGTGTTTGCGTGAATATTACCCTTTAAAACAGTTACTTGCACGTAAACGGCTATCCGACAAACATCGCCTATACTTATCTTAATGATTGCCTTTCCGTGAGGCAAGGAAATAAGTGCAGTGTAGCCGATTATTAATATTTTGTTGGTTTAGGGCCAAATAACAGTGATAATAAAAGCGTTACAGTCTAATTAGGGCTCAATGATGGAACCATTAACAAACAAATTTGCTACAAATTACCATAACTCGCTACATATTCGCTGTATGCGAAGCGTTACAAACGGTTAAGCCAAGTGTATGTGTATCGAATGCATACGTATGAGTACACACATACAAATACACTTGTCCTTCTACTGCCATCGTTCGATTGTACGTCGCATTCACTGCTTGTTAAGCCCACTGGCTCTCGGCGTTGTTCCACTGACCTTTCTCCAAAGCAAATTTGCACCAGCGTTTGCACCACACTACCAGCGGGCATACAGGGGAAAGCTTTGTCGTCGGCATGACAAGTTTGACTGCAGATGCCAAGTGTGTGGTCATTGCCACTATTGAAGATGGACACCGAATTGAATTGACAAATGTCACAAGCACCAGCACATATGCGCATGCAAATAAGTGCCTGGTGACGGGTATACATGGCTTCACCTTTACGTACTTAATTGCGCAACAATCACGTTGGCAGGGCTGCGTACAAAACGTCCAAAAAACCTCCAGATTGCTCATTTCCTCTTTGCCTCTGACTTGGTTGCATTGATATGGTTTGCGGCATTTGATGCTATTAGCCCATCAGCTTGAGTAATTGTGAATCGTGTTGACAATGGAAAACGATGGCTGTTCGAACAGAGGCATGCAGCAAGTCGACTAAGTGCGAATGGTGAGCGCCAAGTCCGTGCGCATGTAGGACTTCGGAGCGTTGTCGCACGAGGCGCGTTCAAATGAAATGTCACTGCAATGCAGCAAAGCTGATTATGCGGCGCATATATTCTCAGTCACACTCATATATCTATCTATGTATATAATATAGATAGGTGGGCAGCGCAGCTTGTTGCTTAGCAACCGCAAGTGGAATTATTAAAATTCGCCACAGCACCGCATCGGAGAGTCAAGACGGCACATGCTGCTCATTATTAGCGACACAGCGGTTGTCCCAGAAATACAATTTAGACATATTAGAAACCTTTAATGAAATTGAAAGCAGAGCAAATGTACAAACGCATTGCAAATATACCGAGGGGCTCAAGAAGGCAAGATTTACGAGTACGGGTACAACCTTTCTTAGTAGCATAATATAGAACTAACAGTGAATAGAACTGGTCGTGTTTACTAGGAAGTCAAAATTAATGAGACGCATATACCATCATTGGAAGGCAAGTGTCTCCGGCCTGCAGATAGAATTGAGAATCATCGACCCATCCTAACCAGGAAGCTCTCGTGGAGAAGAGTCCCCATGGACATAGCCAGAATAGACTGAGTACATAGATATATGTGAGCTTAAGCACCATGAAATCCTCATAAGCTCTGGTTCCATTTCAAAAAACTTGCGCTACCGGGTCACCGAACCTCACCCTGATAGTCTTTTCTTTGTTCTCTAGATACTGCCCCATCAGGATTTATGCATTCAAATGAGTATAAGATCGGATCAATCCTTTTTTCCTAAATATCCCGCCTTTGCCAAAATAAGGCTAAAATCGGATCTCACACATCAGTTTAGACATTCCTGTGATATATGGGAAATATTAATAAAGTAACTAAGCAGATTTATGATATGTTCCAGATTCTTCATCAAGAATTAATATCCAAACACCGAAGTTTTAATCGAGCTTCAAAAAATACTGTCCTTAGCAGTCTGAGTGTGACCTCCCCGCCATCTTGGAAATTCAGCCACCTAATCAAAGCTGCCCAAATAATTAGAGAATAACCCAACATGATTATAGTGTCTTCATTACAAGTTAAATACCCATAAAATGTCCCGTGAACTTAGGTTAGATTAAAAGATCGTTCATAAAAAGGATTTCACGTGAACAACTTAGAACGCCAGTCCATGAGGGTACTTAAAACTTCTTTATAACTGATTACAACGAACCCTTTATGCTTCCAAGTTCACCGAAGGTATGACAATAGAGCTCTTTCAAACTCAGTTTTGCAAAAGCTGGACAATGGAGGAGAATGTACCTGGATGTTTCCACCTCACTTTATTTTACAAAACTTTGACAAATATCTTAAGAACTCCAATGATTGCGACAAGATGAACTTTGATAAGAGCAAGTAGTTCAGTAGATTTAGCATTCTAGTCTAGGCCAGATAGATTTCGCAGTCACAAAGAAGCCGATTGCCGACTATGGTCTGCTAAGCGCACGTGAGTTCCAAAGGTTCAGTGCTAAAGACATAAACTAAGAGCGATACTAAAAATATTGAACTCTTTAAGTACTCCTCAGTGAATCTCACAATAACTACCACAAAATCAAAGCATTTCCGCAAATATCCACAGGTGTTCCACATTAAAAAGACCTCAACTATTCTATACCAACTCCTAGAAGCGCATCGCGTGAATGCATTTCGTGATTTGCGCGTTCCTCGGAATGCACGAACTGCTGTCACTGCTGCCGCAAGGTAAACCGCAGGCACATTGTTGCATGCTGCGTGCATTCAGTTGTGCTTTAAGTCTGAGTATACGTATGTATGTATGTGTATGGTTTGCATACTACAAGTATATGTATGCTGCGCGCTTAACAAAACCACCGCTTAAACGAGCCACTTACCAACCGAGTGGTGAACTATGAGAACTTGCAACATGCTGCATTGCTGAAGAAAGCCACAAGCAAAGAAGAAACGCACACAAGCGGAAAATTATGGAATGATATCAATGGAATAGAAAAATGGAGAGACTTGACATCCTCCCTTCTAGGGCCTCACTGTATATATAAACATCGTACCGTTATTATTAAATTGGAACACTTTAAGCCACTACTAACCAGAATATGAAGAGCCAATTCTGATATTTTAAGCTTGCTTGGTTCTAGAGGCAAGCTAAAAATAAAAATTAAACTTATTCTCACACAAATAATTTTAATAATAAAATATGAAAAAAAAAAATAAAATAAAATAAAATTCCTTTCTTTCCATTGTGCGTGGATAAATGCATAGGCAAATCTGGAACTGCTCTGTCGCTGCCAGCCCTCTTGTTAACTTAAGTTGGCAAAACTTTCAGTGATTCTCTCTCTCATCTTTCATTAGCCTGAGGAATTTGCTCTAGTTCTCTTATTTTTATTTGTATAAATAGTAAACATATTTATAACGACGGCACTGTTACTCTACGCCGTTGCACTTGCTGTAAGGTGTTGCTAGAACGACTGCTTTGTTGACGGGCTGTCAGCATTTGTGACGTCTATGTCTGCCAACGCCGCGCAGACACATTTTCTCTCGCCACTTCATAAACTGGACGACTTGTTAGCATACCTCCCGTCCACCTGCTCATGGTGCTTCACCTTTCGATGCTACTGCTGTATACCAGAAAATTTGTTTGCTACGGATACGTTGAGGTCGTCTAGCAATTTTCTGTGCGTGCAACATTGTGGTCACATTGTTTTCAACACCTCTCTTATTTGCACACTTCATGGTGTTCTCACGTGTTTTATATTCATATAAGTTTATGGGGAAATGTTAAAAGTATTTACAGAGATAACGGAGAGTGGAGCTCAAGTAAAAATAGAATATGAAAAACCAGCACATGCTACCAGAGAAGTAAACGACGGAGCAGGCAGTAAGTAGTTTTGGTAAGCGAAAAGCAATACTTGTAGAAAACTATAATCAACTAATATTTTCCTGAAGATAAGAGCATTTCAGCTCTGAAAAATATGTCTCATTTTGAAAGCTTTTAGATCCGATCATCAGAAATATTTCTCTCAAAGTACATATTGCTAATTAGCGAGTGTTCTATTGGTGTCCCCCCGCGGACAGGGGGAAGAATTTGCTTGCGGTAAAGGAGGCCACATATGGGCTGTAGGGCGGTCTTGGTAAAGTAGCTGTCCACAAGAAAGGCGGTGTCAGCCGGGGCGTTGTCGTGGTGCAACTTTCAATCGGCTGCGATGTCTTGTCGGATCCGATTGACCTTCGTTTGAGTCTTTTGAGGATTTCAACATTTGGGTAAGCCTGCTTGATCGTATCAAACCTCTCTGTCGCAGATTTAACGAATTTCACACAGAATTTAATCGGGTATCTCTGCTCTAACGAACGCTGCATTTTCGGCTTTCACCACTCACAAAAACACGTCGGGCGAAAATGTTTGTCTTGACTCTCCAGGTGCTCAGAGACAACTGACCAGCCTCTCGTTCGTTAGCTAGGAACGCCCTCTACCGAATCCAGTTGATGCGCGCACGCTCTGAAGTACAGTCGAGGAAGAAAATCAGTCCTGTTACTTTCCGAACAAATCCTGTATGTCTTTCTTTTTGACTTGCCCAGAAATTTCAGCATAGTCTTTGTCAGAAATAGTCTTATAATACTCCGCCTGAAATGATATTATAGACTTTGAATGAGTTTTCTTCTAATTAAAAGACATTTGAAGTTCAAGCGACAAATGTCACCAGACATTGTGTTGTGCGGTGCTGAACTGGCAATAGCAAACGCTACAAGGTCTGGCCTGAGACTTAAGTCTGGTACGACGGGTAGCAGTTAGCCCTTGGGTCCTTTGAGGAAATTCGTGGTTTAAACCCAAAGGCAGGTAGGATTGCAAAATTCAAACCAGTGTGGAGTCGTACTGCGGCCGGGTGCCGGACCCACTGCACGGCGGAGGTTTTAGATCGACATCGAACCCGACCAAAGTGGAACAATTGGAACCAAAAAAAGTAAGGAGGGACTAAGTTCAGATGCAACCGAACATTTCATACTCTTGCGTCTTACAAGAATCAAGATCACGGAAATACTTTAAGATGTAACACCAATCATATAGAGAGAAGTCAGCCGGATGTTCGAATATCCTGATATTAGTTATAAAGGAGATAGGCCAAGTTTTCGCTCAAATGTATATATTTTAGGCAGAAAGATGCACTGTTACGAATAAAACACGCTTTCATATTTTCATTGGGATAACTCACATTTTGGCCGATATATGCGGGACAAAGTTTCTAACACCATATGGTATGACACAATGTGATTGGTAGCACTGGAGATATACGATTGCACGACATCTATTGACAAAATACGAAAAGACTTTTTCGACTACCCAATAATAAGTCAAAGTTAGAAAAGTCAGGAAAATATCAAAAAAAAGAATCCCAAAAAGCACGAAATATGAATATACCAAGCAATTTTAATACAAAACCTCCACCATTCATAATTAATTCCTTTAAAATTCCTCTCTTTAAAATTCATCGCCACTTTTATGCCACTGCCAGCGTTGACCAGCAATAAGCATGCATAACTGTGCTTTCGAAAATTTGTAAAGCATAAATCAAATTATTACCTGCACTTCCTTCCTCCAACACACAAACAACAGCAGCTGTTGCTGTTTTGTTTAAACAGGAAATTAACATATTTTCCGGCGCTTCCGCTGCGTAGCATTTCGCAGTTCCGCTGAGCAGCGCCTTTGCTAAAAACTGATGGAAGCTAATTTATATTTTGTTTCGGCACAAAACACAAACACCTTCGCCATTTAAAACACATAAATTGGTATTAATGACACAATTACTAATGCCCCCCCGAACCGTGAACTCATCTCGTACGAATAAGACGCAGAAATTTAACAAATCATTCTGATATTATTGCATCACTTAAGTGTATAATCTTAAATGTAAATATTAGTAAAGTAGTAGCTGGCTTTCAATGTATCTACCAACTACAGTACTATTTCCCTCTCCCTCATAGTGACTAAATACATACATGTATATGAGAAATATTTCCACCTACGCCAACACCAGCGCTACCAAATGCCTTCGGCTGATAATCGAAGCAGTGTTTTTGACCTAGAAATTATTTACGTACATGTTAATGCAAGTTCTCAGCAGCCGCCTGCTGCTCACGGCCGCTTCAACCTTCACCTTCATAGCCGCGCTTTCACTTGCCACGTTTTCACCTGTGTATTAACGGCACAAACCCTTGGCGGCTCTGCAGCTGCGTCACTCTTTCTTTGCTGCAATCCCGTCGGCAAACTTTTTTATATGTGCCGCGCATAAAAATCGCCGTGATTTTTCACCCAATTCTAATTTCAGCACCTTTCTTGAGTTTTTCCTTTGTCCGCTACAAATTTTATTTTCCATAAAAATGCCACCACAAAAGATAGCAAACAGCAGCAAGGATTATATTTTTCATTTTAAATGTGCAGAAAAAACATGAAATAATAAAAATTAAGTGGGGCGAAAGCCTCCTGCTCCCGCCACCAATGCTTGCTTATGCGTTGTCTTCGGTCCACTTTGTCTAGTCGTGTATAGTATGGATGTATGTGCTCCGTCTACACCCTATACGTGTGGCATGTGCCGTCGCCATTCGTACTTTCTTCTCCTCCATTGCTGCCCTTTTGTTCACACATTTCGCAGCGGTGGGTGGCGTTTTATTTTTGCTCTCCTCATTTACATTTCCATTCGTACCGCCACGTACGGCATTTCCTGTCTATTTGTTTGCCTTTTGATTTTTCACTTTTTCCACACCATTTTTTTAATGCGTTTATTTATTACATTTTAATTTCCGCCGTACACAGCGCAATTAAAATGAAATCAAGCCGCTGATTTCCGTTACAAGCACGGCAACCCTAGCCGGCTGCAGTGCATTTATTTTCGCGTACACAAGGGAATCAGTGTCATATTGTTAATAAAATCAGTTTTTTCCTTGCCAGTACACGGGTACTTGGAAAAAATATTGCGGGAATTGCATACTGGCTTTTGGTGCTTTACAAAATGTGGCTTGACTTAAAGTCGCGGAAAAAGTGCAAAGTCGATAATATAAGTCCACAGTTCATTAAGCGATAAGAATTTGTGAGTTTGCTCGAATCCGGAGTCATTGGAAGGGATTAATAGGAAAAGTTACTTGTTTAAGGAATTTTAGGCAAAGGCGAGACACGGCTAGGTAACAAAAGTTCTTCATTTCCTGGCAGGCTTATGAATCTTTTTAAGATAGGTTTTCTTCTTTTTAATATTGAGCCAATTCAAAGGGTTTTGACTTAAATTTGACGGAGTTAATTACTCCACATGATAAGTATGGGGTCTTGTAAAGATTCTTAATCTCCAAAAATCTCAATGTTTGACTAAACATTACAAATTTAACCAATTTCTATGAAAATCTATAAAAACTGGATTTACCGGGTTCAATATCTCCAAAACCTCAATGAAACCTCAATAAAACCTTAAAAATCTAGTCGGTTTCTATGAAGGTCCATAAAACTCTGTTTACTGGGTTCAATCAATGGTTTGCTCTCACTTGTCGCTAATATACTTTCAGATATACTATTTTTGCTTGTGATTTGTGGCGCCACTCACATTTATATTGATCAATTTATAGCTAATTGCCGCTATATACAAATAGTTCTTTTTATATTTTTTTGAAAGTAATAATTATTTGTGTTCTCTCAGTGCACGCGCGCTTCGCATGAAACGGACCATATTTTTTCGTTCATTTTCATTTACCTCCACTTTTTTGCAACTATTTTCACACCGTGCGCCTGGCGTCTGTTTCCGCCGGAAATTTTGAAAAATTAGTAGCAATTTTTATAAATGAACTTAATCGCCGTTGCAGGCCAGCCACAGCAGTGCACGGGCTTTTAGCGGCCGGCCAGTGAAACAAATAGATACAACCGTTGGATATGTAGGTGGGGCAGGAGATGGAGTGGATTTGGGCAGCGCGCAAAGGCGCACACACCAAACGCCCAACAATTTGTTTCTATTAATGTTAGCCATATAAAAAGGCACACACACACACGCAGGGAAATATATAAGCACTAACAAATCGGTGGCAGCTGGCTGACAAGCACACACGCATACACGCACACATAGAGGCATAAGAGCGCAGATAGAGTGAGACACATTTTATGGGCAAAATAAAAAATGAATAAGTTCGGTTGATAGTGCAATAGGCGTGTATGTGTGTGAATATTTGTGCAGGTGTGTGAGTGTGCGTGCGGGCTTTAGCTGGGGCATTTGTTGTAATGTTGGATATTTGTTAGCATGTGATTGATACGTGTATTAGTAAGCGTGCAATTTACCTAAATTCCGTGGCCGTTTAATTTCAATTAATGAATAACGAACAAAGCAACAAAAACACAAACAAAAAACATTAGCAACTATACGCGAGCAAAAACGAGCGAAGAAAAAATGTGTATATGCGAGCGTAAATGCTTCCGCTAGCTCCCGCGCCGCGCTGGACGAAACAGCAGAAAAATTATATAAAACTGCAGAGTAAATAGAGAAAAATGTGTGAATGGAGCCAAGTGTCCGGAGATAATGTTGGCTGGGCGAAGGAAATACCGCAGAGCGCACAAGTTAATGCGGCCGAGTAATGCAGGTAATCAGCGGAGGGTTATGTAATGAATGAGCGCAAATAAATTAGATAAGGAAAAAGTGCCAAACAATAAACGCCTGCTGACGGCTTGAGATAGGAATTGTCGGAGCGCGCGCTCGGCGCTAAAACGAATTGATGTAGCTTGCCGTGCGAAATAAGTCAGCAAGACGGAAAAATAAACTAAGACCGCAAGCCAGCACTAAAGGTATTAACACCGATAAGCGCCCTAAAGTATACATACAGCCAGCTCTTCATTTGCCACACGCACACCTGCATACCATGCCACATGACGTAGTGAGACACTCATCACTCAACATCAACACAATCAATGATGAAGCCACTGATAGGCCAACAAAAAACAAACGACAACAACAATGTGCTAGCAATGCGAGTTGTTAAAACAGAGATATCAAGCAATTTCCGCACTTCGCAGGAAGTGTTTGGCGCCCCATGGCAAGGAGACAAGTGCACCTATGGTAGTATGTGGCACGCAGTAGAGTACAGTGTCGCCTTTTGATGAAAAATCAAACTTTTAACTAGCGCTTCGATCATTACTCTATTCATTTATTCCATTTCGTAAAGCCAAATTAATATAGTACATTAGGATTACTTATAATCGAAAAAGCAGTTTTAGTCTGTCGCACAGCTGCTGAGTTAAAGATGGGCCCGATAAACGATCGGCTGTTATATTTGCTTGTGTTCACCATTTATTTTTTCTAATGATAAAAATTCATCAGTTCATTGTTATTTTATCAATGCACACAACCAAACTTACAGCCTGGATAAGAACCCACAGAGCTCAGACAACAACCATCAGAGTTAAACACAGCTAAATTTCTAGTGTGGACAAAACCCGAGGAGTTCCATTCCAATTTCAACTCCATTTGAATTCCATTAAAAATTAATTCAGTAAAATATCATTTTTATTTTGTGTGGTATATCACTCTAAATTAGCGCTTTATTCGACCAAAGACCTATTACTTGATTAATTAACGCTTGTGCGTAAAGGTTATTACTTTTTCAGTTTTGGGTTTGAGATAATTTTAAGCAGAAAAATGTTCCATCGAAAGACAACTTCATTTGGAGGTGCTCATGAAGCTTAGCTAAGGGAACATGGGAATAAAAATGTTTCAAAATATGAAATATTGTATTACCTAGGTTTATAAAGAATTTTTTAAAACTTCAAAATGTATGGAAATTATTACCACCTTTGAGTTTTTTAATGATTTTCGAATAAAGACCTATATGATTTCTTTCACTGTTTGAGTGCAATCACTCAATAAATACACGGGCAGCCGGCACTTTAAACGTGGACACTATGCCAAAACCATTGACTTGTGGCACATCAATTATGTGGCAACAAAACACCTCAAATGACTTTTTATTAATGGCGGTTTAGCTGTCAAGCAGACTAACAACAACAATTACAAGGGTATAATACATATGAAACAAAAAACATAAGGCACTACTTAGAAGAACAACGGATACAACAATCGACAGTGTGTGTGTGAGTATCAATACCTCCGCATTGCATACCTGAAGGCGTCAACACACATTTGCTTGTGCTTGAGTTAAGTTTTTAGCGTGAATAAATGCTTCTGTTTGTTTTCTAAATTACATTTAGCGTCAAGTGCCGCCAATGAGAGACTTGGCCATTTGACTTGGTTCGGAGGCACGCAGCGTTTAACACCGCGCCTGTCCGCAGCTGTCCGTCGCTTAGTCAGTCAATTGTGCGAGTGGTTAGCGCAGCTGTCACTTGCCGTTAAGCCAATGCGAAGCGGTTTGGATGCCATGGCTACTGGAACGGACAAACACACACTCACGATGTATTCAGGCAGATATAGACGTTGCTTAGGTGTCGTACGCAATAGGAGACCGGCTGAGACAGCAAGCGACAGGCAAGTGACAGTGCGCAACCGAGTGATAAGTTGATTTATATCCTAGGCTGATTGATTGAATTGCTTAACAGTTTTTGTGCGTGAACACGCTTACATTTATAGTTTTGTAAATGACAAGCAACTTGCACAGGAAGACGAAGCAGAAGGGCATACACAGATTCGAAGATAAAAACCCATCAACTGTCAGCAGTAATGGTACCAAATGATTGGCCGATAATCAAATTATAAAAAAAACTACTGAGGGGAGCTTCACTGACAAGCTCAAGTGAACATATAGACGTCTAGCAGACAAGTGGCATATCATTTAGCTGAGAAATAAATCTCTTTCGAGGTTCCCTAATTTGTTAAAGAAAAAATACAGAAATTACAAATTTTCTGGAAATGTTTATTAGCATTCGAAAGAACATTCTTTAGCATTTATTTTTTGGTTATCATGTCGCGATAACGGTAGCCATTGACGGTTACGTTCTCACCGGCATATTTTTAAAGATAAATGGACCGATGATTCCACTTGCCCACAACCACACCAAACTCTGACTCTCTTCAGGTTGCTTTTCGTTCCAAATGCGTCAATTTTGCTTGTTGACATACTCATTGAGCCGGAAATGAGCCGCATCACTGAAAAAAATTTGGCTCGAAAACGTCGGAACTTCTCTATGTCGCTTCGGAACGATGAGCAGCTTCAGTTCCTGCACAAGCTGTATTTAGTACGCTTTCAATTCAAAGATCTCGAAGTAAAATGCGCCTAGTCGTTCCATACGTCAGTCCGAATTGTTGCCAACAGCGCCGAGTCGACGGTCCACGGTGTTCGTGCACACTCTCAACTACGGCTGCTATATTTTCTTCACTGTGTTCTTTACAGAACGTGAATGCTCGTTATAAATTTGAAAGATTTGTAGACGTTGTTCAGACGTAAGTCTTTCCATGATGAAATGCCAAACCATACGATATAAAATTAATATGACAGCTTTACACGACTCGCGCATGATCTCTCAGGAAAAGAAAAAAGTATCTCTGCTTGGGTCACCCATGAAGTAAAAGTAAAAAGAAAAACGTTAACTTCAAGTGCAGCGAAGCTATAATATCCACAAAATACACAAATATTTATCTTTTTTTTTGGCAGTTATATGTTATAATGGTTCTTCAGATCGAATCTTCGGATAATAATCTACCAAGTTCCTGAGGTTAATTTCTCAAATAAAAAAAATTTCCATAAAATAATTTGATTTAGTTCGTTGTGGTTTTATCGAAGCTAAATACCTTAGTGGACGACATTGGCGGTTCAAAAGCTGCTTGGAGATAAAAAGTCGTGTGCGAAATTGCAGATGGATGTCTTAAAAACTGAATGACTAGTGCGCGTATTTACAGAGGGATAGACATGGCTAAATCGACATAGCTCCCTGATGGAGAATACATACTTAATAGGGTATCCGAAGTTTCCATCTAGGTATTATAAACTGCATAGCAAACTTAATATACCATGTTCGGGCTATAAATTTAATATTAGCAAAATTAGTTCATTAAGAATGATTTATTACACCTTTTCTAGTTTTCATTTAATTATTGCAACTACTAACCACTCTAAGGCGTCCACTAAACTCTTTCTACTTTTTGTGCATTTTTATTTGCATTTTTGTCGCCTTGCTGTTCTACCTAACCACAAACTTTTTACTGACTTTCCCGCACCCATTTCCTGCTTCCGCTCTTACAACCGGTGTTACTATTATTTACTTCTTCGTTTTTTTTCGATTTAATGTGCATTTAACTGGCGTTCTTTCCCTCTTTGTTCTCTGAGTTATTTGGCACATTAAATTTAATTATGCTGCACCCCAACTTACAATTAAAACTTTTCTCACTATTTGATACAACTGTTTGTGCTTCACACCTCTACGCCAGTTTTACGCGAAGTTGCAGAGAATAAAAACTGGCGCGAAATATAAAAAACAAACAAATAGTGCGAACACTAAAAGAGACTGAAACAATTTGCCAGATAATTAAGCAGACTGCGGCAAGGTTGGGTGCGGAAATTTAAATTGACAAAAGAAATATTAGAAAACTTCTTTACGAAATTTTAGTCCAAACTCTTTTCCTCAGCGTCGAATGTCTTTTCCTCAAGTCCGCCTTACAATAACACACTTCATTATAACTGACAGGTCAATATAACTTCAAGTCTTAAGTTGAGTCTGGTTTCAAAAACTCAATCACAACGGTCATTATGAGTCCGAGTTTAAGATTGAGTCTGGTTCCACAAAACCAATCAGAACAGTTAATATAGCGCCAGGTTTTAATTGGAGTCTGTTTCAAGAAACCTAATCTCAATATGATAGATTCCAATCGAATTATGGTCGTGAGATCACAAAACTTCCAAACAGATAAATTAATAGAAGTGTGAGTTAAAGGGTTACATGGGTTTCCTAGGGTAAAAAAATAAAATATTTTATTGCTACAAGCATACTATATTATAAAGAAACTCTGAAATTTTTGGAAAAAAATATTTTAAACTCGGCGATTGCGACGTCGCTTCCGATGGCCCCGCGGAAAAAAATACGCCCGCGTTGGCAGGATAACTCCTTACAGGATCATTTAGAGTGAAAAAATACGTGTTTTCGTTAAAACCGTTACTTAGAACTTGGACGAAAAAAAAAGCTGAAAATTTGATTTTTGGCAGACTTTTTGTAAAATTTCATGAAGATCGGTTAAGTAGTTCTCGAGAAAACTCTCCAACCGATTCCAAAAACACAGTTTCGAGAAAACGCGTTTAAAGACGGCGCACTTAGCCTAGCTAGCCTCGAGAGCACAAATTCTCAAGGCTGTATCTCCGGAACTACTGCTCGAATCAATTTGAAAATTTAGGTTAATATTCTCGAGGTGTTGCAAAATTTAACAAAATAATAAAAAGACTCGATTTTTTGAAACCCGTAAACCCATGCTGCCTCTTAAGAGCTATCTGATAACAAACTATCCCGCACTATTTTGCTCGTAGTAGACTTCTCTGTAAAAACGCAAAAAAACATCAAGATTCTGTTGCAACTGTAAAAAGTGAAAAGCCCAAAAACCCTTTGTATGTTACCTAATAGCAAAAACAGAGATTGATAAAAAAAAACCTAAAGCAAAAAGGCAAAAGAAAAATTTAATTAAGGTTCGTATCCACCTTTATGGCGTTTTCATAAAATGTGCGTGCGGCAGTGTACTTCAGGAATTCAAAGGTGTATTTACACTTGTTTCTTACTCCACTTTATTATTGCCCTTTTTATGCGCAGTTTGCGCTTTGCAACACTGTACTTATAGACACCCTTTTCGGTTACCTTTGTTCTTCTACACTGATTTGCCACAATTCTCATACTTTTATTTGTGTGTTGCATAACTCTATCGCTGGTAGTAGCATTTACAAACCGATTTGTCTAACCGATTCAATTTTTCATTGCATATTCAACACTCATTCGCCGCTACGTAACGGCAAACCCACCCTGCCAATGACCAAAACCGGATGAATTCACTTCTTATACTTTTACACCTTTTTCCGAGCAAACACAGCGGCGACCTACAGAAATTGCTTCATATTTCTTTTGTTTTCACCTTACTTTACCTTGAGTTTGCTGCTTTGATTATAACTATAACTTTTTCTTATCTTTGCATGCATTCTTTACCTTCTCCGTTTAAATTTTTTTTTTGTAATTTTGCTTTTTTCGTAATTTTTTTATTCAATCATGCAAATCACTGTTACATACCTCCTTTTACCGCCCGTTTGTTTTTCCACCCCACTCCGATCTATAACTAGTTCATTCTTATAGCTCTTTCTTAACCACAAAACCTGCCTCATGGCTCCTAGAGGTATGCATCGTTTTGCGCTTCGCCTGAACCATCCTCATGGCTCCTAGAGGTATGCATCGTTTTTCGTTCCGCCTCTACAACAAACTCCTCACCTTCATTTCTTCCGGTTGCAATACAGCACAAGCGTTGTTTTTCTATTTTTTCTAATGCAGTCAGCCTTTCGCTCCTTTATTTATACACTTCTCAGTTGCCATTGTTTTTGACTCATTCCCCGTCATGTCAGTTAGGTGTCGTTGAAATGAATGGCCATCATTGCTGTGCTGATGATGGCCCTTTAACATTGCTTATATATCTTCCGAACTACGAGTACGTACCGTTATTTTCACAATAGTTTTGTTATTGCGCTTGTCAGACAACGTGTAGTTGTTATTGCACGCCCTCGTGTTGTAGTTGCACGACCACAAAAAAGGCAAGCACTGGCTTGAAGAGTGCTGTCCTCATGCAAACGACCCTTTTTTTGGGTCTTTCGAGGTGCGGCAGCGGTTTTTGTGTGTGTGTGTGTGTGTGCTCAGAATCCCTCTATTACATAGTATTTACAATCGTTTGTCACATGTGTTGTCAAATCCAAGCAACATTTTAAAATAGATGGTCATATTAAGTTTATTTGAAGTGCATTGATTTCTGCCATCCGCCCGAAATTCTTCGCTCTGCACAAGCACTTTCGCAATAACGCCCGTTTTCCTCAAGCATCTTGGCGTTGCTTTGTTTGTGTGTATTTTCGTGTTTGTATTATTTATCCTTTGCCAATATTTGCTCAAGTCGGAGAAAATAAATGATTTGTTATTTGCAACAAATGACTTTGTTCAATTGAAATTTAATGGCTACATCTATTGACTCAACGGATATTTCAACTCTTCACTTGCGCCCAGCAGACATGCACGCCACTCGAATGCTGCACACACACATACACACAGTTATTTGTAGTAGTTGTGTGTTGGGTGCTCTGTGTGAATTAGTCTGTGTGCTCCACTTGGGCGTGACATAGTTCTGCCTGAATGCTTTGCAAATAATTTCATGCCTGCTGATTTTGTGTTGCTGCAGGTCCTAAAGCTTTCACTTTTTTCGCAAACGTCGAGCAGCTGTACATATACATATCTATTATGGAGCTCACACACACACCTACACAGACACATGCATATTTATTACCTTCAACCCCTTTATTTTATATTTATTTATTTAATTCATTTGCGTAATGCCTTTGTCTTTTGTTTCGCTTCTATTGAGATTCTTAGATAAATGGTTGACAGTTATTCGCAGCAGGTGTCTCGACAAATGGCTGTATTTTATTGAAGGAATTGAAATACAAATATATGCACACATACACGCGCAATGATGTGTAGAAATGTATTCTCGTCTCTCTCGTTTCTCTCGTCCTTGGTAAATGTACTGTAGCGGCAAATGCAGGCGGAATTATTTCTTTTGGTTTGAAAGCAGTTTAATACGAAATTATTTAATATGCATTACTCAATTAATTTGGATTCAAAAGATAGTTTACAATGAACTATTTATTTAATAAATATTTATGGAAAGTTCTGTGATTTCGCTTTGCAGTGAAATAAATACAAATACGACATTTTTTTTTAAATTTCTAACATAATTTCTATAAAATTTCGTAGAAACATACAAATGTTAAAAACGTCACAAAGTCAAAAATTGGACTCAACGGATGGGCCATCGGAATTGTAGCCGCGGCCAATATTTGGAAAAGATAATCATAAAAAAAAGCTAAAGAATATTCCTTCGAATGATAATAAGTCCCCAATAAATTAGAAGTTTCTATGTTTTGCTTTAAAAAAGTAACGTCATTCTGTTGGGTCTCTCTAGCAATTGCATAATTAGAAATGGACAGTTGGGTGCGGATTTTGGTATGGTGACAACGGAGGGCTTCATTTCTTTCGAAATGAGGAAGTAAATGCCGTTATCATAAATGGCGTGCATTATAACGCGATGTTGATCGACTTTTTTCTCGGAATTTGAATCACGCGATTCAACGCCCCATATACATATGGCTAAAATTTAATCAAAATATGGCGTAAGCGAATGGAGATATGCAAATGGAACCGTAGTGGTCATTTAGCCGATAATTTGTTCAAATCAAAAATGACATAAATAATCTGTATACCAAAAAAATGTTTGACAACAAAAAAAACAAAAAAAAAATGTTACTCAGTTTGACCAAATTTGAGTGTTTTATTTCAGTTTTCATTTCCAACTATTCGGTTATAGTTTATAGACAGAGCAACTATTCGAGGCGTAATAGAACGAGGACTATTCGAATGGAAGAACAACTATTCGAATAGTAACAATGTTCCGACTATTCGAACAGTATTAATTGGTTAATATTCACACGAACTGTTTCAGGCCGGATATTCGAATAGTCTGTTTTCAAGTTATTCGAATAATTTTAAGAGCCCTACTTGATTCCAATAGTTTCTGAAAACACAATTGGACTTAGTTATTTTTGCCAATATCGGACAAGTTATGAAGCAAAGGTTTTGGAATGTTTCTAAGCAAGGTTTTAGTTCTACTCGTAAGCAGCGCAGGAGTTTCTTCGGTGCACTAGCATGCCTATAAGTTTCTTTGAAACGTTAGAAGATCGTCTTTAAATACTTACAATAAGTCTGGTGAACTCAAATATTCATGAAATCTTTGAAAATGATAAAAAGAAAAGAAAAAAATCGTAGTAAGATCCAAGCCATCGAAAACGAAAGATAAAATGACAAGCATTAAAGGAAAAATACTTTATAGGCGATCGGAGGTTAATTAATAATTAATAATTAAGTTAAGAGTTAAAACCGATTTAAAGCGACTTCCGGTCTAACGGACTACGAGTCTATATACATATATATAGTCGTATAATACTATGTCGTACTAAAAAAAAATGATGTGGTAATGTTATAGGCAATTAAAAGATCTATAACATTATTTATACATTTATTATATAAAAAATTCAAAATCCACTTTTTGGGTCCTTTCTTTTTATCTCGTCGAAATCTCTTTTTTTCACGAAAATTACATCATTACATATGTCCCCGAAAGTGCTGCATTATGTTTAATTTGAAATATTTCAAATTTGTTTAAAAAGTATAAGTTTTTTTTTTAATTTCTATTTTATAAAAAAGTAGGTGTACTTTAATGCCACCGTCATAGCATAGCAACATTAAAAACATATAAAACGTACACCATTTTCTATGCAAATCTCTACTCTCTTCGACTTCCCACTCTCGTAATTGATGCTTTCGCAATGCCTCTACGGATTTCATATACAATAATACTTAACACTCAAATATTGCTTTATTTGTCTCCTTAATAAATGTACAAACACAAGTGAACCTTACGAATGTGCGTGTATGAGAACGCACCTATACATCCTCTACATAAATATTCATCCATATGTGAGTAAATGAAAACTGTGTGTGAATTAAATAAACATTCTGTTATTCCCTAGCGATATTTCTTCAAACAAAACCCAGCATGCTGTTTCATAAAATATTAAAAGTCACTCGCTCGCGAAAAAAGAGGACGAGCTTGCCAACCGCACACTGAATTATTGGATTGCTCGCTAAGTTGCTGTCAAGCAGTGCGTTTGACTGTCGCTTTGGTTGCTGCATACATCAGTAAACTGGTTGGTTATACGGAATGGACGTACCGACCGGCTGGCAGCCAAATGGCGCAAAGTAAAGCAAAAAAAAAATCAAAGTAAAATAAAGCGCAAACAAACTAAGTGAAATGAGAAAACGCAATCAAAGCAAATTTAACTGTACGTGGGCAAACATGTCAACAAACAGACAGTCCGCCACGTGCGTACACTGGAGTATGCCGCATATGTGTATGTATGTGTATGTATGTGTGAGTATATATATGTGATTGAGTGTGTTTATATGCAAAATGAGCAAATGAGTGCCTTTTGTGTGTCTGTCTGTCTTTGGCATGTGTGCACATGTGATGAGCAAAAAATTTATTGCGGATAAAAATAAGTGCACGAATATCTCCTCCAAGCCCGCACACGCACACAAACGCAAATGTGTTAATGTTGATGGCTCGCATACAGTCACAACGAATGGGGTATATAAGCAATTGAATTGCAAAAAATGCCTGATAGATCGGCTTTAATTTTATGAAAAATTATAAAAGCTAGCAGAGGCTAACACAGAATAATGCCAGAAAAAAGAGAACTAAAACTCAAAGAATGAATTGAAGAAAATAGAAAAAGAGAAGCGAAAAAGCAACTCTGATATGCGGATAAATCATGAATGTGTTCAAAGAAACTTTCAAACACTGCCTAATAAAGTTACGTATGGCTGGTAATAACCATGCAAATCTATTGTAAAGAAGACCTATCAGTACCTTTATGTAAGGACCTTCTATATTCTCTCCCTTATTCCTTTAACCAAAATTGCACTTCATCAAAATCCTGTTTTTCATGGCCTGACGAGTATGGTAAAAAATGTTTTGCTGAGTCTATTATATAATAAAATATTTTCGATAACGTTTGATATTTTTCGATAATGTCCGATAGTTTTCGATAAATTTCGATAACTTCCAATAATTTTCTCTTTTTCATTTTCCTACCCAAAAATACGCCCTTCCTCCTCTTGTGGCCTTCTCAAAAATAGTAAAATTTCCTGCTGTGTCTTTAATATGTATGTGAATTTTGCGCATGAAGCTAATTTTTATTATTCGCCTGCTCGTCTTTCAGAGATTTAACAAAGCGCTTGCATTCGTGCTTACACATACACGACATCCTCCGCTGAATATTATATTCTCTTCACGCAACGTTGCTTAGTAGCCAAATTAAAATTGACGGCAAAAGCATTTCAACGCAAGCAGCCGTAAACTTCCTGCCACAAATCTGAGCGAAGATTATTTTTAACCACGAAGTATCATCGCAATATTCTGATCTTATTTTTATACACCCACCCAGGCAGAACCTTCACGCGCTAAATCAAGTTTTTATTCAATATTGGAGATATGCATTGGAGGGTAGCGAATCGAATACACTATATCTGCTGTTCAAAGAAACGGGCAGAGTTTGCGATGTAAGCCTTGCAATTGCTTCATAATTCTAGTTTTAGTGGATAAATTTTTCATTATTTAGAATAATTTGCCACTAGAACCATTTAGAATGGTAAAAATGGCCTAAAGTATAGCGGTGATACCAATTTCGGGTAGTTTTCTTAAGTGCTTAACCAGAACTTTATCGGCAACAAGTTCAAAAATTATGTTCCCAACATCTGGTTAGCAACCATCTGTCAGTTAAGTTCTGGGAAATTTTACGGAACGGAGTCTTGGCTGGGTTCTAATCAAAACATTAAATGAAAGCTGTCAGCTGTGAAGTTTATAGGAAAAATAAGCTGTATAAACGACGTTCAGACGGGGACTCTTTTGTCGCTTATTATCATTTTATAATATATATATTAGGGTGGTTTTTTTTCTTTGAACTATTAATTTTATTCAGTCCCGTCACGAAATTTCCTTGGAAATACCCCAAAAAAAATTCTCTGAAAATTCTAGCCCTTAATATTAACATTAAGAACTGGATCAAGGCCTGTAAAAATTTTCCATAGAAAATACACTACAATCGTGAGTTTTTATCTTTAAATTCCTACAGATCAGAGGTATTTTATGGCATCGCTATGACTTTAGGCATATTTCTCAGAATTGTTCACTATACAAAAGTGCTAAGTGCATCAAAGTCGTAACTCACACCGGCGAGGTAGTACGGGGCTCTAAACCCGATTTTTCCCGGAATTTCGCATTTTTTTGTTATAAATCGCGTAAATGACAGGAGTTAAAAAAATATGCACGACAAATTTGTAGGAAATTTTATTTGCTATAAAAAAAATTCGAGGTTAAAATCGCTATCATTAATACTTCTCCTAAAAGATGATTACTTCTCTTGAACTTAGCAAGTGAACTCCATCTGGTAACTCAAAGGACCAAACTGGTCTATGCGTGGCTTATTGGTCTACCAGATTAACTTAAGGGGCTATACCAGTGTGACACTTTCAAAAAAATTTTTTTTTTTTTGCTTTTTCGATAGTTTATACATATATTCAAAAATATTCTGTGAAATCGGCAAGGTCATATCTTGAATAGTTTTTGAATGGCAGCGTTCGCTCAGGATGCAAACATATATAAGTGAAACTTTAAACGCGTTTTTCTCGAAACGAAATTTTTCAAAATTGCTGACTCATAACTCAACTAGAAATTGACCGATCGAGTTCAAATTAAAACTGGGTATAGTTGAATACATTTGTTATATAATGGACTACGATCTTTTTGATTGGTTGAAAATTGTCAATTTGGTATTAAAAAAACCACCAAATTACGCCATTTTCTTAATTTTTGATATTTTTCATTTTTTTTTCGCAGTTCATTGTATAGAAAATATATTTAAGTTTAATAGACATTTTGATTTTTTTTGTTTTAGCTACTCATTCGACCGGAATCATGCCAGCAGTTGAGGCACTTTTTTTCGGCACTTCCGCAGACAGAACATAACTCCGTTATTTTTCAATATTTTTGTAAAAAAAATTTTAATATAGCTAAAAATATACTTTATTACGTCCATAAAACGTCGAAACATTCAATCTAGTACTTTCTTTTAAAAAAATTCACGAAAAGCGCCTAAAATCACACTGGTATAGCCCCTTAATCTACAAAAAAGTAGTGAATCGAAGTTAACTGTTTTTTTATATTTAGAAAAGTCTGGTGCAGTGCACAATGAAAACCTATTTTTTCACAAATTTTTCAAAGCACTACCTTACTATTTATGTGCAACTATTGACCTCCGACTACAAGCCACACTCCAGTTCACACAAATTGCCTACACACTGTGCACTCGTTTGCTTTCGTTTTCGCTGTGATTTGTTATTGTTGGAGTGTTGCACACTAGCGCTCGTTGGATAAACACTATATTTTTATTTCCACCTCAGCACCAGTAACCCAATTTGTTGAAGTGACTTAGTGGCGCTGCAACTCGAAACACCAGTAATTGACGAAATGTTACGAAACAAGCGTACAAATACAAGCAAAACAAACACGCAGGCGAAACATTTGTCATACATGTAAGTTCCGTGTTCGACTTCTTACGACACTTTGCATGTGGAGTACACAGTACAAATGTTCCGGCAACACCTCCACCTAAGCACTTGTGCGCATGTGTGGCTGAGCAAGTTGGCTTGGCACTTGCCTTTTTCGCACCCAGCAAAGCCGCGGCGCAACAGCAACAACAACAGCAGCTGCAGATTTTTCTGTAACTATGTCAGATATGCACTCGTGTTTCGCTGGCAACTTTCATTGAAGTTGCCAACTTTTGTTGACACAAAGTCAAATGAAGTGGATGCGCTTGCTCTCAATGGAATTCAGCTTCGCGCGTAAGCATGTAAGCGCTTGAAAAGTTTCTAACGACACCGGGATGTACGATGACGAAACTTGCTTGACAGTGAGTGAAAGCATGAGCGTCAAGTCGTTAAAGTTTAGCAGTGAAATATTGATAAATTTATAAAGGTATTCAGGGAGGCATATTAACATTAAACACGGTGAACGAAGGTGAGATAAGGAACTTTTCACAAAACAGGTGTTTGACCTTCCAAGTATTTAATGAGTGTCAATTTCTTGTAAAACAGTTTTGCTACTCAAAAATATATCTTTGAAGGCGCACTTAAAGTTAACAGAAGAACCTTTACGAAACCCAAACCAAAATATTGAAGTGAGGTGGGTCGAGATTGTCTTATAAAACCAAGTGCGCGGAATATTTAAAATATTTGGAGCCATTCGTAACTTTCACAATAAATCAAATGTCATAATGGTTAAAAAGAGATAAATTAATCATTCAATTGCATCCGAGGGTTGCTTTTTTCTTTCGCGGAACTTAACAAATCTAGACACTTCAGCAATATTTGTCGTAAAGTTTGATTTTTTGATGCTATACCTACTAAAAACGTTTTGACATAAGATTGCTATTTGTGTTGCTTGCAGTAACTTAAAATATTCATCTCGCCTAAAAGTTGAATGAAGTCGCGAAAACTTTCCCGCGATTATTTTTACAACACCAAAGAAATTTGTGAAGTTTGCGGAGACGATGCTTCATCAGTTTGTGTAGCACAACAATGCTTCGCTCGCTTCCGCTCTGGAAATTTCGATAAATTTCGAAGATTCACCTTGCTCTGATCAACCTATCGTTGAAAAAGTCGATGAAATTATGGAAAAGATTGACCAAGACCGTCACATAAGCACCCATGACATCGGAACTTAACATTCATCATCACACGGTTTTAAACTGTTTAAAAAAGGCTGGATACAAAAAGAAGCTCGATGTTTGGGTGCCACATGAATTGTCTGTAAAAAATTTAATGGACCGAATTAACATCTGCAATTCTTTGCTGAAACGAAATGAAATCGAACCATTTCTTAAGCGAATGATAACAGGAGAGGAAAAGTGGATCAAATACGGCAATAATGTACGAAAAAGATCATGTTCCAAGCATGCTGAAGCTCAACAAATGGTCACAAAGCCAGAATTTACGCCTCGAATGGTTATGCTAACTGTTTGGTGGGATTGGAAAGCAATCGAACGATGGATTCCACATTTTACTGTCAACAACTGTTGAGATTGAAGCAGGCAATCGAAAAAAAAACAGCCAGAACTGATTAACAGAAATGGCTTCGTCTTCCATTAGGACAACGCTAGACCACACACATTTTTGATGACTCGGCAAAAACTGGGGGAGCTTGGCTGGGAAGTTTAGATGAATCCGCCATATAGCCCTAACCTTGCACAACAAACTACCTAATGGAGTAAAGTTGATTTCAAGAGAAGCCGGTGAAAATTACTAGTCGCAGCTTTTTACCGAGAAACCAGAAAACTCTGACACTGATGGAATAATGTTTCTAGCGGAAAAATGGCAAAAAGTGGTCGACGAAAATGGTACATATTTGATTCATTAAAGTTCATTATAAATATAAAAAAGTTGAAGTTAGATAAGACAACCCTTGTTTTAGGAGCTCTAAAAAGGAATCAAATGAAAACGTTCGCATGGTTCGCGGGCCGACTTGTTTCTTAGGGTGTTTTTTTCGATATGTCTGCCACCTCTCCGTAATAGTATCGCAGAAAGTCTACACACAACTAATTTAGTAGAATAAGTTTTATCAACTGTTTTGCCAAATTATTGTAATAAGAGGCAACTTACAAGTCTTATTGAGTGCCATAAAGTAGCGACTACATTTAGCGGCATGTTTGCATTAGAGCCGCAGTCGTATATTATATTTACGGCATAATAAGCCAGGCAATAGCAAGCAATAAATTCGATATTTCCATAGCCTAAAAGCATGGAAGGCACTGCTTTTACTTTTACATAAATTAAAAGAACCCACAAGTGATTGCAGTAAATTGAAAATGAATTGTATTAACCGATAAAATGAAGTGCAGACAAGCACAAACATCCCGACAAACACATACGTGCAGACAAATCAACAAAAAACACACATACATATGTACGTGCTCAAACAAAGTAGTTGAGATAGCAGTGCCTTTTCGAAGGGAACGCTGATCAACCATAAAGCAATGCAACCAACCGAATCAAAAACATTGGAGCATATCGAACATTGCATGTCTCGCCGTAATTACTGGCCAACGAAAAGGCAAAAAATATGAAGGCAGCAGCAAAAAACAAAACAAAAATGTAATAAACCAACTGAGAGCAGTAAACACGAAGCAGCGAAAAGGTATTCAGTCCAAGTAAAAAAAGCTGCAATGCCGATACGAAAAGGTTGAGGCCAAACAGAAATAAATTTCAAGCAGACATTGGCTGTCATAAAAACTGCGCAAACATACTTCGTGTAATGAGTACAACAGTAGTAGCGAAAATAATATGCGGCGACACTAATACGACGGCAAACTGTATTGGAATGCAGGGCGTGCGCCTAAATGTAGGCCATAAATATTGTATTACGCTGCGCCAGCCCGCTCATGCCCACCACCGCTGTGTATTGAGTATTGAAAGTTAATCAGCGCAGCGGCGCCGTGTTCGAAGGAATACACCACCGACAAGAATTTGCACTTTACTCCGCAAGCCGCATGACAATTTTCCATATCACAAGTTGAGCACGATTCACCATTAAAATAAATAATACAAATGTATATTAACCTTGACGTTCCGTTTGAGTTAAGCCAGCAAATGAACAAGGCTGCAAAGTAGCAGGTAATAGCTGAAAATAGAAAGCCTAGTCTCAAAGGTTGTCAATGGGCCAGGCGACCCCAGCGAACCAACCGCATCTGTCATTGCAACATCAACTAAATCAGACAAATAAATTATGTGCTTGCGGTTGCAAATATAGTTTGTGAGTTTTTCTTTAATTGATGGCTCAACAAGAATATGTTTACCATATAACGGTGAATATTCTACGAGTTCTGCAAAAGACCAGGCATATTTTATTGCCTAAACCTTTGTGTGATTTATCGATGCTGCTTATTTGTGATTTTGCACCTTCGAGTGGGAATTAATTAGCCAAGGTTTGATGCGCCAAAATGAAGGCCACAATGCGCGTTCAAGCCGATTTTAATGTTATTCGAAATCAAAACAAGAGGACACTAATTAATTGCGCGCCATAGAACATATTCTTCACCGTTGTATACTTTTGAGCGCAGAATTCAATAGTTCATTCTATATTCAGTATTGTACTGAATTTGATAAGTGAGAGCCATTATTAGTATTATATATAACAAAGAGTTCGTTACTGAAGAAAACTCAAACTTCCAACAATAATAAAATGAAATTATAGTTGACTTGAACAAAAATATCTATACCGAAATAAATCTACATATATTACCATTTTCAAAACTTCAACTAATTTTTAAAAATATCTCTTTTCAGATTTCGTTACTTCACTGCGAGATGTGCGCGTCAAAATCCCACATGCCGCGCGACGCGGTGAAAAGGTGACACTGAAGTGTCTCTACGATCTGGAGGGCGACAGTCTGTACTCAGTGAAATGGTATAAAGGACGGCGCGAGTTCTACAGTTTCACGCCGAAAGAAACGCCAGCAATTAAAGTCTACCAGATAACAGGCGTGAGAGTGGAGGTAAGTGGCAATGTTGTGAAACTTAAATCATATTCGAATTTGCGATCTATGAAAAATTATTTGTATACAAATTCTAAAATTTATAAATACGAGGTGTGTTTAGAAAGTAACTGCAATTTTAGAATTTGAAGTTGCGAGAGTTTGGCGACTCCAATTTTCAAATATCTTTAGAACGTTGACATATGCACACCTGAAGTACAATTTACAGTTGTATCCAATGCTTGCTTTGTCTGTCTTAGCGATTTTCGTTTATTAAAATCTCAGACTTCAGTGCTTGTTCGTAATTCCTTGACCAAAAACAATGTTGATGTCCAAGCCTTCATATTTGCTCCGTGTGACTATTTCTAAAAATAAAAAGAACTTTAAAGAGTCGTCCTTTTAAAAGATAACTGAAAACCACTAAAAGAGCTAAAGGTTATTCAAAAAATTAGACGAAGCGCTGGCATAAGTGCATAATATCGAATAGAGACTATTGGGTAGGCGATAACATTAATGTAGACAAATGAAGAAATATTTCTTAAAAAAAAATATCAAAATCCCTTTCATTTTTTATACACACCTCACATATGACAGTCAAAAAAATATTTTCGTATTTCTAATCAAACTTCAAAACTATATCAATCAAACCAAACTAATTTTTTTATATGTATTTATAATGAACCAAACTTGTACCATTTTGGTCGACAACTTTTGCCATTTTCCCGCTAGAGGCAATATCCCATCAGGGTAAAACTTTTCTGGTTTCTCGGCGAAAAACTGCGACATGTAATTTTCACAGGCTTATCTTGAAGCTAACTTTACACCATTAAGGGAGTTCTGTAGTGGCCGAAGTCCGATGGTGCAAGGTCAGGGATATATGGTGGATGCATCAAAAGTTCCCAGCCAAGCTCTCCCAGTTTTTGCCGAGTCATCAAATATGTGTGTGGCCTAGCGTTGTGCTGATTTTTTTTCGATTGCTTGCTTCAATCTCATCAGTTGTTGACAGTAAAATATATAATTTCGACCGGCTCGGAGCGGCTCTAGTAGACGATTCCTTTCCAATCCCACCAAACACTCAGCATAACCTTTCGAGGCGTCAATCCTGACTTGGCGACCATTTGTTGAGCTTCACCACTCTTGGACCATGATCTTTTTCGCACATTATTGTCGTATTTGATCCACTTTTCGTCTCCTGTTACCACTCGCTTCAGAAATGGTTCGATTTCATTTCGTTTCAGCAAAAATATTAATTCGGTTCATTAAATTTTTCACAAACAATTCATGTGCTACCCAAACAGCGAGCTTCTTTTTGTAGCCAGCTTCTTTTAAATAATTCAAAACCGTTTGATGATGAATGTTAAGTTCCTTAGCGATGTCATGGCTGCTTATGTGATGGTCTTGGTCAATCTTTTCCATAATTTCGTCGACTTTTTCAACGATAAACCGACCACTGCGAGGTGCATCTTTCATATCGAAATTTCCAGAACAGAAGCGTGCGACTCATTGTTGTGCTACACGAACTGATACAGCATCGTCTCCGTAAACTTTACAAATTTCATTGGTGGCTTGCCGGACATTCTTTCCTTTTTTATACAAAAATTCCAAAATAAGCGAATTTCTTCATTATTTTCACACATTTCTGAACAGATGTAACTTTTTTTCAACTTCTCCGAATTTAAATGAAGCTTAAAATCTCGCCTTTCCAACACTACCACTGCAACGACACCTATTGACAAAATACGAAAATGCTTTTTCGACTACCCAATACTTTTTCAAAGAAACTAAAATCCGAGTTATCTTATGAAAACGCCTCATATATGTATATAATATATATACCCATAACACGCTTTAAACAAACAAATTCCGGCCAGACATTACCTAAACTTTGCAACAACGTTGCTTATTACCACTTGCTGCAGCCATTAACAAATATTCGCCAAGTGCTAAAGACGGCTTCAATGTACCATTTCAAAAGCTGAATTACTTGAATAGTTGAGCGCAGAAACCGTCCATGTCGACAAATAAACACGTGAACCTTGTAACCGCAATTTCGCGCACGTTGCTTATTTACATTGTGTACATTCCTAGAGTGGTGGCCTCTATCCGACAGCAGCAAGCAGTAGAACGCAAAAATGTCGGCAAAATTCAAATTTCGAAATTATACAAGTTTATGTGTGCGTGAAACTTTTATGTTTATATTCAATGCTGACAACAACTTGGCGCACGGAGTGTGGTTTCATTACTGTCACTCTATTTGGCGGCGTCACCGCAGAGCGCGCTGCGTGTTTTCAAAGTGTTGCTGCTGGAAGACGCTCAAATGTAGAGCGAATGAAGTTAGATTGGCTGCTTGTTGAATTAAAACTTTGCGCTTTGACTTGAATATTCATTACTTTTTATTACCGTTACACTTTTTTCCACTGCCAATTGCTTTCGGTGCGCAGCAGTGAGGCTCAAAATTCAGCCATGGAATTTCAAAATTAATTGCTTTTGATTGTTGGAGTGCTGCGCTGGCGATAATTGCTTGTTTACACGCCTTTGATTTTAAAGCAGCAATATTTGCAATTGCTGATACTTTGGAAAAAGTTCGAATAGATTTTTGAATTCTTCCAGTGGTGAAAGACAATTAAATTAATTTAGTTGTGCATGCAAATGAATTTAAGTTGAACTTTATTTACAAATTTTAAACGCCAGCGAAAGCATTAGTCTGATAAAATGGCAAAAAACATATTTATTTGATTTGAACTACTTCTCTCTCAAGTCTCGTAAGTCGAAAAGTAGCGTCATAAGAGCACAGTAAATCGAGTAAGAGATTTTGGGCTATAGTATCAATAAGCTTATAATAGTAAGCTAATCTAGCGGAAATAACACTTCAACTGAAATTGCCTCTCAAAATAGCACCAAACGGCAACATTTTCCACCAACCAAACAAAAACTTTAATCTTTAAAACAACAACACACTCGGCGGACATCACATACGCAAAACTAAAATTAAAGATAAAAGCAAGTATTAACAGCACGAATATGCACGTTAGTGTTGCATACACATATGTACTCGTGCATATCATAAGCTAAGTATATGCACAGAGCAATAACATGTCACTCATACGCCATGTACCACCAAATACGCAACTAAAGCGAGCGTATCAAAGTTAAGCACAAGTTTGTGCGCGTATATGTGTGACAATTCTTGAAGAAAAGTAGAAGGCGGATATCAAACGATATTAAAAAGTTTAAAATAAGTTAAAAGAGCAAAACTCGACGGGTGCGTGCCCCTTTGTTGCCGAAAACAAAGCCAGTTGCACTTTCAACTTGAGCATACTTTACTGCTGGTGTTGTTAATGTTGGCGATTGTTCGCTTTTATTTGCTTTATCGTTTTATGTACGCTGACACACATCCCTGCTTGCAATTTCTGGCTGCGAACATATGCGTAAGCCAGGAAATTATTGGTGCTACTACGCGCTTGAAGTTGTTCATGCTTTAAGGCGCAACTTGTATTCAGACTTGTCTAAGATTAAACTAAGCTTAAAATTTAAGTCACATGAATAAAATTTTACTTTGAGTGCACCAAAGCTGGAATATGGAAATAAATAGAAAAAGTTTTCTATCCAAGGACTGGTGTTTGTTCGGATAGTTTGTATGGCAGCTATATGATATAGTTGTCTGATTGAAACAATTTCTTCGGAGATTACGCCACTGGCTTGGGTAATAACCCATACCAAATTCTGTGAAGAATTTTGAATCCGATCGTTCAGTTTGTATAACAGCTATATGATATAGTACTCCGATATGGGCGGTTCTGACAAATGAGCACCTTCTTGGTGAGAAAAGGACGGGTGCAAAATTTCAGCTCGATAGCTCTAAATCTTAGTAAGTATTTCGTGTATATACAGGCAGACAGCCGAACTTTGCCAAATTGACTCAGCTAAGTCACGCTGAGCATTTATGTATTCACGCTATAGGATTTCCAAAGAGTGCTTCTGGATATAACGAACCTCATGCATAGTTCAGGATATAATAAGCTTAAAATATAACCCAAAACCCTAAATTGCTCTGTTGACATAATCACTGAATATTGCATATATGTAAATACTTACAGCAGTCACTGCTCATTAACCTAGACCAATATCGTTATTCATAACATAATTCGAAGTTTTTAATTAAGTGAAAATTTTACCATTCACGGATTTTTCATAAAGCTAATTTTCCTTTAGTTAGCACATGTTTAAAGCCAGCTCACTTTACTTGCCACACACACATACACACGCTATGAATCTCAAAGGCTTTGTTTTCAATTTTTGCTGTCAGCTGTCGACTGTCGACTTAGTTTCGAAACTCTTTTCACAAAAACTTCACTTTCACGTGCTCACTCCCTGCGCCATTGTGTTTATTACACCTGTGCAACATGTTGCAACGTAAATATGAGCACACACATGTAAGTAAGTAGACAGGTTGTTTTTAATTTTCTGGCACCATGATTCAGCAGCAGCACCAAAACACATCACACACATACACACACAGGGTTGCTATACTGCTTGTTAATTTTGAAAGTGTCAAAGGCTTCGTTGGAGGCAGTTTGTTTTTATTTCGTCTCTTCGAGCGCCCAATTGTTTTTCGTTTTATTTGCCTTCACTTGCTGTGTGTGAAATTCTCACATTTTGCCACCTTCTATGACGGCAGCATATATGTGCTTGCCGCTGCTATGCCAAATCCACGAAGCAGGTGCCAATTATATTTTTTTCCTCGTTTGCTGGTACAATTTCTCCAGTTGGCATCTCGTTTTCGTCCTTTTTATTCACTTGCGCATAGACTCTTCAACTATGTAACTGTTTTTTTAAAACACGGCTTACATTTTTCCGCATATCTTGCATGTGTATTCCATGGTTGTTGCATGTTGCATGTTGGACATGTGCAGGTGTGTACTTTTAAGCAGCTAGTCACATGACAGCCTTATGGTCACGAGTTACGAATGTGAACGCTCCTTGAAAAGGCGAATGTGCTTTCTTGCTCAAGCTGTGATATTGGCCTCACATTACGAACAGAGATTTTTTGTACCAAGAGCCATACAATTTCGTTTAAATTATGATTACTTGCTATCAGTAGAGAACCATTTCAAAAGTATTAATTCCCCGTATCACAGCGTATCGAAAAAATTCCACAAATCGGTAAATGCGCAAAGCTTTTAATTAAGGTTTCTGTTTTTTTGTATTGAAATCCTAGCTGATTGTAATTAAGTAATCGATAGCCATGCTCCTGCAATATTACTAAAATAACGGTATATGCATAAAAGTTGAGTTAATATAGACACATAATAAAGGTTAATGCATTGGCCACTTTGACAAGTGAATGACCACACAACATGGCACGAGGAAAAATATTGTTAAATCACAGTGGACACTGTTACCAGGGTCGCTGTTGGGTTGTTGTATATGAGCGCCACAGTACATGCGCGGCATAAGCTGGCATATGTTTACCCAGCCGGTGTGAATATGTATAAATTTGTGGAGCTCGATTTGTTTATTATGTAATTAGCAGGTATAAATATGTACCCAACAATGACAGCCAAATAAAAGTAAGCAAATATAAACACGGAATAAAGCTCGACAACAAAATCATTGGTATTCATGACGCTCTACCATGTACTTACACATAAGCAGGTCTGCTTGGTAACAACTGTGTAATTTACCGCAGTATAAATATTTTCTCAAGAGCTTGAGAAAACCACCCTTGATATGGCATGACCTTTAAACATTTTGAATTGACAAGGAATGACCAGTGACAGACTAGTGCTTAGTGGGGAAAGTGTCGAAGTTACAGTTGAGTTGAAATTAATAATTCCACGCATTATTGGCATAACAACAATTAAATATGATAGAGTAGATAAGTAAAATGTGTGATTTCAGAGCGACAGCTTTTACTTTTGAAAAAGGATTATATATGTGGGATGGCAACTCTATCCTGAGCGAGCTGTTGCATCATCTCACTGAATGGAGGACGACGAGTAGGAGACGAAACGGCGAGCGCGACTGATCGAGCATTAAAAAGAAGCCTTGTTACTTTTGAATTTTTCGTTCACTTTTAATTAAAATACATTTTCTTGTTCAAATAAACTTAATGCTACATTTAAATAAACTAAAATCTACATATATTCTTCTAAAAATATCTTTGATTTAATGTCATACTACAAAGAAAAATATGATGCTGACATTATTCACGGCATACCATAAGGTCAAACATTATATGATGTTCCATTAAGATCATATGACCAAATATCACATGATTATCTATTAAGATCATATGATCAAACATTACATGATGTTCCATTAGAATCATACTAAAAATATACTACTATAAATGGTATAAACCAAAATTCAAAATGACATTAAAAAGTTTATATTACAGCAACAACAATGGAGACTGATTTGAAAAATTACCAGGAACGGACCGTTTTTTATAAGCAGTCAAGGATTAGCAAGGTCATCCAAAGTTAGTTGTAGTTTCGGAAACTATTGATGCCGTTGGAAAATTGATATCGCAAGATCATCATGTGACCTCCCGAAATTTGGCATTATTGGGGCCAGTGAAAATAATATAGAAATTCTCTATATTTTGAAATTTTTGTATAAAAAGGGAAGAATGAAAGGGAGGCCACTAATGAAATTCGTGAAGTTTACGGCGACAATGTTGTATCAGTTCGTATAGCCAACAATGATTCGCTCGCTTCCGTTCTGGAAATTTCGATGTGAAAGATGCGCCTCGCTCTGGTCGAGCTATCGTTGAAAAAGTCGATGAAATTATGGAAAAGATTGGCCAGGACCGTCACATAAGCACGACATCGCTGAGGAACTTTTTTTTAATATATTTTTATTTATTGTATCTGCTTTTTCTTAAAGCCTAACAATAAGTAATAAAATCTTAAATCTATTTAAAACACAAAAAGAAGCTCGATGTTTGGGTAGCACATGAATTGTTTGTAAAAAATTTAATGAACCGAATTAACATTTTTGCTGAAAACAAATGAAAGCGACCCATTTCTGAAGCGAATGGTAACAGGAGACGAAAAGTGGATCAAATACGACAATAATGTGCGAAAAAGATCATGGTCCAAGAGTGGTGAAGCTCAACAAATGGTCGCCAAGTCAGGATTGACGCCTCGAAAGGTTATGCTGAGTGTTTGGTGGGATTGGAAAGGAGTCATCCTCTGTGGGCTGCTCCACAGTTTACTGTCAACAGCTGAATAGACTGAAGCAATCGAAAAAAAACTGCCAGAACTGATCAACAGAAATGGCTTCGTCTTCCATCAGGACAACGCTAGACCACACACATCTTTGATGACTCGACAAAAACTGGGAGAGCTTGGCTGGGAAGTTTTATGCATCCACCATATAGCCCTGACCCATCGAACTACTATTTGTTTCGGTCAATGCAGAACTCCCTTAATAGAGTAAAGTTGGCTTCAAGAGAAGTCTGTGGAAATTACTTGTCGCAGTTTTTCGCCTGAAATTTATACACTGATGAAATAATGTCTCTAGAAGAAAAATGGCACAAAGTGGCCTTTCATTATAAATATAAAAAAATAAGCTGAAGTATGATTAGAAATACGAAAAGATCTTTTCGACTACCCAATATTTAGGAGAGGGTGTACTACCCATCACTCATTTTTTATACCATTCAACCGGCACATACAATTATCCACACATGTTCACATATTAAATCAATTGAGTTCAGTATAATATACAAATGAAAACAAATATTTTCAATAATATAATAAATAGACGAAGGCGTAGGATTATCGGTGATTAGATACTTTATATATAGTATACTATATAATATATTGGGTTCCCATGGCTAAGTCAATAGATGTGTTTGTGACGGTCATAGTCTACTCGTATGACCTATTTATACAGCGCCTTTCTTAAATTAGCCACAAACAGGGTTGCTCGCTTATTAGCGGCACAAGTTAATAGGAAATAATAAGTTTCATTAACCACTTTTGTGGGTTATCCAAAAACAACAAACACCGCTGCACTTAAACAGCACGCATAAACAAATATCACGCTACTAAAATAGCTTGAGAAAATTAAATAAAGCTTTTTATTGAGCCAGTGCACATATACGTGCGTTTTATTTGCTTTAGTCGCTTGTTCACCACATACCGTCTCACGCCACTTCCCAACATGATACACCGACTGCCGACTGTTGGAAGTGTTCATTTAAACTTCATCTTTTCGAGCTTAGAAATGAAAGTTTTGGCCAAATCTTCATAACTGTTTGCATGCTCATTTGCTGGTCAACTTTAGCGCTGAGCTCTATGTTTGCCTGAGTATATTTGCTTAGCTAAATTCAAGCCAACACCACACCGCTCAACTGCCTTCGCCTCACCACAGCATGAACGCTGGCATACGAAAGTGTTGAAAGTACTAATTTGCTTTGCATTTAAGAGCGCAAATGCGAAACTTCAAATGTAACAACAGCAATAACACTGAAGGGCCCGGCCCCTATAAGTCCTGCCTGGTGGTTCGCAACCAACGCTCCGGTTTAGTTGGTTGGTGAAAAAACTTCAACGAAATTATGCTGGCTTGAAGTTTCAGCGCTCGCAGTTAGAAAGGGCTGGCCGAGGGTGCAACAAAGATTCAGTTGCCTCCCGGAAACAAAAGACACCACTACTTGAATAGTTTATGGCGCGTCCATACATGTGTTGTAATGTGAGCGTGTGTGTGTGTGAGTAGTTTCCGAGCATGCTGTTGAATGGAAATCGTGCGGAAGTCCAAAGAGAAAGCTTGACTAAAAACTGTTGTTGAGCAAGTGGCAGATAAAATGTGAAAATTACCTCTTACCAACACTGCAACATTTTTGAAAATGTGTAGAAATTTCGTTAACCCAATTTGGAGCGAAATATGGACAACCGGGCAGCGTCTGAGGACCAGCTACTACACGCTCGAGCGACAAACGATATGCACACCACACATTTGTTGGGGGCAAGTGTTAAGTAAACAAGCACTTATTTTGTTGTCGTGTGGGTACAACAACTTTCTGGTGGCAACACATTTTGAACTTAGCTCGGTTCGGTTAGTCAGTTATAAAGTTTTCAAATGTAAATATTAACAAAATTAAAACGAAAACTTGCAAATATGCTTAATAATCATAACGGAAATGCGCTTAATTAAACTTGACAAAAAACAAAAACAACAATGTTCGACAAAAACCAAAAACAACAGTGTTCGACAAAAACAAAACCAACAATGTTCGAATGTGGTGGTCATTTCATTTATACGGAGATTCAAAGTGGCAGATTCAACAAATAATAGAGTCATTTTTGGCACTGGGGACATCTAACTTGGATGTGACTTGTAGGAAAAGGGATCTATTTTCACTTTAATTGAATATTGTATATTTAAAACTTTATTTTCATTCAATTGCCCATGAAATATTCAAAAATATTAATTGATTTCAATTCAAAACTTTTCTCAACATTCAAATGGTAGCCAGTGTCATGGGAACTCTTTAGAACAATTCAAGATTCACTAACCTTAAAAAAGAAGTTAAGTACACTAGTTTACGTTTTGGGTAGCTATAACTGAAAATGATAGTAAAAATTTCCTAACATGTATGATTTTTTTTTTTGTTGCAATCAAGAGGTATAAGTCAAACCACTACCATTTATTAAAATGACAAAAATAGCGGACTAATCAGTACAAACTAACTATGATATTACAGAATGAAAAAAATATATAAAAAATTGTCTTTTAGGGTGTAATGTTAGAGAAATCCACTACTCCTCTCAAATACCGAAACAGCACTCACGAATTAGATACAGAGGTCGATAAAATCGAGACAATTTTAAGCGCCTCTTTCAATGAATACACACTTTTAAGTGTTTTGAGGAAGAGAAATCTCCCTCCTTTGTGTGACTGTGACCTAAAGGACATAAGAACGCTACCGCGGAAAGCCTTCAATGAAAGTTATATGACCGAAATTTGACAACCCTTTAAAAATATCATGAAGCAATATGAAAAAGTAGTCAAGAACGCTAAGTCAGACTCAGCCTTCTACACATCTCTAAAAAACTGCAAAGAATGTACCAGGTTGAGCCAAATACTGTTCAAACACACTATTGTTGAATATTTAAGGACGGAGGTAGGAGCATGGACCACCTATGCTGAGGAGTCGCTTAAGGTTCCTATGAACATGTATTTACCGGGAGGTTTGGCAATCTATGATACTACATGTACAAATAGAATAAGCCGCAAATACACAGAGCAATCCATGGACCTCCTGATGGGTCGCTTGAGTTCTTATCTCCCGGGAGGTCAGCAATCTCTGGTATAAGGTATTCAACCAATATAAGCCACAAGTACAACAAACCAATCTGGTCCCATACTAAGCAAAGAAAAATCACATATGCCATTAACAGCTTCTTACTATATACTTACATAAAGCGGGGAGCCTAGATGGGTGGTCCAGATTTCTTTACCGCTACAGAAGCTAAAGAAACCAATGGTTCCAAGATTCGAAATGATCTATAAGGCAAGTGTCCGATTATCGTATACCCCAAGAACCAAAATCAGACAGAATAACACAAAAAAATGTTAAAAATTTAGGCCGATATGCCTCACCTTAAGCAGTAGCCTACACAGACCATTTAGTGGGCCAATTGAGAAGTCCTCGGACATCAAGAATTTGTATGCTAAGTTTAGTCGTGGGGAAAAGCGACGAAAGCATCAAGAAAGTGTTCAAAATAAAAAATGAGAATAAAGTGAAGTTGTTCGAGATCGCAGGCACTTTAAGGAATAAGAATAAATAAGAGAAAGCTCTATGCAAAGTGGGTGCAGAGCGAGCTCACTTTGGACCAAAACAACGACGAGTTGATGATTCGGAGATGTTTTTAGAGATGTTCAAGCGTAATAAAGCCGACTTTTAGCGTTGATGTGAGACAGTGGTTGAAAAAGGGCTCCATGGATCTGAATGGACTGCACACGATAAACCACTCCAAAGCATGGAAAAATGCAACGGTCGGCTTGCAAGTTTATGGTGTCTGTATTTTGGGATGCGCAGGAATAATTTGTATTGACTACCTTGAAAAAGAAAGAACCATTAACAGCGACTATTATATAGCGTTATTGGACTGCTTGAAAAAAGAAATCGCCGAAAAAGGCCACATATGAACAAAAATAAGTGCTGTATCACAAAGGCAGTGCACCTTGTTACAAGTCAGTGAAAGCGATGGCAAAAATCCATGAATTGGGCTTCGCCTCTACCGTACTGTAAGAATCTAGCTCCAGTGACTATTTCATTTTCTCAGATCTCCAAAGAGCGCTCACTGGAAAAAAAATTTCCATTCACAATCAGTAAAATTATGGATATAGCATTGCGAACTTACATCTATGAGCCGCAAACAAAGGACTAGGGGTTAACCATAATTAGACGGAACTGATGCTATTCACTTATAAAACCAAAATACTTCAATTTCATTTTCCCTCCCTAGATAGTACTACAAAATAATAGTTTTAGTAGGAGAGGGGAATGCTATAACAATCTATACCGAGGGATCAGATGGGACGGGGTTATGCCAACATCAGAGGATCTTGATATCTCTATATCCTTCCGTCTATCAAAGTCAGAAGTACAAGGCAAAGAGCAGCCCGTGGATTTCACCGAATAACTATTGCTAGCGCTATCATCGCCAATGACAAACGCCAGTGTGGTTAAAAAAATATGTAAGGCTTTACGCGCTCAGGCAGGTCAACTCCACTTGTTCATAATTTAAGTTCCTCGCAATAGAACCATTTTCTGTAACGAAAAAGCAAACTAGTCGGCCAATCCAGGAGCATCTCTAACTCGCTAGGTACGATTAAGAGGACGTTAAATAACCAGTTTGAAGCAATAGCTCAGAACAGCTGAAATTATACAACCAAATGCAGAATAGCGAAACAGATATGTACAAAATATGACAAGACAAAAACTAAGGACTTACTAAATATGTTCAGGAAAAGTATATTTGGCAGTCGAAAAAGTCTTTTCGTATTTCTAATCAAACTTCAACTTATTTTTTTATATTTATACTAATACGTATAAATAAATAAACAAATATGAGTCATTTTGGTCGACCACTTTTCGTCATTTTTCCGCTAGAGACATTATTCCATCGGTGTAAGACTTTCATCAGTATAAATCGAAATTTCGAAATTTTCAGAACGGAAACGAGCGAACCATTGTTGTGCTGAACTGATACAGAATCTTCTCCGTAAATTTCACAAATTTCATTGGTGGCTTACGCAGCATTTTTTCCTTTTTTATACACAAGTTTCAAAATGTAGCGAATTTCTTCATTATTTTCACTCATTTTTGTTCATATGTAACTTTTTTCAACGTCCTCTTTCCTCCTTAAATTTTTTTTTTTTTTTTATTGAATGAAGCTTAAAATCTCACTTTTCCAACACACAATGTGATTGGTAGCATCTATTGACAAAATACGAAAATACTTTTTCGACTACCCAATATATGGTTCTTTCTTATTGACAAAAGCTGAATGTAATCGCTTCTGATTGAAATATCATTAAATAGCTGAATGTAGAAACAAAAATCTTTGCAAAAATAAGAAAGAGATTTTACCTAGCAAAACAAAAACAGCGCGCGATTAAGCATCGCAATTTTTGGCCTTGACCTTATACTAACTATGCTGAGCAAATTAGCTACCACATACACTCCACTCTCCCTCTCACTAACTTCATAAGCACAAAGTAAGCAGTGTCATTCATATGTGCAAGTAAACACTTATTTGTTGGCAAATCCCTTGTGGCTCAAAGCCAAACTTAATGCCTTTTATGACCGTGTTTTATCAAACCAACGACTCAGCACTTCAACACCCACGCGGATACGTAGGCGGAGACATAAAACCACAAAGTCATCTCTAATCGCCGTTATTAACTGATTGCATTCCACAAACCCACACAAATGCAAATCCATGGCGAATAGAACAAAGTAGGCGACACAAGGAGGCTCCGTAATTGCTGAAAGCCATTTGCAAGCGAGCACTAAATCTACATGCACACCTATTTATGTAGGAAAAAGTGTCTGCAGCTGGCATTTATAGTGCAGTCGTATGTTATCTGCTCTTTAAGAGTCTTTGTCGGCTACGCTCGTGAGCTAAGAATGAACACATGTGTATGTGCATGTGTTTGTGTGCACAAAACCGCAAGCAAACAAATTTGCTCACCAGCAAACAGCGCACAAATCTACTCGTACTCAAATAGGTGCACAGTAGTGGAGCACATAACGTCACACCCTGTATGCACATGCACTGGCGCACATGTTAATAGCATTGTTAGCACACATGTAGCACGGCTCATACACACACACACACATTACACGGTGCACATGAAGGGCGGCCAAATGCGCAAGCATAACTCATTTTTGCAATCTTCGCAAATTTGCCAAAGCACCAGGACTTACATACTGAGACCTGCCCCTGCATATACATATGTAAGTGGATGCCAGTCAGGATATGTAAGTTATGTAGGCGGGGAAGCAAACGTGCTTGCATTGGCGTATATAAAGTAGAGTTGAGCGCATATATCAAAGCAGCTAGCGTTTAAAGGCGCCCACCCCCTGCAGCCAACCTTGCATTTCAGCCACTAGTAGTCCCCCCTTAACTAGCCGTTAATGGTTTAAGGCACATGCAATGCTATACTCTCGTAGCGTTGTGCATGCATTTATCTTTCTCTGCTTGCCGCCTTCATTCGCAAGTTTTATGGGTTGCCATTTCCGCTTAACAACACTAAAGAAACTTGCATGCTTTTAGGCGCTGACGCATGCGCCATTTATATTGACATTCTCGAATAGCTGCGACTTTATAGCGGACTTTCTATTCTCTTTTCTGGTCGGATCTTAGGACCTCTACGCCTTTATGAGCAGAATGTGGACTTTGGTTTAAGAGAGAAACTTGAACGCTTTCCAAACAAAAAAAATATTAAAAAATGTCGTTTCTAAATAAAACTTCAGAACTTTTCTTGTACATAATTTAAGTAGAGTACGACTGACATTATTTTTCTAAAATTTTGAATTAAGATTTATTTCTACAACCATCACTATCATATTCGTCATTATTAATGAGGATTTAAATGAAGTTTTGACGTTTCATGCCAAATCACATCATCATAACTGTTTTTTCGAAATATTACTTATGACTTTGGTTCATAGTGGGAAATTAAAATGTATTCGAAATTCATTGAACCTTTCATCACCTTAAGGGGTCAGTAGGGTAATCCGGAATGTTTTTTGACATTTTTTTTATAGAAATTTTTATTCTACAATAGAACTTGTTTCACATATCATGAGGTATATCGTGAAGTGTATAAACATTTTTTTCGGAATTTTTTGATGACAGCTGTCGGAGAAATGGCTGGGTGAATGAGATGCGTGTTTTCACGATTTCTCATATTCAGATCATTTGAAACACAAAAACCCAATTTATTCTTAAAAAGTACGTGAATGGTTATCGTCCCTACTAGAATCATGAAAAAATGTTGATAAATGAAAAAGTAATTAACGTTTTTTTTTGTAATTTTTCCCCATATTTTTTTACATAAATTTTGTCATAACATTGTCAATAAATTATAAAAAAATATGAATCTAGTAGGAACGATAGCCAGGCGTTTTGTGAACATTAAACAAAAAATTAAGCAAATCGGTTGAGTAGTTCGACCGGAATCCATGTCCGCCAGTTTAAAAAAGTGTGTTTTGAGAAAAACGCGTTTAAAGTTTGAGGTGTGCACTCCGAGCGCTCCGAACGTCGAGCGGTATTATTATTTTTGGGCCTTTTTCGAAACCTTCCAATGATAAATTGGGTTTCTACATTAATTGTAAGAGTATAAGTGAACAGGAAATGCAAAAATAAAAATAAAATTTTGAAAAAAGATGACCCTACTGACACCTTAATGTTGCAATGAGTTTTCTCATAAAAAGTTATTTTCCATACCGTACACAAACTCTATATCGGAACCCTCAAGCCTCTGAGGCTTCGTTCTGGATACTGTAGCAAGTTGAACTCCTACTTATCCAGAATTGGCCCTGACATATCAAACATATGACCAGCGTGCAACGAGTCCCCGCATGACAATAGCCACCTCTTTGCATTCCCTGCTAACCCCACATATCTGACACCCCTCTCCCTATGGTCCGACTTCGTCGAAACAGCACGTTTCCTAGGACTACCGTTGGTGAACCTCGATTATATAATCCTTACCATATTAACGGGGATTAGGTACCCGTTACAACAACAGACCACCATATTTGTCAAACAAACTGAACGATCAAAACCAAGTTCTATGAAAAACTTTTTTATCTGACAAGATATTGTCACGATATCGGCTTCTGGGCGCAGTATAAAACAGAAAGGGCTATATATAAGTCGCAAATAAATAATGTCAAAGAGATCCTTCTGCGAAAGTGTAGAAGGGTGTCACGAAACCTCGATGTTGTGGCGCATTATTGCAAAAAACCCTACTTCTATGGGTTATCTTAGAAATGAGGATGGTGATTCGACTTCGGGCAGTGAGGAGTCACTATAACTACTCCCTAGCTTGCTAAGGAACTGATCCACTGAGGATGTGCCCCTCGGAGGGCTTCAGGAGGGCGGTACAGCCTTCTTAGATCTTCTGGACGAGCGCCACCTCACATGAGCGTTAAATTCATTTTAATATTTAAAGTTCACCCGACCTGATGGCATCATACCTGCACAACTTCAGCGCACGCTAAAGTTCAAGCAGCTGGTTGGTCCCCATCTAACCAAACTACGTTAGATTACGCCACATTCCCCAGACTTAGAAACCGGTAAGAGTGGCATTCAACCCAAAGGCCACAAAATACTTTAAGTTAATGCCAATTTCAGGACATTAGTCTCTCTTCTTTCTCGCTAAAAACGCTGGACGCGGACGCTGGATCTATGGAGCTCATGCAAGCGCAGTAAGCGTTGGTCACCAAACATCAGTTGTGTCCTTCTGGACACATAAAATGGAACATAGAATATAAATGTAACTACTTTTAGCAAGGTTCACGAGCCCGTAATGAGAGGTGTCCTAAGTGGCACTGTTCCATGTGACCTCACACAGTGTTGCTCAAATATTTGAGAACAACTTGTCAAAATTACAGGGAGGAAGATGAGGTGGAAACATTTAGCCACATCCTCCTCCATTATCCAGCTTTTCTCAGACTAAGTCAAAATTCAAAAAAATTTGCGAAAAAAAGTTTTCAATAAAGAATTTTTGCTTGTGTTCACAAATGCAAAAATTCAAAAAAAAATTGGGAAAAAAGTTGTCAATAATGAATTTTTGCTTGTCCCAAATGCAAATTTTTCCAGCTTAAAGCTTCAACCACCGCAATTACTCAATTATAATTCGCGCATAAATATGTATGTCTCTTATTCACATTTAATTCCCCTGGAACTGCGCACTGCAATCATAATTACGCCGTTTGTTTGCACACACTTGCTTTACTTTGTTTTTATTGTGCAATATTGACGTCCATTAATTTTTCATTTTCTCTACTTATTTTTTAATCTTTTCTTTGGGTTTTTTGCTGCATTTTCTTTACGTGAAGTTTTATAATTGGTGTACGCAATTTTCACTGACTTCACTTCCATTCATAAGATTAATTCACATTCTCATTTTTTCTTCAGTTCTTAAATATTATTGGATGGCCCAATCATTGCGCTCTTGTTTCACTTCTCATTTCACTTATTGATATTTCGCTTCTTCGCTTTCTTTTATTGCAGCGTTCAGCATCCAATGAGAGCCAATTGGTACTGGACTCGGTTACTGTCTCCACCACTGGCAAATATAGTTGTGAAGTGTCAGCAGATGCGCCATCTTTTCACACGGAGATCTCGGCCGGTGAACTGGAAGTGGTTGGTAAGTGTCGGCACATATACGAGCGTAATTAACACGAAGCGCGCGGTATAATTTTATTGCATGTCAAGGCAAGGAACGAACGGCGTTAATGACCGTTGAAATATTACTCAGAAGATATAAGAAGACTTAATTAAAGGTGGCAAAATATGACTAAGGTAGTCAGGTGATGAAATAATATATGTTCGGTTTTCGAGAGATTTAGACAGAATTCCAAAATAAACATCGCTACAAGAGGTAAACTTTATCACATTTGGAGGAAGAGGGTCAATCAGACTAATAATGCGAGGCATCTGTATGTCTTTACATAGCTCCTGAAAAATAAGTAATAATGAAAAAAACACTAATGCAGTCTCCAGCAGCGTAATTTGGGGTACCAGAATATATGTATTAGGGCTGCTCCAAAAAAAAATATTATTTTTGCTTGGTTCTCTTAAAATTATGTTCTTAAAGCACTCAAACTCTTACAAAATCTATAAAAAGAGCTATTTTTTCAAATAATTAGATTGCAATTTTTACTTGAAAATAAAAATATTCAATATACATATATATAATATAAAACTGTAAGGCGGAGCACCTTCACGTTACAATTAAGAGCTCATACTTAGAGAGTCTCTTAGAAGTGCCTAAGAAACTGTAAAAAAAAATTATTTAAAAAAATGCACCCACCCTAATATACTATAACCGTGATCTCAGGAATAATTTGTACTTAGATACCTAATTATATCCATCAATCTATATTTTAGATATTCAAATATATGAAAAACCAAATTTTTTTTTTACCCACCCTAATGTACCATAAAACGATGATCTCAGGAATAATTTTTACTACATAACCAATTCTATCAATCAATCTACATTATTTTGAATATTAAAATTTATGACTTATACAAATAGTACGCAGAAATTAAAGTAACTCACCTCAATTCACCGCATTTTTGGCACTTCCTGCAAAATAAAACAAATGAACTCTTAAATTTTGAATAAATTGATATATATACACATGAAAGCATTCATTTATTTTGCAACAATTAATAATAGTATTCAACTTTAATTAAAATTGGCATAGTAAATATGTGGTCACGTACCTATGACACGTTATGACACATACATAAATACATACATAGACAGTGGTATCTTTCTTCTTCGAGTGCAAGTATGAATCACTTTATGAATAATCAGAAAGTCCAGCAGACTCCGTTTACCCCATCCAGCGCAGCACGCGCATATTTTGCTAATGTATTTTTCGGCAACGTGCTGAGCATCTCGACACTTATTGCATACTGCAAGGGGCAGAAGGCAGCGCACAAGGAAAAAATTAGAAATAAACAAATCCAACGTCAACGCCCGCACTCACACACACACACACTGTCTCTGTGCGCATACAAATAACTGTGGACTCAAGAACGATCGACGTCAACTGTCGCTCCATCATTTTGTCATGGCAACATCCGTTTCAAATTGACCATTTGCGACGGTAAAAGCCAACAAAAAATCGACTAAAAGTGGAAAATGGTACAAAAATGTGAAAAATTGTCTAAGAAAAAATTGCAGAACACTATTGGGAAGCAACGGGGAGCGCCGAAAATAGATTGCATGAAAATAAACTCTAGACACTCGACAACATAGATTGACTTTTGAGAGGGTGCGAGGGGGCGCTGACGTTTGCACGGCGGTCAATGGCGTCAGACAAGCATTGATGCAAACTTGGGGCGCCACGTCTGCACATTCGTCTGGCCAACGTGCGGCATACATGCATACACATGACAATGTGTGCACTTTAACGAGTAACGGTAAATAAATGAACACGAAACAACATGTGAAACAAAAACTGACGAAAAAACTGCGAATCATAAGGCGAGTAAACAAACAGCTCGCAGATAAAGGTGAAGGTACGTTAAGCGAAAAATAGAAACTTTGACGGCGGAAAAAAGACAGTGATATGGAAACTTTATAAGAGTTGCCTGAAAAAGATGCATAAAAATCGCAGTTAAATTTTTATTGCAATTGTAGATGGAAACAACTGTTACTGAGCAGATCGTGGGTTCGCTAAACTAAAATTGAGTGAGCGCCAACGCAACGTTCAAACCGCCTAACAGTATGGAATATTAAATTAAACTTCTTTATATAATGTGAATAGTAGAATTTTGGACTGACACATAGTTCCTTCCCAAACGCTTTAGCGAATTAATTTCTAGCTGCAAGCTTCCCTCCTAACTTCGCCCCATCCATGATAAAGCTCATTACATCTTTTCTCCAGCGACTTCTCGTCATACATACATATTCTCCATGTTGGCATGTGAGCACAGAAAAAAACCGCCGCTAGTGATCTCTTCGACGCAAGTTAAAAGGAATGCAGTTGAAGGAGGATGTAATTTATGTGTTTATTTTTTCGCGCGATATATCAGTTTCCTTGAGCCTTAGAGCACAATTCGCAGCAATGCACCTGCCCGTAAGACCCACAGATGCTATTTTTAAAATGATATTAAGAGCTATTGCTATTGAGCTCCATTCAATCTTCTTAGCAAGCGTAGCCTTTTCCAGCGACCTCCACCATAAAATATTACCACTATTGATGAGAGATTCCACCTTTTCTCTAAAGCTCATCTAAAGCAATTTGATGCAACCGATACCTTCCTCACACTCTCCTCAATATTTGGCCCCCATGAAAGCTATATGTCAAAGATAAACCTCAGATACTCCCCTTTATCAACAGGTTTAAGACGTGAACCTCCGAAAGAGGGAAGATACACGTTTAGGATCTTATACCTTCTAACAAATAAAACCAGTTTTACTTGGGTTGATGCCTTCGCCCTGTTGGATATCGCATTCAGCTAACCGTCCGTTAGTTCTTAGACGGTATTTATACATGTTCCTTTTACCATAAAAACAGCTATCTGCGTAGGATATCATCCGACTGCCTCGTTCCTCAAATACTTTAAGTACTATAGTTCACGATCAGGATCGAAATCAGTGGGAAGAGTACCGCACATTGCCCCTATTATCCTATCGTTTCGTCTTTGCACTATCCCACTCTGTTACGGCGGTTCTGTCGCAAAGCAGACTATATATGAGGCGCTTGGCTTCGATTCCATCTCAAACCTTTCGAGGACTGTAAACGCCGCCAACGGCCTCAGATTATTGAAGGCCCCTCGATAATGACACAAAATTGTGCAAGCCAGTTTCGATGGACTTGTGTTTGATATAGTCATGCTGGACTCTTACCCCTCGGTATTCTGCTCCTAATTTACAGTCTCTTCAACATATTCAATAGAAATGAGTATGGGCTAACGGGCATGAAATCGTAGTATCATCGTGAGAGCTCTTTACGTCCCTCGGTATAAACGCAACTTTAACCAGTCCCCTGGTCACAGGAAGATGGCCTTAGTTCGCTTAGCTAGGTGCTAGAATTATGTAGCTCCTTCAAAACTAGACTCACAAATGAACTTAACACTATATAATATTAATTAGGCTAACTTATGTTCTGCAAGATCCGTGACTTCCTCATGAAATGGTTTTACTGATTTTATATTATCTGCTGTTTATTTTAATCCATTTATTTATATTTAAATATTTTTCACGAGTTTATTTGCGCTGTCATCGTCATGTTACGGTACTTGATGACGAGGAAAACTTTGTAAGCAATTTTCCTTCCGTTGATATTACAAACCGTGATTTTCGCTATGAGCGTCGAAACGTAAATTTATGGCAAACAAAACTCATTAATTCAGAAATTCACGAAATTGTTCGGAATGAAATTTACCACAGAAACTCTGCCAAAAGCAATAAAAATATGCAGCGGGAATGGTAATAAACCAAACTGACATTGCGAAGAAAATCAATGAAACGAAAAAGCTCGCGAACTGTATATGGATTAAAAACAATATAATAAGCTGGAAAATTTAAGAGGGAGAGAGAGAGAGAGAGAGTGATACCCGAATTAGATAGATACATATTTAAGCTATTATCAATATATTTGTTAGACTTTACCAAAATAAACGGGTGAGAAAGGTCATGGTTTCAAAAAAAACCAACTGCTAAAAGTGCCGCATCCGCTATAAAAAGAGATGATTCATAAACAAACTAGACTCATCATATTTGCATAGAACCAGCAAACAGCTATCGTAAACCCAGTTCATATTCCAAATTCCACAGGAAATGGATGAGCACGTAACAAAAAATTCGAAAAGTATTAAATTCGCATTACTCATTTCAACTATTCAACTTTCAAAATGTGCTTCACTGGCGCCACCGAAATAAGTACCTGCCGAGAGTTTACGACTGCCGCTTTTATTCACAGCTTTTAATTGATTTTTAATGCAAGTTCTGGACTTTTGCGGCTCCAACGAAAATAAAAGCAGCAAATCATTAAGTGGGCAGATAACCAGTTGAAAGCAAAGAGGCAGGTTGTTACACTCAACCATTCAGGCAGTCATCACAGCGCAGAGAAAGAGTGAAATCAAGGCGAGACGAAGATACTTCACTTGCACAAAACATGAATTGTCGATAAGTTTATTAAAACACTATAAGAAGGACATCTCATCTCTGGCGGAGAGCAAAGATATACTTGCTATTGCACAACTTTATTTACATACGCAAGAAACGCAGCCGAGCACCTGCAGTGCGGCAGTCGCTGGTTTATTGTCAACTTCTGGCTATTCGCCCCATTTTTAACTTTGTTTGTTGTAAATTGTCGCCTCGTCGCCTTTTAAGTGCAAATTTTATTAATGATTTCGTTGCACATTTTGCAGAACAACTTTTTGTTATTCAAACTTTTATTAATTTAATGCACTTTGCCGCTCACCAGCCAGCTCTTTACCGCTCTCCAACGCCAGCTTCAGTTTTCGTCATGCCCCATCTCATATTCGCCTTTGTCGCGCATTACCGATTCAACACTCAGCAAACGCTGCTTACTTTTTTCTCGCTGCCATATTACAGCGCAGAAAGTTTTAAATAATACTCTGCATACATATTTTTAGGCGTTGAAAGTTTCACCTTTGACCTGATTTCGGCAACGGTAATGACTTCGTCGGCACAATTGAGCTTAATTACCCGATGACATAGAGATGTCTACAAAACTAAACTTTTATCTCCTAAACACACACAAACAATTAAATAATTTTACATACATTTAGGCGCACTGGCCCGGAAAACTGTTTTCAAAGTATTAGGTCAACTGGTGTTAGGTAAAGTTTTCGAAAAATGGTTAGGTGGAGTAAAAGTATACTGCAGTAAAAATATGTAGAAATACATGTAGTTCTAAATTTTGACCAGAAGATTTTGATTGAAGGTAATTCTATAAATATTTTGTCCAAAGTTGTATTTTTATACTTTCGCAACATGCTTGAACAGAGAGTACAATAGTTCCACCTTGGTTGTGGTTATCACCTAAAAGTAATCAAGTTAGATGTATGGTTATATACATATATGTATATGTACAATGTAACAAAAGGGTCTCAGAAATTGTAAATAAAACACTAAATATTTAATTATTCATGAATATTTATTTTTTTAATCCCCACCATATGTTATACACTTATGCCAACGATCTTTTCGGTCCTCGGAACACTTTTAAAAAGCACTTTTTGGGATGGCTTTCAGCTGCTTCAGCGAATTTTGTTTTATCTCTTCGACTCTTCAATCTTCAATTAGGTTCCACGGAGCGGCAATTTCAGCTTGGGAAACAAGAAGCCAAATCTGATGAATACGATGGTTGATCGACCGTATTCATTGCTTTTTTGGCTTTAAATTTCAGCCACTATTATGGCTCGATGCGATGGTCCATTATCACAGAGTAAAATCTATGAATTGTTCTTCCACAATTCTGGCCGCTTCCGACGGGTGTTCTTATACAAACGCCTCAGGACAGCCGAATATCCAAAAAAAAAACAATCAAAAAAAAAAAACAATGATCATCACCTTGATTTTTTGGCATGGATTTTTTGGTTTCTGCTCATTTTTTCTCTCCATTCCGATGATTGTTGACTTGTTTGCATGCCAAACTCATAAACCAATGTCTCATTGGCAGCGATAATGCTCTCCTTGAATGTGGGATCGGAATTCACACATTCAAGCTTGTCCAAAGAGACATGAAAAATACAGCTTTATCACGGCGAGTCGCACAAGAATGCGTTTCATACCCAATAAATGCACCAAAATTATTCGAACGGCCTCGCGAGAGATTTCGAGCTCTCTTGCCATCTCTCTAACACTTGCCACACGATTTTCAAGCACGATATCCGTCACTTATTTAGTATTTTCATCAGTAATGGCCGAAAATTATTTTAATCGGCCCAAAACTATTCAAGCCCCCAAATACCGAATAAGTGGACCACAGTTTTTATTGCCAACTTTTTATCAAAAATATCGGTCAATGTGTGAGTTATATGTTTCAAATTAGGAAAGAATTATTTCCTTTTAAAAAGTGGATTAAATCAGATCAATAAATCTCTTAGCCCCCATATATCTAATAGAAAGATTTCCGAACCTCCGACTGACTTTATATCACAAATATCGACGAATACGTAAGTTTGAGTTGTGGCACTCCTTTAGTTTGAGTGGTGATACCCGAACTAAGCTCTTCCTTACTCGAATAGTTAGCTTTCCATTCAATAATTTCCTTGTAACATGTTATATGAATTTATTACAGAACCATCTCATAAATTCCAAAATTAATGCAATTTCTCTTGTTTCAGAAGTACCGGGAAAGGATCCAGCTATTTCCGGCATAAAATCACGTTATCGTGTTGGTGACATAGTTCGTGGCAATTGCACGTCGCGACATTCCAAGCCTGCAGCAAATCTAACCTGGACCATTAATGGACGAGAGGTGGGTGTATGTTTAGTCTCAAATTTAAAAAAATTTACACAAAAATCATAAAATGACAAATAAAAAATACCCGCTATAATTAGCCACAAATAAAATGATACCTAGAAAACTACCTTAGCAATCTACTACAGATATAATAACCGGTATAATTTGCCATAAATTATCGGTTATCCCACTGATATACCCAATAGTTAATAGGAAATAATATCGGTTACTATATTTGCTCTTACTTTGGTACCACATAACTCCACGACCTTCGATCTGTCTGTTCAATTTTCAGAGTATCTTAGCACTTAATCCAAAAACACAGTTTTACGGAGAGCATGGCTAGAAGCACTTCATATGTATATCCTTTAAAAGGACATCATTTCAGCATATTTCGGTGTTGAAAATAGTTTTCAGTACTTTCATCAAAATATTTAAACAAATTTCGGAAAGAGATATACTATTTCATATAAGCTTGAAATAGAAAATAATATTGCATAAATCTTTCTAATTTGGCAACAAATCTGTGCGCTCAATTAAATTTTGTTTACCTACCGCCTTTTGGGGGCTGTTTACTCATATTTAAATACTTGAGCACACAAATTTTAATTACATGCATTTCGAAAGTCCCAAAATATGTTAACTTTACTAAAAATTAAATACAAAATGCGCATAATTAATGGCGTGTGCGATTGTCGGGGTGCAAAGTGGCAGGCAATCAACGTTTCGAACTTAATACGAACGCTTTGTTAAACAGTTATAAATAACTAAATATTCGAATTGGTTTGTAGTGGCACATTTACACACTCAAATTGCAGCAAACTATGTGGAAAATTCTGGAAAATTTAAATTAAATACTACACACGTGCACACACACACAGATGCTCATGCTCCTTAATGTACAAGGACGCTGCCGCATAATTGTTTAATGGTGATTTGTGGTAGTTAAAAGCAAAAGTTTCGGAGAATATTATGTACACCTAGTATGTAGTGATTGTTTTTGTTTGTGTTGCATGAAAATTTCGGTGCTCAAAAGTTTCCGCCGGTGCAAGTAGCAGCTGCATGTAGTGACTTCTTTCGGCTAATTTGCGAAATCTGGCTCCACTGCCTGAATGTAAATATATGCAAAATGCCGCAGCGCAACAGAACACACGTAACCGACTCCGTGTGCACCAGCGTAGAGGCATGGGCATGATGGTTACACCGCTGACACGCCTTAATGTTCCGGCCGGACATTAAGCATAATTACAGGCACATGATGTATGTAATAGTGGCGATGGCAGCAACAACAAAAACAACAATGTGCCAGCAACGCAAACTGCAGCCGACTGTAGCGAGCAGTTTAGACGCCACCACTGTTGCATACAACACGTAGTGCGACCGCAGCAAACATGTCACAACAATTTTAACATACGCCACATAAGCACACGCTCACTTGCGCGCAGCAGCAGCCATGTGTGTGGCGCAAAACTCTTCACATGTAAAACACATTACCGCAAGCCCGCATGGTAGCAGGCAACAGTTGCCGTGCGCCTGACAAAACTTTGGCTGCAACTAACTGTGCTGCCCATCACACGCACACACACACCCACACAATCACAAACGAATGCATCCCCTTGCATTAGCAGCATTATTTTCGTAGCGCAGCTGCACATAATTTTTCCCTCGGCCACTACTTGCGCCGCGCCGCACACTGCTTTCGCATCTGCCGGTCCATAAAGCACACCTTCGCTTCGTCGCAAGACCGCAAATTTTCACTGAAGCTCACATGACTGTCAGCTGCCGGCCTTTTGCTTGCGCGTGGGTGTTTCACGTATGGCGTGTCCTCGAGTGGGAACGACACAGTAGTAGCTGTCCCTGAAAACTCAGAGCTGTGCTTGCGCTAACTTGTCGTAATTGGAGCCTACAGAGAATTAAAAGGATTTGCAAAGCAAAGGTGGTCAGAGCGCAAGTTCAGCAGGCTTTATTGTTTTTCACATGTTGGCAGTTTCAGAACTCTAAAGTTACGTTTTTCAAAACTGTTTCTGGTAATAATTGATTAATAAGGGAATATGCGTAGAGAGGAATCAATGTTTAGTCAAGGTATAAAATTTGAACAGGTCCATTGATACAATTTGTTCCCTATATTAACTTATTCGATAACTGAAGACAAGTGCTGAACCACGAAGGCCGCTTTAGGACTCACAAAATCTGGGTACGTATATAAGAAAGAGTAGGCAGTTAGAAGAACTGGCATGCCAAGTTCCTAATAGGGGGTATAATCTCCACAGGTTTAAATATGCAATCAACCGTCTTAGAGATAAACTCAGACTACTGCCACTTACACAACATGGGCCTTGACTTTATCAATATGCTGGGTCTAGGTGGGTCATTGTGATTTAGAAGAGGTCACAATAGAACTAAGTTCACGGTGCATTCCTCGTTTATCAATCAAAGAAGGAGTCCAAATAGGGTAACGCTGAAATTCTTTCCTCCTGTAATTGCAGACCGAAAACTGCGTTACAGAGTCTACTCCTGGCAGATGTTTCTTCGCCCACATACTTACGGAGGATACAAGGACTGGGAGAAGTCGTTGAGAAGTGACTCATTAAGCTTTTTAACGAATGGCTCGAAACTAGGATGGGAAAGTTGGAGAGGGAATCTTCTGTAAAGAACTCTCCCTTAAGCTTAGCTTTAGGCTACCGTACTACTAAAGTGTTTAACTGGCATTAAGATATAAAGATAGCAGTAGATTTACTGCTCTGCAGTACGGAGCGCCGATATAAGCATTGAGCTCACGAACTGTGCGCTCAAAGTTAGTAAAGAAATAGCATCATACTACTTCATCATTAGACTCGTTTGGGTTCCTGGTCATAGCGGAATCAATGGTAACTGCAAAGTTGATGAGTTAGCAAAACGGGGTACCCTTACCCTGCTCACTTCGAAGAGGAAACGAGTTGGATATTCGTAGTTATTGCACGCTCTAGCACTGGATTTATGAACTAATGTGCAATGACCAGCTGCTGTACGACTGCGAGGCCTTCTAAGCTAGAGCAGAATACAGGAGATCTACGGAACTGCTTGCCCTTAGCAAAGTTCTTCTTGTAGCTTTCGTAGGAGTTCTTACTGGACATTGACCAATGAGCATTTATGCTGCAAGTCTAAAAATTCATTCGGACGCACATTGTCTAAGTTGTATCGAAAAAGGTTACAGGCTCTTTCTCCTTTAGTATACAGCATTAGCAAGAATGAGACTGAAACATTTCGGCTGTCATACCTAAGGAGAAACGAGCCGAAACTGACATTAGCTGCCTCTACAAATTTGTGATCAGCTTAAAACGATTTATCGATTTATGAGGGACTTTATGACAAAGTTTTATTGGAGTTCTAGGTATCACAACAGACCGGTTTTGGAAGCTGCCCTTTGATTTGAGATCCCGTTTTTATAATAGGCCATTTAACCTAACCTAACCTAGTACAACCTTTTTTATTGTTCTTGTGAAATTTGACAAGTTTTGTGGAACGCGACAAGTTTTTCTGGCGGTTTTTACCATAAAAAACTGAAAAACTTTAGACTCATCCGGCTCGTCCGTCCACCTCTGATCTCTCTGTTCTTCGATTCAACCCATTTTAGTTAATATTGTGGGTATGAAGACCGAAGCTTGAAACATGTGTTTGAAAAATCGGATTAAGTATTGGTAATCTTGTATTGGCTCAAGATTTGTAATGAAATACATGAAAATGTATTTTTGTTTTCTTTTTTGTAATTTCAGATCAAATTTGAATAGATTTACTACACAGATTTACATTATTATTTGCACATAAAGAAACCCGATATTTCAGTAACATATTTGATAAGCCTAATACACTCGAAATTCAGATGTGACCTGGCTTCCTGTGTGGCACAGTCAACTTCGGAAATAAACCCACTTTTTCACATTGTGTCTTGGTGGTTATTTCAACATACACCGTCTGGTAGACACACAATGAAATGTTTTTTTTAGAAAAAAGAATCATACAGCTTGATTGAAAAAATCTGTTACAATCGATGGCAATATGTAGACAACAAAATTTTTAATGCGAGCACTTGTATTTAACAATAAATAGGAGAAAAGAACAATTCAGTTATAAACTCTCCGCCCTTTTTCCGCTTTTTACAAAACGCGCACGGAACAGCTTCCCACAGGAAAATAAATTTCCTCAACTAGTAGCCATATTTTATATTTGTTTGGCACTAAAAACTTCCGCTAAATCCCATTGGACACCCACAGTTGCACAGCCACGCACTCCACTTATATTTAAAAGGCCAAACTTTGCATCCATAGATGCGCTCGTGAGCACTGTTTACCTTCGCTCGCAAACTTCTATCCACGACACAAGCGACACACACATCCACATGTGCACGAATCGCATAAAGCCAAACTTGGAAGTGCATTGAATTTGGTCACCACATTTCGCCTCGCCACACCGCAAGTGCGGGCGTTGTAAGCACGCCCTGAGCGCGCGGCCCACACCTGCACGCTTATCTTGCTTGCTAATAATTTAGTTTTACTGTCGCCCCGGTGTGGTCTGTTTATTTAAAGTTTTTCGGTGATTGTTATTCTTGGTGAATATCTCGAAAAAACCGCAAACGTAATAAGCCATTGCCGAAAATGTTGGTCGTTGATATGTTTATTCTTTTAAATATTCGAAAATAGTGCAGGACCAACTTTCAGGCGCTATTTCATTTTGCTTCGGCGTTACTTGTAGCCGAAGCCGCATTGTTTCTCGTTGCACGTGCGTTCTCTATTTTACTATTCCCTACGTAAGTATGTATGTGGCATATAGTAGATTCATTACATACAAATACGATTACATAACGACTATTGCATGCGCCTTTGCCATTACCGTTATAGTACAAATTGTCATAAATCTGCAGTTATGTGCTTGAATTTTCATTTCATTCTGCCGAAGCAAAATTGTAAAAGTTCTGCAAATTATGGAGACGATTTTCGGCAATAACAGTTACTTTTTTGTACTGTTAACATACAAACGAACTAGCAAACTGACAATTTAATGACAGTTGAAAAGTAATTTACGAGAATAATTTAATTTTCCTTGAGTCATGCCAGAATTGGCACGATAAGGGAAGAGCGGAAATATTTTTAATTTCTGCTGGAATTTGAGGTTATGGCACAATTAATAGCAACAAACTCCTGCCTTATGATCTCAACCTCAAATGAATTTCCGGTAAATTCTTGAAGAAGCATAAACAAGTATGCAAAGTGCTGACAAGCCTTGAACTCGGCATGCGATTTTTTATGGATTGGAGAAAAGCTTGAGTTTTTTCTACACTTGAACATTTACAAAGATTCTAAAAACAAACAAAAAATTAATTTCTATTTATTGAAGCTCTTCACAAATAAAAAGATTTTCGTACAAAAAATTGTTTTTGATCGAACTGTTTGTATGACAGCTATAAGCTATAGTGGACCGATCTAAATAATTCGTTCGGAGATTGCTGTCAATAGATCCACTTTGAATGGCGTTTAGTGTCTGTTGGAAATGGTTGCGTCCGAAATGTGGTCGGTTTATTGTTCAAGTTCAAGTTCGACGTCTTGGAGAAAGGTTTAACTGATGTTCCTAGAAGGCGGCTCCGCTTCAAACAGTTGACAGTAGATATAGTATCTGTGAAAACACCCAAGCAGAAATTTCTTGGAGAGAAGAATGTTATGCCCTTTTACGGTAACTATGTTACATGATATTCTGTTATAGTGCACAACACGGCATTCTGGCAGGTCTTTTGTAGGAGGAAGCAGCGAAAGCCGGAGTGCGGAACTTTAATCCGCTAAACCTAACCTACCCCCAACTCAAGTCTGTCCCACGGAACCACCAGATAAGGTATTACTTCATGGGAGTGACAATACATTTTACGTCTCCTCTATAGCACGGAGGGTCTGACGCCTGTTCTGCTGTAACTGTCTTCATTTAGTTTTGATGGGAGTTTCCGCTTAGCGAACAGCTTTCCACTTGTCAGAGGACTGACACATAAATGCTGTCATATGCAAGTCTGTAACTTCTCATCTGCGTTCTGTTGCATCTAGGCGATATAATTGATGACAGGCCGTCCGATTGCCCTGTATGTTGCCAACAATGTCTTTTTGTCTTTGCCCCAATGTTGTGGTCGAGTCTGTACTCCTTCATCCAGTTCGTAAATAAGATGGCCGTAAATTTGGCGGAGGAGAGTGTTAGGCTCCTTGCAGTGAAGAAAAAGTTTTAGAAGATATGTCTTCTTAGTTTAGATTGTTAACGTCAAAATAGTACAGATAATTGACGACCGCTCAGATTGTTCATGGTCCACCACTTTAGACCTGGAGGGAGAGTAGTTTGTTCGGTGACCTCACATAGAGTTTTGTGGTGAGCTTTCGATAAGTCCAACGCTACGGGGATGGTCCTCTCTCAGGGCTGTTTCTGTTTAAGGCTACAAGCTATCTGGGTGCTAAAAGCTGTGGTGGTGTTCGGCTAGGCCCAGATGATGTGAGAAGGTCGAGAGTAGCAAGGTCTCAAGAGTTTTCACTACTGGGAAAATGGGAGTTTTCGGGTGATAAGTCTTCCTTAGGTGGTCAGTAATTAATTGGGAACCTTACCCCCATCGAGTAAAAGTGTTTCAACATTAGCATATTTATTTCGTCTGAGCCGATGGATTTTGATGACAAGTACACGGATATGTCTAAATCGACTTACCTCGTTACGCTGATCATTTATATATTTACTCTATAAGGTCCATGAAAGTTTTCTTTCAGTGTTACAAACTTCGTGGCAAACTTAATATACTCTGTTCAAGATAAAATCGTGCTTTCAATGACGTGCCTAACCAAACCCTGAATTCTTTCATTTTCAGTTCTGTTATGAGCCGTAAATACAGAAAAATGTAGAAGGCTTCGCTAAGTGAACTTAAAAGTATGCACATACTTGTTGAACTAAGAAACACAGCACGAAGCATAGTTTGCATTTATATAAATCAATATTTTTTTTTTTACTTTCAGACCAACCCCTCTCATATACGCCATCACAAACCCATGCGAGAGGCGCGCGAACTGGAAACAGCCGTTTCGGGCATACACTTCGTGATCACACCACAGCATTTTAGCGCAGGAAAATTGAAGGTAAGGAGAGAAATGATGAAACATCTCAAAAACGTCAAAGCACCCAACCAAAGTGGAATTTCCCGTTCGCTGTCTCGTCTGCCAAACTAGTAAACGCCATTTTCGCCCAAAAGAGACGAGTGCGCACACATACATACAAGTATTTTATAGCAATAATGTCAGCAAATGACTCACAAGTCATTCAAGTCACAGCAGCCACGAACTCGTGGAATGTCCGTTAGCCGAGAACAAGCGCCGCTAATTAAGCTATTAAGCGATAAACAAAAACTTCAAACGGCAGTTGAGCAACAGCAGCACGGCGTATAATTGAAATGCCCACAAACAGATAGTGGCAGCTGAAATTGCGTTGCGCCTGCAACAAAAAAAAAGCCTCGACGAACTAATCTAAACGTAGGAAGACGAGCAGCGCGTTGCAAGAAAAACAGTCCGACGCGTAGTCACGGTCAATTTTTATGAGGTCACGTTGCTGTTTAACCGCCCAACAACAATAATAGCATACTTTAAGTGGCAACAAAGTACCGTTGGCCTTATTGCGGAGGCGTTGAAAGGGTGTGCACGAGCGCGAAACAAACGACCATAAAAGCATATAAACAATTTAATGTTCCTTCTACTTAATTGGCCGCAATGAATATGCGTCCGTTATGTTGCAGAAGCACATATTTTGCTCGGACGACTGCTACATAGTTGTTGCGAGGCGCCACGCGCACACACGAGCCATTTAAGCCACTTGATGCGATTTAATTGTTTCTTTTCCGCAGTTGCGTGTTCTGTCGCTTTCCAAAAAAAAAAATGCAGCGAGCAAAGAGCGGTTGTGCGTGTGTCTGTTGTCATGCTCCGCTTTGGATTGCCTTCGCCGCATGGCAAGTCACCCGCTGTTCATAATGCTCGAATGGTTTATTGCTTGCGTGCGCCATTCGTATTCGCCCGGCCAACCAAGGAGTCAAAAACGCAGCAAAATGTGTGCTTAGGCTTTGAAAAAAGCGAACAAATAGCGTTGCAACAGCTGCGTGGCAACAGCGTCGTGGCAAGTGCAGCGCTGGCCGAGCGTTAAGCTCGTTTGTAGTCGTATAATAAAGCACACATTCGGCACAAATGTGTAATTGCTTTTTATGGCACAACGGAGTCAAACAAAGTACTTGTGGTGGAAAGAAAGTAGAAGAGAGAGAAAAAATAGCACTGTTTTCACTTTAAACCAACGCTGGATGAAGTCATGTGTAGAAGTCCACGCAAGTGAGAATTCTTTTACATACTAAAGCAGCTCACGACTTTCGGTTTTAGACGTATCACCCACTTTCCTCTGGTAGCCGTTTGAAGGCGAGCTAAAGTGAGAAGGCGAAACATCCCTCTCCAGAATTACGCGCTCTGTAAAAAACATACCCAATGAAAGGATCACAACAACCTCAGATGGCGGCCCGTGCAAACGTGTTAAGGATTACGATTTAGGAGCATGCACCTTGAATGTCCGGGCTTCTGGTTGATGTCCTAGTAAGGATCTATCGATCCTGAATATTTTCATATGAAAAGCTCTGTCGTGATCGGAAGAACTCATAATCAACATTGTCACAAGCCTTTGAAAATGATCATAAAAATCATTAACTAAGGTATAAATAACTTTAGTATCTATGCACTCTCGGATCTTGTTCATCAGCGGCTTTTTTCTGTCCACATATCAGAAAACAATAAAATGTTAATCGCTGACACTGAGTCCGGTTTCGAATCAACTTTTACAAATTGAATAAATTCGAATTCTGTAAAAAAAAATATTTCGCTATAAAACCAAGTTCCTGGGAGTAGTTTTGGACAGCAAACTGTTGTGGAAACTCAATGTGGAGGAGAGGGTGAAAAAGGCCAGAAAGGCTCTCAGCGTATGTTAGAAACTAGTAGAGTCAACTTGGAGCCCATTACCTGTCCATACATATAGATGTTACACAGCGGTAGTCCAGTCAATCTTCCCTAGCGCCGCCAATCTTCGGACATGGGTCGACAGGCAAAGGGACAGTGGATAATATAAATCACCTACACTCACGCTTTATCTGAAATAAAAGGTAGCAAGTCACGCTAAAAGACTGTGGATGGCGCAGGGGCAAGCGACTCACTAGCAGAACTCTTAACATATACAAAGGTGTCACCCGCTTCACTACCGAAGCAGTTCATAAAATACGCAAATTTTTAAAAACGATACCAAATTTCCGAAAGTGCTATCACACGGTTCAGGGTGAGATGGAATGCCTTAGTAGCAAGCACGATCGTCACGATCATGTGCAAGGAGCTGAAGGAAAACCAGCAGTCTTTCTACTCACACAGTCTCAAAAAGACTGCAAGACGGATGTTGGCTTAGTCACAGGTCAGAACTTACAGGCAACACATGTGAAGCCTATGGGCATTATCAACAATGATATATGTAGAAAGTGCAGTGAAGTAGGCATGAGATCGACGCTACAACACTTCCTCAGCTTATGTGTGGCCTTATCCAGAACTCGGCTTAGATATCTAGGAGCTTAGCAGTTCAAGGCATGAGATGAAGTATCAGAATTAGCTATGAAGTCTCTATTAAACTTCGCAAAAAGCGTTGACGACCTGCAAGACGTATACTTCAGCTCGTATTAATGAACCTCCAGGTTTTATTACAAAGAAACTGGAGGTTTATGTGTAGCCTAACAGACAGCCAGTCTCTTATATCAAAAAGTCCATGCTTAGATTTTATATTTTTATTGTCATCCGTTTTATCTAATTAATTAAAAAAAAACTCTACACTTTCCAGATACGCTGCACTGCACACATACACGATGTCTACTGGAAATCGACAGAGAAATCGATTGAAGAGGAACGCCACAAACACAACATCAACTCGGTTAATACATTTTCAGATGATTACTTTGATTCGGAGGACGAGCAACTGATAGATCGATCAGACACATATACGACGCATATAAAAGGTAAGTGCGAACGGAAGGCAAGTGGTGTTGCGAGACACGATTACAGGCTGTCAATAAGAGATCATTCCCACACTATACAAATAACAGTTATAAAAGCTGTATGCTAAGGTTTGAGCAGAAATAAACAATATTTGTGTAATAATTGTCAAGCTAAAAAGCCAAGCCACTGGCCAGCTGCATATAGTCACTTTATTTGATAATAGTTATGTCAGTTTAAAATGTTAGAAAAGGACGGCAATATTCATATACACACACATTTACTGCTCAACATTTAAGTAAAATTATGTCCACATGTGGATAAAAATGACATTACCTTTAAGCGCAAACAAAGATTTCCTAGAAAATGAACAGCAAGCTAAGAAGCAAAACTTCAAGGGGGCTACCACATATTAAAATCAGAAATATACATATTAAATTATATGCAAAAGAAGTGCAATTTCGGCGCTTTCCTCCAATACAATGTTTGCCAAAAAAGAACAACAAAATGGAAGTAGGTTGACTCACTCATACAGGTATAGAAGTGTAGTACATAGGTAAGCAATGTGTGTACACTTGCTCATAAAGGAGATGAAATTTGTTAGGAATAAGTATGAATAAGTAGGGAAAAATATTACCGAACTCAAAAAGCCAGCAGTGACGTGTGCAACAAGGTAAGTAAAGCTGAAACACAAAAAAGGGGAGAGAAAGTCCAAAAAGCGAGTTGCGAAATGTAGAACAAGTGCAATGAAAACTGTTGCAAGTTTGCAGCCCTCCTTGCAACTCACCTGCTGCTTATGAATTTACACAAATACACATGTATGTATGTATATTTCATAGCAATTGATTCACTAAAAGTTTTTCATATGCACACACGAGCGTGCATTTATCAAATTGTTAAGTATGTCATGAAATATTTTATGTCAACTAACTGGCGCTGTTTAGAATTATGATGATTTGAATATGGCTTGCAATGGCAAAAAGAAATGATGGAGCATATATAGTACACACACTCATCATACATAAAGCACATTTTTGGATGTGTCTAACGGGAAAGTGTCAACTAAGCGCATTCACAAACAGATGGCCACATACGACAGCTTGGAATTTATAAATACTTACGGAAGAGTAGAGTTTTGGTCCTACTTTAATGGCTTCGGAAGAATTAGATGGGCAGGTTTCACTCAATTTGAAAAGTTAAAGAACTGCAGTAGATTTAATAATTCTCAATGGAATTACATATTTTTTGGGAAATAAAATGCAAAATGTTTTTCAATTTTAGGGCGTTATGCATTCAAAGCAAGAATTTTATTTTCGCAAACGAAAATTACTCTCGCCCCGTTGCGTATTCTCGTTCAAAATGAATAGCTTGTAACGCAAGCCTACAACAAAGCGATGAAACTAGTTGTTGAGGAAAATAATATTCTTATTTTATATAGCAGATGAATGTCACACTATACAACTGCAATTTCTAGCTCAAACTAAGCCTCTTGTTCAGGCTATACAACGAGTTTTATTCCATGCAATGCAGCCGTAACTTTGTTTCTGTTTGAATAGAACTAGACTATAACCTAGGTAAGGTTAGGTTAGATGGCTGAACGAAGATCACACATGTACTATTACTTGTAACCCTTTGTGCGGCCAAAGAAAAGGAGAACTTTTGAGTTCGAACTTATAAATTAGCAAAACCCTTAGTAACTTAGTTTCCGCCCGCTCGGTGGGATGCCAGACGTTATGCGTTACCAAGTATTTAAATCATGACCTCTCAAACGCGGGGCAGTCAAGAAGAGTTGAGTTGTTTCCACCTCATCTTTTTCCACACAGCTTTTGCAGATGGCATATGGTAGGATTCCCAGCCTTACTGCGTGGACGCCAACAGGATAATAGCCTGTTAAAAGACCCAAAACTGGGGACGGGCTAGCCTTACTGAAGGCAAAGAAATCACAGGATCTATTGTGATCAATCTTGGTCCAAAAAGCTTTCGCAACAACGAGCGATGGTGGCCCAGCACTGGCCAAGCTTTCGCACCCATAGTAATTCCTTTTTTTGCTAGTTCATCAGCTTTACAGTTTCTCGCGATTCCGCTGAGACCTGGCCCCCATACCAGTCTTATCACAAAGATACTTGATGGTATTGATAGCGAGGTTAAGCACTCTTTGACCAGCCTTGAACACACTTTTAATTAGTTCAATGCTAGTATCGCCGCTCTGCTATCAGAGGGAAAGGTCACTTTGTTGAAGGAGACTGCACTCCGGAGCACTAAATCTACTGCTACCTTTATGGCTGCAGCCTCGGCCTGGAAGACATTGCAACAGTCCGGAATGAATTCTACCTGCTTTTATAACTTTTGTGCAGGCCAAACTAAACATGTTAGATCAAATTTAGACCAAGTGCCATCTGATCAATTTTGACCCGGACCGACAAAAAAAACATTTCCACTTACTTTAAGAAAAACTTAATAATCAGCTTAAAATAAGCACCTGAGAAATACAAGAATATCAGCTTTTAATCCAATTATCGGTACACTTGTCATAAGCCTCGACTGGGATGGCCTCCAGTACGCGACAGCGAATTTTGGTTTTTAAGTTTATTTGCTAGATTCTCGGACAGTTTGGACGTCAAACTAAACCCAATTTTTGTCACCAGTAATGACGTGTGATATATATGTACATATATAAGATCCTCATCTACGAGTACCTTGTCAAGCATCTCTTTTGCTACCTCTACTCTGTTAGCTCGATTTTGCAAAAGATTCAGATTAGTTCGCGTCCAGTACTAAAACATTTCATACCCAAAACATTAACCAAAACTTGTCGATTCTAAACATATGTTGAGATCCTCTGCAATCTCTCCGATGGCTTCACGAAAATTTTTAAGCACTGTTTCTTTAACTTTTTCGATGTCATCGTCGTTAACAGAGGCGGATGGACGGCTAGCATGCGGTAAGTTTTCGGCGACTTAAAGACCTTCACTAAATGCTTTGGAAACAAAAAATTTTAAACAAACTTATTGTCTTATTGTAAAGTCTTCCCTCAGCGAGAGAAGAAAATTCTTTCTAAGCTTTAAATTCCCCACCCAAGGTTTGAGATTCTCACAAGCTCACGGTAAAAAAGTTGTGGTCACGTTACAAAGACCGTCGGTATAGTATAGTATGAAGGTAGTAGTTCATCAGGTTTTGTGTACTTTGTGATTAAATTCGAAAGCAGCATATTTTCTTTTGTCTCTTCAGTTGCAAGTACATACTTCGGATCTTGTTGCATCCTTCACTGGAATACCAATTAAATTGCACTCTTCATTGTTTGCAGCAAGCAAACACTTCAAGAGCACTCGCACCCACACACACACTGACACTTTACAATTTTACTTATCTGCAATTGGTTATATACTCTTTTGCAGGTGCCGTCTCATCCTTGAATGCCAATGGCGCAACACAACAACATTGTCATTGCCTGTCATTGCTGGTGCGCTGGACGACAGTGGCGCTGGCGGCCTGGCATGCTACGCGATATTTTCACCAATTATGCCGGCAATTGTTTGTTTGGCGTGAAACAATGGCGTCAAAAGGAACAACAATGCAAGCAATCAGAACAACAACAACAGCAGCTACAACAACCATAGTGCATAATAGGACCCAAGCGCGAGCCAAAGGGCAACTATTAAGTGGGACAAGTGCTGACGAGGCAACTTCGAAAGCTGCCGTAATGACAACACAAGCCCGAAAAGCAACAACAACAAGAACAGCAACTGCAGCAGCAGTTGCAGCAATGACAGCTTGCCGCAGCAACTGGGCAGCCGCCGTCGCGCAAACAAAATATCGAACGCGAAATGAAACGACCAGTTCACAATTAATAGAGAGCATAAACGCGCAGCAACAGTTACAGCGCCGGCCTCAACAACACTGGCAGCAGCAACATATAGTTGGCTTTGAAAAAGGGCCAACAACACAAAAGCTGGCACAACAACTACAAAAGCACTCGAGGAAAGGGGCGGCAACACTGCCAACAATGCGAATAGCAATTAAAGCGAAAACAGCTAAAACAGCAACAACAAATGATGCTGTTGCAGCAAAACTGTTACTTGCGCATGCAACGGCAACGGCAACAGCAACATGATTCCATCGTCTTTAGAATACGAGTATATATAGTAGATAAAAACAAAAAAAAAAAAAAAAAATCAAGAAAAAGTGGTGTAGAGTGGACGAGCGAAGCACGACGAACTTCTTTGACACACAAAATTATTCTCTTCGGCATTAGTGATGAGTTCCGCTCGCATTCTCCTAGACTTACCTAAACTACTCTTAAAACCCAACTGAATTTGTGTCGGATGTGTAGTTTAGACATTCATTTACCGAAAATTCCGAAAAACTGACGCCTAAAGCGATTTAAAATTTGAGTTTTTCAGACGAAAACTAAAAAGGCCATAAGCCATTTGACGTTAGCCGCCAGCAGTTTGTGTGCAAGCAATTAATGCACAGGCAACTACCAGCTATAGAACACTAATAACACTAGGCGTGTGCCACACAAAGTTACAAAAGCACACATACACATACATATACAAAAGTTGTAATGAAAAACTATTACACAGGTATATTTACTTAAACACTCATATTACACATGTACACAGTTACGAACGTACATATGTTGTACTTCCAATTATGTAGGCGATCAAACTGCTAATTTTCCCATGCAATAAACCAATAATTTGATTTTGTTTTCAAAATTCAATACAAATATCAATTATAAACGCTTAATTTGCCGACTGGAGTACTTAGGCGTTTACATTTTTTTTGCCCACCACTTAATAGGCCACTAAATAGGCGTTGTTATTGCATGTTTATTGATTACTAAAATTATTTTGTTATGATTTCCAATAATGAATATTAAGGTAAGTACTTAAACTCGTGCAAATATGTACATAAAGAATCAAAAAATAATAACAATAATAAAAGAAAAGAAAAAACAGAAAAGTGTATTATCAGCAAAGAAAGCCACTCAAAACTCCATAAAACAGCTATAAATTACTTTACCGTTATTTATACAAATATACGCCCAATAATATAAAATTAATTTCTGTACTTGTAACCAGTGTGTAAATGTGTGCAGATGTAAGTACTTTGAAAAGAAAATAAGGAAGAAGGTCCTTTACTTCTATATTTTCTATAATTTTCTTTTATATATTTTTTACATTTTCTTTACGAACTAAATAATTTATATCGTCATCTATAATACAAAATAACGTAACATCACTTTTCATATGTTATGAGGCGAGGAAAACCGATATAAAAAAAAACCACTCATATTCAAAGAAAAATTTAGTTTTGGTTATAAAATGGTAATATATTGGTTAAATGTTGGTTATATATTGGTTATTTATTGGTTATATCTGACAGCAAAAGCTGAAAATTTTTGGCTACATATATATATACATATAGTATAACATCATGTAATGAATCGTAAGCAGTAGAAAACTTAATTTCGGTTTTACTGATGATGCTTTGTTTCGCATTTTAGGTGACGATATAAATATTCATTTATTAAAGCCTAACTTTACAACGTTTTGTGTATGCAGTGTGACAAAAAATTACACGGAAATTGTAAATAAAACACAAAATATTGAATTATTTATCATTTTTATTTTGCCGCCTTCAAAGTAATCCCCAACGGATGTAATACACTTATGCCAACGATTTTTCCAGTTCTCGAAATACTTTTCATAAGCACTTTTTGGGATGGCCTTCAGCTCCTTCAGAGATTTTTGTTTTATCTCTTCGATCGACTGAAAACGGGTTTCACGGAGCATTTTCAGTTTGAGGAACAACAAAAATCACACGAAGCTAAATTTAGTGTATATGGTGGTTGATCGCTGGTACACATTGCGTTTATAGCTTTAAATTCCATCACAGTCGTGGCTCAGTGCGATAGTGCATTATCATAGTGTAAAATCCATGAATTGTTCTACCACAATTTTGACCGTTTTCGACGGACGTTCTCACACAAACACCTCAAAACGCCCAAAGAGATCTCGTTATTGGCAGTATGTTGCTCCGGAAGAAATTCAAGATGCACCAAACCACGAATATCGAAAAAAAACACTAGCCATTAGTTTTTATGCGGCTTAATTTTTGAGCGGCTTTGGCGTGTTTGTTTTTTGGTTTCGGGTCGGTTTTTCCCCCCATTCCGATGACTGTTGTCTTGCTTGCATGCTAAACTCATGAACCATATCTCATCGGTAGTTAATGCTCTCCTTGAATGTGGGATCGGAATTCGCACGATCAAGCATGTCCAAAGAGATTTTTTTACGGAGCCGTCCGCGCCGGGTGATATGTCAAGGTGAACTGGAGAATTCGCGGAAGTCTTATGATTTCTTCTGGACAACTAGTCTTTTTTTCATGTGTAGAAAATAATGGGTTTACGATGTGATCCATTTTGGCTGTGGTTAAATCAAGAGCCTTTGTTCCACCTCCGAGTTTTTTCATCACTATTGTATATCCGAATCCCTAGGGTTTTGCTCTGAGCGTTAGCAGGCTTAGCTTTTTTTCGCCGCTTAATACTGTTCGGCTTTCTGAAATGCGGCTTCTCTGCGCCTGGATCTCTTAAGCGATTTGCGAAGGCTAAGACATGTGCGGCTAAGTTGGGTCATATTTTCTGTCCACAAGGAAGCTACTGCTTCATGTTTGCTTTGGGAAGTTTTACTGCTGCAAATTTTTAATAGCTGACAGGGACACACTTTGTAGAGTTCTACAAAACAAATTAAAAAGTCTATCGCGATTCTTCATATATTGTATTGATATATCTTAAAACCTTTTTTAACAATTCCTTCAAAGTTATCCAAAACGCTTTTCGCATTATTTCTTTTCGAAGCCTTGTTTATTTATTTTACTTCACCTAAAAATAATCCAAAGTCCTAATAACTTTCCTTAAACGATTTCGTGGCAAAACCAAGAGAATGAAAATTAAAAAATAAAAAATTAAAAATAAAAAATTAAAAATAGAAAATATTAAAAATATTAAAAATATAAATAAAAAATTAATATTTGTATATGTATAGGCAAGTAAAGATATGTACTTTGTTAAACAACCCTAAGCAGGTTTCCCTTATAAAAAGACGAATAGAGTTCTAGACAACCGAAACAAAAAGAAATTAACGCATAAGCCAAAGAGGAAATCAAAATAAAAACTGAAACAAAAAACATAAACTTAACTAAATAGCAAATATTTTTTTGTAAGTACTGAAGGCTGCAGTTCAATGTAAAAAGCATTATTAAAAATATTTATTATAAAATATTACTATAATTAAATATAATAATTACTTAAAACAGTAGCGCTAATTGTAGATCATTTCGAGATACAAATGTTGTGAAAATAACTTATGCATTTAAAGGCATGATTGTGCGGATGTTAAAGCAAAATCTCGCATTATGATGAATTATAGTATAACTTAAAATATTGGGTAGTCGAAAAAGTATTTTCGTATTTTTTCAATAAATGTCGTTGCAGGCGGATATCTCCAGTGCTACCAATCATATTGTGTCATACTATACAGTGTTGGAAAGATATGATTTAAGCTTCATTTAACAAACAAATAAATAAATTCGGGGAAATTAAAAAAAACTTACAGCTGTTCAAAAATGAGTGAAAATAATGAAGAAATTCGTTATATTAGTTAAGTTTACGGAGCTATATCAGTTCGTGTAGCAAAATAATGATTCGCTCCGTTTAGTTCTGAAAATTCTGAAATTTCGATTTACACTAATAAAAGTTTTACGCTGTTGGAATAATGTCTCCAGCGAAACAATGGCAAAAAGCGGTCGACCAAAATGGTACATGTATTTATTTATTTATTAGTATATATTTAAAAGAGATAAGTTGAAGTTTGATTAGAAATACGAAAAGACTTTTTCGACTACCCATTTGTATAAATTAATATGTAGACACTGTAAACAAATTATACAAAATATATTAAAAATCCGAAAAAAACAAAAATAAACAAATAGATATAATATATAAAATATTAACAAAAGTAAGCTCATCTCGAAAAATATTATAAGGTCGTGCATAGGAAGCAGAAAGCTACTTGCAACCAAACTTTAAATTTAAGCTTTTTGCCTTTCCAATGATAACACGGTTATTTTCACGATTTATTTTTCTAGAGGCTAAAAATTTATTTTTTAGAGGTTAAAAATGTACTTTAGCTAAAACAAATCGCTGTAAATTAACAAAGCAAACTCGCACATTTCTAGATTTTAAGACGCGCACTCAACTTTCAGTTATTTACCAGGTAGTTAGTAGTAAAAAATTAGAGTTTTCTTTATAGAGCGCACCTAGTTATGCCGAACAGAAAAAGACTCAACTATAAAGTATATAGGAAAAAAAAATATATATAAACTTGTAAAGTAAAGTAATATTTAAATAAATATTTGAGATTAAATAAATAACACTTTATTTTGTAAAAAGCCGAAAAAGTTTGAAAAGCGCATACAGTCGTCAAAAAAGTATGGGCTGACAGGCACAAGAGCATTGTGTATAAAACAAGCTTAAATAATGAACTGTATTTAAAAGAAGACCTATATATATATACATACATACATATATTATATAACTGTATAAATATAGCATTAGCATTAATGTATTACTACAAATAAACTGCAAATATGTATTTATGGGAATAATATTTATGTATGGTATATGAAAGCAAATGTTAATCCATTAGCCTCCCGCAGCAAAACACTTAATAAAATTATGAAAAGCGTTAAACCAAAGAGTAAACTGTGTGTTTTCCATTAAAAACATTTTTTCGCGCATTTGTGCAACACAAATGTATAATGATATTTTCCTCGAATAAATGCATACAAATGCTGCCGCAACAACATAAACACAAAAAAAAAAAACAAAAAATTCAACTACATACATACATAAACTTTTTGTGAAAACATGTCTATATTATTATGCCAAACATAATTACAATGTACTATATACCCACACACACACATACAAACATATACGATTACTATACAAATACACACACACGCAAACACACAGTTATTGTGAAAACACTAAAGCAACTGCCAGCGTATGCAGAAAAGTACCGTTAAAAAACGCATAATTATTTGCTGCGTATGTGTGCGTTTCATGCGCGCCGTACACGAGTGAATACGTTATTTTATTAAATGCAAATATTTCAGTTATAATTAAATTAAGTGCTCAAAAAACTGACAAATATTTACAAAAAGCTCCCCGGACGCAAAAATTTACACCGCATAATTATGATTTATCCATAAATAATTAACCCGTTTTCGCCGACATACGTACCCCCCCAGAAAAAAGCATTTAACAATTTGCGTTGAAGTTGAAAAAGTAAAAAAAGTATATATAATAAGAATGAAAAAATTTAAATGAGATTTTAGTAAGCAGCGTTTTCGCGCTAAATATTTAGTTTTAAACAATATTAGTTGCTAAGTTGTATAAACAAGAATGTCTATGGAATACAGCCAAAATGAAAGCAAACAAATGCATGAATAAAGAACTTATAAAAACACTAACAAAACTAAAACGAAATTTTAATGACCATATTTTATTTTAATTGGAATAGACGAAGAAATAATGCGAGCGCATCTGAATAAATAAATGTGGAGTCTAAACTCGCAGAACTTATTTCGAAAAAAAGATTAAAAAGCGTTCATACGAAGACATCGTTGCGTTATTAAAAACACCAGAAAATATTACTGTAGCCAAAAAATAGTAAGACATTTTTCAATTTAAATTTTGCGCTAAAACCCATTCGTCGCAATATTTTTGTTCTGGTTTGGTATGACTGTCAGTGACGTCTGTGCCAAATGTCACATCATAGTTATCATTAGTGCTTAATATAAAAAAAGTCGAAAAAGCACGATTGGCTCCAAATCATCCAATTTTTTTCAAAAACAGCGTCGCATGAACGTCTGAGAAATAATGCTTTTCAACTACTACTATGCCATGAAACGTATTATTAGTAGGGCTGAGTCGTGGATATATACTTACGACCCGGGAACAAACGATCGATCGGCCGAATATAGTGGCAAAGGTGAGTCGTAGCCAAAAAACCCACGTCAAAACAGGCCAAAAATCTAGGTTATGTTGACAGTTTTCTTCGATGATCGAGATGTGGTGCACTCCGAATTCCAAACTGTCAATCAGAAATACTAGTTGAGTGTTAATTGTCTTTTACGCGAAGCTATTCGTAAAATGAGGCTGGAATTACAAGGCGGCAACTCTTAATGTTCGTGCCGAAACCCAGTATTCGCCAGATTTATTTCCGTGTGACTTCTGGCTAATCTACAAACTCAAACGACCGCTGCGGAGAAACCGTTTTGAGTCAATTCACGACATTCACGACAAACCTGAATCGCTACTTGCCTTGACAGTTATTTCGTAAATTGACTTAAAAACTGTTCCTGAAATTCCAAAGAACGTTGGCATACGTGTATTGGGACCAAGTGGAGTTCCTTTGAAAGAGCCGATAAAGTTTTTGAAAAATAATTTAAGAACTTTAAGATTATGAACAAAACCTTACTATTTGTTGCTCATAATAGTACTTTAGCTTCGGCTGCATTGAAGCGATAAAAGCTTCACAGAAGTAAGTTCGCTTGATGACAAAAGCTGATCTTTTTTTACGCAGTCAATTTCACAAATAAACGCTTTACCGTTTTTATGTGTTGACTGAACGCCAATGCAACGATTGCTTTGCAAAATTCTGGTCCGGCAATTTCGATCCTGAAGATGCACCACGTCTTGGAAGGCCTCTTGAAGGTAATGTGGATCAACGAAACGATATCTCAAAAAGGAGGACTAGTTTGCGTATATATGTATAGAATAATAGCCATACAGACGGACATGACTAAACCGATATCTCGGGATTTGTCAAGCACAGTATTGCAATCTGGCAACTCACAACTTTATCGCAAATTTTGTTATTTTTGATGGTATGCATACTCAGAACGTTTTGACATTCGAGCGCTTTTCGCAATGTTAACAGTAACTTAAAATATTCATCTCGTCCAAAAAATTGAACTTAATCGGAAACAGTTTTGAGCTATTATTTTTTACATCTTTCTAGCAGGCAACTGTAAAGATGTTTCAAGACGATCCGAATCCAACAAAAGTTTTTCGCGCACGAAGCATCTTGTATTTAATATCATGAAATAATCATTCTCGAAATGGCGTCGGGTAGATAGGATCTAGCTTGAGTAGCACATTTTTTGAGCTCTTGAACCGTTTAAAAATTTTATAAGGATGACAAAATTAATGTGGTAAATGAAAAAAGACGAAATTTAATTTTTCGGCTAATGTATTTCTTGAAAAAAAGATTTCAAATTTGCATAGTTTTTATTTACCATACATATACTTACAACAAAAGGGATTGTCTTATCTGAGGCTGTTTTCTTCCTTTCGTTAGAAGTGTTTTTTACGAAGCGGTTCCCAAACGCAACCAGCGGAGGCGTGATTCGTCATCTCACTTTAGCTCGCCTTCGAACTGATGTTTTTTGCCTATCCAAAGGTACTTGGTGTAAGACCGGAAGTCGTGAGCTCCTTAAGCCATAAGTTAAAAGATCGTTTCTGGCCACTTGCGTGAACTTCTACGCATTGGCCACGGCAAATACCACAGTCGATGAATCGATGAGCTCCACGAGATATGCGACGACATAAACATAGTTCAGCGAATTAAAAGACAGCGGCTGCGCTGTCGAGGACATATCGTCCGAATGAATGAAAACACACCAGCTCTGAGAGTACTCAACGCAATACCCGACGGTGGAAGCAAAGGAAGAGGAAGACCCCCGTTAATAGATGAGTCCTCTTCCCCCAGTGGGATGGCAAATGGAGTGAGCTGCTGGTCACTCATAAAGAAAAAGAAGCGACGCCATTTCTTACCACTGCTGCCAAATGTTTTCACTTCCTAAAACTGCTCTAACAATTACTCTCACATTCTTTCAATAATATAATATTCCAATCCTTATATAATATTTTTATCTTTACAGCCTAAAGCATATGCTTTTCATACCACATAAGCTCCCCCAAACCTCTTAAGCATAATATACTAAACAGCGTCAAATTTGTCTAAATTCTATGCCAATACAAATCCAAAGAGTAAACTGTTAATGCTTGCAACATGAAAATTTCAGATTAAAATCTGAAGAAAAAGGTTTCCACCAGTTAAAACAACCAGCAGCATTTGCATAAATTGCAAATAATTTTCGTCATATCATGCCTTACATACATATGTCGAAACCAATGTACGCTTGTGCAACATAATTGTCAGAACCCCGTGCCGCATACAAACACTCATTAAAACTCGTTTAGGCATGCCTTCTATGCCTTCTGTTTTACTAGTTCTCGCGCAACCGACTCGCGCCGTGATTGCTTGTAATTACGCAGAAGTAAGTTGACATTAGAGACGTCAGTGGTGGCGGCCTCATGGCAGGCAGGATACATCAAGTCAAGCGTGTGTGCCGGCTTTTTTCGCACAAAACATTTAAATATTCGCAAATTAAATGCAGTTGCATTTTGACGGCTTCATTATTTACCGCGCACACATGAACAGTGTGTTGGGGTAACATGTGGCACAGCGCTCGCGCGCTTTTTGTTTGTCGCTTATCCCGCCATGTAGCGAAATTGAAAATTATGCAGCAACAACAAAATGCATCAAATCAGTGGCGCTACCCATATAACAGCCACAAAATTAATAACTCCCATGCGAACACACACATCTACATATGTGACGCGCATGTGCCGGTGTTGGAACGCGCGCGCTATACTGCCACAGACGGTGACATTTGCAACAGCACTTGCAACATCGACAGCAGCAACACTTCGGCACATAGTTTCACTCATTTCGGTCATTATGCAAATGCAATCAGTTAGCGGCATTAAAATTGGCTTCAATGTGGCTTTAGGCATCGCAGTTGCGCTTAGCTGGGCGCCACCAGAGATGCAGTTGCTGCACGTTACTGCCGCTGATAACGGAGGGTGCCAAATGGATAAAAATAGAAAATACTGACACGTAATGTGTGCTAATGTGTGCGCGCGCTTTATTTTAAACTCGCAAAACTCGCTGGAAAATGTTAATTTCAAGCTGCGATCATGTGCCACACAACTTTGCAGCAAAGGAAGTAATTATTTACTGCATAAACACTTTACATCAATTCTACGAGAAAATGCGACTAATGGAAGGTTTCAAGACTGGAGCACAATCTTGTAGAGCCCCAAGAGGTGACTGATGCCCAGAGCATATAACGCTAGAAGGAGGCGAACCAGATTCCCCAATCGAGTCGATTATTCCCGTCCTGCAGTACAGGGCAACCGGTGCCTTCCTTGTTCTTTCCTCGACGTTGTGTTTCCATAAGAGCTTTCTGTCTAGGTCAGTCCTAGATACTTAACTCTGTGAGTGGGCCAAAGACGCGTTACTTTCATTGATAGAAGATGCACCTCCGATATTTTGTACTTCCTGGTGAATACAAACAGTTCGATCTTGCTAGAATTTATTTAGAGACCGTTTTCAGCGGCCCAGTTGCTGACTATACTAGGGTAACCGTGAGTAAGCTCTTACACGATATTCAGAAATTTGTCCTGAACTATGAAAGCTACATCGTTCGCGTTGGCAAAGACCCGGCAGGCGACTCCCTCCAGATTTTCCAAACGAAGTGCTCTGCTTGCATTCTGTTGTGTCCGCGCACTTACCCCTTCCACTACGATCCTTCTATCGCAGAGAAGTTTAAAGATGAGATGCCACGGTCCCTCTACCGAAGCGAAGCTTGAAGATAACATACTTATGGTTCGATTCAACCTCAAATCTACTAAAAGATCTAATGACCGCATTCGACAGGACTTTGTTGCATACTCCCTCGATATCGAGGAATGTCCGTACTGCAAACTCATTGTTTCTTATAGTCTTCTCGTTCCAGGAGATAAGAGTATCCAAGGCAGTGTCTACTGACTTACTTCTGGAATAGGTATGCTGTTGCCAACAGGTGCTACTTCAGGCTGAGTAGGCAATTGATAAGTAAAGTTATTTTTCGACGAACAGGGCAACCGATGCCTTTCTAGCTCTTTCTTCGATTTTGACTTTACTTGAGAGCTTTCTGTCTAGGATGACTCCTAGATACTTAACTCTGTCAGCAGATCGAGACACTACATTGATAGAGGATGCACCTGCGGGATTTTGTAATTCCTGATGAATAAAACCAGTTTGGACTCACTAGAATTTAAGGAGCGGCCCAGTAGCTGACTATACTAAGGTACCCATGAATTAGCATGTTCACGGTATTCGGAAATTTGTCCTCCACTATTATAGCTACTTCGTCCGCATTGGCAATCACCTGCCAACTACCTCCAGGTTCCCAAAGGAGTGCGCTACTTACATTTCCTTGTGACCACGCACTGCTTTATTCCGCCACGATCGTTCTATCTAAGATATGTTTGAAGATGAGATGCTTAAGGTTCGATTCAACCTCAAACTTATTCAAATATCTAATCACCGCAGAACGTTGTTGCATGCTCCCTCGATATCGAGAAACTCCGTTCTGCAAACTCCTTGTTCCTTATGATTCTGTCAAACCAGGAGATAAGAGTGTGCAAGGCAGTGTTCTCTTACTTAACTGTGCAATGGGTATGCTGTCCCCTGGAAAGTCGATTTTTTGGGATACTAACCCTCAAGTGCAGATCAATCAATAACTCTAACGTTTTCTATAAATAAGATGGGTCTGAAATTCTTGGACAACACATGTGTCCGGCATTCGAGACGAACGCAACCCTAACCTATCTCAAAGACCATATTACAATCAAGTGAATCACATGCATCCCATCGCAACTAGTTGTGGGAAAGCATAGCAGCTCACTGGAGCTTTATGATGCTTTTCCACCCAGAGGCGAGCAATAAATGGAATTTCCATTAAGCAAATAAACGAACTTACACGTAAATAAGCTTGAAATCAGTTAACATTTGTTCTCCTGCATAAAACCGAATTCCAAGCTAAAATAGTCCTTATGACAAACAGAACAGATCAAGAAGCAACTCACACATGCTCGTGGAGCAAATATCAAGGGCAAAAAAAATTGCCCCTAGATTAACACAAATCGGTGTCATACAGTGCAAAGCACACATGCTGCCACACCTAAATCACATGCTACCTTACGCCGCTTAATGTGTAGCCACTTGGTCTCAAACACTTTGCGATATCGAAGCAGCAACCAACAACCAACACTAATGGTTTCGCATACAAGCATGCAAAGCATAGTGAGTCTAACTAATCACTTTTGCCTCAGTCCCCGTCTTCTTAACTACTTGCCTCATGCAACTTTCACTGGACTGTTGCAAAATAGTGATTATGATTTGGGCGCACAAATTGCGAGAGCCTTTGAATATTGCCTTGGCAAGTTCAATGAGTGTTTCCCGGTTGCTGTTATTGCAGTTTCCTAAGCTTTTCACATTACCGTTATTTGCTACTGCCACTGATAATCCACTGTCATCGCTCAAGCTAACTGCTGTGCCACAGCAAGTTGTAAAGTTCGGCATAAGCAACGGAGCAGTTCAACAGGCGAGCAGATAAATAAAGAGAAGCTTCGCATGGTAAGTTCTCTCTTTTTTTGCTTGCAGCTAACCAACTCGTTCGGAATAAATGAACTCAAACTTGAAATACGCTTTTCTTTACGGCAACTTCCCGTCCATTGTATTTGTATTGCTTTTGTTACGTTTTCTGGTGTGGCAATCGTCTTTATTGATGTTGTTTTTGCATGGAATATATGCGCCCATTTAAAATCACTCACAAGCCGGCAAGCAGACACTTAAGCCTATCAGCGGCAGTCCCAAGCATCCTTTCCCCTCTCCACCTCACCACACCGCCGTCACCAACAAGCCAAAAGACAGACAGAAAGACAGGCAGGCAGGCAGGGGCCAGCAAAGCCTCAATGAATGCCAAGCTGCCTGAATAGGCAGCTACGTTTACTTGCATAGGTGTGTGTGTGTTTGTGCGCACGAGTGTGATGGCTGCATTTCATGCACAACGCAATCACATCAAATCCAAACACACATGCGCGGGCACACAGCGACGAACACATCAATGTTACTTATACGCAGAGCCGCGCTAATCGTCCACATCCATACGAGGAGTGCTGGCACAAAATCCATTAATACACTTCAGTCTGCCAAGCAGACTGACTCAACTCATCCAAACGACACCAAACAACATACATGTACAACTACAGTTAAAACAACAACCATCCGCCGCTATGATAGCACAAGCTTAGCATTCATAGCGCCGGCATCAGCTCGCCCACGCCCACACACAGGCGCCTGCCGAAGGTATTGTTGGAAGAAATAGAGCTGAAGAATTGTGGCAACATCATGTAGCATTGTGTTCGTCTGATTGCTGCGGTTTAAAATTGGGTGGCTGTGGCTTAAACTAGGTTGAATTGCATATGTAGAGTTTGTTGTTGTCAATATATTTGATTGCCACTTGCGCAATTGTTGTTGCAGCAATGAAAACAACAACGAAACTGCAAACCGGAGTCAATGACGCGTTGAGGAAAATTAAATATATGCGGTTAATTAAGCGGAAATATGCACAGTCGGTGTGAGTAGCATGCGCGAGAGATTTGGAACGAATATGTCGAAAAAGTCGGTTACTAACATTAATTTGTGAATTGTGATACATGTGCGCGAAAGTGAGCTCAGTCACATTTAAATTTCTGTGAAAATGTTTCAAGGCACATTAGCACAGCCCAAAAATATTAACTACGATATCAAATAGTTCATATTTAATTGGATAAATATTTGTTCAAATGATGATCTTCCAAAAAAACATATCGCGCTTTTAAATTGCTTATAAGAGCTAGCAAAAGCTCAAAGGAGCTTACAGTTGCTTAACGAGATTCAAGATTCAGGCACTTAAGTTTATTGTCCCAGTGATGGAATTGTACCTTACCGCCTGTAAGGGTGGTAATTTGGTGAAATCGGTAGGAATCTGAAGATACAAAATGAAGGTAGGGCTGAAGAGCGGGGCGGAATCGCCAGCATTTGTAGTATGTAACGGCAGCTAGAAAGCAGAAGTCAGACCCCCGCTTGGTAACCAAGATTTTGGGGATTTCACGGTGGCCAGCAGGCCAGACGGAGACGGAGCCATCTCCCATGAGGAATGGAAGCGAATAACGACTGCTATTTCCGCCGGTTATATGAAGGTTGTGAGGTAAAATCCCGGGCAAATGCCTAAGTTTCACACACATCTTGCACAAAATAATAAGCTTTGTCAAAGAACAAGTGGCTTCCCTAACGAAGCAATAGCCCGAATGAGGAAAATATGGAAGGGAGCAAAGCTCGAGGCTGCGGTCAAACCGGATCTCTCGATACGGCCTAGTATTTGACTTCCAGCCGAACTGTCCAGCCCTGTAGAAATCGAGGAGATGTTGCGTTATTGCAATCCTTGGACGAAAAGGCGACCACCGCCAATATCTTGATTCGTCTATGAAGGGACGAAGCCAACGTTTACCTCATCCAAGTGACTTAAAAGGACGAAACCATGTTTCCCTTATCCAAGTGCTGTGGCTAGGCAGCAACGGCATAGCTGAAAAACAAAGAGCCACAAGCTCTTAGCGGACAGTCATACAGGGAGGACCAGAGCTCGTTCATTGGCAAGAAAAAAACCCAATGTTTTTATTTTACTCAATTTCAGTAGCCAGGATGTCGTCACCGCTAGGCCAGAACACAAAGCTGATGAACTCTGCCTTGTCTCGACCTCCATATGTATATGCCGCATGGTTAAATGGTTGCAAACGGGTTTTTGTGCAACATTTAGCTCAAAAGTCGAAACAATGGTTATGTGACGGTCGGACTCGATGATTTCCTTCACTTTGTCAAAACTTTAGGCATTTTTCCAGTAGTGTATATTTGACATCAAAATGACCGTCAAAACTTCGCACGATTGGCTGTTGTAGTATCAGGACTGTAAGTATTATCCACATTTTCATATATCAGCTGCGTATAAGAAATACTGAATATTGCATATCTAAAGAGCTTAGTCTCGGAAAAAATAGTCATGAAACTAGAATTCCTTTGCAAAAAGTATATTTGTATATAAAGGAGAATAGTCTCTTTTTCCATTCTACAGATAAGAAAGCTTGGCAGCAGATTTTACATCTACAGCTATAATACCCGTTGAAAGAATCCTTGCCCTCAGCATACTGACAAACATTCAAGTGTTACACTCAATACAAAATGTAATTCCCAGTCTAAAAAGGAGCATTTACACTATGCAACAACTAAAATATAATAGTTGCAAGATCAACACACACATATGCGTAACCAACAACAGTATTCATAACTGTCACACGACCACAATTTTGTAAATCAGAAGTATTGTTGTAGCTGTTGCCATAATGCAACAGGAAAAAATATCTAAATGAACGCAGTTAAAAACAATGCCAGGACTTTTGTATGGTATCTTCGCATAAGCGCACACAAGCATGAATGCGGGCGATGATTATGAGGGCTATGCCACAATAGGAAGGCAAAAAGGTTGGGAAACAATATAAATAGCACGACAATATGGCATTAAAGCTGCTGGTTTGGTCTGAAGACCACGTATGTGTGAACACAATAAATAACCAAAAGCCATTGTTTGTTTAGAAAAAGGTGAAAGTGAGAAGTGGAGGTGTAAGTGCAAATTATGCACTTCAGCTCACTTGCGACAACAATTTCAGCGCAGGGTGCATAGTGAGCACAGTGGCTCCGATTGAATGGATTGTATGAAAAGTCGGTGGTGTCAGGGAAAGTTCATTTGATGCACGGTATTAGACGAGTTTTTAAGAATTATCGACTTATCTTCCAATTTTTGACTGTTGCGTTGCTTCAACTATTTCCATTTATCTTGTTCAAGAACCGGGATAAAAACCTTGCCATAAACTCTCATAGCGCATTTTTTCTCAATCTTTCCGATATAAGATTCGTTAGATAGATAATTCCTTGGCTATCAAAGAGAAGCTGAAAAAGCAAGAACAAAGACATTCTTGTTCTCTTATTCTTTTTCTTCTTCTTTGATGGCGTAGACACCGCTTACACGGTTATAGACGAGTTAACAACAGCGCGCTAGTGAATTCTTCGCGCTATTTGGCGGCAATTCGAGACACCAAGTGCAGCCAGGTCCTTCCCCAGCTGATTTCTTCAACGGAGTGTAGGTCTTCCTCTTACATTGCTTCCACTGATAGTTACTGAATCGAAAACCCTTAAGGCTGGAGTGTTCTCTATCATTCTCCGACTCATCAAATTTTGCCACTGTCTAGGGGCAAGAGTGATTCTGCGTTAATTTTCAAGACAGATAATGTTGCTGCTGATGAAATTGGCTCCCGAAACGAAATTTTTTACGACTTCAAAGTTATGACTGAGAACAGTGACGCGTGAGCCAAGTCGCATACGCGATGACTGTTTGTGTAATGACAGGAGATATTTCGTCTTATTACCGTTCACAACCAGACCCATACACTTCGCTTCCTTATCCAGTCTGGAGTAAGCAGACCAACCGGCGCAGATTGTACCTTCTTTGTTTAGCTCTTCAGCTCGTATTATTTTCTCCAGCAATAGGTTGAAGAAGTCACACGATAGAGAGTCTTCATGTCTGAAACCGCGCTTGATATCAAACGGCTTGGAGAGGTCCTTTCCAATCCGGGTCCTCCCTCTTATTATCGAAATAAGTTATAAATTCTTTGAAAAGTTCTCTTTCGAAAAGTCCTAACTGCACGCCATTGTCTGTCGGCCATTAATTGCATATATGCATGTGCACAAATCTCAAATGCCTGTCTCTGATTGCATTTCTGCTAGTCAAACTCGCACACATCATCCTTCCCGATCACTTTGCCGGCCCCGCCGGCTCTCATTCATATGAACGCACCTGCATGTCCTTCACTAATAAAATAAGGAGAATAAAAAAAATTTCAAAACAAAATCACATTGATGTTCATTTGTGTGCAAAATGCGCCGCTGTTGGACTGCATTGAAAGCGAAATGAAAAAGGTGCCAACACGGAAACAAAAGAAAACGCACTCATTGAAAATGGAAAATGGCAAAATGGAAAGCAAAAAATATAATAAAAATGAGCAATCCAAACAATGAGTGTAGGCGAATTGATAAAGTAGACGCCAAGCGACACCGGGGAGGCTGCAGCGCTGATGCAACAGGGTGTACACTGAATGCCGCAGTCGACGCCGGCACCACCTCGCCCATTTTATTTGGCACTCAATGGTTTTATGTGTGTTACTCTTATTATGAGCACTCCACGCTCTCTGCCCACACACATTCCACATTCTTCGTGGGTTTCTATGTGCTGTGGCGCGCAACGGTCGCACGTAATGTCAAGTGCAGCATTTTAGGCGCGCGGCGTGCGCCCTCACGCCACAGGCCAAAGCCCATCAACGAGGCAGCCAAGCAAAGTAGGCTGGTTGGTTGACATTAGGCAGCGCCACCAGCCACCAGCCAGTCAACCAACCATCCAACCATACATTCCGCTCATTCATTCAAACACTCAACGCAGCTACCTGCTTATTATGTGAGAATGTCGCTAGTAGCTATGTCGGCTTGTGACAATGTGAGTGGAGGTGTGTGTATGTGTGCGTTCTTTCATATTTGGTTGCTGTTGCAGCAAAAGCTCAAGCAATGAATGTTCCGTGCATTCGAAGTGATTGCTCAGCCGTGCGTGTGCACAAAACAATCAAGAAATGATGTGACTTTGCCGCTTCCGCGCCGATTGAGGAAGCCTTGCACAAGCATACATATGTATATGTATAAATTTTTGTGGGTGCTATTCACATGAATGCAAGATTTTTATGAGTTAATGTTGAATCCCTGTGGGAAAACAGGAACTGATCACAACCAATAGCAGCCGTACGTGCTGATCCACAAAAATTGGAAAAATACCTCTTATTATAAGAAATGCGCTTGTGAAGGCTTAAGGTTATTTCTTATTCTTCTTTGGCACTACAACCGAGTGCCGATCTGAGCTGAGAACTCGAAACTTCGCCAGTTGCCTCTATCCTTTACGGGGTCACGTCAGTTGGACATCTCAAGTGCAGACAGGTCGCTATGCACTTGGTCCTTTCATGGGATGCGTTGACGCCCTTGCTTCCGCTGTCCACCCATAGATCTCGAGTCGAAGGAGTTTTTCGCTTTTCAAATTTTTATGTGCTTAACTACATCCATGCCGCCATATAGCTCATACGTTTCGTGGTTCCAGCACCAAAGATCTTGCGAAGAATAATTCTCTTGATTGCTTCAAGTGTTTTCTCATCTCGGGTTCTCAACGTCCATGTTTCTTCGCCATATAATTGAACGGGAATAATGAGAGACTTATCTCTATAATTAATAGCAAGAGTTATTCTGCGGTTTATCTTCAGGCTTAGATAATTGGTGGATGAGGTATGTGTCCAAGAACTCGTTCACCACAAGACCAACTTTCGCTTCTTTTCCTAGGCTTGAGAAAGCTGCGCTGACGGCTCTGTTGTTAAGGCATATGATGTCAATATCATCTCCGTACCCCAGTAGTATTGTATTTTTAAAGTAGGGAGTACGAGTTTCCAACATAATATTAATAAAAACGCACGAGAGAGAATCAGTTTGCCTAAAACCCCGTTTTATATCGAACGAGTTTCGCAGGAAAATCAAGTTTCGACATGACGTCGAATAGGCAGCACCTCTCAGTCCTGTGGAAAGCGTATTTCTTATCGAGAAAAAGGTGATGGGTGTCGATCTATTTCTCAAGACTCTTTCCAAGGATTTGACGTATTGTGAAAATCTGGTCCATGGTAGATTTACCAGCTCTAAAGCCGCACTAATAAGGTCCAATCAATATAATAATAATACTGATTCCACGATAGTTAGCGCAGAGAGATCTCTTTTATTGTGGATAATGCAGACTACACCCTTATTGCAATCATTGGGCATGTACTCATCCGACCAAATATATGTAATACTATTATTTTTTCCTACAGCGCACATTCGTGTGTATATGTTTACACATGTTTGAACAAATGCATAAGTGAAGGCGCCGATGTAAATTTAGCTGTTCACATTGACGCGTCGCGCACAGAAAATTTGATAAATTGTTGTTGAATATAAGAGAAATCCTAGAAATTTGAAGACTTAAACCATATACTTTGTAAGCCATATGAAGGAAAATTGTAATGAACTTAACACAATTTAATTCTTGCTTATAGTAAATATTTTAAATTTTTATCAAAGAATTTTAATAGCAAAAGAAATGAATGACTTTTACCTGCAATTCTACAATTATTTATATAATTTAAATAATTTACCAGAATCAACACATAAAATAAACACACACATCGTAAATGAGCAACTATCTACTCCCTGCGCGTATCGAACACAACACATGTTCCAGCAGCCTGTTACACGTTGCTCATACGCCGAGGTGCCTTCACTTTGATTGACGGCAATTTCGAATGGCTTTAAAGGAAATAGTTGAGCAAATACTGCAATTGATACTCGGTATTGATTCTTACTACTCAAAAGCACCACGTCTCACATGCCTTTTCATTTTGGCATTTCAATTAAGGTAATTGCTTTTCGCTTGCAACATATTGGAATATTTACTTTCGCAGGCAAATATACTACACATGCATTTAGTTATGAAATGTCACTCATTCTGTGACCACTCACTACAATTATTTTTGTTTAAATACAATAAATTTCGATAAAGCCAAATGTGGCAAGAATATTTGACACTCAAAAATATTTAAAATTATACTTAAAAGAAAATATTTTTGAATATATTTCTTTCAAACGCAGTCTTTAATATTTCTACTATACTTGAATAGCCGACATAGTATTATCATTATAATCGCTTATCAAAAGCAACCAACTAACTCAATTTCGTATTAATTGCATCAATTTTCCACGCTGTCAATTGAATTTCGGGCGAACAGCAAACCGTCGTCAAAGTGTCGTGCTAATTCGTCACCGCCTCTTGATAGACGCCCATCTACTCAAATGTCTCCACACGGTTATTGTGCTGAGTGTAGCTGGCTGGTACATTAGCGACAGCTTCTCTAGTGACTGCCGTCTATTGAAGCGCTTTCGTTGCAGTACGCTTACTGCCGCAACTTTGAGTAGCTAAATTTTCTTATATTTAATTTATATCCTTTAATTGCCTTAGTTTGGTCGTCTTTCCTCAGGAGACGTAAAGCCAACTAAGCCACCCACTTAATATTTCAGTAAGCAGACAATTCACAAACAATACGCTTACGCTAGCAGCGCCAAGTTTGTATGCTAAAGTACAAACTTTGACTTTACTTTTGGCTATACTTTTGTAGTTTCTTAAATATAAGAGTATGATTTGAACTTCAGTTTAAAGAAATACCTATTCAGATCATTAATTTTCTTTATATTTATTTCACTTAACCCACTACTTTTTGAGTATATTTTTGGAGAAAGTGAATCATTAACTTGACTAGAAGCAGTAGGATAATCTACGTGTGTATCATATGGGGAGAATATTTTGGCTAAATAATCCGAAAATACTTCTGCTGAATAGTATATAAAGAAGAGGGCCCAGCTACAAAGTGGAAATTGCTTCATTAACTCGAAAAGGATCTGATTGCTTCATTAATTCGTCCGGCAGCTATATGCTATAGTGACTCGATTTAATCAATTTCTTCAGAGATTGCATTATTGCCTTAGACAATAAGCCATGACAAATATTGTGAAGATATCTCGTCACTTGATATTGTTGTCGGATATCGACGGTCCGAGAGATGAGCAACCAGGAGAATAAGTCATGTATAGAAGTTCACCCAAGTGAGGAAAGTTCTCTGATTCGCATTCACTTGGGAGTGGCCAGAAACGATTCTTTTACATTTGGTTCAAGCAGCTCAGGACTTCCGGTCCTAGACCAAGTATCCTCTAGGTAGCCAAAGAATATCCGTTTGAAGGGGAGGTAAAATGAGAAGGCGAAACATCCCTCCCCAGGATTGTGCGCTGGGTTTGGGACCCGCCACGTAGAAACGCTCTCAATGAAAATGAAACAACAGCACTCCTACTTGCCTAAGTAACATTCCCTTTTCAGGGTATAACTACTAATTTCAACCAGCTCAAATTGTCTCAGAGTTCAAATCTCAACTTCATTAATGCCCGCTTTTTTATATCTCCATTCCAAGGTCAAAGTTTTAAAGAACTAGAGTGGAGATGTTACACAAAGAAACTGTCAAATTATAATTTATAATAATTATTATGTAATTTTGTGTAACTGCTAATGCTGGGATTTACGTCTGTATATAATCTCAATAAATAATATACTACAATATGTAACCATTTCGTACACAACTCGTATGTGCTCATTTCTGGTTGAGTAATGCTTGTACAAAGAGACGCTTCTGTTAACACAAAAGCTCAACGCAAAGCAATTTACAAAAGTAAACTCGTCAGATTTTGACGGTCTACTGAGCCGCCAAACTGCACACCCAGTCCGCAGGTGCCGCACTTGATTAAGTCACCTTTGTCGACGGCATTCCATCATCCGGAATCAATCGGTTGATTGCTGATTTTTGTGGCTACATGTACGTACGTTTCGGAGAACACACCGTCTAACCCAAGTCCACTCGTGGCTGCGTTCTTTTGTCAAGCAAACGATTTATGCCGCTGCTGCTCGTGTGTATCGTCGCACACTGACCTCTGCCATCGCTGATGTCTGATGAAAAGGAATTGCGCTGAAGCGTGTGTAATTTTCACCCACGTGCCTGGCATTTTAATACGTTGCAAACTGTTGTTGCTTTAAGCACACGAAACTCGTTTAAATTTTTAATTTTCTTAAACTATTTTACTTCAAGCTTTATTTAAGCGAGAATATCGATATCAAGAAATATCAGCGACTCACATTTCTCAATAACTTTTAACTTTTTAAACAAATTAGCAGCTTTCTTAAATTCATGACCCTTCGAAGCAGCATCCACAACTGCGATTTTAAAGAGAAAATAATATTTTGCACACATTTGTCTCAGTACTTTTCCACCGTCAACACTTCATTACAATGTAATTTATTTTTCTTGCCTCTTATCGGGAAAATTACCTTGCCGCCACTTTATTTTTCATGCTTTTCGATTTCTCATTTCACTCATTTCGGCTTTTCAGTTGTGTCGCGCAAATTAATTGTTTTTCGAATGCGGGTTTCTCTGCCGTTCAATTCATAATTAAAATTGCAAAAGCTGCTCCTTGCCCGCGGTCCTTACTGCAGAGCAGCGCTGTCCTTTCGATCTGTCTTCCTTGCGTCAGTTTTGTCTGTATGCGCACTTATCTTTCCGGCTGCCAGCTATCATCGAAATTGGTTTCGTTTTCCTTTACACCTGCCTGTTTGCTTGTGAAATAATTTTCCGCTTTTTCTATTTCGCATCTAAAATTTAAATGCTCAGCGCCGAAATTCTCCTTGCAATTTTCGACAAAATTTCCGCATATTTTTATTTTCCTTTTCGTTTCATGCTTTCCCATTTTTATGACGGCCACACTTCCCGCTATTTGGAGTTTTAATTCGCACAGCTTTCATTTTCCGCGCTCTTCTACACCTTCTTTATCTCTGCCGATCAAACTGCCCTTCAACCGTTTTGATTAAATTCACAAATTATTATTGTTTTTTGCTTCTTAATGCATTCCAATTATAACCTCGTCAGGTTTCAGAATATTGATATCGAAAGCCAATTGTCGGTCAGTCATTCAGCGAATTCATTTATGACGCTTACAAAACGAAGTTCAACGAACGCCAGAAAACTGCAAGCGTCTATAGAATTTAATTTGTATGCTTTGCCTTAATCTCGTCAAGAGTTTTCGTTTAGTGGAATTTTAATTGTAGCATATATGTACATACATATATACATATGTTTGTAAAATCGATAGAGAAAAAAGAAAACTGGCAAAATGAAATTCCGCTCTTTCTGCTATAATTAGAGATATGAATTAATTGTGTATCTGCTTAACGATTTATGGAATTATGGAGTTTTGGAAAGCATGTTCCACATAATAAAGTTGCAAGTGCATGAATAGAAATCAAATGTAATCCAAAATGCTAAATTACCGCTCCATTTGCATTTTGTATTGAATGGTCTTTTCACCTATATTGTTAACATAAACGAGAATATGCCTGCTAATGTAAAGCTTTCGCTTTGAAATGCTATGAAATGAAACCAAATCCGCATTTCATAGCTCACTGTACCGTATTAATTCACAAATAGTAATAGAACACTACACGCCTTCTTATATCATTGAACCGAGTATAGATATTTGGCATGTAACGGTGTTTTGAAACTCTCCAAACAATGCATACATGTTTTGTGTAATTTTAAGTATTCCGCCTGCGAGGTTTTAATAATGCAGAACTTATTTCAAAAGCTCACAAAATGCGGTAAGCAACATTCTTCAAACTCATTGGTTATGCCTACTCGATCCGTTGGGTAAATGTTTATGGAGGCATGCAGGCTTTTCATACGCGTACACGTATTTCATGCCAGCAGGTTTACCTTTAGTTGAGCAATATAACTGTTTACAGCTAGAAATTCTAGGCAGAAATGCAACAGCGCAAACATTACTCTTATACCAATTACACTACTCAACAAATCGGAAGGAAAAAATTGGGACAACTGTGCAACAACAATACGTGTTTTACCGTTTTTAATAGCAGTTTATACAGTTAAGTTTTTGAACGAAATCTTGTAGAACTATTTTGTTTAGTCAGTCGTTCCGAAAGGAACTACTTAACTTTTTTGAACTGGTCTAAACCGGCAAGGACTGTCAGTCTCTTTGTACTGCACTCTGCAATAATAATTTGCTATTTTTTTAATAGGTATAAACTGTTAAGCAATTATCTCATGCGGTCAATAGTTTCAAGCACGTAACTTTGACCAGTTTTTCTAACTGGTCTAAACTAGTAAGGCTTTTGGAAACAACCTTGTCATCTTGCAGAATTATTTCTATGACCAGTGGCTATGTACTTTGTTCCAAAAGGAACTCTTACCATTTTTTGAACTGGTCTAAACCGAAAAGGCATCTGAACAAAAACTTATCAAACCACATGAATTATTTCATGTGGTTAGTAGTTATGTGCTATACATATTTCAAAAGAAACTTCTTATCATTTTTTGAACTGGTCTAAACGGGTAAGGCCAAAAACTTATCATGAATTATTTTATGTGGTCAGCGATTTCGCGCTACATTTCAACAATTCTTACCACTTTTTAGGACTGGTATAAACTGGTAAGTTTTCCGAACGAAAGCGTATCATCTTAAATAAATATTTCTGAATAAAAACTTGCTTATGCTAAATTATTTCTTTTTTGAACTGGTCTAAACGGATAAAGCCAAAAGTTATCACAATCAAATCAGAACAGAAACTTATCATCTCCCTTGAATTATTTCATGTGGTCAGCAATTCCGCGCTAATTTTCAACAATTCTTACCACTTATTAAAACTGGTATAAAGTGGAATTTTTCGAAACAAATTCTACTAATCTCCAATGATTACGCCAAAACTACTAGTTTTCTATATAAAAAAGACGACTTAGTTGTCATAAGTCACTAAACTAGTTGTAAAGTACTAATAACTAGTTGATTTCACTACAGGGTTGTTACATAAGATTTGTCTAACTTTACTTTCAAAAGTACTCTTTATTCATCGACGATATGGTTATAGCCACCATTGTGAGCACACGTTGATAACGAGATGTTTAATAGAATATTGAATACTGTTTAAGGGCAGTAATATAGGGCAATCACTCTACTAACAGGGACTTAAATGAATGTTAATAAAGTGTAGTCAACCTTTGAAATTCTATAGAAAATTGTTGCCCAACACAAACTCTAGTTCGGCGCTTTCCATTCAATGTTATTCAGAAACTATTTTTCGTAAAATGTTCCTTTGTTCGGCTAACGTAATTACATCCCGCCAACCCAAACATCATTAAACGCTGCATATTTTGGGCTGTTGAAAACTTCCGGTAAACATGATATCGACAACATGTATTCACTCACCTTTTTTATAATACACATGAGACCATTTAGGGCAGAAACTTTTAGATGTTCAGCACCACCTGTTTGGAACTCGCCAATTCTCTTCACACAAACACTAGAACATAATTCATATTTATGATAGCAAGGCAGTCTTTGAATTGTTGTTGATAAACACAACAAAAACGACATATACTTGTAATTTTTTTTCAAGCCAATGATTTGAAACAAAAGTGATTAGGGTATGCAAGGCTATAATATGGGCAATTTAGGGGGAAAACAAACAAAAACGTGGAATAAGAAGAATATTTTTCCCCCGTTTGTGTAAAGACTTCTATTTTTTGTTGCTTTAGACTATTCATGTAACCATAAATTCAGCTACAGAGTCTCTTAGAATAAATACTATTTTGTACACAGACATAGAGTTTAAACCAAACAAGAGTATAAAGGTTTGCTCTATTTTAGTCAACTTTTTGAAGGGATGACGGTCCTACAAAGAAGACTCTCTCAACCGAGGCTGTTTTCTTCTTTTCATTGGTAGGGTGCGTTTTGAGTTATTATAGAGGTCATGTCCATAAACAAAAAATAATATCAATTCTCCCACTTGCACACTTTCCCGCATAATATCACAAATAAAATTATGTACAGTTATACTCACGCACACTGCCCAAAGTGTGCAATCTCAATATCTGGAATATTGAATCACAACGAACAAACCAAACAAAAAACACTTGGCACACAACAAAATACGAGAAATAAATCCGCATCGCACAAAATATAGTCCCAAAATGCTCTGTAAGCATGGTAATCTACCGTTAGTCAACGCCTTGCCACTTCCGAAAGCAGCTAAGAGCGTGCGAATACATAAAACAGTCATCGTTAAGTCGCCAGCACCACCACTAACGGCACTCCATGAGTGCCAATAATAAGTCAATCCACAATGAAGCGCCCACTTAGAATTAGGCCAACATAATGCCAACTCAATAACATTATTGGCGGCACGCATACGCCACTGATGCTGTGAATGGATTTGCCGGGTACGGCCGGTGGATTGATAATGCCGACTACAAGGTGAAGATTGTGATTTAGGCGAAATAAAAGAATTGTAGTAAGAACAAAAACTTATGCGTAGGCGTAAAAGGCGGCAGCTGGCCAATGTCGGCACCCGGCAATCCCGGCTCACACAACCGACTCTATAAGCACATACAACACACACCCGAACGCCAAATTGAATATGCGGGTATTTGGGGTCTTTGCGGGGCTATGCACCGAACATATTAAGTAATAAAGTCATGTCAGGCGCCAAATAGCCGCTTAGGTGTGAGAAATTAAGTACAACATACATAAAATGAGAAAATGCTCGAAAACAAAGCAGCATAAAGGCCTATTGTGTAAGCGGATAAGTTTACCGAAATGAATTTATTCACGGAAAAGGAGGGTTGCCAGGCGGAACTTGTTGGAAAACATATGCTATGCGAAACAAGAACATAAATACATATGCTCGCTAACGTTGGGCTCTGTTCGACCTGATGTTGCTGCTTAATGCTCAAACAAGTTCAGGGATTTCGCCCTCTTCGCAGTCTGTGCCTTAATATTTCATCACATTTTTCGATATTACAGGCAACAATTCGAATTATTTGTAAACGTGCAAACTGGATGTTAGAAATAGCAGTAATGGCTTTGTGTAAGCTTGGACCACGCTTTTAATATAAATATTTTTCGCTTAGTCCAGGCAATTCGTAAACGATAAATGCTGAAGTCGGTGTCGGAGGCTATGAGAACTAAGTCAGTTTATTACATCATCATTACATCATAAAAGGAAACGTCAGGGACCCTATGAAGTATATATAAATGATCAGCGTGACGAGCTAAGTCAAATAAGCAATGCCCCTGTATCTGTATGTATATACGCAAACTAGTCCCTGAGTCTTAGTGATACCGATCTCAAATTTTTCACGCGTCTGTTTCTCTCACTTTAGGAACAAATTGTACGATCGGAGTCAAGTGCTTGTATTTCACCTAACGAAATATCTTCCTCAAAGTCAGAGCCAGCGACAAATTAATATCCTGGCTAATATCTACTCCAACAATATCGCCGGGTTCGTCGAATGTATGGAAATCAAGATGCTTCATACTTAGTCTGGCGAAATCTGGACAGTCAAAGAAAAAGTGTCTAGAAGTCTAAAAGTGTCCACCTTATCTTCCTCCCTGCAACTTTGACAAGTTGCGTCATCTAAAATCTTTAGCCTCACATGTGGGTGCCAATTGGACAATGTCCAGTTAGGACACCCGTCATTTCTTTCTTTCGCATCTCCACAAATGCAGATTGCTGACCAATCTTTACTGAGTTCGCGCGAGATCCGTGGATTCAGCACCCAAGTCCACGACGATTACCTGCTCGTTCCCAACCGACGGGATTTGGATAAGGGTGCCCTTTCTAGCAAGCTCATCGGCTTTACAGTTTCCAACGATTCCGCTGTGACCAGACATCCAGACAAATTTTATTTGCTAGTGAGGTCATGAACTTCTTGACTAGCTTTAGAGCTCACCGTCAGCGTGCTCGAGGTCTGTATAGTAGCTCTTCTATCGGAGTGAATGTATACAAGGTGCGTTCCAAGGCATATAGAATTTTTGAATCTACCGCCCTCTGGTGGCGCCATCTATATGTCGACTGGTGCGTTAGCATCTTCTATCTTTACCGATTGTCTAGTGATGATTTCATGACATTTCATTGATTGGAAGTGAAGTTATTGCGTTTTAAGTGTCAGTATGTTTGTGTTATCGGTGCGAAAATGAGCTTCGAGCCAACATTAAATTTTGCTTTACAATTGGCAAAACTTTTACCGAAACGTTTCAATTGATGAAACAAGTTAATGGTGATAATTGCCTATCCTGTAGCAGAGTGCAGGAGTGGTTTCAACGTTTTCAAAGCGGTCGTGAGGACATAAATGCCGATCAACATGTGGGCCAAGCAAAATCTGTGATCACCGGAAATTCCATCGAAACTGTTTGTTTCGCACAAATTGACTGACGACCAAAAATTGCTCAGAATCCAACATTCGAAGGACTTCATTAAAGAGGTCAAAAGGGACAAAAACTTCCTTTACAATATTGTGACTGGTGACGAAATGTGGTGATATGGCACCGTGCGACTTCGTCTTTTTCGGAAAAATGCATTGAATGCATCCATGCAGCGTTATGTGGACGTAGAGGTCATTCAAAAGGCTTGCACCGGCATACTGGCGGCCATACCGGTCAACGAGCTAAAACATTCGTTCGATATGGTTTTGGACCGTGCAAAAAGCTGTATTGAAGTAGAAGGAGACTATTTTGAATAAAATAAATTGATTTTGCCGAAAAAACCATTTGTTCTGTTTTTTTAAGTCCTGTTTGCTTAGTTGCACTCTTTGTGTCTCCCTAAAAGACGCCGCACTTCTGCTGCTACCTTACTAACTAAATAACTTGAAAGACACCTTAATGATCTGGTAGTCTGAAACAAGAGTTGAGAGCTCCCGACAGAAGAATCCTTTCCCACTTTTCCCTTAAACTATGATCCATACGTTGAAGAGCTCACTGCACCTCTTCTCCAAGGACTCCACCCCACCCATATCTAAGTTGGCAAGATTTATTGTCCAAAGCAACAGCGCAATCTGCTAGTATGCAAACTGACCGATCGAATTTCTTGTTAGGAATTTTTTGTATTTATAAAGGGTATTGTAGCTTCCATACAACCGAAGTTAAGGTTTTTCTCGTTTTTATTTTAGTTTGCTTAAACAATTTCATAAACTTATGTACGTACAGTCACTACATATATAATATTTACGTAACTGTTTTTCTAGGAAACGTTAAGTATATCAACACGTTACCCAACTCTGTGAATTTTTGATACCTTATACTTTAGCATTTTAAGAGCTCATGTACGTCCACAAAGCCCCTTTCCTCCTACGGAAGCAGCACTCAGCCGCTTTTCAGACTCTCAAGAATTGATGAATGTAAAAGACACAGTGTATTCACTTAATTCGCACCTTTTCGCGCAGGATGAATAACTTTAGCTATACATATCTTTGCTTAACATCGTCCGCCCACACAAAATACAAACATACCCGCACTTATTAACACATATACCTTGTGTATGAATGTGTGCTTCTTTCATTTCCTTTCATTTTGGTTAATGATTGCACGGCCTTCTTCGTGTTCAGGCCTCCTGCAGGATAAAGGACGCGTCTGGCAAATTGAATGCGTTTCCTTGCGAGGCAGCTGTTCGACTGCCCGTTATCCGCCGGGTCGTAGGTCAACATGGCAAAGACATAAAATTTCATTACAACCACAATACACGTTTTGTACCACAATGAAGACGAAAATGTTTGCGCCCAAATTTTATATATATCTTATTTTGGGGCATTATTTTTTACGAATGAATATTTTCACTTCACGTTTCTTGTTTCATGTTCATTTTATTGCCTGCTTTTGTTTTGCTTTTACTTTGCTATTTATTTGTTATTTTTTTTTGAGGTTCGCGTAATTGTTTCTGTTTGAGCGCATGGTGTGATAAAATTGCTTAATGGCTTCGCCATTTCTTAGGTAATTTAATTCAATTCAATCTTATTGAATTGCCCGAAGAGATAACTGTGCAGCTTGTAAATTCAACAGTAGAGCTTTGGAAATGAACACAGCTGGACTTTGGTGGGAGAATTATTAAAAGTTTCATTCCTCAACCGAAATCCGTAAAATAAATTGCCACATTTTATTAATATTCCGAGACAATTATCTCTATAATAGAGAGATTTATGAAATTTTGATATCGCAGTAAATTTAGCTCAAAATATTATATAAAAGTAGCTCATAAATCGAAGAACGCATTTTTCTACAGAAATCTTCCTACCATTTTGAAAGTTATTTATATTTGAAAATATTTTTCGAAAGCTTGATAAACCGAGCAGTTTCTAAGATATAAGGATATTTATAAGATATTTTTAACTTAAAATAATCGGCTCTCAATCGGCTGTCACACTTTGATTTCCAAAATATTTGGATTACCAGGACGCCAAAAGTTGCCCTAGTTGTCGTTTTTCTGCTAACATACCTTCCGGTTAGGCATGGGAGGGAAATACTCACTGAATGAGAGGGGGGAGGATGAAATATCAAAATAAAAATAAAATATCTTAGCAGATTTGTTTTGCGTAAATGGGTAAACCGGTACCCTAGGTGTGATCCCTTCCCCAGGCCAAGTAACCGGCATCTAAACTAACCTTACTAACACCCATAACTTTAAACACCGTTTTGTAAGTCGTGAGATTTTAAGCTTCGTTTAACCAAATTCAGAGAAGTTGAAAAAAAGTTACAACTGTTTAAACATTTGTCGAAATAATGAAGAAATTCGCTATATTTTTTAAGTTTTGTATAAAAACGGGAAGAATGCCACTAATCACCACTGAAATTTGTGAAGTTTACGGAGACGATGCTGTATCAGTTCGTATAGCACAACAATGGTTCGCTCGCTTCCGTTCTGGAAATTTCAATGTGAAAAATGCACCCAGTTCTGGTCGATTTATCGTTGAAAAAGTCGATGACATTATGGAAAAGATTGACCAAGACCGTCGCAAAAGCAGCCATGACATCGCTAAGGAACTTAACATTCATCGTAAAACTATTCTAAACCAATTCAAAAAGGCCGGCTACAAAAATAAGCTCGATGATTGGGTATCACATGAATTCTATTTCTGAAGCGTTTTTTCAGACTTGCAAGTAGGTACAACACCTTAAGATGGCTAGGTGCTATATTTTAAGAATATTGGCTTCTGGCTTACAGAAGTCTGCTTTTATCTCTAATAATAATAAAATATATATAATATTTAAAGCTATAAGAGGTTATTCTAATGAATCCTTAAATAGGTGAAGACAATATCTGCCAATTCGCTTCCACTGAAATTAATAAAGATATTGTCTTCTACTTCAATGGCCACTCAAACAGTTACATTTTCATATATTAATCAGTGCTTTAATTGAAAATATTAATTAAAAATATGATCTTATGAGAATGTTATATTGGACCACATATACATTAAGAGCAAATATCTCAACACAATATATATATGTACATATGTATATAAAATATGCATGAATGGGGGTATGAATATGTACTCATTTCGACATATGTATGTATATATGTGTGTCTTGCTTTAAGTACTCTTTATCCCTGACCAATAGATTCCATTACATTTGAATTAATTACAGGTACCATGACTGGGTAGCGTAGCACCGGAGAAGAGCTTCGTCAAGCGACGTTTATTATTAGTGTGATTTGGACATGCGACAAGGGCACTCAAACCAGTTGCGATGGTGCTGCCGCCGACGCAAGCCACAAACCATTTGTCGCACTGATTGTCAGCTGAGACATTTGCACAAAATACATTAACGCAAGCACAATGGCAGCCAGAGCCCTGCCACATGTGACTTCTATTGTCTATGCTTGAGTAATTGTAGACACAAGAGCGTTGCGCATGCATGCTTGGCGAAGATTCATTATTACATTTTATATATGGAAAGAACATTTAAGAGGAAAATTATTATTATCCTTGATTTATTCCGAGAATTCATGCGCAACGTGCAGAGCACATGAACACATGTACTCTTACATGTACACATCTACATTTCCATCTGCTGCTGTCTAAGGGTATTTGTATAAAATAATGTTAACAAACAGGCCGTCATGTAGTCAGACAAACCAGCTACTTAGGCAATACTCAACTGGAAGGCATTTAATCATAAACATATAAATTGTGAAGAGATCAGACAGATACGAGATGACATGCATTTCGAAGTAGACAGCATATTGTCACATGCACAGATAATTAAGTTGATGCGGACGGCCAGCCGGAGCACATAATGCCTAATATGCGTCTAATGGAAGAGGTACATACGTGCTACTTATAAGCTTGATATTCGGAACTTCAGCAAAGGCAACACTCACGTACAGAACATATGCTGTTGTCCGCAGAGCGTATACTCATATTGGATCCGTCTACCGGAGTAATTAGCAGCTCATAAATGGAAGATTACTTATTTATAAGCTTGAGTTTGTAGTGGTAATGGCTAATATGCATTCACTCTGCTTTCATTCAAGCAGTTATTGCAGAAACGGAGCGCATTACTTCAACTTTTGGCAAACAACTTAAAACCAATACCATACTTCATTTGAAATTTGAATACTTATAGGAAGTCCACAGAAACTGTGGAGTAACTCGACGGAAGCAGGAATTAGAATCGTTAAAAGGAAATGTAGTTGACTAGAATACAGTGGATCTGAAGTTGACGTCGTCAAAAAGTCAAGGCTTTTGACGACTTTTAGAGACTTGTAATCTGATACTTCATCCAGTCCCTTGAAATGCGATGCTTCTACATAACTAAGCAGAGTTCCAGATAAAGTTCGACATAAGCAGAAAAGGTATTCCAGAGTCTCTCATGCTTACTTGCCTGAACTTCCTACATGTGTCATCGTTAATAATGCCAATAGCGCTCACATATGAGGCGAGTAAGTTGTGACCTGTGACTAGGCCAATAATCGTAGTGCATATTTTTGTATATTGTGTGGGAAGAAATCCTGCGTGTTTTTCTGCCGCTCCCTTGTACATGACCTTGGCGATCCTGCATGGTCCTAAGTCATTGCATCTTATTTTAATACATCTGTCAGCGCTTTCGGAAATTTCGTAATGTATCGTTTTTAACGATTTGCGTATTTCTTGAACTGGTTCGATGGTCTGGCGGATGACACCTTCGGCAATATCATGAGTAATTTCATTTCCCGGAACGATCTTGTGGGCTGTAACTTAGTAAAATGCAGCCGCAGTATTCCGGCAGCTTGAAAAGTCGGCTGAAATCTAGCTCCGCGCAGCCACTTTATCACCCATTTTTGATCCGACCATGTTATATGTTAAGAGTTCCGCTGGTGCATTGCGGCCTCTGCGCTATCCACCCTATTTTAACGTAAATTGAAACCGTCTCTTTCAAATAAACCGTGAGTGAACCTCTTCTTATTGATCTGTATCCGAACGTGGTTGTTTCCTAGCGCCGCAACTTTTGCAACTTATTTCGCTGCTGAGGTTCAACACGGTTAATTGGTGTCAGGACGAGTAATCTTTCAAGAGCACCCTTCGGAGTGGTTCTTAGTGCTTCCGTTATGCAGAGAGCAGTGAGCCGTGGAGGATGGAGTCGTATGTAGAAGTTCAAGCAAGTGAGGAAAGTTCTCTGATCGCCATTCACTTGGGAGTGGCCAGAAACGGTTCTTTTACATATGGCTCAAGCAGTTCACGACTTTCGGTCTTTGACCAAGTTTCCTCTGGGTAGCCTAAGAACATCCGTTTGAAGGCGAGCTATAGTGAGAAGGTGAAACATCCCCTACACAGGGTTGTGCGCTGAGTTTGGGACCCGCCACGTAAAAAGACACCCCCAATGAAAACTTCATTCATTATTCCCGTTCTGCTATATGATGCAGAGGCTTGGACGATGACAACAACTGATTAGTCGAATTTGCGAGTTTTCGAGAGAAAGGTTCTGCGAAAGATTTATGGTCCTTTACGCATTGGCAACGGCGAATATCGCATTCGATCGAACGGTAGTTGTACGAGATATACGACAACATTGACTTAATTTAGCGAATTAAAACGAGACGGCTACGCCGTCTAGGTCGTGTTGTCCGAATAGACGAAAACACTCCAGCTCTGAAAGTATTCGACGCAGTACCCGCCGGGAGAAGCAGAGGAAGAGGAAGACCTCCACTCAGTTGGAAGGCCAAATGGAAAAGGGCCTGGCTTCGCTTGGAATATCTAATTGGCGCCACGTAGCGGAAAGAAGAAACGACTGGCGCGCGGTTGTTAACTCAGCTATAATCGCGTAAGCGGTGTCTACGCCAGTAAAGAAGAAGAAGTGAGCCGTTGTATTCATTCGTATTCTACCTCGTCGAGCCTCCAGGATTTCCATGACAAGATCTTATACCGGCACTTGCCTCTTGATTGACTGATAATGCTACTACAAGTATATAGGACCTAGCTGTCATACAAAATGACCAATCAAAATCAAGATAAAGATCTTTTTATACCCTTTTATGCCGTAAGAATGCACATATGAAGGGTATTACAGCTTTTGTTAACTTCTTCATTGTACAATCAAAAGTAATTTTATTTGGAATTTACTGAATTGAAACGAATTAAAGCATTGCATTTGCGTCTCATCGTTCATTTATCTTCTTCTTTATTTCTCCTTCTTTTTGGTTTGTTGCACTAACCACATTCCATTGACGCTGCTATTTATTAATAATGCCAGCGTTAATGTCATATGTAATTCCGGAGAACTCTCACTCACAACTTTCTACATTGCTCCGATCCTAAATTCTCCAACCAAATCCGCAAACCAACAACAAAGTAGGAATTTCCATCACAAAAGTCACCGACTCGCTTCAATAAACTTCTACATGTCCATTAAATGTGTGTATTTGTGTGTGTGTCGTTGCTATTCTCTCATCATAAACAACATTTCATTGTGCGGTGTAGACATTTAACAGATCCATGTCCACTCTGAAACAATAAAACGCTCTTAAGTAATCCAATTACATCATTTGGCAGCGCAGACATACGGGCAGAAGAGTGTGGGTTTGGGCACTATACCTAGAGAAATATATATACTATACACACGCATATGCACGTGTGTTCGTAAGTATGTTCTATGTATGTGCGATGTTTCTTGCGTTGCGCACCTGCAAAGCATGGAGAGCCATCTGCCGGCCGCCTAGGGCTCTCGTCGCATTAGTTGCCATTGAACTGCGCGCGGCAGTGGCATACTTACATTTTCGTGCTTGTGAATGAGCAGAAGCAACCATATTAACTGGCACTTGCATTAAGTGCTCCGCCCCGAAATGACGCCCAGCAAGACAAAGCTGCAATACTCGAAGCTTGTAATGGTTGAGCTGTTAAGCAGCTGCACGTCATGGCGTGCTGTACAAAGTGATTTTAATTAGGCTTAGAGAGCAACCGAGCAAATGAGGAGAAGGTCGAAAGCGCAGTGGGCCAACGGGCCGTACCGCCTACGTAGTTCCAGAAAAGTTGACGGCTGCTGGCAGAAAATATGTGGTCAAAGAAGACATGACCGAGGAACGATGTTTCGGTTGAAGACAAAGTTTAATCGTTAAGTTGACTTTAAGGCACTCTCTCGGGTAATTTTAAAATTAGAATATCATAGACTTTATATGTTTATATGTAAGTGGAGTTTGACTGGCTAAGATGTTGTCAAATTAATGGAGTATAGGACAGTGAAGACCCTTTTAAGTATCGAAAGACGGGTTAACCAAGTAGGATAGAGTCAAAGTTTCGGTCTTTTGTAATAAAATAAAAAAATAAAACCTACTGCTGGAAAGGCAGTCACCATTTGTGGGTTCCCAACGCATACAAAGCAGAAGTTAGCGGGCTTTTGACAAGTTTCAGAGCTTCGTAGTTTAAATTTGAAACAGACTACATTTTATACAAATCTCGCCGATAAACTCGGTTATGCCAAAGGACGGTGAACACAATGTTTTCGTTCGGAAAATAGAGAGAGTGCAAGAAATTGTAATAACGGTGCTCACAAAGAACACCCAGCCTCAGGTGACACTTGCTAACCCCAACGGTCTTTCAATATTTTTGGTTTCGCCTTCATTTGGCACCACCTTCACTAATATTATTTGGAGCATTTGACAGTTATGATGAAGAACTTGAAAATCAGATTTTCGTTCGGGGTTAAATCCTTTAGTAACATTAGAGATCTAAGTATGACTCTTAGTACCAGTAGAGCAAGGAATGATTATAATTGCACCCTGTCTTTAGCGACACTTGCTTACCTCAACACTTCTCTATAATTTCGATGGCGGTCCAGGTTTCATATACTGCTTCAAGGAAAATTTTGGCAAAATCTTTTGCTACCGTGAAAAGTAAGAACTGAAAATATAAATAAAAATTTGCGACCAACAACACAAGGTGAAAATGTGAAAGTATAACAGAGGCAAAATATTAACGGAGCATGCACTATTGGTTGGCGAATACACGTACGTAAACACGAACATTTGGTATGCAGCCTAGTTATGGCCCCCACAGGAGTACGGAAAGTATTGCTATCAAACTTTGTTGCATGCAACATGCCAGTAGCAAAAACTTTGTATTTCTTGCAGCTTGCACAGGTGAATTTGTGTATTTTTGGTAAACTCGTCGTGAACTTGCAAATGCATGTAGCTAGCGCTGTGTGTTGGCTGAGCTGAGCTAGTCTGAATGCATATGATGAGAACTCAGAAACTTTGAGTCTTGAAGGTCTTTGGCGTCACGCATGAGTGGAAAATATCCAAACTGATGGCTAACAGTTCACAGCACAGGTAATTCCCAACATGTGGCCATCAATTGCACGGCCCTAGAAGCATATACAAATATCCTGTATGCATGGGCGTACGTATGTATGTATGTACGAGCTGGGGTGTACACTGGCAAGTGCATGGTTGCTTCATTGAGCATACTAAACCAAACAACAACGGCGCAACTACTTGTACTATATTGGCTGCTGCTGGCAAAACTATAAACGCAACGCTGCAGTTGACGTTGGGGCTGGCCACAGCGTTGAGTACAACTGTGCTGCGCCGGGTCCAGACACTTTGCATGCTGATTTATGTGCAAAAACATTGCCTCCTCCATCCATACACACCCGCCAGCTTTTGCTACAGCAATGGGCTCTAGCCATGTAAGCCTGTGCAGAGACGATAGATGCGTGCGTAGGCCAGTGCGTCCGCATGCACACAAGTGCGTCCGTGCAAACATTATCCCACTCACTTAACCGTAACGAGACAGGCAAGTGACAAACGAATGACATTGCGGCATGATTGCCGGCCTCTAGTGGCCTCAGCGCCTGTGCTCTGTCTTTGTCGGTCGGTGCTCCCCAACAGGATGAACATCATGTGCGGATATGCTGAGCTGTTCGATGCAGCGCCGCATCCGGCGCTTTATTCGATCACTCTCTGCGCTTCTAATGCTGCGCTCGCCTCCGTCACAAAACATCTAGCTATAGCCCAGGGGTTCAGCTGCAAGGTTAACTGTATAAGGTGCGTAAGCAATAGGCAGTGGTTTTGTATAAGCAAATGCTAACCTAAAAAGTATTGATATGGGCATAAGAACTAGTATTTAGATGATTAAAATGATTATTTTAAGTTTATATGCAAAACTGCTGCGTTCCCATGGACAATAATCTAGGCCAAACTTGAACACCTTGATTTGGATCAACCGGTTTGTATGGCAACTATAAGCTATAGTGGTCCGATCCAAACAATTTCTTAGGAGATTGCACCATGGTATTTCGCAATAATTCATGCCAAATTTCGAGAAGATATTTTGTCAAATGAAAAAGCTTTCCACTTGATTCCAATCATTTAGTTTGTATGGCAGCTTTATGCTATAATGGTTCGATCTTAACAATTTCTTCGGAGATTGTAGCGATGCTTCAAATAATAATCTATGCTAAATTTCGTACAGATATCTAGTAAAACAGAAAGGTTTCCATACAAAGACTACATTTTCATCGTTCAGTTTGTATGACAGCTTAATCTTATACTGATCTAATATCGCCGGTTCCGACAAATGAGCAGGTGCTTGGAGTGATAAGTTACAAAACGATATTCCAAAAACCTAGAGAGTAGTTCGCGTATATACAGACGGAGGGTCAGACTGACATGGCTTAGTCGACAGGGCTCATCACGCTCAACCTACAGAGTTTTACAAAAGTCGTGGCAAACTTAATGTACCCAATTCAGACTGTTACAAATACAGATATAACCCGCAATCTACAATATCTGCAAATATCTACAAATCGAACTAAACTGATTTTTAGCCACCACGCACCACTGTGTCGTCGTTTTTGTGCAGTTAATGCCTACCACTTCCACTTTTAATTTGCGTGCCACAGATAACAAAAGGGCTAAGACCATTCTATGGTTAACACCTTGCCCAATGCTGCTACATAGAACAACCAGCTCACCTGCAATCGATTGCCACAGGTTCCACCCGTTCTGCCGACAAAGCACAGCGAATGGGCGCAATAGGAGAGAGCAGCGAACCCCTCAATGCGCCTTGGGTACATACGTCCATACTTAAACTAATGATGAGGTACTAAAGTGATTAAATAGCGGACAGTTAGAATTACTCTTTCCGATATCGCACTTCTCCGTGCGCAATTGCCAGCGGCTTTGCTGCTTTTAAGTTAATTAGTTGTTAATAAGTAAGCGTGTGCGGTTAGCCATTAGCAACTAGCACTTAGGAAATTAGTGGTGTCCAAGAATTATAAAAAGACCATTGGTAGTGTGTTACTGGACAGATACTAAAAACTCAGATGATGAATAAGAATGGTAGGAAGAAAAAGAAGAAGATGTTGCGAAGAGGAAACGAAAACTTAAAGCCACACACTGGAGTGATTATAAGTATGAGTCGTGGTTGGTTGACAACAACCGCAGCCGGCAGCACTTAGGCCCATTACGCTCCCAACTTAAGCCATATACCAATATCTCTTAAGTTGGAGGATTGGGAGCCGTGGATTATGTCCTGTTTTATCCGCCTAAAAACTGGGCACGCGCACAGGCATTGTTTCTGCACCTCACACTTCTCCGTGCATGCTCTGCATTCCTCCGAATCCACTTTTCTACCTTTTCCAAAGGTGGAGTTTTAATGGTAGGTTACTAAAGTTCCCCTTTGGACAAAATAAGAGGTCTTTTGTTTGTCCAGCATCGACACTATCCCAGCGTAACTTTGCGATATGCCCTGTGTACCTTGTGTGCCAAGACCTGAGTCCTGGCTTCATTGCTTCAAACAACCATTGAAATAGCTGAATGACCTGAGGCAGCTTAGGGCAATTTTAGGGTTACCATATCGGTCTCAGTCAAAATCAGTACCGTTGCATATGTTCACGCACTCGCTCAAAAAAATAATAATTAAAAAACATCGCCGATTCAGGAGGAAACTAGTGAATCAGTACCAAAGGTCAAAATCAGGGAATTCCCTGACAAATCACCGGGCACAAAGATGTTATTAACCGAGTTACTTACCCAAAATCTAATTTTTTCCAGCTTGCAAAACGTAACTAAATGGGTCCTATTTTTGGCGCTACGGATAGCCTTAATTACTGCTTTGCTATAATATTTAAGGGCTGGTCAGACACTTGGCCCTTCTGTTATGCTCAGAAATTTGACCTGAATGACTGAATTGTAATCATTTAGTTTAAAGCTACCTTTTGTATATGGATTACTGCAGAAGAATGCTGCTCTAATTTCTGTTTCACCTTTTGATCCGTCAGTGAAAATATAGATTTCGAAGTTGGAACTGTCGATCACAGATCCACTGATTCCAACTTCTCTACTGGGGTATGATAACTATGTATTTAGTACATCGCGGGGTTCCTTTTCTCAGTCGCATAGACAGCTTAACCCGAGTTCATTAACAAGGTCGAGTAAGATACCAAGCCCTTAGTGACGCCGAGTCTGACTCTACTAGCCTAGAGCCATGAGCCGGCTTCTCGTAAACAGTGTTTCACACTTTATTTGTATGTGTATTGGCCGGATATCGAGCATAACTTTCAGAGCCTTTGTTAATGGAGTTTTCACGACAGTAATACCTAGCAAGCAGGCCCATTACACGTGCTCCAGCGGTTTAATACGACACTTTTTCGATAAAGCCATCCACCATATCACTGCACCATACGTTAGTATGGATCGGCGAACATTTTTGTGAGCCAATAGACGATGTGGATTCGCAACCCCCACTATGGGGCAATAGATCTACTGCAGGAGTTCCGAAGCGGATTCGAAGGGCTTTGGAAGCCCCGCTCTCAATTATTATCCACTAGCTTCCCACATATGGCGATCATAGCGGTCATAAAGTACAACAAAGCCAACAAAATATAACTGTTCTAGATCCGGAACACAGCCTGGGCACCACTAAAAGAAACGGCTTACAAAAATTCATATTAAATTAAATAACAGCGACATATTGAATGGAGTGCTTCCTCTTTTGTGTTGTTGCTTATGAAAAGTGTTAGCAACTTGAGTCTGAAGTGGCTCGCAGCCAGCAACACTTGTACTTATTCGGACTCGTGCTGTTAGTTATAACTTGTACCGAAACGTAACACCGTCAACAAAGAGCACAAAGTAGCCTAAGTGTGAAAGAGCAAAAGTGGACTTGTCGCGCTACCGGCGGCGCGAAATATATGGGGCTACGAAAAACCGGGCGGGGGCAGCGGACGGGAAATTACTTAAAAGCAGGTAAGTATGAATAACTATATAACGGTGAGTACTGTCGAGTGGGCACTGCTGTTGCTTACGACACACAGCATTCGAAAGCAGTGCTTGTTGGACATTTTTGTTGCATGAAAAATTTATACGTTGCAATGTGTGCGTATGTGTGTGCATTCGCTTGTGTGACTTGTGCTATTTCTAATATTACCGTGTGGTTGTTGTTGTTGCTGCTGTTTTTGCAGAAAAATGCTTCCTTCAAACATTTTTCTTCTTCAACACTTACTTATGTAAAATGCATGCGCAACATTACTGCGGGCACTGGTGCAACGTGCATGTGATTGTTCCGGCCGTCGTTGGCATTCGCCGCACACCCGCATACAGCATGACGCCCAGCATGGCATGGCTGTGTGTGCTGGCAGCTCGCTTTTGCTGCTGGCGTTGCACAAGTAGCTTTTGTGCAACACTTTGAGAGTTTCGTAAAAAGTTTTGCTTGCAACACAAACGCTATTTCAACGTGCTACAGGGTGCAGCTTGCACGCACTGGCACAAAGCTGCACGAACGCCATGTAAGTCACCAACACCAACACCAGCGTGCGCACAAAAACAACCGTATGAGCTTCAACCAATGTGGCAGCTAGCGTCCGAGCTTTCCCGCTGCCTTTTCAACTTCTTTTGTTTTTCTTTTATTCCACTACTTTTTTGTTGTTGTTGTTGTTGGCAAATAGCTACACTTATTATATTAGTTGTGCAACCATGTTGCATGCACCATCCCAATAGCAAATATATGCACCAGCTGTTGCAGCTGCACCAACTATACGCGTTTGTTGTTGCTGGTGTTGTTGTAAGTGAAGTAGTGTCGCTCTTATTTTTACTTTGCCAGCACTTACAGAGTTGCCCCGTAAGTAGTTGTTTTTGTTATTGCAGCAGCAGTTAATTTATATTTATGATTATGTTATGTTGGTGCTCGCGTTGCGGCTGGAAATCGCAGCGCAGCGCAACGCGTCTCATCGCGTCGTCGTCATGGTGTCGCCAGACTTTTGCGAAAGGTGTTGTGGCATATGTCGGCTCTTGTCGCATTAGTGTGACGGTGTGTAAATTGTGGAAAATGCATCCGCCACTCACACAGGTACGCATATACTTGCAACTACATATGTTTTCACTCTTGTGGCACACAGCTAAACGGCACTAAAATGCATGAAATATCGCAGCTTGGAGATAATGAATATGACGGTGTAGTTAAAACTTGTCTGTCTCGCATTAAATTAATTTATTTCATATTTACATGTTTATTACAGAAATTGCAGGAAAACATTAGCCCCACAGTTCAGTACTTCTGTTTACGAAATTACACAAAATCAGTGGTAACTTCATACCCAAAACTTTAACTAAAATGTGTGGAGTCGGTTCATACGAGATCCTCGGCTATCTCTCTGATGTCGAAACACTACTTTTATACCCTAATCAGGGTATATTAAGATTGAAAAAAAGTTACAGCTGTTCAAAAGTGAGTGAAAATAATGAACAAATTCGTCATATAGCAGCCATGACATCGCTAAGGAACTTAACATTCATCATCAAACGGTTTTGAACCTTCTAAAAACTGTTGGCTAAAAAAAGAAGCTTGATGTTTGGGTACCACATGAATTGTCTGTGAAAAATTTAATGGACCGCATTAACATCTGCGATTCCTTGCCGAAACGAAATGAAATCGAACAATTTCTGTAGCGAATGTTAACAGGAGGCGAAAAGTGGATCAAATACGACAATAATATGCGAAAAGGATCATGGTCTTAGCGTGGTGAAGCTTTATAAATCGCAAGATCGCAAAGACAGGACTGACGCCTGGACAAGTTATGCTGAGTGGTTGGTGGGATCGGAAAGCAATCATCAACTATGAGCTACTCCAGCCTGGTCAAACGATTGACATTTACTGTCAACAACTGATGAGATTGAAGCAAACAATTAAAGTAAACGGCCAGAACTGATCAACGGAAAGGGCTTCGTCTTTCATCAGGACAACGCTAGACTACACACATCTGTAATGACTCGGCAAAAATTGGAAGAGCTTGGCTGAGAAGTTTTGATTCATCCACCATATAGCCCTGACCTTGCACCATGCGTTTTGCACGTGTTATTTGGCTCCAAATGGTCTAGATATAAGGAACACTATTTCCACCTTGGTCGGGTTCGAGGCCGATCTAAAACCTCTGCCGTGTTGTGGGTGCGGCACCACTCCAAGAGCTAACTGCTCCCGTGGTACCAGATTTAAGTTTCCGGTCAGACCTTGTAGCTTTTGCCTGTCGCTTGAACTTCAAATGTCTTTTCATTAGAAGGAATGTCATTCAAAGTCTATAATATCATTTGAAGCTAAGTATTATAGCACTATTTCTGACAAAGACTATACGGAAATTTCTAGGCAAGCCAAAAATATAGACATAATGCATATGGATTTTAGTTGTCTCTTACGACAGGCATACCTTACCGCAGAGGTTAGCAACGACGCGTTCTCATTCTGCTAAGAGTCTAACTAGAGTGACTTTCCGTGTAAGCACATCAGCTTTACAGTTGCCTGCGATGCCGCTGTGGCTTAGCACCCATCCTAATCTTATCATAAAGTGACTCGATGAGGTTCCATGCGCATATTAAACGAGAACGTTAAGAGTTCATACCTTTGGTCAAAAATTCATACGTTTCAAAAAAAAAAAAAAAAACAAATAATAAAGTGGTCCGATATCGGTGGTTCCAACAAATGATCAGCTTATTGTGTAGAAAATGACCAGCGCACAATTTCAGATCGATACAGCCGACTCAGCTCGCCATGCTGATCATTTACGTATGTACATATATATTTTATAGGCTCTCCGACGTTTCCTTCTATAGAGATAGACATATAAGAAACGTTCATAAACCTACTATTAAAGGCACGCCCAGATTTTTATTTTTACCAAGAAGTCTTTCATTGACCAAACTTCACAGAGTGGCAAAGCGAACAGACAACCCGTATAAATGAAATATACTGACATAATTACATACATGCATATATATAGCTGTTGTTAACTCGGCTATAATCGCTTAAGCGGTTTCTACGCCAATTAAGAAGAAGAAGATATATATAACAGCTAACAGTTAACATTTAATGCAAAACAATCATCTTCCATTCGGTAGCCGTTAAAGAGTAGCGAATCGAAAACATTATACAAACCGTTCCAAAAGAAGTATTACATGTATTGTAGCATGCTTTCTTGTACATATTTGACATTGATAACTTTGATGTTCCTTTCAAAAATAAATTTATTTGAAAATGGGACGGCAAAGGGGAAGTAAAGATGAGTTTAACATTTTCTTAAATCTATTCTCACTTTCCATTTTCCTGGATAAATATTTATTTTTATACCGTAAAACACAAAAATAATATCTGAATTTGTATTCTACATATTGCACAATTGTGGTAACCACAAAAATATTGAAAACTGTACATATGTATCTTACAAAAGAAAGCAAAATCCAATCAGAGAAAACAAAAATCCCCACAACTTTGCAATAGCTTTGGAATGCAAAGATAGAAAAACAATAATACGCAGGAATTGCAGGTAGAAATTGAAACTGGACACGATTGCATACACACACACGTGTATAAAGAGGAAGTTACAAAAGCATCAAAATAAAAATAACGGTAAAGCAACGACGAAATTGATATGAAAATATACAAAGGTAAATATTACACACATTGATATGGATCGCACTTACACTTGAGAGAATTAAGAACCGAAGCTCAGGCTGACTCCTAAGCATATGCAAAGTGTATTTATTCAGAAAATAAATAAATAAAAAGCAGCAGTTGTAATCAAAACATTGTGGCTGCATTGGTTAGTTAAAATTTAAAACTAAAATCTTCTGCATATGTAGCTTACTCACACACACTCACAAAAACAACGATGTGAGTGTAATATGTTGTGAAAAGCAATATTTCTGGTTAAAATATGGCAAAATATTCACAAGTGGTGAATCAGAATCACAGAAGCTACCAGCAGACACTCATTAGACGATTCCCATATAGACGGCAATGAAGACAAGCACTGTGGGGTGCGCACAAGTAGAAGGAAGGGCACAATATGAGCATCAAATGGCAATAAAGTGTAAATACACAAATGTAAATGATATATGAAAGGGTGAAGTGGATAGTAGAAAGTATTGACTATGATGGAACCGAAAGCAAAACAGAGACAAGAGCCGGCCAGCCAACTAAATGAAAAATTTCTGAAAGTAGCAGAAACAAACCAACCAAAAAACACACACACAAACGCCTCAGATGAGCTCTGCAAAGGAATATGATTTCGGTATATTCACATGCACGCGTTTAAACATTTCCATTTGTTTGTGGGTTTATCGATAAATGTTTTTATGCATTCGATTGTGGGGTATAATATGAGGTGCTCGACACACAGGGTGTTACAAGACGTGAGATAAATAAGAAAAGTCGGCTTGAACTGCAAATAAAGTTGTCATTGATTTGGTGTTATTATGCTGACTATATTTCGGTGCTGCTCTGTTGTAAAACAATTCGATGTAGAAGCAATAAGAAAGCTAACCAGTTGAATTCCATAAAGCAGAGCATTAAAATGATATAAGTATAACTTCTTTCTTCAATGCTACCAAGTTTAGTTTTACAGATTTCATACAAGTTTTACCACTGTCACTGTTTAACAAAATTTTATTTTTTTTTTGTCACATGAAAACTTATATCAAATTTTAAATGTACGAAGATCACAAAACAATAATATGTACAAGGTGCGTGCCAAAGTAAACAGGACTTAAAAAAAACAGAATAAATGGTTTTCTTTGGCAAAATCAATTTATTTTATTGAAAATAGTCTCCTTCTGCTTCAATACAGCTTTTTGCACGGTCCAAAAGCATGTTGAACGAATGTTTTAGGTCGTTGGCCGGTATGGCCGCCAGTATGCCAGAGCAAGCCTTTTGAATGGCCTCTTCGTCTGCATAACGCTTTCCTTTCATGGGGAAATGCATTTTTTCGAAAAGGAAGAAGTCGCACGGTGTCATATCAGGTGAATTAATGGTTAAAATGTGATATTTGGTCAAATAATCGATCACAAGCGTCATTCGATGAGACGGATTCTGAGCAATTTTGTCGTCAGTCAATTTGTGTGGAACAAACCGTACACACCCCTTTGGTAAATAAATGTTAGGTCAAAATGCTATAAATCGATGTTTTGAAGATGTTCCATTCCATTTCCATGAATTTCAATTATGATTTCGGCAGATTTTTCATGAATTCACGCACAGTTTCGATGGAATTTCCGGTGTTCACGTATTTTGATTGGCCCACATGTTAATCGTCATTTATGTCGTCACGACCCCTTTGAAAACGTTGAAACCACTCGTACACTCTTCTACGGGATAGGCAATTTGGTAAAAGTTTTACCGATTTTAAAACAAAATTTAATGTTGGCTCTTTGCCCGAAGCTCATTTTCGCACCGATTACACAAACATACTGTAACTTAAAACGCAATAACTTCATTTCCAATAGATGAAATGTCTTGAAATTCTCACTCGACAATCGACAAAGATAGCAGATTCAAACGCATCAGTCGACATGTAGAAGGCTCCACCAGGAGGTGCTAGATTCAAAAAGTCCTGTTTACTTTGGAACACACCTAGTATATGAATAAAAAAATTGACACGTCAAATTTTCGTGTCACATCAAAACAAATATTTTCTTGAAAAGTACGAACGCCGAATCTTTGTGTGATTTGGGAGACGCTATTGCATCACCAAAAATGTTTCGTTTGGTGCGGGTTGGGGTATGGCGGTATCATTGGGTCTTATTTTTTTCGAAATGAGGAAGGAAATGCCGTTGCGATCAATAGCGAGCATTATAACACGCTTTCGACCGACTACCTTTTCACGAATTTGAAGAAATCGATGCAAACGACTTTTATTTCCAACAAGACGGTGCGCCGCTTCATGTTTTAAGTATAAACATGGACATATTGCGACCCTTTAATTTCAAGAAATTCCAGTCAATTGGCTACTTTTCTCTAGGGTATGTTAAATTAAAGGCATATCATTAAACCACCAATGGTCGAGGAGCTCGAAGACAACATTCAGCGCATTATAGCTGATATTCCAACGGAAATACTGCTGGGGTTAGCTAAACGGAGTCGTGGTACATCCTCTTGTGAATTCTATATAAACTTAAAGTTTATTCAGTCAATAGTTTAGGAGATACGAGCGTTGTAAGAAATTTGTAAGAGGCTAGGTGGGTTCCAGAGGTATAAAAAAAGGTATTTTTACGATTTTTTTATTTCACAAATATGATATGCCCTATCAAAGGTAAGTCTTTGGACAATGAAATCCTGAGAATTTGATCTAAGAATGTTGCAAATTCAGCCGTTGAGACCTCATCTCCCTGAGTGTTTCACAAAAAAGTGCTCTCGCCGTGGACAGCATAACTTATTATTGGTTCATCTAAAATTAAAAAATCAAAAATAATCCATTAGTACATATGTACATATATAAATCTTGTGTCTGAACGAAGGAAAACAAAAAAATTAAAATTTTAATATTTTCTCAGACTTTGAACAAGAATCCGAATTTTTTAGTAAATTTGTCGCCATTTATTAGCTTAAAAAAATAAGTTGTAATAAAAACAAAACAAAAATCCTTCGTTTAATAACTAGATAATTTTATTCTAAAGATGTATACTCAATTCGAACTAAACCGGTCCATAACTTTTCGACAAATTGTGTCCAGCGACTCCAAAAATGGAGTTTTGAGAAAACTATTACTCGGATAAACTTGAAAATTTAGGACAATATTCAAGAGGTGTTGTAAAATTTAATTCAACAAAACAACAAAAACGATTTTTTGAAATTTTCAAACCCACCTAACCCCTAACGTAAGAGGGAACAAAAGAATCAAAAAATGTTTGACAACAAAGCGGCAATTATTAAAAAACATACAATTCTGTTAAAGCACTTTTTTATTTTTATACAAAATAAATTGATTCTTCAAAAAAAGAAAAAAATATTTAATAAAGTAATATTAATTATATAGTCTGTGGGAACCGTTGGATTTTTCGAAACTGAAAAAAAAACTGAAAAGATCGTCGAATTACAGGCGGATGAAGTGGAGTGATGGCTCGAACAAAAAACGGCGCTTTTTGGTGTTTCCTATTAGTGATCTAAAACAAACAAATTAAAAAACTCTTCAGTAGTAAAGATTTTGAAGGATTGACTTTCACCAAAAAAAAAAGCTCACAAAATGGTGACGACTTGAAATACAATTTTCCTACCTTTTTTTGAGCTTTCCGAATTTATAAAAAAATATTTGTTTATAAAATTTTATAAAATCCGAGGAAGGTGGAAGTATAACAAAGATTTTTAACAAATTTTTAAGGAATCGGTTTAGTAGAACTCAAGATATCCTATCAACCACCTTAAGATGAAGTTTTGAGAAGAAGGCGTTTAAAGAATTGCGTTTAACGGTTTAACGGTTTATTTGCCATGACGCTAAAATGGCTATAACTGCGGAAATGGTTTGAATATCATTTTAGAGAGAGAGATATTTGTGAATATATACGAAATACGGAAAGACCTTCTCGACTACCCAATATTTAAACTATAGAAATATGAATGGAAAAAAAACAATTTACGAATTTTCAAATTTCTAGGTTTATTTGTTCGATTCACTACTCTCCAATCAACTTCAAGGTTAAGTAAAAATGCAGTTCTTCTCATTTGAACGTAATGAGTTAATACGAGCCACTAAATATTCAACAATAACAATTCCACAAATTTTCGTACCAATTTTATTAAGTACATCGCTTTCGTCTCACCCATCCGGCAAGCAAACCAACATGCGACACCCTATAAATATACATACAAATATATGAATGTGCATATTTTTCATTGCCTGCCACAATTTGGTTGTGAATCCAGTTGAACGAGCGCAAGTATTTGCAAATACTCAGATGCTCGATTCGTTTCTTGTTTATTTTTTAAGTGAACTGCATAACTTTGCCTGACTGCGCCCTTATGCCCCCGCACACACACACGCACACACGTAAACAGCGCCCGTCCGTGTTCATGGCAATACAATTTGTAGCAACGTTTGGTCATCTATTTGCTTGCGCCCCGGCAGCCTTTCCTGCCGCCTACTAGAGCTGCAAAAGCACACCACACAGATTGGTAGCAAACAATGGACCACAAATGGCAGTGAAAATGTTAGTGAAACTCGAAAATATTTTTTATTGTGTTTTCCTTCTTGCCTTTTTTCGTTTTTCTGCTCAAAGAAGGCACAAATCGATTTTTGCAAACTCACATGAATACAACTACTTTCGTGCACACATATAAGCACATATACATATATGTATACACCCACACTCATGCATACATACATACATAAGCTGAGTAGACAAATCAGTGATGCAGCCATTGGTGCAAATAAGAGCCTTCCATTTCTCAAACTTGCTAATTCATACAAACACACACACATACAGACATATGTAAGTAGTTGCTTGCATATTGTTGCATGCTGCATGTGAGTACGTGCTCGTGTGTAGCGCTGCTGCAGCAAGTGCCCGTGTCAAGGATATGCCAACATGTGTTTGTCCACAGACAGAATCTGCCGTTAGTGCAGGCGCAAAAATTAAGCTTGCATATAGATTTGCTAGCATATTCATATACAAACATATATACTATATCTAGATCTTCTGTGGTGTGGTTTATATGTAGTTGCCACATATAGCTTTCTCTCTTTCGAATATTGGCCAGAATATGGTTGGGTGATAAATTTCATTTTGCTGCGAAATTTGCAATTCCCGTCCAATGTATGTGTACCTGCGGATACCGGGAGCGTGTGTGTGTATGTGTGTTTGTCGCTGCATATTTGCTTTGATTTATGCATATCGTGCGAAATTGTGTTTCCTCGATCGTTTGCAAATACAAGAAATGAAGTTTTATTGGGTCTTTGTGGGCGGCAGGTGAGTAATTGATGTCACACATTGGCACACACCTTAATCCTACGGCACACAGACACTCACATAAATCTAAGGAGGTGTGTCATCTTGTGGCCTGCAGTTGTACAAATTGCAATGAGCAAGTTCAAATTATGAAAGTTTTGCGTTCGAAGTTCATCAATGCATTATTTAGACTGGCACTTGGGTCAAGGGTCGATTTGCTGAGTTTACTTTAAGAGTTTAGTTAGAAATTCAGCAAAAATTTTAATTTAAAATAGCAAAATGATAAGATTAGCTCAGGAAATTAAAGCAATATTTAACAAATATAAAAGTTAGTTGGTTTTTTTTTAATTTTTCGGACTTGTTTGGATAAGAAATAAAAAATACAAAATTAGTTCGTACTTTTCCTCTAACCTTAATACTGAAGTATTGGATTTTTCCTAATTAGGGCGTTATATCCAATTGCAAGTAAAAAAAAACGGTTTTTTTCTAAACTTTTTTTTTAAATTTTTTTTTGAAAAATCAACAAAAAAAAATTTTTCTATAATAATTAAAAATTATTTGCAAATACGGAATTATTTTGAAAAATTATGGCTTCTTTTGATACCGTAGCCGATCTCTAGTGGAGCCTCCCAAAAAAGTGCACATTGGTGAATAAATTTTTTCTGCTTAAAATTAACTCAAATCCACAGATGGGAAACAGCATACAAAATCTTTAGGTCAAAATTCAAAAATAAAGCACAACAACCCAAAAGCGCATCTTTTATGAGGAATGTCGCTGAAGCTTTGTTTCCAAAACACCACCTTATTTCTTATGCTAAGCCTAGAAACTCGACCTCTGTGCATGTTTGACACTATTGGCAAAGTGTACGAAAGCATAGTAAGAAACCGCTTAGAGCTAACAATCCAGAAAGCTGACGGATTATCAGAAAGACAATACGGCTTTAGCAAAAAAAAGCGAAATGCGAAGTAAGTGGCAAGCGATGGAAAGGCGGAACAAAAAATATTGTGCGCTGATCACCCTGGATGTGAAGAATGCCTTCAACTCAGCAAAGTGCAAAAACATAATCAAGACTCTGTATGACATACGCGCTCCTCCATATCTTATAGAAATTATTAGCAGTTATGTAGCCGTCTGTTTTCAGACTATTACTCGATACAGATGAAGACATCGAGAGCTACTCTATTTCGTGTGGAGTCCGCCAGGCTCGGTTACCACCTACCGGTCCCCTTCTATGAAATCTTATGTATGATGGGCTGCTAAGGAGACACCGATCCAAAGCCGTTAAATTAATTGCATACGCAAAAACCTTATTGTGGTAGCAGTGGCTAGATGACCTCCGGATCAAAAGCAATGCGTGCATAAATGGTCTGCGCCAATGGTTTTCCTAAATGAGTTTAGAACTGACTGAGCAAAAGACAGAAGTCTTGCTCATAAGTACCAGAAAAATGGAGGAAAGTATATCTCTTGCCATAGGGGAGTGCAAGATTCATTCACAGCCACAACTAAGATATCTGTAAGTAATAGTAGATTCAAGGCTCAACAATGTAGATAAAGCGAGTAAAATGTTGTCAAATAAAGGCTGTGTGCGTTGCAGCCGGAGTTTTTCCTCGTAAAGATAATGAGATCAGTTCTGTTCTCCAATATGGATTCAGGCGCTAGGCATCAAAGCGTACGCCAAACAAATAAGCACCGTGCACATGCTGTCGGCACTAAGAGTTATCAGTGCTTTCCGAACAATATCAAGTATAGGAGCCAATAGAAGAGAGAGAGTCAAAATTTTAACAATATGGCAGCAGCGGTGATAAACCTCACTGAAAGGACCTACAGACTGATAACGGACATCCATTCCTGGATCGGCAGACGATATGGGGACCTGGATTTCGACATAACACAAATAGTAAGTGAACATGGATGATTTAGAAGCTACCTGTATAGATTTCAACACGACATTAGTCCGAATTGTCCGATATGTTCAGAGTGCTTAGAAGACTCTGAACATGTATTCTTTTATTGAATCTATTATTGCCACATTTTATCGCTTTTTAAGTAGTACAAGGGAAAAACTAAAAACTCCACTCGTTATTAGTTTTACGGTGAAAAATTTGACGACACTCATGCGTCATACTGGTAGTTCATATGTCAGTCCACTGAGAACTGGAAAGCTGTCAGCCAAACGGCAGACTCAATCATGACAAAACTGAGACATATGGAGCAGAGTAGGCGTCCGTCAGTTCGTGCCACAGAGGAGAATGTCTTATCACTCTCACGAAGTAATACCTAATCAGTTGGTTCCCTGGGAGAGTCTTGAGTTGGGAGTAGGTTAGGTACTCCGGCTTTTGATGCTTTCCCCTACATAAAAAAAACAAAAAATAGGTATTAATCGAAGGCTAGTCAAAGTTTTCAGTTTTGATTTAGACTGTAACTTGCCTTAAAACCTAATAATTATTTTCAGTTATCATATTGTTCTATACAAAATACATAAGTCATATGCACTGAGGTCCATACTTTTGGTGTAATGGTCCTTGCTATAGCCATTCACTTGGGAGTGGCTAGAATCGATCCTTTTACATATGGCTCAAGCAGCTCACGACATCCAATCTTAGACCGAGGATGCAGTCGGTAAGCAAAAACCATCAGGTTGAATGCGAGCTAAAGGGAGATGGGGAATCGCGCCTCCCCAGGCTGCGTTTGGAATCCGCTTCGTAAAAAAACACCCCAATAGAAAGAAGAAAACAGTTTCAGATCGGCTATAATCGCGTAAGCGATGTCTACGTCTATAAAGAAGAATGTGCGTCGTTGGACAACCACTCTACTTTATTGCGTCCTCTGTAGTCCTCGACCGACAACTTTTGGACGGAAAGAGAAATACCTTGAAGGCACCATTTGGGGAAATATTATTATTTTGATAATTGATTTGTTTACTGTAAATTGAAAGGAGCTAATCGAATTTAAAAGTTTGTTATATGGAAACCAAGCTTGGTTTTGTCCATTTTCACAGCGTTTTATGAGAACATTTTGATAACCTTACAGACCGAATTTGTTGGAAATGATCAGAAACTACTCGAGTTACAGGATTCACTTAGAGGTGGGCTGTGTCACGCCCCTTATTAAATTTTTACACCGCCTCCTATAAAATCCTTCTCGATCATCTCGGCATTAAAATTTTATGCATGTGGTGTTCACTGAGTTACCTTTATATGAGAAGTGGGTGTGATTGATATCTGATTTTGCTTATTTTCACAGTATGTGAAGACGTGCTAAACCAAATTTCCTTCAACAAGTATGGTTGAAGATATGTGCATTAAAACGTTTAAGGAGCTGGACCACGGCCGCTTTGAACAATTTTTTTGGCCCACATGTATTCCTAATTTGAACCCTTATAGTTTTGTGTCTTAATTAGGGCCTAGTTACGGCACTTTATAAGTTTTTATTTAATAGAGTTTAGTAGGCGTAGCAATGTTCCCGTTACCCATCTGCTCTACCAATCTCCCATAAATGTGAAAAAACATATACATATATCAAGTTTCATCAAAATGTCTTAATTTTTACTCAAAATATCGCTTACACGGATGGATAGGTGGACAGACGAAGTGAACCCAATTCAATTCTGGGGATGGAGCTCTATTAAGGACCAATTAGGGAGCAGTGTTTATCGACGGTATGATGACTCCAGTGGAGATCGTAGAACACTCCAAATTCGTTAAGGTCATCCAAAATCAGTTCTTGCTCCGGATACTTTTGATTCTGTGCGCAAAGTGATATTATAGATCGTCGCGTGACATGACGTGATATTGAGACAACTAAAAGCATTAATGGAACCATCATACATTCAATAACAAAACCATTATCAGGGGAACATAATTATTTACATATATGTATGTATGTCAAAAAGAAGCTTAACAGTAAATGCCAACCTCATTCAAGAAACTTTTACTTGCTCGACTTTAGAGCGGTTCAAGTAGAGTAGACGACTAACAAAAGACTATCAATAGACCCCTTCTCATGACAGTCGGGTCTACGTAGCTGGAATGGACCGGATTTTTATCCAGCTAGAGATTTTAAACTCGGCAGTATTCCTACAAATTACTTCAGGGATATTTTCTGCCGCTATAAGAACAATATTATCGAAAGACGACCCACAGAAACAAAAATTAAAGTGTGATGAGTAAAACCATGCATTATTGTATAAATATTTACATATAACTTAGCGAAACAAATATATTTATATATGTAGGTATATAGCCGAGCGCAAATATATGCGTGAATAACCACAAAGGTATTTCGCTTGAGCTTACACCAGAAGAGCAATTATGCTGTGGGTTCGTGTCACATTTCAGTTAATTATTCTCTACTTAATCCACTCTTATGCTTCATACACGTTCTTTCCGCCACTGACGCAGCTACACATTTACATACATCTGCTATATACTTATTATGTGTATGTATGTATGTGCGATGTTGCATGCTTCCACTTCATTTCGCAAAGCATGAATAAAATACTCACAGTTGAATTAAATTAAGTAGCTGGGGCGCCTAAGCGTATGCTAAGCTGTGTAAAGCTCAACGAAGCAGTGCATAATTTTCGCCGACAAAGCCTTATGATGAATGGATAAATGTAGCGAAATGAGAAAACGTATAGCATGGAAACAAAAGCGACCGAGTCAAATTAATGGGCAGTTAGTTAGCTGTTTGCTGTTTGAAAAGAAAAATGCAAATAAGTTTGCTGAAAGTCAGGAGTAAAGGCAGACTGACAAGCAGACGATCTTCAACATCACCTCACCGACTTGTGTATAGTGCAGAGAAAATGAAGAGAGATGCGGAGAGTTGATTTAAATTAACTCCGATATATGTCAGCGCACTTCAGCTGCAGCCCCGCCCGGATCAAACGAACACCGTTGCTGGAATATATATGACTTCAGCTTCTACATCAAGACAACAACACAGCACTGTTTACCGTCTGCCTTTCATGGAAACATGAAGATATGTGGTTTTACAGCTTCTAAAATGTGCGTTTATTTATAGCGCCGGGGAGAGAGCTTTTAACTAGCTTTTATGCTTATAATATGTTCCTATTGAAGACAGATGTTGTACTCAAATCAATCCGGTTAGGTTTTATAACCTCAAATATCACTCAAGGAAACTCATACGAGATTTTTGCTCTTCAAAGATTTATTAAAATGTAACAATTAAAAGCTGCCATGAAGCAAGCTTCCCACAAGGCATACTCTTTAGTGCTTGTGAGGGCATTCATTGGCTGATATTTGTCTGTTGTTTGCATATTAATTATGTTGTTAGCTTTGACTTTTGGTTGACGAGCGAAGCCGGAGTTATGGTGGAACTAAAATGGAAGCAATGCGGACCCTAAGAATGAATATACGAGTTTAGCCAACAGGGCTAACAAATGCTAAAGAAGGATGTTACAAAATGCTGGAAAAACAATGGTTCACGTAGAAAATTGGAAAGTGTGGCGCATGCAGCGTGGCGTATGAAGTGTCATGAGCAGGCAGCACAGCAACAAGCAACGGGTTGACAGTGTGTTTGTGCACTATGTTGTTATTATTGTTGGCAGTTTGCATTTCTTTTATGCAATTGACACAATTTACATACGCAAGCAACCACACCAGCAACACAAACCCACACACACCCGGCATATCTCAATTCGAGTTGATGCAAAACCCTAAGATTCACTTATATACATATGTACATGCTAGCTTATATATTATCTCGTACGTATGTGCTGACCCTTTACTGCGCATTTGTTTGTAAAAGCTCTCTGTGGTCGCATATGTTTGCAATGAAAATATTTGCATATGCTAAGGCGTCTATGCTCGACCGCAAATCTGGCTATGCAAATACGTTTCAAGTCGTTTGTAGATGTCGATGCGGTTACATTTGTCGCTTCGATTTCCCTTTCTTTCATTTTCATATTATACACACACACATACGTATATATTACATAAATATGCCGAAGAAACGGAATATTCAAAAATGATTACGAGAAAAATATGAGTTGGTCAGAACAGGAAAATATGCTCGAATTCCGGCAATCGGTTACATTTTGATTTTAATTCTCAATATAGACACTGATCTGAAATATGTTGTTTAGCAAGGGAACCTTTTAGAAAGGCAACCACAATACAGAGATGGACTCTAATGAACCAAATATGATTGTCTTAGTAAAAATTGGTAACAAAATCGTTTTATTTGGAAACTCGAGTGCTAAAGATATAATTAAGAAAATGCGTCAGTTATGCCTCCACAGTGTTTCAACAAATTATTTTTGTACGGCTAAATCGCACGGTACCAACCTCCTCAGACCCTTCCATTTTAGTCGGCCGCGATGTCTGTTTCCTCTAGTTTGTAATACAATTTGAGTTATATCCACATGACGGAAGGCATTCTCCGGAATAGCCTGGAGGGCCGAGATGAATGCTGCTTAGATCCCCTCTGTCGTCTCAAAATGCTTGCCTTTCATAGGTCTTTACAGGAAAGGAAACTAAAAAAAAGTCCGGGGGGCCACATCTGGGCTGTAGGGCGGTTGCGGAAGCGTTGGGATGCCGACCTTGGTTAGGTAACTGTTCATAACTTTCAATCGGCTGCGATGTCTTGTCGGACCCGATTTACCCTTAGTTTGAGTGCCTTGAAGACTTTCACCTGTATGCCTATATATACTACAATTAAGAATATTCTCCGAAAATTTTAAGTTGGTAAATGGTTTCGGTGATGGATTAGGTTAAGTTAATAGGTCGATACTAACGGGGATCTCACTTGTACAGTTTAGAATACTACTATATAAAGAAGTAAGGAAGGGCTAAGTTCGGGTGTCACCGGACATTTTATACTCTCGCATGATAAAGTGATAATCGAGATTTCATTATCCGTCATTTACATATTTTTTTATTTTGCTGTAAAATTAATTAGATTAGTAGTTCCTGAGATATGGTTTTTGGTCCATAAGTGGGCGACGCCACGCTTATTTCAATTTTTAAAAAAAGCCTAGGTGCAGCTTCTTCTAGCATTTCTTCCGTAAAATTTAGTGTTTCTGACGTTTTTTGTTAGTCCGTTAACGCACTTTTAGTGATTTTCAACATAACCTTTGTATGGGAGGTGGGCGTGGTTATTATCCGATTTCTTCCATTTTTGAACTGTATATGGAAATGCCTAAAGGAAACGACTCTATTTGGTTGACATAGCTATAGTAGCTTCCGAGATATGTACAAAAAACTTAGTAGGGCGCGGGGCCACGCCCACTTTTCCAAAAAAATTACGTCCAAATATGCTCCTCCCTAATGCGATCCTTTGTGCCAAATTTCTTTATATCTTTATTTATGACTTAGTTATGACACTTTATAGGTTTTCGGTTTTCGAAATTTTGTGGGCGTGGCAGTTGGCCGATTTTGCCCTTCTTATGGAGCCAAGAAATACGTGTACCAAGTTTCATCATGATATCTCAATTTTTACTCAAGTTACAGCTTGCACGGATGGACGGACAGACAGACATCCGGATTTCAAGTCTACTCGTCACCCTGATCACTTTGGTATATATAACCCTATGTCTGACTCTTTTAGTTTTAGGACTTACAAACAACCGTTATGTGAACAAAACTATAATACTCTCCTTAGCAACTTTGATGCGAGAGTATAAAAATCATAAGACCCTTACAAATCGACAAAGCGCCTTGATCCTATCACAAATTTGTTGAGACGACTAATGTCAGTTTCGGCTATGTCTGCTGGTTCGCAGAAGATCAGACTACCGAGGTATTTCAATCTCAGTCTCGCAAAGGATTAAAAATGGAGAAAAAAATTTCTGAATGTCTTCACCTCACCTTCCTCCATACAACTTTGACAACTTGCGTCCGTCAAGATCTTTTGCCTTACCGCATGAACATGATTCAAGATCTCCTGGAATCTACTCTAAGCCAAAAGAACAGAAGTAAGTCGTCGACCATCATCTTCTAAGCACGCGAAGTCCTTTGGTCCAGGGCTAGAGCGCAATACGTCCACTCTAGCAAACACACAGCTTGATGCTACTTCTAGTAAAGACAGCCACTCGTTGAGTAGCTTTCAACGCACATTTAGCAAGCTCAGCGCTAGTGTTGCCTCTCTGCTGCCAGAGTGAATCCTCACCACTCTGAAAGCAGCTGCACTTCGTAGCACTAAGTCTATCGACACCTTATAGCAGCGACTTCTGACTGCAAGACACTACAGTGAGCTTACATATTTACAAGAATTTTTTAACTCAGTGTAATCGGTTCCACAAACTTTAAACAGCTTTTTCACGAAACGCTGTTATTAGAATCGGTGAAGAAAATTTCGCTGAAATTAATAGATTGATCGACCTGAAATTTTCACACGATCCCTTAAATGTACGTTTTAGGTAATGTTCGAAGTTATAAGATTTTTGATAATAATTTTTTTTGGGGTAGTCGAAAAAGTCTCTTCGTATTTCTGATGAAACTTTATTTTTATTTTATATTTAATAAATAAATATAAACAAATATAAATCATTTTGGTCTACGACTTTTTGCCATTTATCGCTAGAGACATTATTCCATCAGTGTAAAACTTTCATCAGTGTAAATCGTAATTTCGAAATTTCCAGAACGCAAGAAGCGAACCCTTATTGTGCTACACGAATGGATACAGCATCGTCTCCGTTAACTTCCATTTTGGTGGCTTGCGTGGCATTCTTCCATTTTTTATACAAAAATTTCAAAATATAGCGAATTTCTTCATTATTTTCACTCATTTTTGAAAATCGACTTTTTCGACTACTCAATATATTGCGATTTTTACGAAAAAAGATACTATTTTGGTGCTTGTTTTTTGGTTCTTGCTTAGCATGCTATCATAAATTAAACAATAAACCAAAATATTAATTGTGTTGCAATAAAATGCATTCAATCACTCAATTAATGAAATCTAATTGAGGAATTCCTCTTGAATAAACAAAGGCCATTCCGGCAGACAAAATGTTATACAAAAATATATTCTAATTAATATTACACATAACGTATTCATTAAATTAGTAATTGCCAAAGTACATAGCAATTATGCAAATATTTATTAACACTAGTGTTAATGCGTCTGTGTGTGTGTGTGTAAGGGTGTATAAAAAAGTTGTTAATTTCCAAATCAAATAGTTTTGTTCAAACACACATTGTATGTGGCACGTGGCATAAACACACGTGAATAGAATTTACCACACAAATATCTATGAATTTAAATTAAATTTTCCATTAAATTACGCATAAATTAGTAATGGCATGAAATGAGGCATAAAGCAAAAATTTACAGATTACAAAGCACTTAACTAATTCAACCGAAATTATATGCATTTTGGTGATTAACGCCGACAGCAATGACATTTTAACACATCTGCAACTGCACTAGGGATGTCCGTCGTGATATAAGTTTCACTTTCCATGGTACATGAAGAGGAATTACAAACTTAAGAAGCATAACCTTAAAGCACATTTAAACGAAATGTGCAGTAAATTTCAAAGGCGTCCACATTCACCATTAACATATCAATAAAGTGCAAATTATTGACTTGAGGCAGCATAAAGTCCAAGCACTAACACTAACACAACATACATATGCAAAGACCAGGCAACGCCCCCGTTAATCGCCACCGAGAAAACAACCCAGGCGAAGCAGCCCACAAATGGGAGCCAGCGACTAGCCGTGCAGCCAGTTAGCCTCGCTCACAATCGATCACCCGACTAAATCATTGAGTTGCACCACGAGCGAAGAAAGTAGAGTGTAACAACAATAATAAAAGATGCATGCAGCCATTATCGCTGACATAGCAAGACAAATTTAGATTTATTGTTACTTCAATGGAGGGAGGGGAAAGGAAATGGTAGTTGGACTAACATGCAGCAGCCCAGCATTGTGCGTCTGAGACATTAGAAGTTCCATAGATAGTGAAACGAATATGAAGCATCTTCCAAGTCGCTTGAAGTTGAAATTAAAGCATTAAAATTGCAAATTCTTATAAGCACAGGGGTTGCTCGAAGGATAGTGAGTAGAAAGTGCAACCTATAATTTGCTGTAGCGTGTTAAATTACAACAGTGACAATGGGGGTACGTTGTGGGTAGGCGAGCTGCTGATGAGCTGCAGAAAAACCTCACATATCCGGGGGTGGATAATGTGTTTCGGAGTCATGGTGACCGTTAAAGAACTGAGAGCATGCAAAGATAAAGATATTTACCAATAATGCGTATAAGTATACTGTTCTGTGCACATATAGATATGTGGTGTAATGACAGCAAGGGCGTGGGTGGTAACGGTCACACCCCATCAAGCGCAAACACGCTCGAGTTTTATGATTATGATTCAGATTCTTTTTAATTTTGAAATAATCCGCTTCACAGTAAAAGCCAAAAATTAAGGCTCTCACAGATGGAACAGAGGCTGGATCAGGTTTTTTGTTTCTTTATTGTAAAAGTATTAAATAACCTTAAAACACACAAAAAACAAACGTTAACTTCGGCGGCTCCAAACTAAAATACCCTTCCAAAAGTATTATCCATCTGAAGCTATAATATCTCCCCTCCATCCTGCAATTTGCGTGTTCTATCGCAACAAAAAATGTCATCTTGTCGACCAAGAATGAATCAAGCTAATTCGTGATAAGTCGGAAGGCACACTATCTGGGATCTAAGACGGTTGAGGCACAACTTCTCAGCTGCTGTTTTTCAAATAGTTCTTAGTCGGTCTTGCAACATGAGGCCTAGCGTTGTTATGGTGGAAAATTATTGTCTCGTGTCTATTCGTAAATTCCGAACGTTTTCAGCTTATTTCAATTTGATGAGATGTTGTTCGTAGCATTCCCCATTAACGATTTCAAAAGCTTATAAGATAGTACTCCCTTCTTATCCAACTAAATGCTAGGGGTAATGGATATTGAGCTTTACAAGTGACTTGTTAACTAAGTTTCACATATTAATTTTTTCATTTAAGGATCTATTTTTCATCCATAGATACAGTCCGATGCAAAAACGACACCTTTCCGAATAGCATTTCTAACATGAAAAATCGACACACACTCGGCGACAATTTTCATTGAGTAATGCTCCCAGTTCCTCACCTCTAAACTTTTCTGACTGTCCAGAACGGTTTTCGTCCACCAAGCCCAAATCACCACTTTTAAATCCTGCAAACCACTTATGGCATGTTCGATCTGCTTGGATATGTTCGACATAATCTTTCACCAATACCCGATGATGTTTCGCTGAGGTTTCCTTCATACTAATGTTATGAAGAACCCCCGCAAAAACACTTATTCAGACACAAGCTTGCTCTTTACACTTTAACCACGTTGCACCTGTAGACATAGCTGACACATGCTTAGTTGCAAAAGCCGCTATTACACTTAGGAAAGCTGTGTACATGAGGGGCTAGGACCCACTGAAGCTCTCCACTGCTTCGATTGCATTCCTTACAATCTAGATCACGGCATCGCAGAACCTTCTCCTGGCGGTTGCTTTTCAGCCCACACACCTGTAAGAGATTTGTGGGCGGGACAAAGCCGTTAAAAGAGGGGTGCGTTAGCTTTTTCACGGATGGATCGAAGTTAAGTTATAGAGTCTTATATCGGTAGATCCTCATCAACTCTAATTTCACTCTCCAACAACTCGAGTTTCTGACAACCAGATAACTGTTGTGTTTTCCAAGAGAAGATGGCTGCCATTAAAGTAGCGGTGGATACACTGCTCGGAAGTGCAGCTTTCTTTAGAGAGATGTGTATTTAGTCCGTTTGGCGAACCTAGGGAAGTTGATGGGATTGATATTAACTGCCTTAATACATTTTTGGTAAACTCAAAAGGCTACGTTGATCTTTGAGAATCTAGTGGTTCACTTCTAGGAAAATACGGGTAACCCAAAGCTTGAATGTTACCTATCCAAGTGGGATCCTTCGATTTTGGATCAACCCTACGATCTAACCTCACCTAACCTTCTAATGAATAACATATAGTGAAAAGGACGCTCAAGGGCAGTAGCTTTCCGACGCTTGTTAGGAAAATTAGACAAATGGAATAATAATCAGGTTTCGCCATCTCTCGGCAAATTTCACGAATATAGCTGTGGACCCAAAACACTTATATAATATATGAGAAAATTTATTTAATGTTTATTTGGACCATCTTTGACCACAACATCAATCCAGTCTTCGCCGTTATAGAAAACGGCAAAAATCTGACTCCATCTCTCTTTTCTGTGTTTCTTTTTTTGGCATTTTGGACAGTGTAGCGCAGCAGAAATGGTTCGAGGCTTGCCAGCGAACATTTTGCTTTTCAAAAATAAATCAGTGAGAGCAAAATCCGGGACATTAAAGTGACGCATAAATGTCGCTAATTTAATGTAAGTCATTGGAGCTACTCTTTGGCTATTTTCAAGCGATGCGGACAGAAGAGTCGACAATATTCTATTTAAAGCTGTATGTTGATGAGCTGTGTTTGTGCTCAATTAAATCTGACGCTAAATGATGAATAGTGCCGTCAAACGGCGCCTGCTGACCAACACTTTTGCTACAATATACAAAGCTACTATTTGGAGTGTAAAGGGTATGTATTATATTTCAACCGGATTTTTTTCACATGAAATGATCAACAACGGAATTGAGGATTTTAAAATGTTTATAAACAACTCAGTCGATTAGTTTTGTCAAAATTATTCATACAATACTCAACGACATGAAAAAAGTGCACCCCGTATAAATAAAAAAATAATAATAAATACGCAATACTCGTTTAATATTTTCGAATTTTCGTTCGAAATTTGTTTAAACAGGCACAAAAGGTTCTCAGAAAGGAAGCAATCATTGCAATATTAAACTATACAACGCTTCAATGTGATATTCAATCCAACATGTTCACTAGGAAATAATTAAAAAATATTCATACACAGTGTATGTATGCACATATGTACATATATACGAAAAGTTTATTCACTCTTGGTATAAGTAGTGGATGCGAAATATTGCATAACATTTCCATGGCAATATTAAAATATCCAAATAAATAATACGTCTGAAGGCACACACAAATAATCCCTCGAATGAAAGGAATGGAATACAAATGCAAAATGCGGATATTAAGTATGGCTGAATAAAGCATTATGCACTCTCTAATGCATAAATTACACATTTGTTTGAACGGGCCAACGTCCAAAGAGCAAATACATTTTACATTCGCGTTAAAAACCACAGTGGTGGATCAATTTTCGGGGTAACTGTTTATCAAAAATGCAAATTATTAAGCGTGATGCATAGTTTGCTTACATACTGTTTGTATACAACTATAACAAATATATTCAAAATCAACCCATTATGCGTTTACGCTCGATTTGGCATCGCTCTCCCTTAAACCCTTTAATTTTTTCAGTTTGCTTTTCTTCAAATTATAGCTTTCTTTTTTCTCATAAATGAACTTCATCGATTATGCCCCGCTGCTGCAAAATCCAGCTACGAAAATACAAAAAAGGTATAGCGAACCAAATTTGAAGAATATGGCGGCTGAGCGATGGCTCTGGTTTCGTATTCGGGCAAAAAAGGCAGTGTTTAAATGAGCTAAGCCTCCTACCACACAATATTATTCAGAAAAACTGGCCCACCCTGACACAACTCACACCTGAGAATAACACCACACTCAACATCTGAGAACAACATGCATGAAGACACCACACATACGGATACCAGAACTAATAAAAGAACTGAATCATCGCGCTCTACATCACTCTCGCTCATTCACTTCGATCGGAACAATCCTGCGCGCTATGTCAAACTATATTGAATTATATTCATTCTTTTGTCTTGCCCCCGCTCTAATAGTCAGTTACAATCATGCGAGTATGTCACGGCCAATATCGTGGTGGAAAATCCATAACATGAATTTTCTGTCCACAAATCCGTTTATTTACCACGAACCGCCTCATGTTGACGCTTCAAAACAAGGCAAGAAGTATTCCTCATTTACCTTCTAACTCTGTGGAACAAAATCATGATGAACCACACCACGGTAACCAAAGAAAACGTTTAGCTTCAACTAGATTTTCAATCAACTTTCACGCTAGATCGCTAAATTTTCGACGTCATATTCATAAATCATAAATTTTTATGAATGTATGATACTCACTTATGTCGTCAAGCATCTCCTTTGCGACCTCTATCCGAAGACGGTTTTGCAACAGATTCAGGTCTTTTGGATTGAGTCCCGCATTGATACGCTTTATACCCAAAACGTTAACAACAATGTGTTGAGTATATCTATAAGTGATGCTGACATGTTCTGCTATTTTCTCTCTGTTGCAACCAAGATTTTCAAGCACTGTTTGACTTTTCGATGTCACCGACATTAACAGAGATGGTTGGACGACTCGTGTGACACTAGTTTTCGACGACATCACGACCTTCAATGAATGCTTTTTGCCACTCTACTACTTGTGTTCGAGATAAAGTAGACTATTTTTTTCAGCTAGAGCAAAAAACCTAAACAAAACGTTTCAAAAATTTGCAGCTGATGAAGAGGGAGTTCGCAAAAAATTCGCACGGTACCATACCCACGCGATCAACTCTCCTTACAATGGGACTATTTTTTTCAGCTAGAGCAAAAAACCTAAACAAAACGTTTCAAAAATTTGCAGCTGATGAAGAGGGAGTTCGCAAAAAATTCGCACGGGACCATACCCACGCGATCAACTCTCCTTACAATGGGAAGCAAAAGTTCGAATAAGCTAGCATAATGTCGAAATTTAGAGTTTTGCGGAAAAATTAGACATTTTTTCACGAAATGGCAACTGCCTGAAAAAACAGCCCAAATGAAAAGAGGAAAACAACCACGACGGCAAATGCATTAAGCATAACGATTCTAAGGCATGCACCTGGAATGTCGGGTCCCTTAATTGGGAAGGAGCCGCTGCTAAGCTGGTTGTTGTCCTCGCAAGAGTTAAGGCACCCCCGTCCAAGAAGTGCGATGGACGGGACAAGGACTGAGACGAGTAAGTCAAAGTGGCATTTACCACAGAGGCCATATAAAGAAGCGCAAATTCATTATAGGATTCGTGGTGGGAGAGAGACTCCGTCACCGAGTCCTGATAGTCACGCCGTTGAATGAACGTCTAGCCACAATGCGCATCAAAGCGAAGTTCTTCAGCATAACGCTGATTTGCGCCCACACCCCGACAGAAGAGAAGTACGATGTGACCAATGATAGTTGCCTCCAACACGATGTCGAAATCGTACTTGGCGACTCTAACACCAGGGTGAGCAAAGAAGGTATCTTTGGCACAAGGGTCACAAGGGGCGCTCGACTTCGCCGGGGCCAGCAATTAGGTTACCTGTGGTACTAGAATCTAGCAAACCACATTTTTTGTCTGTTTAAAATTTTTTTAAAGTGGTAAAAATTTAGAATTTTAGGTAGCTATATCCTACGTTGGCAGGTCTATAAAGACGACTTTCAGGTAAATCGATCCAATAGAATCTAAGAATTCGTGCGGATCACACTGAAAGAGACATTTGCAAAATAATTCTTTGAATTTTCGCGAAATGACCGACCCAGTTTCGACCCGGGCCAGCGAAATACCAATATACCCCCGAAAACAATTCGAATTTTAAAAAATCCTTTTGAAGACATATTCACAAAAATGAAAATAAAGGATTTCTATACCAGAATACCGCCTTGAGTGGTTTCGATGCTTAAATCAAAGTAAGCGCACTAATAACTGACACACCACTGTATTGGCAAGCGAGAGCTTACTTTGTGGTTGTTGTTGCTTTTGGCTCATTACGCCAAATGCTTTATGTAGCTGCGGAAAAACATTTACCAAACTGTAAATTACCCATTCGCCGTCTAGAAAAAAAACCTAAAGCCAAACATAGGAACTAAAAAAAGAATTGCGAAAAAGAACAAAGATAAACATAAACAACAAATACAAAGAATACATATAAAATTAATGTGGCGTTGTGGTGGATGAAGTGTCAGCAACACAGAGTGGCTACAACGCACGCAGGGCTGGTATTTGCAACACACACTCACGCGTTAATCCCGCGTTACCGCCAACATGTTGACATGTGTGTGTGTATGCTTAGTGGCAGAACAACAGCCGCAGCAGGACTTGCCACCAAAGCCGACTGCTGGTTGCCGGTGTGTCTCACTGTTGCTGTGGCAGCATCCGACGTTGTTGCTGTTGTACATGGCGTTAACTTGGCAACCGCCAACGAGGCAGCAACAACAAATGCCAAGCGACCACTACTGTGAACCCATCGCAAAAACCAACCGACATGGCAACCACCAAAGGGACAAACAACTCATGAACCCGACGATGATTCACCATTGCGACGAGACCGAAAACAGCACTTCTGGTGAAGAGCGTTGCAAGCAGACGGACAAGCCGTGGAACCAAGCGACTCGCCAACAAACAGACAGACGAACAAAGTGTTGCAAGATCGCGGGAAAAAAGGCAGCAGCTCAGACGAGACATTAACATAAATAATAGTCAAATTGTATGCTCATTCAAACAACAATAACAACAACTAAAACGGGAAAACTTACAATTGCATGCATGCGAATATGGCATTGTTTGCCGCGCCAAAAAGTATGCATTACACGGATGCGCTGCGCCAACTAAAAGCTGCTGCCACATACAAGCCGACTCATACATACACATATATGTACATGTGAATTAAATATGTATAGATGCAAATAAAGTGAGCTGTGAACACACATACACAAGTGTACAAGAGTCACTGGAAAAGCGCAAGCAAAAGTCGGGAGGAGAATATCAAAATATAAAAACTTGCAGAACAATAAACAACAACAAGCGGCAACAATAACTAAATGAAAGCAAGCGCAACAAAAACCGTTGTACTTCACAACTCAGCTGACAGTGAAAAATATACGTGAGCCACAGCAGCCATTCGCTCAAGAGAGCGGCACACGCCTTGGCAGCCAAACAGTATGCACTGCCAAATGTAAATGCAGTGAGAGGCGAGGCAAGACGACGAGGCAGCGCAGCAAAACAAAGGCAAATGAAGAAGTATTCAAAAACAGTAAACAGTATTTGAAAAGCGTGTAAAACCTCGCTGGCATGTCGCAAATCTGCGCGGAAAACGCAGCGGCGGCGGTGACGCTGGCGGTGGCGGCAAACCCGGCGACAAAAGTGTACAAGCGTGTAGTTGAGCGGAAAGTTACACATTACCGAAAATAACACTTCAATGGCGGAAGGCTACCCGCCGCTGCGCCAGCCTCAGCAGCAAACGATAGTGAGTTGAATTGAAATATAGTAGCGTTGTGCTCGTAAATAAATACCGTTAGCTGCATTTCAAGTGTTGTTGCAGACATTTTTTCAGTTGCTTGGCTTTGCGTTGCTGCGACTGTTTATTTGCTTTTACTACAATTCACGAGCGAAGTTAAGCAGCGAAAATGCTGCAGGGAAATGAGGCTGCTTATGGCATTACAATACCATGTTGTTGTTGGTGGTATTGTGGCAATTGATACAATGCTGATATTAGAATAAAGGTATTTGTAAAAAAATTTAAAAAAAGTTTTCCATACAAGCTCTTTATTCCGATCGCTCAGTTTGTATGGCAGCTATATGCTATAGTGGTCCGATATCTAACATACCTACAAATGAGCAGCTTCTTGGAGAGAAAAGAACGTGTGTATGGATATCTCAAAAGCTGAAAGACTAGTTCGCGTATACACAGACAGACAGACGGACGGGCGAAGGATGCACCGACGAACATGGCTAAATCGACTCAGCTCGCTGTTGCTGTTGTTTTAGCGGGTACCTAGTCCCCGTTAGGATGGTAAGGATTAGCTAAGTTGCCGTCAACGTCATCCTTCAGAAGGCCCAAGAAACGTGATGTTTCGACGGGGTCGGTCCAAAGGGAGATGAGTGTCAGAAGGGTGGGATTGGTGGGACATACAAAAAGGTGGCCAGTGTCATGCGGTTCTCATTGCACGCAGGACTTAAGATATATTGAATATGTTTCTTTGTTCTTTCCTCATGTGCTGCCGGCTAGCGAATTGAGGATTTTATTGCAGTTCTGTACTTTGGTGATAATCGCAGTAGTATGAAGAGTGAAGAAGCACAGACATTCAAAAGTCGCACCTAAAATTTTATGATTATTGACAGTCGGAATCTTGACGCCATCGACTGCAATATTAAGGTCAAGTTTGTACTACTTCGTCCAGGTTGTAAATTTGGTCGCAATGAATTTAGTGGGGAGAGTGTTAAGTTCTGGGCAGAGAGAAAGCGAGGGAGGTCGGATAGCCGTTTACCTTTGACCATATGCCATCGATTCCATTGTCCGACGTCAATATGGTGCAATCATCAACGTACGAAGTTATGCAAACTCCTTCTGGTGTCAGTGGGAGTTTCGAAATGTAGAAGTTAAACAATAGCGGCCAGAAGGCACCAACTTGCGGAACCTCTTGTTTAATTCTTCTTAATTTTGAGTTTTTTCCTGGAAATAGTAAGGATGATTGACGACCGCTCAGTCTTGAAGGGAGCGTAGTTTTTTCGATGTCATCCAGTAGCGTTATGTGATTGACTTACCTTAACCTTAACTTAAAAACCCTGCGCACGGAATAATTATTTAACACTTTATATACAAAGAAAAATTGTCTAGTAAACCGAAGAGTTACATCAATAAAACTGTAAATTGTAGAGAAAAACAAAAATAGTTGCTTAAGTTAGAAAAAATATTTGAATACAAAATATCCCACAAAAAGATTTTATGACGTCCAAGGAAGAACAAGTTATACGCGTGCTGATATCCGGCGCTGCCGGCCAAGTTGCATACTCACTCGCCGGGCTCGTTGCGCACGGCATGGCATTCGGTTTAAAGCAACCCATGATTTTACATCTCTTCGATTTGCCGCTAGAGACGGGAAAAATGGAAGGTCTGCGTATGGAACTAATTGACTCAGCACTACCTTTGCTGCGAGACGTGATCGTCACCAGTGATCCGGTTGTGGCTTTTCAAGATATATCAGTGGCCTTCCTGATGGGCGGCAAGCGCCGACAGCCTGGCATGAAGCGCTACGAGCTCATTGCGAACAACTGCAGAATATTGAAAGATCAAGGCCTCTGCTTGGAAGCTTTCGCACGCAAAGACTGCAAGGTGGTCGTACTCGCCGAGCCCTGCAATACCATGTGCTACATTTGTGCCGAGCATGCACCATCCATACCACGTGAGAATTTCACCACAAATGCCCGTTTGGATTACAATCGGGCCGTCGGCTATATAGCAAGCAATTTGAAGATTTCCGCAGCTAACGTAAAGAATATGATTATCTGGGGCAATCACTCGGATTCGATGCATCCGGATTGCTCGATTGCCAGCGTGGTTGTCAATAATAAGAGTCACCGCCTCTCCGAATATTTGGGTGACGAAATGGCTGTCTTTAAATCACAACTGTCGGAAGCAGTAATCAAGCGTGGCGCCGAAATAATTGGTGCGCGTGGCATGTCGTCGGGTTGGTCGGCAGCCAAAGCGTTGTGTGATCAGATGAGGGATTGGATAGCGGGCACACCGCAGGGTGTTATGGTGCCGATGACAGTCGCATCCGATGGCAGCTATGGCACACCAAAAGAGATTTTCTTCACATTTCCCGTGGAGGTACAGCGCGGCAAATGGAATATAGTCAGGGGCATTAAGATTGATGAAATGTCTAGGAGCAAGATAGACTTCAGCGGCAAGGAATTGCTGCAAGAAAAGATGGCTGCCGTTGCGGAGATGGGAGAGGGATACACCTGAGTTGATTGTAAATTTATTTCCTGGGGGTTATTGTTAAATTTTTACCTTTAAAGGTTTAACTTAATAAATTTTTTGCTTCATACATAGTACTTATGACTTACAGTCTATCTATCTAGCAAAATTTAAGCAAGTTAGTGTTTAATATTTATTTGCTTAACGACAGTTAATTATTTAAACTTCCTTCTATGTATATCACGAATATTTCCAGCCAGTTTCCGAGCGATATGAACTTTTCTTTAACTTCACCTGTCAGGAGATGTCTGGTGACATACAGCAACCGCGTTTGAAATCGTCTGCACTTTTCGTTTTGTCACGACAACCAAACATACTTCGGGATTTATGTAGATAGTCTTCCCCTTATTTAGCCACAATTCCACGCCCACACGTGACAAATTCGAAAATATTCATTGCAGTTTTACATTCTTTGTATGTTTGTGTGTGTGTAACTAGTGTTGTTGTTGTCATGGCTGTTTATTAAGGGAGCAGAGCGACGATCCGTTACACATAGCCTCCACATGTATGTATAGGTGTATTTGTGTTCAAAAGCGACAGCTTGGTTGTAAAAAGTCTTCTCGAACGAATCAATTCTTGTATTTATAAGCGGCAGTGTGTAAGTGTGCGTGTGTGTCGGTGTGTGTGTGTGTGTGTCACAGGAAAAACAGCGGCGGCAACAGCAACCACCAGAATGATGACGCCACAAACAACAACAGCAAAAACTAACAGGAATAAATGCAAACACCAACACGGGACAACGGCAGAGGCAACGGCACGCCAACAACCGAGATGACATCCGCCAAATTGGCGCCAATCTCCACTGAATTTCGCCGCACACACTTCACACACACGCATTCACACTCTCACACTAAATAAAAATGCGGGTTTTAAACTCAGTCGAATTGCTTATTTGCCTAGGCAACTGTCTGCCTGCCTGTCTATTCCGTACAGCTGGCTGGCTGACTCGCTGTGTGTGTGTGGGTAAATTTACATATGTGTGCAAGTGTTTTTTCCTCTCCAGCACTTCTGTCTTCTTTTTCTGCTATATTCATTGAATTTTAGTTCGAGTTGAGGCGACAATGTTGAATTGGGCACGATGACTCTGCTGTTGTTTGTTTACGACTGCAACGACCGATGTGAATGCGAATCGGACGACGGCAATGCGTTTTCGCCCGCATAAACTTATGCAACCAAACAGGGTGATTCGAAGCGAAAAAAATTAAATTTTTTTTTTTTGTATTTGGCAATTTGGCAATATTTGATTCTTCTCACTTCGAAAAGAATTTAGTAATTTATATGACTTTACTTTATTTTAGTGTGTTATTATTTAGGAGCCTTTAAACATAATTTGAAAAAAAAAAATCAATTTTTTCGATCCAAATACAGAAGGGATATTGATCCAAAACTGAATTAGTTTGTTCGTGTTGTGGAACTTATACATTTCTGACTGAATTTGATATCTAACATAGTTGTTATGAGAACTGCCCCCGCCACGATGTCAAACCGTGCTTGGCGACTTTAACGCTAGGGTGGACAAAGAAGGTATTTTTGGGGCAACAGTCGGCAAATTCAGCCTCCACGAGGAAACATCCCCAAAAGTGTTGAGGCTGATAGACTGAACAATTTTCTACTCGACTTGCACTCCTTCTCTCTAAGAACCGAACCATTGGATTTCGGAAAAAGCAAAACAACAGCTGATACGATGAGGAGGGCCGCGTCGCAGTGGAGAGAAAACAGACGGCCAATCGACCACAACACATGCGAGAGTTGAAGAACGAAGCGAGACGCAATTGGAGACAAAACAGAGAGAGGCCGAAATGCGTGAGTACGAAGAGCTTGACAAGCTGACCGACACGGGTAATGCTCAAAAATTCTACGAAAATATGCGGCGACTAACAGAAGGTTTCAAGACCGCAGACCTGAAGAGCAACAAAGCGGCGGGGGCTGATGGATTGCGGCCAAGCTTGCCAAGTTGGCAAATATCTCCTATCATCAAACAAACAGTCTTCGCACTCGTGACAAGGCTTCCACGTCACTGTTGACAGTCATAGCTTTGAAGTCTTAGATAATTTCGTCTATCTTCGAACCAGTATCATCAGCAACAATAATGTCAGCCTCGAAATCCAACGCAGAATAATATGTGTATGGTTCGGACTAAGTAGGCAACTGAGAAGTAAAGTCCTCTCTAGACGAACAAAAACAAAACTCTATAAGTCACTCATTATTGGAAATTGCCAACGGCGAATACCACATTCGATGGAATGATGAGCTATATTAGAAATCGACGACTTTGACATAGTTCAGCGAATTAAAAAACAGCGGCTACGCTGGCTAGGTTATGTCGTCCGAATGAGCGAAAACACTCCACGCAGTATTTGCTGGGGGAAGCATAGGAAGAAAAAGATCTCCACTCCGTTAGAAAAACCAGGTGGAGAAGGACCTGGCTTCGCTTGAGATCTCCAATTGGCGCCACATAGCAAAAAGAAGGTTATAATCGCGTAGGCGGTGTTTACGCCAGTAAAAAAATTGGTAAATACGGTATTATGTTGTAAGGAAGGGAGGAAAACTTAAGGGATTATATACAGTTGGAAATCAGGAAAGAATGCAATGCTTTCTAACGGCATTTGCGCCTTTAAAGAATTTAAAGTACTTTAACAATCAGGAATTGATTTCAAAAAATTTTGGCTTCAAAAATATATCTACTGCTTCCTTCACTGAAAATACATATTACACAATATACATATAAACAATTTTCAGTTTTTTAAATTGCGGCATATGTCCTAAAGTATACATTATTTTCACTAACGAGATGAAGAAACTTTCATTTCAGATAAATTTGTTGGAATACATCTTTAAAGAGAGTCAATTATTCCAATGAGCTTTGAGATCAACAAAATATTAAAGTAATTGTTTTTCCTTCAATTGTTATTCAAATCCTTAAATTTATTCTAACCTTAATGCGTTGCTCAATAAAACAAAAATATCTATATCTAATCCTTTCCAAATATTTAAGTGCTCTAAAACTTTTATATGCTTCCTGTTACTGCTCGCTTTTACTTTCCCCTCACACATAAATATTTTATATCAGCTTTTGTTTCCTTTTGTACGCGACGCGCTGCGCCTTGCCCAGGACCCACATAATAATATTTCATAAGCGATTAGTTAGATCAAGAACCATATTCGCCTTTTGTACTTACAAATTTCAATGAATTGACCGTTTCCTATTAGAATTACAAATGAACAAAGTCAGAAAGAAGGACGGCCACAAAGTGCTGGGTAAACTGAGCGTCAAGCGAATTGAGAGATAAAAATGTAAAAGCAAACACAACTACCCACTTATGAGCACATACAAGCATACTTGTAGGACGGACTACTTATGGCGTCTGTCGAGGCAGACAAAAGCAGGCTTTAGCCACAACAATAACAACACAAACCGGAACCACAATGTTAAAAATGTGAAAAGTATTATTCCATTTCTTTGGCAGAACTCGCCAGTTTGATGATAAATACATTTATGTGTGGCGGACAAGAGCACACTGGTCAATGGTTGAACACAGCGGTGGTTTAACGGTTTAACGGAAGAATTGGTTAAAGCGACGCTTCGCTAAGAGGGATAAGGAAGACAATGACATTGAGGAGTATAATGATTGTGTACATTTTAATTATAAATTAACTATGTTTAATTTCACTATGTCATTATTTACTAATATCGATAAGGTCTTTCAAATTTATTACATTTAAATTCAATGCCAAGCTCTGCAAGCCGAGTCATCAAAGATGTGTGTGGGCTACCGTTGTCCTGATGGAAGACAAAGCCTTTCTGTTGATCATTTCTAGCCGTTTTTTCGATTGCCTTCTTCAATCTCATCAGTTGTTGACAGTAAAATGTAGAATCAATCATTCGACCAGCCTGGAGCAGCTCATGGTGGATGCTTCCTTTCCACTCCCACCAAACACTCAGCATAACCTTTCGAGGCGTAAATTCTGGCTTTGCGACTATTTCTTGAGCTTCACCACGCTTGGACCATGATCTTTTTCGCATATTATTGTCGTTTTGATCCACTTTTCGTCTCCTGTTACCATTCGCTTCAGAAATGGTTCGATTTCATTTCGTTTCAGCAAAGAATCGCAGATGTTAATTCGGTCCATTAAATTTTCCACAGGCAATTCATGTGATACCCAAACACCGAGCTTCTTTTTCCTTAGCGATGTCATGGCTGCTTATGTAACGGTCCTGGTCAAACTTTTCCATAATTTCATCGACTGTTTTAAAGATATGTCGACCGGAGAGAGGTGCATTTTTCACATTGATATTTTCAGAACAGAAGCGAGTGAACCATTGTTGTGCTACACGAACTGATACAGCATCGTCTCCATAAACTTCACAAGTTTCATTGGTGGCTTGTCGTGCATTCTTTCCTTTTAACACAAAAATTTCAAATTATAGTGAATTTCTTCATTATTTTCTAACTAATTTTTGAACAGGTGTAACTTTTTTTCAACTTCCCCGAATTTATTTATTTATTTTTTTGATTAAGCTTAAAATCTCAACTTTCCAACATTATATAGCATGACACAATGCGATTAGTAGCACTGGAGATACCACACTGCACCGACATCTATTGACAAAATACGAAAAGACTTTTTCGACTACCACTATATAAAATGTTGATTATTACTTTTTTAGCGCTCAAATGTCAACACTTTCTCACTGTGCCATCCACAATGCAGTAAACTTCGGCGCCACAAGGCTGACTGGCTTTCATAGGCCAATTTCTGACCGGCCTTCGCTAACTTCATGACAAGAGGAATCAAGCAAAAAAAAGGTAAATAAGTGAACAAAGGCTAAGCAGCACTTTTTCTGTTGGACTCCACTTTTCTTTCAGATAATTTTCTATTGTACGCACCACTTTCTTGCTTGCTTTCTTGTGTTGCAGCATTTCATTGTAGTTACACAGGACTCGATTTCCTTCCACCACTCTTTCATTAAATCCGTAAGATGAGTATTTAAGTGAAAACTATTTTTTCTTTGTGCTTTTGCAAACTATTTTTTCGTAGACAATGGCAAGCGAGAAAACTGGTCATTTGCCACAGCTTGCCGTTACATAGGAAGTGTAAGTGTGTGCATGTGCAGCTCAGGCTATTACTATTTACATAGTAGTTAGCCAGCTTGCATTTGGCCTTTTATCTCATCCATCATGGGCAGACAACTTGCCCTAGCAAGCTAGCAGAGCATCGGTTTTATATTTTATAAGCCACTCGCATTTCTTATTTGCACTTCGCATTACTATTATTGGTTAATATCTGCTTCACTTTTCGCCCTCGCCTCCACTTCGCTCTCTTCTTCACTTTCCCGAGAGTTTTCCTTTTGCCGTTTAACTTTAAAATCAATAGTGTATAACTTTATTTATACTGTTACGGTAATTTCCGTATTGCCAGAGTTATAGAAAATATTATTGTTTGTGCGTGTAGTTTTGTTTGTGCATCCAGCGCTGCTGCCGCAGCCTTCCTGCAAACCCGCAATATAGATTTTTTTATTACGCCATGCCATAAAAGTTCCAGACTTTGTGACGCCTTCGCTTTTTTATTTACATTTCGTCGTTGTCAGGCTGCCAGATCAGAAAAAAGCGCAGCTTTTGTTTTTTACTGTGCGCACAATGTTTTATCTTTGTTTTCGTTGTCAATTGCTGCTCACACTCACACACACGCACACACACATACACTTGATAACTGTGAATATTTGGCTGGCTTGACTAGTTCTTTTGGTCAAATTGCTGCTTTTACGACTTTGTACTTTTAGTAATGCTCTGCGGCATACACAAGCATATACAAGTATACACACTTGATACACACACACACACACAGAGAGAGAACGCAAACAGCTTGTAAGTGTGCGCTGATGGCTTCATTGGCATTTTGTCAAAGACACAGTTCAAAATTTTATTAGTTTGAGTAAGTGACTTTTAGCATCCATCTCTCTGCATTGCTCTCTTCTCCTTTGCTCTTCACTTCTCCTGTGTGGCTTTATGCGTTTTTATGTGAGACGCGTTCAATGACTTCTGCATACCAAGGCGAATTCGTATTTATTATGCGTGCATGCTTGTAAAACAAGCATTTTTTATTTGTATTGCAGTTTTGACATCGTGTGTTGCTCATAAATTTTCGAGTTCAACATATTTAGTGCACAGATTTAATGACGCATCCTAGCGCCACAATATTGAACGCACTACTTTGTGGCTGCAGTCTCCTTAAGGCTCCCACTTAAATTGTATTGCCAATATTTGCTGGGGCGAGAATAAAACGATTAATATTAAAATTTAATGGGAACTTTGCATTGACTTTGTAAGGATGGATTAATGGGAAGAAAAATTGCTCTATAATAAAGTCTCCGCTGATGTTGTTTTTGTTGTTGTAGCGGCAGAAAATATTCCTGAATTAATTTCGAGGCATGGTGCCGAGTTGACCGCCCTTGGCCGGATAAAAGCCGGGTCCGTTCCGGTTACTTAGGCCCGACTGTCGAAGGATTTATTTTTCCATTACAATTAATTTTTTCCCAGGCATTTGTGGTAAAAATTTGATCTAGACTGGTTTGTTTGCACTCTTAATTTTTATCTAGTTCTTCAATTAATCAGGAGATGAGTATAGATCTAATATCCGATAAAATTATTATTTTTTATTTTGATGAACCCTTCGTTGCTGTTGCTGTTTTAGCGAATACCTAATCCCCGTTAGGACGGTAAGGATTAGCTAAGTTGTCGTCGACGTCATTCAGACGTGGTGTTTCGACGGAGTCGGACCAAAGGGAAAGGAGTGTCATATGAGTGGGGTTGGTGGAGCATGCAAAGAGGTGGCCAGTGTCATGACTCATATATTGACAGTGTCATGGACATGTATTGGATATGTTGGGGTCTATTCTGGATAAGTAAAATTTCAATCTGCTACAGTATCCAAAACGAAGCTAAGCAGGAGTCTGTTTTTTTTTTTTTTTTGTTGGAGTGAGATGAAGGTGAAGAGGGGATAGAACAGAATGGTCATGTTGCTCCTGTGGACCGTGGACGTCCTCTGTTGGTCGGATGGAGTATCCGTGCGCGAACAGGGTGTAGGTTGCACAGCCGTAAAGGCTAAGGTCGCAGTAGTGCGTTGGCAACATGGGGCCATGTAACTTGAAGTCTACTCCTTGTGTGTCTTAAGGTCTGAGCAGGTCTTAAGATGGCTCCAACCATTGTATTACACCAGACCAAGGTGGAGTTTGGTTAGAGCCGTTTGACGCAAACGTACCAAACGACCTGAACGGCATCGAATAGAGGTTGAGAGCTGCTTGATAACATTAATGAAAACACCACATTCATCAAATGCATCATAACTAGCAAGGACACGTGTATTTATGAATATGGCGTCAAAAATGTTCAACAACGAAGCCGATGATCACATCATAACCAGTATACAGGAAATTATATTAAACGTTTACCTGCTTTTATTAACTGAGGTGGACATTTTGATTCCGATAATAGGGATTGGTATTAAAATAAGTGGAAATGTATATTTTTTGTCTTCTTATTCTTTATTGGCTTCTTTTTACAATGTTGCGCCAATTGGAGATTCTAAACGAAACAAGGTCCTTCTCTACTTGGTTTTTCTATGGAGTGGAGGTCTTCTGCTTTTCCTGCGTCGAATACTTTCAGAGCTGGAGTGTTGTCAGTCCGAGTCAAATTTGTTCAGATGATGAACTCAGCAACATTTTTCAAAACTACTTGGTTCATTTTTCTACGCTACAACAACAACTAAGAAAGCGACTGTAATTCAATTCCCGATCGGTTTTTTGTATACATTGTACATATGTATGTACATTTATAGGGTCAACCAATAAAAACGATAAAATTCTATAAATTGGTGAAAATGTGTTATGTTATGACGAAATCATTAAGCCTAAAATGGCCTCATTTGTGGAGATGAGTCTTCGATGAACGTGAATTTGCCTAATAAAATTTCACAAAAATCCGTAAACAAACATGGCCGCCACGGTGTGTCAAAATTACGTCATCCCTAATGGTAGGCGCTGTACATTATATTATTATATGTTTTAAATAATGCATACTCCAGCGCACAAAACTCAGTGCTTATGTAAAACATGCAAAACAGCCGCAATCCGAAAATGCAACAATGTCGCGTAACAACATAACTGTCGGCAGTGTTCATGACCGCAACCATTTAAAATGCCATTGAAAAATTAAATATTATCTCACCGGTATTAGATGAACACTTAGCGGTAATTTCCCAAATGAACGGGCGGGTGGTAATAACTGCAACAATGCCGCACGACCACACCGAGCTTTGCCTGGAAAAAGCGGACGAACACACATTTTCATGTCGCTTCAGTTGAGAGCTTTTGAACAACAGTGACAGTAACACAATTTCAAAATAGTAGGTCAATATCCACACCGATTTATGGCGGCACGCACTCGCTGGCAGTCGAGTTGAGTATTATTTGTTTATGTAATTATGGGCAAACTTATTATTATCTGACAAATTTGAAACATTTGAACACGGCAAACTGTTGGAGGGTTGCGTCTGAAAATATACGCAAAATTGCAGCAAAATTGCCTGATATTGACACATGCACACGCAGCTATTTCAAAGGTACACAATTCGCGGTCACAATCGCTGTCAAGCGGCAAACAAATCGCCCATACGCCGTGTAGGCCTGCTTCAGCCAGGGATACTACGCAGTAACAGCGGCCATTTGTGCGTATCGATCAGTCCGCTCGCTCGCTTGCTAGCTAATCATAAGTACACACAGACAACAGACTATTTCACAAGTACTACAATGCGACTGATCTCAGCGAATGATATACACACAGGCATATAATATTTATTCAAGTATCGAGATGTGGGTATGTAGGCTCGTATGTGTGCAAATGGGTGTGTGTGTGCAGTTGCATGTCTTGGCAACGCACGCCAATCACTTCGGCGGTTACTTTGATTTATTTCCGCGCAATTAGCGCCATTTATAATGTTCAAAAGATGTCGACGGTTTGATTTCGTGACATGACCACAACAACAGCGGCAACAATAACCACTTCAATTGTCAATTAGTGCCGCTAATTTCATTTTGGACCGCTACAATTTCACCTCAACGTTTATATTTGAATTAAATACACACTCTAAATTAGATGGATATATGCGATATAATACCTTTACATATATATGTACATACATGCACTGGTGTGCTTATGCGAGGTTACAATCAATCGCAGGACATGCGTCGCATACACGCGCACTGCAAAAGTTGGTTTGTAGGAAAAGTAAGTCAATGAAAACGTTTCCATTGCCGACCCTTTAATTATAATAAATTATAATTTTTAAACTAATAATATCCGAAAATTTCTATTTTAGGTATATGGGAGCTAAGGGAAGTATTGGTCCAATTCAAATCGTTTTGACATACTTGCATACCTATATAAGATAAGGATTATCCCTTAATTTCAGTTATATCCAATTGTCCAATTTTTACCACGGTCCCTATAAAGCCTTGTCATACCATTCCGGCGGCAAATTTTGTTTTTTAGTAGTTAGTAGTTTTGATTAGTATCGTTATATGGGGAGTGAACGGGGTTTTCATCCGATTTCGTCCATTTTCACAATATAGGTAGGAGTTCTTATAATATTAGCGCTAAGAGCATTTTGTTGTTGTAGCTTAAGTGGTTTAGGAGATATATACATTAAACTTATTAGAGGGTGGGCCACGCCAACTTTTTTTAAATTTTTTCCCACAGGTGCCCCTGGATACTGCGATCCCCTTGTCAAATATGAGTTTTATATCTTAATTTAGTCCTTAGTTAGAGCACTTTATAAGATTTATGGGCGGCGCAGTAGTCCGATTACGCCCTTCTACGAATTCGACCTTTTTTTGTACTAAGAAACCTGCATACCAAGTTTCATCTCTACTGTGATATTTCAGTCTCCATCTAACCAAAGCCGTTCAAACAATATATTAATTTAAAAGACATCTTTTGACAAATTGCATTTCAAATTCCGCAGCCTAATTGGCTGTGTCGTAGTTCTTGCAGAACTTAAACCGTACCGGTGGCAATTGGCAGCTCTTTGCAGGGGTCCAAACAGAGCAAGCGCATTTCCCTGCAGGTCAAATGCCACAGCGTCTATGTGTGTTGCATATTTGCGGGCTTGCGGCTTTGTGCCACGGCGTATTTGGTGTCATTAGCGGCGTTGTTGGGGGCCGCATATAGCCCTTGGTGTTGTTTGCGGTATTTATGCGGGTGTCGGAGATAGCGCGCAATCAGCATTTGAATAATTAAATCCACAAAACACTCGCCCAGACATGTGTACATAAATGTTCGCTTACTTATTTATGAGCCTAAATTAGTTAGCTTGATGCATTTTTAAAGGCAACCATAGGCCTATAGGCGCATTTACATACATACAATATATAACATATAAATATTACAAATGATCGTGTTGTGAGTTGTTTACATAATAATTTTACAAAATTAGCAGCGCATTAAAGAAACACGGAATGTTAGGTTATGCAGAAGTTCTGCTGTAAAACATGGATAAATTCATGAGCTGTTGGCAAAACCAAAATATTATCAATATTTATCGAAGCTTAATTATTTCAATGGCAATTCTGCAAAATGAATAAATTGCCAACTGGGTACTCAAAAACTTTCTGCCAATAACTCTGTTTGAAAATATAAGAATGTATTCAAAATGTCCTTGCTGCAATGCATTTGAAGTAAGTCCATAAAACTGCAGATTAAATTTGAGTTTGAAATTGTTTTTGTTGCTTTTTTTTAGAGTGAAACAACGAAAAACACTTAACCTGCAAGTCGAGCAGCCCGCAAAGGAAAAAGTTGCAGAGAAATCAATTTATTGTTGCCAGACTACGGCAGCGCCATGCTCGGAGATAAGCCTATTTAGTAAGTACTTTCAAACTGATGCGCCTACAACTTTTGACAATTAAATCTGTGCAGCCATTGGAGTTTCATAAGCCGATGTCAACTGAGCGCCAACCTGGACACAGAGAATGAGAAACAATAAAAGCGGAAGTAAGACTCTTAAAAGTTAACGCAAAAAATAATACTTCATTTAAATTCATACGAAGTTGTTCGTGGTCACAAAAACTGTTGTCTTGGCTTTTATTCTCTCGCTTTTCGGAAAAATGCTGCTGTGATTTTTGGCGAGTGTTTTCGCTTCGCCTCATAGTTGTATAAAGCGACAAGCGATGGCAGCAGCGGCGGTGGAATGGTAGCGAAATAAGAAATTCCCAGCTGACCGGCGCCGCTGAAAAGAAAATAAAGTTTTATAATCTTTTAACGGGCCGTCAGTCAGACACGTGGACAACGCTGCAGCTTATGAACTTTTAAAATTTTAGTAAATAACCTATAAAAGCGATGAAAGCGTTGGTTTCGCGAAATTTACAAATAAATAGTATGCGCGTTCATTTAGTATTGCAAAAGCTTTTGCTGGCTTTTAATAAAGAAAAAGCAGCAAGCTCCGAGTATACGCTTTATTTGAGGCATATCTATGAACATTTTCACCCATACACTTACATACATACATACATAATACATAAATGCATACATACATATATGCATACGAAGGTTGCTTTATATACTTTGGGATTTGGCTACCCCAAGGTTGAAATCTGGCAACTTATAACTGAGAACGTTTTGACATATGAGCTACTTTCGTCGTTTACAGTAACTTAAAATATTCATCTGAACATTTTCTCGTGAATATTTTTTCCAACTTTCGACGTGGATTACCTAAGTAACATTGCATCGATGAACTTACTGCAATTTTCGGTGATGACGCTTCAACAAGAACCAGTGTTTATCGATGGTATTGCGAATTTAATCGAGGTCGCGGATCACTCCAATTTCGTGCAGGCCGCCCAAAACTGTTCCCGAAACTATCGAGTGGTCGAGAGAAATGCTAAAAATTACGATGACGAAGCTTCGAAACACGTCTCTGACAACGTGGTAGGTTATGAATCGTGGATTTAAACGTATGAGTTCGAAAGTGAACAGTAGTCGTCTGTATGGATGTTTCAAAATGAGCCGAATGCAACAAAAGCTGTTCTCACACGAAGCACTTCCAAGTAAATAGTTCCCTTCTTTCTGGAAAAACTGGACAATTCCCAACCACACGAACAACGAACAACTCAAAGACTCACTGATCTAAAGGTTCATATAGTTCGTAGCCTTAACCAGAAACCACCCTGTGAGAGAAAGCCTTTCACACAGTCAGTCACACAACGCTATTGCAGGACATTGGAAAAACTATGCTCCCTCCAGGACTGAAGACATGGACAATGAACCACCGACCGCTCAGATCGTCAATTATACGTACTGTTTCGAGGAAAAAATTCAAAACTGAGAAGAATTAAACAAGGGGTTCCGCAGGGTGGTGTCCTCTCGCCGCTATTATTTTACTTCTATATCTCGAAACTCCCACAGCCACCAGAGAGAGTTACCATAACGTCGTACGCTGATGATAGCACGATATTGACGTCGGGCAATGGAATCGATGACATGTGTTCAAAGTTAAACGGCTATCTTTCCGACATTTCCCTCTTCGCACCAAACAAACTGGGACCATATTTACAAACTGGATGAAAGAGCACAGACTTGACCTTAATATTGCAGTCAATGGCATCATTATTCTGACTGTCAACAATCCTAAAATGTTAGGTCTAACTTTTGACAGTCTGTGCTCCTTCACTCCTCATACCACCGCGATCATCGTCAAATTACAGAGACGCAACAAAATCCTCAAATCGCTAGCCGGCAGCATATGAGGAAAGGACAAAGTAAAGTTGTTGGCAACTGAGAAGGCAATCGCCCCGCCGGTCCTTATCTACGCCGCACGAATATGGTCACCTGGATGCAGTAGAACGCTTCATACTTGTCAGAATATTGCACCTTGCACTACGACAGGATGCCTCTTGATGTCTCCTATTGAACAACTACATAGTGAGGCCCGACAGTTCCCGCCTTCTAAAACATCAAAAGGTCATTCCTCAATTACGTCGACGACATTAGACAGTACGCTGACCAGACTTCGGACGCAACAAACTTCCAACAATTACTGACCGCCATTCACAGCCAACCACCGTATAGTTCTGATTTGGTACCAAATGGCTTCTTTTTATATCCGTACGGGAAAAATAAATTAAGAGGTCAACGTTTTTTGATACCTGATTGATGCATTCAGAACGCATTTTTTGCAGATATCTCAATCAGAGAGTCAAAAGTGCTTCGACAATTAATTCAAACGCATGCAAAAGTGTATTAAAAAAGAATATTTTGAAAACATAAAACGATTTTCCATGATGAATAGTTTTGTTCTCTATCCACGAAATATAAAAGGCAACCCTCGTATTTATGCGCACACATGCAATTACCGGCTGAGCCACTACCGTTTGACCGTTATAGTTTGTTTCACTCATCCATCTGGAAAGTTTCGTTTTTCAATAGTTTCTCCAAATCTAACTGACCTTTCTGACGGTGCGCCCAAAATTTGCTTCGATTGTCAGTCTGATTGAGTGCTGAGCACTTTAGGCGCTCTACAATTGTTTCTAAAAAATTTGTGCTCTTTTTGCGGCACTTTTGCATTTTATTTTGTGATCGAATCTGCTCGGAAGCTTAGCGTGCAAACTCGCTCGGCAAAGCGGAAGAAAAACAAAAGCCGAAATGAAAAAAATTCCACATTTACACATATGTACATATTAACAGCTTTTCGAATTTTTTGTGTCCAAGGTTTCGGATCATCCACTGAAGCGGCTCGTCCTCTAGGCATTCATACATATGCATGTGCACTTGTGTATTCGTATTGATACATTTCAGATATAGTATGTATGTACATATATACAAGTATGTGTGTACACATGTATGGCGGCTATTTGACAGCGGAAAAAAAGACAATAAAATAATAAATAAAAGTGAAAAGTTCACTTGCAAATCGGATTTCATGCTTTAAATAACGTTTTGAGTCGATTTTATGAGCGAAGAAAGAGCGAAACAGACAGCAAGCTGGGGAGTTGAAAAAAGTGAAAATGCGTTTTTGTATCATATTCGAACCGAGGCAAGCAGCAGGACATGAAGTATATATGCATTTATGTAGATATCAATGTGTGTGTAGGTACATGTGTGTGTGTGTGTAGGTACATGTGTGTGTGTGTGAGTGTACACTGCCAACCGCATAAATTTTATGCTACATTGAGCTGCAAAAAGTACCCATTTATGTATGAATATGTCCGAGCTTTATTGAATTACATATTTCATTGCGCTAGAGAATAGAAAGAAAAATTAAAAACTATTCTAAAATAACAATTAAATCCAAGGCACATATGTCCTATATCCATAGTTTTGACAGAGATGTCGTTTTTTCTTCATCTTCAAATTATAATCGTACAGCACAGTCCCTTATAAAAAATAAATAATAAATTGACATTCAAAAGTAAGACAAGTAATAGCTTCCATTAATGTCAGCTCTGATATATCAAAGTAGAATCAATATTGCCAGTTCGCACTGAAAATCTTTTTGGTGGTAGTTACTCGGGTATCCGAGCGGAGCGGAATGGGATGTCAGTCCAAAGATCGACTCGAAACGAGAGTGCTACCGAACGCGTCACAGCGATCCAACGCCAACGGCCACACCTTCACCGCAACAGGAACAGATTGCGGGGGTTGCAGTACTCTGACTAACTAGCTTTACAGCGCTCAGGTTGTAAGCATTAACGCGTAAAAGGAAAAAGAGCTTCTTCGCTCTCCGGGCAGGCGACCAAGGGTTCCAACTCTGACGACAACATAGGGCCGCGGAAGAAGTCAAGCAAGAAAGAGTTGAAGGCAAAAGCGAGGTAAAAGGCGGCAGTCGGAATATGCCACCGACTCAAGGGAAAGTCCAATCTGAAGGAAGAGGAGGAGAAGCATGGAAGATGGCGTGGAGCGTTGGCTTCGCCCCAAGAGGCGCCAGCATACTTTCTCTCCACGAGCGAAAATTATGTTCTATAAGTCTTATATATATAGCTCATTATTCCCGTTCTATTATATGGCAGGGAAACATGGAATATAGGACCAAGATGAGAAAGCACTTGGAGCATTGGAGAAAACTGTTCTTCGCAATATCTTTGGAGAAACTGTAAATGTATAAAAATCCAACAAATACTTGTTAGACCCTGTCATTCGCATGGAAGATGATGAAGCAAGGGCGCCTATGCATCCAATATAAAGACCAAGTGCATAGCGACCTGTTTGCACTTGGGATGCACAACTGGCGTTCACAAAGGATAGAAGTATAACACACCTCGTCAGAAAACCAATTACAAAAAACGCGCTTTTTCTGGCTTACAAGTGAATATAAGCCCTTAATAATCCACTCTTACGGGTTTGCAGATCAAACAACTTAAAGGCAGATATATTCATAAGCTAAATATTTAAATTGAACTTGTACGTAAGTTGTAGAAGGCCACAGAAAAATCAGACAGACATTTTAACCCATTTAGTCGCAATTAGATTGTGCGTTGGCGCTTCCTTTTGTTTCTTTGAAAGTGAAACATTTCACCACAATGCCCATAAGCTGACTTAATTACCAAAAACAACTTTATTGCCACGGAGCTAATTATTTCGAAATCCCATAATTGACTTATAATTAGTCTGTTTAAAGACAAAGCGTTCTTCTGCGCTGCCTCTCATTTTGCACGCCACACCTACACCTACACGCGCCCGCTTAGAAAATAACGCGCTGCATTGGACGGCGTTAATTTCGTTTAATCTTGCCTGTGGAGCAACAGTTTCCGTTACCCGTCGCGCTCCGCTTGTGGGTATTTGTTTTTATTTAACTCACATTATGCACACCACGCTATGTTGCTGTTGTTGGCTTGTCTATATGTAATGCCACAAGCGTTTTTTCGCAAGTACAAAATATTGCTGGAAACGAAGAAGGAATTAAAAGTATGTATCGTGGGTGTATGCGCGCCGCTTTGACGCGATTTCGCGATTTATGCGTTCGACTTGAAAGTAAAACTTTTTAATTGAAAATTCTAAGGCAACGGTACACGCTCCTGTTTATGTGTTTGTGTGCTTGCAGCAACAACAAAGAGCTGGATTTTTGTATTTTCTTGTAAACTTTTTTGCCACAATTTACGAATACAAAAGTAGACATAAACGCCACCAGCTACAGAACATATTGAATACAAGACATTACCCAGAACAGAACAATACCGTTAGAAACGTTACTTGCAAATTATGGAACATTTAAAACAATAAGTAAAATTTGGCAGCGGCATAAGGCACAACTTTACCTTCGCCATCAGTTAAGAAGGTGTTGTTGGTGTTGGTTGCCACAATTGCAGGAAATGTAACACAGCTGAGAGAGGGAGAAACAATCAGGGTACTGAAGGGCATAAGTTAATATGCTGATGGAATTAAGTGCCCATACTTTTGGTATGTTTGTGGCTTAACACGTTTTGTGCAAAATTTTATTAGTAGTTAGATTTAGCCATGGAATGACCGAAAGCAATACAAAGTAATTTATTAGCATTGCACTAAAACTATTTCAATATGCCAGTGTTATCGCCACAAGGATCCCATAATCCGATAACCTGGGATTTTCCAGAAATGGACATCGACTGAGAAGATTTTTCGGTGAAAATCGTCGTTGCCTTCCATTATTTCCAGCGCCCAATCGGCAAAGCAAAGAACAAATATGGCCGAGAAGAACTGATGAATATAGAATATGGTCCAATGAAAGCGTGCCCTACGATTGGAATTTAAGTTTGCTCTGCCCAATCTACAAAAAGGGAAACCCCACAATATGCGCCAACTACCGTTTGATAAGCCTCCTGACCATCGCGTATAAGGTTCTATCGAGCGTACTGTGTGAAAGATTAAGGCCCGCCGTCAACAAATTGGACCTTATCAGTGTGGCGTTAGGCTTGGAAAATCAACAACTGACCAGATATTCACCATGCGTCAAAACTTGGAAAAGACCAGTGAAAAAAAGATCGACACCCACCACTCTTTGTCGATTTTAAAGCTATTTTTGACAGCGCGAAAAGGGGCTGCCAATATGCCATGATGTCTTGGTATCCCCGCAAAACTAATACGGCTGTGTAAACTGACGTTGAGCAATACCAAAAACTGCATCAGGATCGAGAAGGACTTCTCCGAGCCATTCGATGGCAAACGAGGTTTCAGGCAAGGACTTCGACTTCTTCAATCTACTACTGGAGAAAATAATTCGCGTCGCAAAACTTAATCGAGCCGGTATAATCGTCTAAAAGAGTGTGCAGCTGCTGGCGTACGCCGATGATACTGATATCATTGGCCTCAATATCCGCGTCGTTAGTTCTGCTTTCCCCAGACTGGATAAAGAAGCGCAGCAAATGGATCTGGTAGTGAATGATTATTCTATCCTATTATCAAGCAATGAGTTATTGCATTCCCCAATTGGCTCACAGTTCACTGTTGTCGTTTATCTTGGCTCTAACAACAATATCAAGCATTGGAATCCAACGCAAAATCTCTCTTGCCAACTTTGGACTGAGTAGGAAATTAAAAAGTAAAAGTCTTCTCTCGACGAACAATGACCAAACTCTACAAGTCTCTCATCATTCCCAGCCTGCTACGTGATGCGGAGGCATGGGCAGTGACAACATCTGATGAGTCGATGTCAGGAGTGTTCCAGAGAATGGTTTTGTTGAAGATTTATGGTACTTTGCGCAATGGCAACGGCGAATACTGCAGTCAGCGAAACGAGGTGTATGAGATAAACGGCAAAATTGACATAGCTCAGAAAATGCGGAGACCGCGGCCACGTTGGCTAGGTCATAAGAATACTCCAGCTTTGAAAGTATTAAATTCTGTACCCACTGATGTACGCAGAAAAAAAGGAAGACCTCCATTTTTTTGGAAAATTTAGGTGGAAAGGACCTGTTTACACTTGGTATCTCGAATTGCCACCAAATAGCAAAAATAAGAAACGTTTAACGGGCTGTTGTTAACCCGGTTATAAGCGGGAAAGCGATACCTTACCCTTAAGAAGAAACAATTTTTCGATCACCATCAACCTTTCTCTACATTTTCTGTATATAGCTATCCAAGCAATAACCGACCGATATCAAAAATCAAAAACCAGAATCACTACAGCAGTTGAGAACGCTCTTTCAGCACCGTTGGACATCGCGTGTTACTCCAAAAATATTTAAAATTTATATAAATATATCGTTCAAATTTATTTTTTAATCAAAAAAATCGCCTTTTTAGGCTGACACAATAGGCGTGCCTCTTAAAATGTCACCCATACATATATGTACATAGAGTGTACAGAGTTTAACAACCCCAAAAGTGGTGTAATGAAATATGCACATGTATGTATACGGTATATACCCATAAGTATTTACGTAGTGAATACAAAACGAATTAGAACTTCCAATTGCATTTAGCAAAGTTGTTAGCAAATTCCATTAATACAATAAATCAGAGGTGAAAGAGAGAAGATAAGAAAGCGCCACAATCACACAAACAATTAAGGGTAGCAATAACAAGATAGTAAAGTATAACAGAAGAAAAACACCAATAAGTCAATTGCGCAAACTTTTCGGCATTCAGAAGTCATTCAGGAACACCTCGTGTGGTTGCACGAGTGGCTTGCGAAAAAGTAAATCATGAAAATCCATACAAACGCCAAGTAGGTGCCACAAAGTACCATGAATATACAGACGAAACTTTTCCACTTTGAAGGCGGCACATTGGCTCATAAGTATGATGTTATTGTTGCTGCAGCTCTCACGGCCAGTTGAAGTGCCACCTGTGGAGGGGTAATCGGTGAATGCCAACATGTCTGTATGTGTGGCAGGAAAATATTGAAGCGGTGTAAGAGTTCCTGTTAAATAGCTGCTTTGTGGCTGCCGTTGCCAGGTAGTGGTATTGGTGTTGGTGTTAATGGTATAATAGGGGTTGTGGTTTTCCCTTGCAACAGTAACCAAGCTCTCACTCACTCACACACACATACAGGCGTGCTCATATTCATATTCATATTTTTGTACGTGTATATGTTTAAGCTTACATGCTTTTAATAATTGAAAATTGTACAACAACAAAAACAGTAACAACACAGAAACTTTGAGCTTGTACGTGTATGCTTGACTTCCGGCGAAATTAATTAACTGAAATTGACGCAATTAGCGCAAATGAGTGGTTCACGCAAGAGGAAGAAAATCGAAGCGAAATTGCAAGGAACAGAAGCAGCTCTGAAAACAACAACAACAACTGCAAAATCAAAAACCAAAGGAAATTAAAAATACAACACGCGTAAAATACTTTTATTGCGAGTGAAATAAGTGCAGCCATTGTGCCTAATGTCCTTTAACGTAGCCACCGCAACTTATTCCATTGTCTTAGGCCATAAATATCAAAGCATTTCTTTTATTTATTGTGTAAATTCCAGTATATTACTCTTATTTATCGATATACGCAACGCATTATGGGCTTTTTTCTGTGGGCAGCTTAGAGTCAAAACAGATTTTTTTACTTCCTGCTTTGTTGTGGATAACAGTTACTGCCGATAAATAGCAAAACCACAACAAAGCATTAAATGGAAATTAACACGATTAAACATAAAATCTTTTAACTAATTAAACAATTTGTTGCTCCAAATTTAGTTAGTTAGCGGCTAGAAACTAATAAGAAATATCATATTATAATTTCCGAGTCCAGTCTTAGAAAGATTCTGAAGTATGTTGTCACACCGTGGAAATCGCCGGAAGGTGTATGGCTGCGAAAGTTGTCATGAGAATCTCAGAGTCTGGGTTCCTAAAAGAACACGGGAATGAACACTCGCGAATGCTCACTGCCTTTTACTTAATACTGGATCACTTGGATCATGGACTCGCCAAAGCAAACTCTGGCGGCTCTTTCTCTACCCATATACCGGCGAAGGAGTTGTGGGTGGGAAACAGCCGTTGGAGGAGAGGGGCTTTCCTTCACTGATGGGTCAAAGCTTGGAGGGAAGTTTGGTGGAGAGGTCTACTGTCACATCAACGCCGTTGCAGCCATTAAGTTGGTCAAAGAAGTGACTATCAACTCAGAGAGCAGAGCGGTTTACTAACCTTGAACTCATTAACAGTGCGTTCAGGGCTGGTCGAAGAATGCCTAAACTCGCTTTCAATAGCATCGAGTGTCTTCGTTATAAGACTGGTATGGGTGCCAGACGACAGCAGAATCGCAGGAAGTAGTCCACGTATGATCTTTGATCAGCCATCTAACCTAAAGTAACCTTTTCTCAAAAATTTAAAATATTTGGAAGCCGATTAAAGCTTAAGGGGAAGTCTAGAGGGGAAGTCTTCTGTCGGTAGCTGTCAATTAACTCTTATTTCAGGCTGCCAGCTAGTCAAGTATCACACTAGTTGGATCATCATATTAAACTTGTCTAAATGCCTGGCCACAGCTGAATTGCTGGAAACAGTAAAGCTGATGAGCTCGCTAGAAAGACTCTTATCCAAATCTCAGTGGGATGGGAATGAGCAGGTGTTTCCCTGTCTGCGTGCATTCGTGCCCTGGATGTATAGGCCTCGCGTGAGCTGGGTTGCGAAAACGTTCTGGCCCAGAGTGGTACGCAAAAGGCCCATGGAACTAGTAGCAAGGTTCACATAGCCACAATGATATTTGTCCTAAATGACACTGACCTATTGGATCCCACATAGTGAGGCTAAAGATTTTGGAGGACGCACTTGTCAAAGTTGCAGGAAATAAGATGAGGTGGAAACATCTAAACACTTTCTCCTCCACTACCCAGCTTTCGCCAGACTAATGTTGAAACATCCGGCGAAGTGGCTGGAGTAGATATTAGCCGGCTTAATAAATTTTTTACTGGCACTAGGCGCTTTGTAGATATAACACTATTTACCTAACCCAACCTTGGATGGAGTCATATGTGGAAGTTCACGCAAGTGAGGAAAGTTCTCTGATTTCCATTCACTTGGGAGTGGCTAGAAACGATTCTTTTACATATGGCTCCAACAACTCACAACTTCCGGTCTTAGACCAAGTGTCCTCCTGGGAAGGTGAACCATCCCTCGCCAGGGTTGTGTGCTGGGACCCGCCACGTGAAAAACGCCCCCTAAAGGGATAACTCGGCTATAATCGCGTAAGCGGTGTTTATGCCAGTAAAGAACAAGATGAATGCAAACTAACCTAACCCCTCAAGTCACCCTTTCTTCGTTTAATGAAAATATATTTCAACAAATGTCACTTTTTAAAAATAATTATTATGAAATTACAAAAAAATGTTTAGCACGTCCTATCGATTTTTTAAGCTAAACTAATCGGGTTTAATTTTGTGGAGAAGTTTAGCTAGAATTGATATGAATTTCGTACGATTTTAGTTGAGTTACCGAATCAACTGGGCGTGACAATCCATTAAGCGGATTTTACGCAACACTTTGCTAACAAAAAATGTACCGTTGGGCTAGAAATCAACGACTGAAAAAAGCTCCGTTTTTCTAAATAAACCACACCACCATTCAGCATGATATTTATGGCGCCCAGAAATTCGCAACTCCGCTAAATAATAGTCCAAGCGAGAAACACGTCAGCGCACAGTTACCAAAAAAGGAATAAAAAAAAATTGCACATCTGTGAAAAATAACTGTTTATCTGCAGATGCAATAACGATAGTACAAACAACCTAACGCTCTCCAACCAGCGCACATGAGCAGTATATAAAAATCCATTTGATGAACGACAATATTTACTCAGTTAGGGCTGGTTAGATTAGCTTGGGTTGCTGATACCTTAAGAAGCGGGTATCACTCTTGGACTGCTAAATACAGATTTTCTGAATTTTTATATTAACTCTACCAAATCTGCTTGGCCCAGTCACATATATCACACAATTAAGGAAAGTCTTTAATGTCCCTTTAATTCATCGGACCTGTTGAACAGAAATCGTGAATGATTTCAGTTTCTGTACCTAAATTGGTAATGGGAACTGAACTTTTCATAGATTGTCGTTAAATTTGACTCCTTGTTTACTAATAAAAATTAATACACATATATACCGAGAACCAAAATATTAATCTATTGCGTAGTTCAAAAAATATTTTCGTATTTCAAACTTTAACTTTTTTTTCTATTTATAATGAACTTTAATGAACCAAATATGTATATACCATTTGGGTCGACCACTTTTTTGCATTTTTTGCTAGAGACATTTTTCAATGAGGGTAAAACTTTTTTGGTTTCTCGACGCAAAACTACTACAAGTAATTTCCACAGACATCTCTTGAAGCCAACTTTACTCCATGAAGGGAGTTCTGCATTGATCCATTTTTCGTCTCCTGGTACCCAAATATCGAGCTTCTTTTTGTAGCCAGCCTTTTTTAAATGGTTCAAAACCGTTTGATGATTAACGTTAAATTCCTTAGCGTTGTCATGGCTGCTTATGTGACGGTCGTGGTCACTCTTTTTCATAATTTCATCGACTTTTTTAACGATAGGTTGACCAGAGCGAGGTGCATCTTTTACATCGAAATTTACAGAACAGAAGCGAGCGACTCATTGTTGTGCTATACGAACTGATACAGCATCGTCTCCGTAAACTTCACAAATTTCATTGGTGGCTTGCGTGGCATTCTTCTCTTTTTTATGTAGAATATATCAAATTTCTTCCTTATTTTCACTCATTTTTGAAGAGCTGTAACTTTTTTCAACTTCACCGAATTTAATTTTTTTTTGGTTGAAGCTTAAAATCTCGCATTTTCATCACTATATGGTATGACACAATGTGATTGGTAGCACTGGAGATATACGACTGACACGACATCTATTAACAAAATACGAAAAGACTTTTTCGACTACCCAATATTTCTTAGCGACTTTTATTATAAAACTCACAACAATACGAGTTTCTGCTGAAATGTTATCTAACGCTTCATATTTATGCGCTGGGTACAGCGGTAACTGTATTTGTGCATAGCTACAGACCCACGCCTGGACGTGTATTTATAGCGAAAATTGAAATTGCAAGCAAGACAGCCAACTTAAGGGTAAAAAGGCGAACAATGGACACAACAACAACAGCCAGCTGCCCGGCAAATGCAGGCACTTTTGACTTTGTCACGTGCCACATTAATTGAAAGTGTGGACGATGTTGCAATTGGACTCACATTGCATTCATTCTTTTGAAAGTCCAAAGCGTAGGAGCGTGTTGTAAGCGCATGCCTCGGTACAAACGCGTCCGTGGCAGCTCGTCGGCAAAGCGTACTTGCGTGACTGTAATGTTATAAGTAAATAAGTGCTTATAACTGTACGTATGTATATTTGTGGCAGTAGCAGCTAGTGCTTGTACATTTTTATTTTCCGAATGACACAAATGCCACAACAACAATGGCCTCGTGTTGGGTGCAGTGTTGGCGACTAGCGAATGCTTTCGCCTGGCGCTAACGGTCAGAACATTTTCGGTAGCTGTTGGGAGAGGAACTGCATTCGAAATTTTTCAACAGAAGACAGCACAACACACATGGCAGACCTATTGGGTGAGTGTGCAAAAATGTTGCCGCCTTCGCCGGAAACGGAAAGGCACTTTGAGCAGACTCGTTGGCAATGCGTGAAGAGCACGTGCAGAACGTCAAATACTCCAGTAATGCGTTAAAACACACAGCAACATTTAAAAACGCTGCAAAGCTGAAACATTGATAAAAAGTCCCCGACGTTGTTAAGTAACAGAGGAACGGAAACTTGTTTGAAGAATAGTGTGTTTGTCTCGCTACTATTTCGTTTTTTAATTTACTAAAAAATATAACATTTTTGTAACCGTATGTAGAAGGCACGGTCAAAGCTTATATTCAGTTCTTTGGTTCATTCATGTTATTCGTGAGTTTTTGCCATTTTATGGTCGTAATCATCATTCACCTTTGCTCGCTATTCGTCGAACTGTTGAAAATTTCGAGCGTACATTTTCTTTACATAATACTCAAGTGGTCTGGTAGTGAGCGAGGGCAAGATGAAATATCTCCTGTCATCAAACAAACAGTCGTCGCACTCGCAACTTGGCTCCCATGTCACTGTTGATATCCATAACTTCGAAGGCGTAGAAATATTCGTCTATCATGGAACCAGTATCAACGCCAGCAATAATGTCAGCCTCGAAATCCAACGCAGATTATCTCTTGCCAACAGGTGCTACTTCGAACTAAACAAACAAAACAAAAATCAAACTCTGTAAGTCACTAATTATTCCCGACCTACTATATGGTGCAGAGGCATGGACGATGACAACATCTGATGAGTCGACGTTACTGTTTTCGAGAGAAATGTTGCTGGCTAGGTCATGTCATCCGAATGGACGAAAACACTCCGGCTCTGAAAGTTTTCGAGGCAGAACCTGTCTGGGGAAGCATTGAAGAGTATGACCACATAGCAAAAAGAAGAAACGACTAATGCGCTGTTAACTCGGCTTTAACCGCGTAAGCGGTGCCTACGCCAGTAAAGGAGAAGAGTAATATTCAAGTGCCAATAAGACAAAGAACCGCTCGAAGTAATGAAAATATTGCTGCCGTTCATGAAACTGTTGCTGAAGACCGCAGTTTGTCGATTCCAAGAGGTTCTTCAGAATTCGGACTGTCTCCAATCACAAGCAGGCAGGTTTTGGAAAAGAATCTGGACTTGTATTGACATAAAATTGTTCTCACTCAAGAACTGAAGCCATTGGATCTCCGTAAACGTCATGAATTTTCAGATTTTGCCTTGGAACAACTTGAAAACGATAACGTTTTTTAAGAAAATCATCTTCTCCGATGCGACTCACTTTCATCTGAGTGGAGCGGTAAATAAACAAAACTGTCAATTCTGGTGCGAAGAAAATCCAAAAATTATCCATGAAGAACTCTAACATTCACCTAAATTGAAAGTTTGCTATGACTTTTGGTCTGGTGGAATCATCGATACGCATTTCTTTCGAAATGAAGCTCGTGACACCGTTACTGTCAATGGAGAGCGGTATAGATCGATGATAATCATCTTTTTATGGCGGCAATTGGAAGAAGTTGATCCTGACAACATCTGGTTCCAAAAAGACGAGGCTGCGTGCGACAACCGAATTATTGTGTTAAAAGTTTGAAGATTCGACTATTTCAAGAAATTGTGACATTGAGTGGCCTGCAAGAAATTAGGATTTAACACCAGTAGACTACTTCTTGTGGGGTTATTTCAAGTCCTTGGTCTTTAGCAAAAAACCCGACTCTCTTAAAGTTTTAGAAGTCAATATTGAATGTGTTATTCATGACATACGACTTGGTTTAGTGGAAAAGTACTCGAAAATTGGGTTCATCGAACTCGTTCATGCAGAAGAAGTCGTGGAGGCCAATTGAATGATGTTATATTCAAAACTTAATTGAATGTAATGTACTACACTTTAAATAAAAAATATTTGAATTTTTTTAAAAATGAGTCTTTTTCTTTGGAAAACCCTATATAATCTGATACGTAATGAATATTTCAGGAGACTCGAAAAAAAGCAGAAAAGCCACTCATACCATAATTTTCAATTAGGCTTAAAATTAATACAGATTCTTGTCTCACGATATTTGTGCACAGCTGTTTCTTGTAATTTTTCACCCAACACACATTGTCTCTAGACCTCTATTGTTTATGAAATCTCCTAATCGGCACATTAGTCAAACTAAGAAGGAATTACATTAAACTATAAGCATATATACAGGCGCAATCAAGCATGAAATTAATATTAATATTTAACGGCGCTTTAAACGCTACCGCACACAGGCGTATAAGGTAAACATTAAGGCACGCAGTTACACACAATGGAGAAAGCACCATAAGTATTCAGGAAATACGCATTCAAGCACCATAAGTATTCAGGAAACAAATCATGTTGCCTACCTTTTGGCGCCGCCACTTATACACTCCCGTTAGAAGCACCGTTTCAGCGATGGCTGGTAATTAAATAAATGTATTTGTTTTATGAGTGCAGTCCGGGGGTGTATTTATTATTTATGAGTTTTTATGCGCCATACATTTTATTTTGGGTGACAAAGTTGGAGTGGGTCGCATAAGGCGGCGCGCCATACACTCTCTTCAAGAAAACGAGAGAAGAAAATCAGTATGTTGGTGCGCAGTCCGCAGAAGATTCACTGCCTCCTCAAATGAAACTTCATTAGCGACAAATGACAAACGTAGCGTGAAATGACGCTTGTAACACGTTTCAGTTTGAGTGTTTTATTTCATTTTGAATGCTCCGGGAAGCTATTGCCGTGCGTATGGCTGTCGAAAAAATTATGGTAAACAAATTAGCACGCAATTTAAAATAAGTTGAGGAGTGAGTGAAAATAGGGACATAATTTTTGTGCTTTCGAGGCGAGAGTAAAATTACGCGTGTCATGCCGTAATTGAAGTGTAATTTTTGGCGCATTAACTCAAAGTGCAGAGCTTTAGAAAACACATAAATTGGTACATACTTTTGTGTGTATTTATGTACCACGCTTTTAGCGTACCATAACTCCTTAAAATACAGCTTGTTATCTTATTAGGCGAGTCTTCTATGAAAATATTATATATATCTTTATTAAAGCCGTCTCTGCTGTTATAAGGACACGCCGTGTACCTTATGTCCCTGCAACGGCATGGCATAGTTCTACTATAAATTTATATGGCATCTGCTCTTCTCCACTTATATGTACGTGGACAGTGCGCCAGGTCATGGGTCAGCGCATTAATTCACGTTGGCTTTATGCATTCCTGGCTTCCTAGCAGCTCTGACCACCTTAAAAGAGTGTGGCTATTATTACTTGGCCACATTAGTTGTGGTATATTTAATGTAGTTGTTGTTGTTGTTTGTGTTGTGGCACAGCAAGTGTGTCGTATGCTCCTCCTTTGGTAAACAACAATAATAAATTCAGCATTTTGTACGCTGTGTGCAAAAATGCTTGCCGCTTTGCGTCTTCCTGTTGTAGTTTCGGCTTCTTCGCAGCATCTACTCGTTTTTTCGGGGTGTAACCCTATGCTGTGGCGCTGTTAGCGGGTGATTGTTAATGGCCATTAATTAGGACTTAATTTATTTAGTAGTCACTTGGGAGTAATTTAATTTCTACTCTATTTTCCAAAGTAGGTAGCGCCTTCGCTCCTTCACCCTTTCCCGTCGTTAAGTGCCTTATAAGCCAAGTGACAATGCGAGCGACAGTTAGTGTTTGTTGTTGTGTCGTAGCGGCTAGCATAAAGAATTTATACACATTTTTAAAGCAGAGTGCACAATAAGCCTTTGTAGTTTGGAAAATTGTGGCAACTTTAATGTCGGAATTGCCTACAATGTATAACTTAAACAACATGTAAAATATGTGTCTGCGCACTTAAAGCCTTCTTGCAGAAATGCAGCCATTTCTATGGTTATTATTAGATTTTTGCATTTGTCGTTGTGCGTAATATGGCTCAAGTGAACCCATAAAAATCTCAGCGGTGCGCAGCTAAAGTGACACATATTTCAACGCAAATGAGTATTTAACTTTGCATACTGCCAAACTTTGCCCGGGAGATGAGTGCGCTGCGCTTGTGTGCCACCACTCAAGGAATATTTCTTTTCATTTGCACGCAGCGGAAACTTTTCCAAGCCATATACTTCATATTTGCACATTATTACCTAGCGAAGTGCGTTCCATATCCTTTCTTCCTTTGTTTATTTATTATTACTTTCTTAGCGTCTTTTTATGGTGCACTTTAGCGCGCCTAGGTGTAGACTTCATAATTTAGTGCCTTTACTACAATTTTAATATTGTTACTTTTGTCAAATTCATGCAGCGTTTTTATATATGTAAACACAAGCGCATTCATAAATAACTCATGCATTTTTATTAACTCCGGCTCAGACACCATATTATGTGAATTGGAGCATGAACTCACTTATTTGAATGTGTTGGGAATGTTTCTTGGTTTTGACATGTTTGCAGGGTTTGTTGTTGGTATTTACTTATATTTAAATTTTGTGGAGTCTTACTTATAAGTGAATCTTAATTACCAAGAGAGCTATTGCCACATTCGAAATTAAAAGCCGTCCGGAAGTTTTGGAGTGCCGCTATTGGACTGACTTAAATTTTGAGCAATGTATCTAACCAAGTTCGAAGAAATCAGCCTATAATCAAGTACGAAAAAAGCCGTACATCCAGAAAAATTAAACTTAATCACCCCAAGTTCATACAAAAATGATGCTTTAATCATATATAATTGCCCTTACAAAAACTCCAGCGCGCATAAAATACTTAAAATCAGCTATGTGTAGGTTTCCTTTTATATTTACAGATTTGACAAACCTAGGGTTACAATCTGGACACTCACAACTTTACCGTAAAGTTTGACATTTTTAATGTATTAATGGGTTGTCAAAAAAGTCTTGCGGTTTATTTATTGAATTTTTTTTTTTTATTGAAATTTAAATGAATTTTTGATGACTCATGCCCAGCTCTTGACCGATGCTACGGTTGCTAATATGCCGGTCTCATTCGGCCAATTCAGCAATTTTATCGCAATTTTCTACGACAGGTCTTCTGGAGCATAGCGTATCTTCGACCACCTCTACACCAGAACGAAAACGTCGAAACCATCGTTGTGCGGTGGAAATGGAAACTGTATCGGGTCCATAAGCTGCACAAATTTTATTGGCGGCTTGAGATGCATTTTTGCCTTTATCGTAGTGGTACTGTAAAATATGCCGTATTTTCTCTTTATTTTTCTCCATATTTGTGACGCTATAACTCACGAACGACGAAGGTATAGCATGACCCGATGCGACGAAGAAAACTAGAACTACGCGCTTTCAGCTAGCGAAAATACCGCAAGACTTTTTTGACAACCTCTATATGGTTTGAATACTACAAGTATACTTATGTATGCTGCGCGCTTAACAAAACCACCGCTTAAACGAGACACTTACCAACCGAGTGGTGAACTATGAGAACTTGCAACATGCTGCATTGCTGAAGAAAGCCACAAGCAAAGAAGAAACTCACACAAGCGGAAAATTATGGAACGATATCAATGGAATAGAAAAATGGAGAGACTTGACATCCTCGCTTTTAGGGCCTCACTATATACATGCTCGGAACATTTCGCCATACGAGCCCTATTTGTGTTGTTTATAGTAATTTAAAATATTCTTCGTTTGGCTCGTTCGACATTCGAGTGATATTTGTGCTGTTTACAGTAACTTAAAATACTCATCTCGACCAAAAAATGGATTGAAAACGCAAATACTTTCACGACATTATTTTCTACAATTTTCGACGTAGATTAACTTTCTGACAGAGCATCGATGAACTTAATTCAGTTTTTGTCGATTAAGCTCCATCAATAACTAGTGTTGGTTTGTTGCAATCAATCGGGGTGGTAGATCACTGCAAAAGGATTTTCATGAAGGTCGTAAAAAACCAGTTGATGTTCCCGAAACTATTGAAGCTATCTGATAACTGATATTGTCATTATTGACCCCTCAGACGTAATGTCTACTCTACCCTTAATGAAGATGTGCGTCTTCAGGAGCCTAGGATCTCCTCGACGAGGGGCAGTTTGGAATTATCCTATTTATCCTATAGCTCCGACAGACCCTCAACCGTCTTCCACGGAGTTAATGACCAACCGGAAGGATCCCTTTTTGAAACGAGCCATTTCAATTTTAAACACCGACGTTTTCGCATGTGACAGTTATAGGGATTAATGTGACCAACAAGATTCAATATTGCATGAACATTTGATTGTAAAAAAAGTCCCACACAATTTGTCAAACACTCAGAAAAAGGCTCATGTCGATTGGTCGAGAAAAATGTTACAAAACTACGATAACGGTGCTTCGAAAAGTGAAGTGTTTCCAAATGAGCCGAATCCAACAAAATCACACACTTCCAAGCAAATGGCTGCCTTTTCTTGGACTGGACTTGTCGCAAACACACCACAAGAACAACATTTATTTGCTAGTTGTCTTTCAAGAAATCAGGAAAACCAACCGCCGAAGATCACTCCACGACAACGTCAGCCGTCAAATAATGACTGCAACAACTGCATTTTGCGCACTCAATACATCGATTTGATGAGTCATCCTTCGTATTGTCCTGACTTAGCACCGAATGACTTCTTTTTATACCCGTACGAGAAGAATAAACTAAAAGGTCAACGTTTTTCGACACCTGTAGAGGAGGTTGATGTATTGAAAAGGCACGTATTGGCAATATCCTTATCAGAGTGTCAAAAGTACCTCGACAATTGATTCCAACGCAAGTGAAAGTAATACATAGATCTTAATGTGGAATATTTTGAAAACAAAAACAAACCGATTTTTAATGATTGATATTTCATTTTGTTCAAATCATCACTTGTAATTTTTGGCCTTTATCAATTAAATAATAACACATTTAAAAGCAATTAATTATTTTAAGCAATAGTATACAAAGGATAAATTGATGTCCTTCATAAAATTGTACTCTCTATGACACCTCGAATTTTGTATATAGATTTTGCACAATGCCATAAATGTATGCAAACAAAGCAGCGAAGGAAGACGCAGAAAGTGCCAGCCAGTGTAGTTGAGCCGCCGCAGGAGGCAACGCGGCACCCAGCGAGAACAGATTTACGGGCACAAAAAGATATAAGAAACAAGGTATATATGTATGTATGTATATATGTCTGTATGCAATAGTACTATATACATACAAGAAAGCATGTCGGTGTAACGCACTGCGCGGCGTTAATGTGCTACCCAGCAACAGGCAGCAGCGTGCGACGCAGCGAAGTGTTTTTCTTTGCGCTGGAAATCAGTGAGTGAATGACTATGTGGCTGTGGTCGGGCACCAGCCAGCAGCGAATTCTGTTCATTGCTGTCACTACAATACAATAAGTTTATTATTTTATTATCCTGTTGCCAGCGCGGATGCCATGGCGCCACTGCTGTGTATTAAAATCGCGTAAAATCATGCAAAAACACCGCGTTGTTGTAAATGAGAAAGCTTATTAAAGTACAGCGAAACAAGCAGAAAAAGCACATTTAACAAACATATACATACAGACAGACATTTTTTTCGTCAACAAGAACTATTTTATATCGCTTAGTGAAACATACAAAGAAAAACTAAACAAAAAAATTTCAAACACAGCGTCTGGCAAAAATCATAATTAAATAATAAATGCGCTACTGAGAACTTAAGAACCTTTAAATATAGATATCAGGGAATATAAATATGTATTTCAGAGATGGTATTAATAAAGTTAATCAGGTGTACTACACCTATCGTAAATTAAATCACAGGCATTCCATTCACTCTTATAAATGTGATTTTAGGACTCAGATTAGTTAAGCGAAAAGTTGAAAAAATCACGAACTCTGAGCAAGAACCAATCAATAAAATAATTATATCGTTTAAAACCCCCTTACCCCGAAGCACAAGTCGAATGCACTCAAACTGAGTTCAAGTATTTCGACTAATCTAACACTAATTTGCAATGAATACGAACATCCCATAAACGAGTAGTACTAAATATATGTACTTGCAACCGCTCACAAAGAGAACAACAGGAATTTCGAAACACTTACTACGAAATGGCTAACAATTATTTGGACTACTTTACAGCTAGTCGTTTTCATATCATTGCCTTTTCTTGCATATGCTGCTAGGCACTCGTGGTTAACATACTCAGTGGATTAAACTCAAGCGAACAAGATAACGCCAGTAGTTAGAGCCTGGTCGGAAAAAGATTTGGAACGAAATTTACTGTGGGCAATAAATAGTAAGACTTTTTAGCTTAAATTTCGACGAAAATCCCATTCTTAGAAATTTTACATCAAACAAAAACATTTTTACGATGAGTGAAATTATTCAATATAAAAGTTCCATTAAATTTTGTGGGCGGTATCAAATTTCTGGTTCTGAAACTTTCAGAAAGTTGGAACAGGCCTATTGTTTGTAGCGAGCAAATGTTTTTGATTGGTACAAAGTGTTCAAAGACGGACGCGTTGACGACGAACCACGTCCAGCATGGCCATCAACATTAACTGATGATCAACACGTCAATAAAATAAAGAAATGGGTGCTTGGGAATCGACAATTAACAGTCAGAGATCCTACTGGCATCGTTGGAATATGGGAAGGATCAGTGAGAACCATTTTGAAAGATCTTTTGGGCCCAAGAAAAGTGAAACCACGATTGGTTCCAAAATCACTAATTTTTTGAAAAACAGCGTCGCATTAACGTCTGTGAAACAATACTCTCCAACTACCATGATATCATGAAACGTATTATTTCTCGCGATGAGTCTTCAATGTAGTGATCAATCGGCCGAATATTGTAGGAAAGGTGAGTCGAAGCCGAGAAAACGATGTCAAAGCAGGACAAAAATCACGGTTATGTTGACAGTTTTCTACGATTATCCAGGTGTAGTACACTCCGAATTCCTTCCGATAGGCCAAACTGTCAAATATTATTTGAGTATTATGCGTCGTTTAAGAGAAGCTATTCGAAAAAAGGAGGCCGACATTATAAACCGGCAACACTTGGTTTTTGCAGTACGATAATGCACCGTCGCATACTGCATTGATTCTTCGTGAGTTTTTCACCAAATTTTCAACCAATATCGTGCCGCAACTATCATATTCATCTGAAGAGCACTGTGTGACTTCTAACTATTTAGCAAACTCAAAGAACCGCTCCGGGGAAACAGTTTTGAGTCAATACAATAGGTTATTCCGGAAATGCATTTTAAAAACTGTAAGGGGGATTACTTTGAGGGAGACGATATAGATTTTAAAGAATAAATTAAGAATTTTAAAAATATGAGCAATGCCTAACTTTTTTCTCAAAGTGGTATATATTTTTTACTACTAAGAAATGAAATAACTTCTGGAATAAGGAATTTTATTTTCTTGTAAACAACAAACACTTTATTTCTAGTTAATTGCGAAATATTCACCTCTACTTCGCTTTAAACTAGTCACGCGAGTCACACTTTCCAACAAGCCCTGCTTTTATTTGTGCAACGTTATGCGAAAATCTTGCAATATGTCTGTTGCGGTTGAACAAAGTGTTCGTTCAATCGAACTTGTACTCGCCTTTACTGTTATCGATGTAAAAAGTAAATGGGTATTAGATAGCAAGTCAAGTTAATGTATTATATGAATTCTTTTTGCTTTCTCTAAGTCCATAAACGTGTTTGCTTGTTTCAATTGTATTGAATATGGAAATTAAAATATATTATGTAAATATAAAAAAACATATTCTTTATAAAAAAACAAGTAATAAAGAACACAGTTCTGGCGTAACTTAATATTGATAGTTGAAAAAGTCTTTTCGTATTTGGTCAATAGATGTCGTTGCAATCGACATAGTGTTGAAAACATGAGATTTTAAGCTTCATTTAACCAAAAATTAAATTCGGGGAAGTTGAAAAAAAGTTACAGCTGTTCAAAAATGAGTGAAAATAATGAAGAAATTCGCTTTATTTTGAAATTTTTACATAAAAAAGGGAAGAACGCCACGCAGGCCACTAATGAAATATGTGAAATTTACGGAGACGATGCCGTATCAGTTCGTAAAACAGTGGTTCGTTGGCTTCCGTTCTGGAAATTTCGATGGGAAAGATGCACCTCGCTCTGGTCCTGACTAGGACCGTCAAATAAACAGCCATGATATCGTTGAGGAACATAACATTCATCATCAAATGGTTTTGAACCATTTAAGAAAGGCTGGCTACAAAAATAAATTCAATGTTTAGGTACCACATGAATTGTCTGAAAAAAATTTAATGGACCGAATTAACATCTGCGATTCTTTGCTAAAACGAAATGAAATCGAACCATTTCTGAAGAGAATGGTAGCAGGAGACGAAAAGTGGATAATATGACAATAATGTGGGAAAGAGATCATGGTGCAAGCGTGCTGAAGCTCAACAAATGTTCGCAAATCCAGGATTGACGCCTCGAATGGTTGCGCTGAGTGTTTGGTGGGATTGGAAAGCAATCGTACGATTTTTTCTAAATTTTACAGTCAACAACTGCTGAGATTGAAGCAAGCAATCGAAAAAACGGCCAGAATTGATCAACAGAAAGGGCTTCGTCTTCCATCAGGACAACACTAGACTACACACATCTTTGACGACTCGGCAAAAACTGGGAGAGCTTGCCTGGGAAGTTTTGTTGCATACACCATATAGCACTGACTTTGCACCATCGAACTACTATTTGTTTCGGTCAATGCAGAACTCACTTAATGGAGTAAAGTTGGCTTCAAGAGAAACCTGTGAAAATTACTTGTCACAGTTTTCTTTTTTATATATCCCAATGTGTTCATTTATTTAGACTTATTTTACCTATTGCAACCCCAAGATTCTATATTTTCGCTAGAGTTTTTTATACTGGCTTAACCAACAGAATAAAAAACCTCCCTCTCAACTAAGTGTCAATAATCATTTTTTCATAAAGTTTTTCTAAAATAAAAAAAATATATAAATATTTTACAGCGAATTCCATAAAGCAAAAGAATAATGTTTCAATATAACAAAAGAAAGGCATGCACTTACCGTTTTAATTAAAAATTATGGTCGGCGGGAGATTTACGCTTCCATTGTTGTATTGCCTTCATTCACTAATGCACACATGGCACTTCACTTTTTATTTTCACTTTTTACACTATTTGAACACAATAATTACGTTTATTACATTATAACAACTTTCTTTTATTATTTTATATTGTTTTCACATTTTTATTTACTTCACATACCTTATATAATATTATAAATAATATTATGAACACTTGCTTTTTATAAAACACTTTTATTCAGCTTTTCCTATGCCAACACACGCACTTTTTATTGAACCACTTTATTTCCTCTTTATTTTACTTAACCTACTTTCTTGTTGCACACCACTTCTCACATATTTTATCACTTTCTACACCTTCGCCGTAAGCGCTTTCTTTTCACTTTGCATGAACTTTAAAATATTATTTACCGCAGCACTTTGCACTTTGCACAACTATTTCACAGTTAATACTCGGAGCGGTTTCACTTTATCGCCCGTCCGTCCGTCCAACCACACGCACCCACACACTTCTCACAAAGGCAACTCTGATAAAAGTAACTACGCACATTACCTTCTTCTAAGTACTTTTCAATGCACAACAACAACAACACTATTTGCATGAGCGCATCGCAAGACAGCTCCGGCATTTTCCCAACTCCGTCCATTTACTTGCAACAGGCCATCTTGCAATGCTTCTAACTGCATCGTGTATCTATTTACATTTCATTGCCTTTGGAGACATGCAGTTTATTGATATTCGTAGTGCATTTTTGCAACCAAACAATTTGCCACATTTTCTATTTACTCAGCTGAATTGAATTACTGTAATCGCAGCGAATTACTACCTTTCAATTATTGGAAGTAATCATGAGGGAGTTCATTGTAGAATGGATGAAATATTTTTATAGATCTGAAAATAGAATACAAGGAAAATTGTTAAAACTCAATTCGAATTAAATTATTATAATAAATAACATAAATGGTTTATAAGTGTTTAGATATAAGTCCTTTAACACTCCCACTTTAAGCTGCCTCAATTTTATACTCCTGCGACAGAGTATAATAATCAATTTCACCTAAAACTAATCGAAAAATGATCAGGATGGCGAGACGAGTTGAAATCCGGGAGACTATCTCCCAAAATGTGACCAAAAATGAAGATATCTTGATGGCACTTGGTACACGTGTTAGCTCGCAAAAGACGGAGGACGAGTTTGTAGATGACCGTAAGTAGTTAGTCACGTTTAAATACCATATAGTTATGGGATAAGACTTTCAAAAAGTGGGCGTGATCACGTTCCAATTGGTTTAATATACATATATATCTCCTAAACCACTTAAGCTATAATTACCGAGTTCGCTCCCGACAAATCTCTTTAGCACCCCCATTCCACACTGTAAAAATGGATGAAATCGGAAGGTAACCTCATCCATGGGGAGTGGTAGCGTTAAAACCTACAAAAAGTGAGACAAATCAATGACTGAATATACCAGACATTAGATTTACACCCGAGATGGTGTGAGAGGGCTCTATAAATCTGTGAATAACATATTTCGGGACCCGCCCACCTGATTTTGACTAAATTTAGTCCGTAGCTTTCTTCTGACATTCCTATGAAATTCAGAGAGAATCCTTTTCTGCTGATAGCATATATTTGTATCAAAAAAATAAAATCGGGACTAAAATCGATACTTAATATAAAGTTTTACCATAATCTGAAGGAATTTCTCGGTATTTGATCTTTGGAAGTTGCAAGAGTATAAAATGTTCGGTTCCACCCGAACGTAGCCCTTTCGTACTTGTTCTATTTATGCTATTTCTTTCTTTAGAAATAAATTTCGCAAACAATCCATAAATTTGTATTTTGAAAAGGCATTTTTAAGTGAAGTTATGGTATTTTAGAAAGCTGTATTAAAACCTTCCTCCTAAACTTTCTTTCCACACAATTGTCAACGAAGCAATTCTCTTTATTCACTCATGACGTCACAAACCACTGTCAAGTGCTGAAAAAAACTGTAACGGGACGAGATTGTCATAATCTCTATATCTGTCAAGTGGAATGACAAGATCGATTGCGTACTGATCAAATGAAAGGGCTCAGAGACTCGCTGAGCTGTTCATAACGGAAGCTCTAAGAACCACTCCAACGTCGGCTCTTGAACTAGTGCTAAACTTGACACTTAAAATCGACGGAGCGACTACTAACTGCAAGCGAATTTACATATAAAACCCTCGGGCATAGATCGATGGGTAATAGAGGTTTGACATGCTCCTACTTTTTAACTGAGAAAGAAGGTGCAGAGTAAACTTAGAAAAATGTTATCGTAAAGGAAAGTTAGTAATGTGTTTAAACATTTATATTGATGGCTCAAAAATGGAGCTGGCAGTTGGTGCGTAAATATACGAACCAAAGTTAGGCATAAGGCGACATTTTAAGACCTTTGCTATTGGGAAAACCGCAAAGCTAGCCTAATGTGTCAGCAGGCAACTACACAATTTATATCTACTTAAACAGCCAAGCAGCAATAACTTCAGTGCGCATATTGGCCAGAAGTGCTTAGAAAACTGGGCAGCAGTGGAGAGTGTTGCCAGAAACAAGCGACTTCACTTCTATTGGATGCCAGGTCACAGAAACAACGATAGCAATGAGATAGCGAACGAGAATGACAAGAGTGGTGTACGGCTGTCAAAGCGGTAGATAAAAAAACACAAAGTTCCTCTGCACTCTTAATAGAAGACACTCCAAGAACATAATTGGAATACCCACTGGTCACAGTCTGGTGACGGTGGTGTAAAATGGGGCCGACAGATCGAGATGACTAGAAGAAATGTCAAGAGAAAGGGACCAGGAAAAATTGGAGCACATCTTAAGCACTTGTGCTGCACTAGCTAGGCAACGCTTCTCACTTGGGGGCTCCACGGTATGAAACACAAGATTCGATAGTGAAGCCGCAAGCCCTATTAAGTCAAACGCTGGGATTCTGACTGAATAATGACTACTTCTCATAAATAACGTAACGGCACTCGATCTGACATAGCTAAGGATCAAAAGTAGTCTATAAGTGCCTCACGAGCTTACCAGACTAACCTAAGCAAACGAAACTTTTGCTTTTATTATGTAAACTTAAAAAATTAAAAAAATAAACATAATTATTAGCTATTAATTTCATGTTTATTAAAAAGCATTAAATCTGCAAACAAATAATGGGAAAAACATTTTTGTACTTCACACAAAAGTCTTTGTATGAACACCAATGGATTACCATTAAATCTATGCGCTTTGAAACCAGCTTTGGCCATTTACACACATAATTTGCATGAGCAGTAGTTGTTTACCTATTTCGCATTTATTTTGCGCCGTGATTAAGTATGGAAATGATGAGCCGCAAATTTGTGAATAACAACGAAATAATCAACTGTTTGAAAACTGTATCATATGCTGCGCATTCAACTTGCGCCATTATTCGCTGAAAGTACATTCAACTGGCAATTATTTAAAAGTGCACGCGTATTTGCACACCCCGATGACACCGTTACAATCACATGTGGACTACGGTGAAATCACTGAACGTACATAATTTCGATATCATCAACTTCACGGTCGACTACACAAAAAATATGCAATAATACGGTGTGTATTTACAATCCAGAAAGAGGACAAAAACACGAAATAATAAACAGCGTCAAATTCCAATCGCAGGTAGATAAACATATGCAAATGTATTCATAAACCACATGTGCGTGAAAATTGCTATTCGAAACCAAAAGTGCCCGTATGAAGTGTGGCGTATATGGCGCCGCGAATGCTGATTATAGGTGTGTGAGTGTAAATATTACGGTGCACACGAGTGCATGTGTGCGCTGGTATTAAATTGCAAGTGCGGTTTGTTAAATATGCGGCTGAAAATTTTCAATTTATTAATTTATCTAGATATTCAATTGTCGCTGATCAAATATGTATAAATAAGCAGCGCGCATGAAATCAAATGAGTAAATAAATTATGCGCATGTGCATACGTTTTGGAGGAATGCATTTTTTATCTTTGCTCTTTGTTTTGGGGATTATTTGGCACTAAAGCCTTTGCATAAATAAATTAGAATTCACGACCGCAGATTTTCGGTGATTTACTTTATTTACTATACTAGTAGCAGTTGGTGAGAAGTGTTTATGTTTTTTTGGTGGCGATCACCAGTTGCACATGGAATTTCGCGCGCTGACAGGCGGAAATCCGCTTTAAAATAAATTGAAATTTACTAAACCGGAAATGCGCAAACATTCCTTTAAATGGTGAAGTTCTGGTAAGTGGATTAAAAGGGGGTTTCAACGTTTAAGTTGAAGCAAAACAACCGCAATCAAATCTGTTGAAAACTTCTAATTTAATAAATTAAAATCTCTCTCTTTTAGAGAAATACAACATGCGACACAAAAATTCGAAATTTTCAAGCACTAAACAGAGTTTATTAATACAGTTAGAATTTTCAAAAAATCGTTTTTTATATTTTATTTTCTTAATGTACATATTGGTAGTCGAAAATATCTTTTCGTATTTCTAGTCAAACTTCAACTTATTTTTCTTTAATTTATAATAATAAATAAAATATATACTAATTTCATTCAAAATGTAGCGGATATCTTCATTATTTTCACTCATTTTTGAACAGCTGTAACTTTTTTTCAGCTCCCGTGAATTAAATTTTTTTTGGTTAAAAGAAGCTTATAATCTCACTTTTCCAACGCTATATGGTATGACACAATGTGATTGGTAGCACTGGAGATATACGACATCTATTGACAAAATACGAAAAGACTTTTTCGACTACCAAATATATTTAAGAATACACACAGAAAATTTCTTATCGTTCCGGTGACTATTTTCGAAGTTACACGCAAATTTGTAAAGGCGTTTCAGAGCGCTTGGAAGTACAAGGCCATTGCATTCCAAACTTTAAACGCGCTTTTCTCAAAATGATGTCTTCAAAGTTGGTGACCAACATTACACGAAAATAGCCAACCCGATTAGTCTCAAATTTCAGCACGAGCTTCCTGAATATACTTTTTAGTCATTAATTGAAATTGTTTTTTCACCGATAAATATATTTTTTCATAAACAATTTAATGCCGAAATTTCAGACAAAAAAAATATATATATGTATACATACATATATGTATATATGTTTTTTACTTATTCGTTCGATTAATTACTAGACTTAACTTAGCTTTAACGAAATTTATTTGTTTTTTTATTTCAGAGGATCCAGTTCAGAGGTATAGTTGTAACCGTAAACGTTTTTTTTGAGAGGTGCTTCTGGAGATCAGCTGAAGTTCCTTTCCAAATAAATATTTTTGCTAATATTAAGTTAAATGATACCATAATATGTGTACAAATTCTGGAAAATTTGTTTTTTTCGTCCTTCTCACTGTATATAATATTACTGTCTGTTTGCCAGTATATGCACAAAGCAGTCTCTCAGTTTCGACCTGCACACGTTCTTTTCTCCCGAACTGCTTGTCGAAATCGCCGATATGAGACTATTACACATAAACTGACCGATCGAGATCTTGTATGGAAAACATTTTCATTTCAAGAGATATCTTTACGAAACGTGAATTAGGTTACTGTCCAAAGCAAGGCTACAATATCCTGATAAATTTGTTCATATCGAATCTCTTTAGCATATAATTGCCATACAAGCTGGTCCATCAAAATCAAGTTCTAGTACGGAAGCCTTATTTAACAAGATATCTTCACAAAATTTAGCACAGATTATTGTCCAAGGCAACGCTACAACGTTATGCTTCCACTGCCATTCAGCAGGCTGGAGAAGCTTAATTCCAGGAGATGGTAAACCCGATTCCCCAATCAATGACGATGGAGCGGACGTTCCATTGTCCGACAATTAAGAAGTTCGAATAGCAATTACCCTTACCCGTCTGAAGAACAACAAAGCGGAGGGGGCAGATGGATTGCCAGCCGAGCTATTACAAACACGGCGAAGAACTTCTTTGTAGAATATGGTCGGACAAAAGCATGCCCGACGATTACAATTTAAGTGCCCAGTCCACAAAACGGAAGATCCCACTATCTGCGCCAAACACCGTGGGATAAGCCTCCACAACATCGCATTAAGGCTCTGTGGAGCGTATTGTGTGAAAGATTGAAGCCCACCGTCAACAACTGACCAGATATTCACCATGAGCCACATCTTGGAAAAGACCCATGAGAAGGGGATTGACGTACGACGACGACAGCACAGAAAGGAGCTGCCTTTATGCTGCTAAGTCTGAATTTGGTATGCCCGCAAAACTAATACTGACATTGAGCAATACCAAAAGCTCCGTCAGGATCGAGAAGGACCACTCCGAGCCGTTCGATATCAAAGGAGGTTCCAGGGGGACTATCTATCGTTCGACTTCTTCAATCTACTCCTGGATAAACTAATTCGAGCTGCAGAGCTTAATTGAGAAGATACAATCTTCTGTAAGAGTGTACAGCTGATGGCGAGGGCTAGACAAAATCTTGTCATCAAACAAATAGTCGTCGCACTCTCGACTTGGCTTCCACGCCACTGTTGACAGTCATAACTTCGAAATAGTAGATAGTTTCGTATATTTGGGAACCAGCATTAACACCAACAACAATATCAGTCTCGAAATCCAACGCAGAATAACTCTTGCCAACAGGTGTTACTTCGCAATAGGCAATTGAAAAGTAAAGGCGAACAAAGTCCTCTCTCGGCGAACAAAGACCAAATTCTACAAATCATTCATCATTCCCAGCCTGCTATATGGTGCAGAGGCATGGACTAAGACAACATTTGATGAGTCGATGTTACGATTTTTCGAGAGAAAGGTTTTGCGGAATATTTATGGTCCTTTGCGCATTGGCAAAAGACAACGCCTACGCTGGTTAGGTCAGGTTGTCCGAATGTATGAAAACACTCCAGCTCTGAAAGTATGCGCCGCAGAACCCGCCAGGGAAAGCAGAGGAAGAGGAACACCTCCGCTCCGTTGAAAAAACCAGGTGGAGAAGGACCTGGCTTCGCTTGAAATCTCCAACTGGTGCTACATAGCGAAAAGAAGAAACAACTGACGAGCTGTTGTTAAGTCGGCTATAACCACGTAAAGCGGTAAAAAGTAAAGTAAAGAAGAAAAATGGGCTTGAATAGTCCGATTTCGCCCATACCGTGACATAGAAATATGAAAAGAATGCTAAGTACCAAATTTAGTCAAAGCCGGTCGGGTCCCGAGATATGGGATTCCACCAAAAAATGGGCGGTGCCACGAACTTCCTACAATTTTCACGCTCGGAGATAAAATTTAATGTCTCTGGCGTATTAAGTTATTGATTTTTTGGGTTATTAGTACTTTAGGTAGTTAGGACAGACGGAACTCCAAGAACTTTCTATTCTGCTAAAGAACAATTGGTTTCAAAAACAAAATTTAATATCATAAATAGCAAATTAGTATGCCTTAAAAGTAATTGCTTACATACCTATGTATATATGTACATCTGTATGTTTAATCACAAGAAATTCACCTAAGCCTTATGTAGAACGCATATTTGAGGCTCAAATTTAATTTTGATTATTTTTGATACACACGCACACTACACGCTCAAAAGTTGCGGGACGGTTAACTGTAAGTTACTAACGCAAACACGGAAGTATAGATGAGTGTGTATGTGTGTGTTAGCAGAATCATTTTCCACGACAACGCATTAAATACAAATGTAAGTAGCGACGCTAGCACACATGCATATATTCAGCCATGTCTTCCATGCATACAAGAGCATAAGCACAGCTTAACACTTTCGCTGCACTTTCTATTTAACGGATTTTGCCGAGTGCATGGCAAGTGGAACGAGCGAAGATCCGAACTAAGTAAAATCAAAACTTTGCGAGAACTTTCGCAAACAGACACACACACACGCATAGGCACGCACACATCGCTGGTATGTGTATTTAAGACTCTGTATTCATTAATTATAACTATTAGCAACAAACAATTATTGTTATTATAACTACAACTTCTCATTATTTGCTTAGTTAGCCAACAAAGTACAGCGGAAGCCGCAAGTTTATTTTTGTTCATTTCGCTCGTTAGTTTCGTAGTTTGCCGCAGTGCTGCTTCAACCACATACATATGTAAGTAACTACTTGAGCGTTTATGTATATGTATGTGTGTGTGTGTTTCGCGCCTTTGCACACATTTATTTATTTACATAAGTTCCGTTGTTGTTCAGCATATGGCACACGTACTCAGATATCTGCAGCTAATGTCTATTCTTTGCATCATTATCATCTATATTGGGAGATAACAAGCTTGAAGCTTAGTGTGAGTGTGAGTGCAAGTGTGTGTGTCTGTGATGGAGGGCACACATTAACATTCCGAACTCGCAAAATCGTTGAGTTGTTTGCCGGTTCATTTGCTCACTGAATACATTGCTCGCACATCAATGCACTGATTTTATTGTGCAATATTTTATATATTTATGCCCGAGCACAAACACACACACACTCATACATATGTATGTACACATATATAAACACGAGTGCAATTATGTGAGGGCATTCAGGCGCATGCATACATATGCAAAGCTATATTTGTATGTGTGTGTGTAAGTAAAAATATGTTTGCAGCGTACAAGCTCTTCAAGTGTGAATAATAATCATTTTGTAGATCTCAATTAGCATACATAAAACCAAATAATCATAATTACTCGCTCGCTGCTGGGCATATTGATGTGTGTGAACTTTTGTTGGCCTACTTTAGCAAGGACAACAATTTGGAGCACACATATGTACGTATGTACATATAAGCGATCTATGTTTTCTGTATTTATATAATTGTTTATGATTGTTGAAATTTGGGAAACAAATTTTTTTTCGCTAATAGAAAAGGGGTCGAACTGAAGAAACTATATTTCATATTTTTTGGTGGAAAGTGTAAATCTGCAGCAATTTACGACAATTGCAAAATAAATTAATTTTGTCATTAAACAATGGTAGAGTAACGACATTGAAATTTTTGCGCTCATTGTGGTTAATGTATGTACAGTTGCGTGCAACTAATGAACAACGATTCTAGTTCAAGCATTAGCAAGTTTAATTTTTTTCAGATTAAATATGTATCTTTAAGTTTTCGATGTAATTTTTGTCAAAAAACGCCTTTAAATGAAAAGCAATAAATTGCCATAACTAAGCTCCGTAATTAGATAAATAAATAAATGCGACAGAGATCTTAAATTTTACACCCGGTATGATATGTGAAGGCTTCATAGGAGCTTCTGTCAAAATTGAACGTTGGTGAAATCACATATCTCCGGAACTACTCGACCAATTTCAACCAAATTCAGTGCATGACATTATTATGACACTTCTATGTGTCTATGTGAAAATGGGCGAAAGTGGACTACAACTAATATTAACTCTCATATAACACAAATTTAAATTTTATCTAACTCTTTCATTTTCAGTACACAAATCAAGTACCAATGAATACAACGGGATACATTTTTGCAGAAAAAGTGACTTTATACCGTGTGCACCCTAATGACTAAAAATTTTCTAAATCGGACCAAAACAATTCAACTTCCGATGTACCGCACATGTGAACACCGGTGCGTATGGCGAACTTTTTATCGAAAATATTGGTCAACTTGTGATATATTGGATATTCGAAAAAGTCTTCGTATTTTGTCAACAGACGTCGTTGCAGTCGTACATACATATATCTCTAGTGCTACCAATCACATTGTCATATAATGTTGGAAAGGTGAGATTTTAAGCTTCATTTAACCAAAAAAAAAATTTAATTCGTGGAAGTTGAAAAAAAGTTACAGCTTTTCAAAAATTAGTGAAAATAATGAAGAATATAAACTATATTTTGAAATTTTGGTATACAAAAGGGAAGAAAGCAATGCAAGTCAGCAATGAGTTTACGGAGAGGCTGCTGTATCAGTTTGTGTAGCACAATAATGGTTCGCTCCTTCCGTTCTGGAAATTTCGATGTGAAAGATTTACACTGATGAAAGTTTTGCACTGATGGAATAATGTCTCTAATGGAAACATTGCGAAAAGTGGTCGACCAAAATGTTACTTTTTTTGTTCACTATTGTTCATTGTAAATAAAAAAAATAAGTTGAAGTTAGTTAGAAATACGAAAAGACTTTTTCAACTAACCAATATATTAATGACTTACCAAACAATTAATGTTTAATGTCGAAAATATCTGGAATGATAATTCTAACAAGCAGACTTCAAGTAGGCATTGATCCATGTAAGCTTCAAGAGTATAAAATATTCGGTTATACCCGAACTTAGCCCTTCCTTGTTTACCGTGCATTTCTTTAAGAAGAGAGCAAAGGTTCTTGAAATGGTTTGAACTGCATTAAAACTAGTGGGCCCAACCGTGTGTTTCGGAACATTATCCTACAGGTACATAAATGTTACGTCATGACATTGTATCTCAAAACATTATATTGCCGATACGATCGTTCAGTACTGGACTAGCGTATGTTACCTAGGGTTTAGCTATTTTTGTTTTGGGCGCCTAACAAAATTTTTTCCATCTAAGAAAACAATACCTTTTTCATACACTTGTTCTGAGTGACGGTATTTTAATCGATTTCCGCATGAATTTGTCTATTGCAATAAAAAAGCGACTTTTTCATGGAAATTCTTCCAAACTGTACTGCTTTTCGCAATCGCCTTTTAACAGTATCTACGGATGGTGAGTTCTCATTTTACCCAAACATCGACAATTTAACTTTGTTAGCAGTTATATGAAGAGCTTTTTGTGATTCGCGAACAATCAAGTTGTCTTCTTTTTATGACTTTTTTCTTCTACACACATAGAACTTGTTTGTTGCTAGTGGACATTTATAGACCTCACAAGAAGGTTTTCCATACTTTTGTTTCACTAAATTTATTAAATTTAGTCACTTTCAATAAAGGAGAAGAAAAATCTTCGATAAAACAACTTAATTTACAAAGAAACTATAAAATATAATAGCATTAACAACATTAATAAAATTCAATTTCTTCGTAATAGTTAATTTTGAATACGAATTTTAGACAGGTTTCGAGAGACATAACATACAGTCATGTAAAAAAAGTAATCAAAACATAACCTACGCAACTGTACTATGTCTCATAAGTACATAGCAAGCAAATTGCTTGGTTTCATGTAATATTACTCATACGCACTGTATGCCCACGGGCGAAAAGTACATTCTATGGTAGTTTAGAGTGTTATCATAACAAACGATGGGCAGAGTGGATAGAAAAGCTGCTCTACAAACATGTTTGCTTAATGATATTTGAGTTGCTACAGCAAACATTTGTTTATTTGGATATCAATAATAGTTTGTGGCACGTGATGGCTAAAGATCATACGTGTGAGAAGCAACCAAACGAGAGAAATACTAAACACAAATCGTACGAAAAACTATTACCAAATGAGTAGGGAAGACTGCTTGCCAGCATAAGCTTGTATAAACATAATAAAAAATAAATTTTCGTGTAAATACTGTGAAGAAGCAATTGCGACACAAATTCATTTGTAGCAAGAAGTGGCAAAATAGTGAACCACAAATCGCTGCCAGCCACTGACGTAAATTATAATTGTAGTTTTTTGGTAGTTCGAAGCAAAGCGTTTTAGATAGGTGAAAGTGTACGAGAAAGGGCTGCAAGCGGTTCATTTAGTAGCAGGCAAAGTACAGCCTGAAAACGGGTTAGCATAATTTGTAGCACTTTATTGCTTTTTGTGTGACTGCCGCTGCATACCGGTATACCGGTTGTGCTAGCTGTAAAACGACAAGAGGAAATTATCTCTCCGACATAAAAGCGAAAATAATTGCGCAAAAGCGTGGAGGCAGAGGCAATGATTTGATTGTTGTAATCGAAAAGGTTAAAGAGGGTGATGGAGAGGGAGAGAGTGGAGAAAGGCGGTCGCGCCACTTACAGGTTAGTGCTGCAATTACCGCTTTCAATGCTGCAACAGTTCAGCGCCTAAAATCATACTATTTTTACGACGCTATGCAATATTAAAGGGGCTCTCAAACGTTTTGGGTTTATTACACGCTTGCACAAAGCTTCATTTGCGTGTTTTATCTTACTAGAACATTTTGTAAAATTTTCGGATACTCATCAGCGCCAATCAGCTTCATGAGTTGCATGGAAATATGCACACATACACTCACACATTGGTGCGTATATCTACGTTTGTGTTTTTCTCGTGGCTCAATTGCTTCCGGGTGATTGCGTAAAATTATTCAAGAGCATTGCCGTTTGCCCCGCAACACATTCACATATGCAAGCATGTTCTAATCATAGAAGGAGCACTTAATTGCTCACGAGAATTGCTACGAGTATGAGTTATGCGTTGGTGCTTCTATGAGTTTTTGACTATTTTGGAATAAAAAGTATTTCTTTTTTTATTTAAGCTTCAAAGTAAAAAAACGTATTATTGGTAGACATGAGCATCACATGATTTTTGCATTAAAAATAAAATCATTAAAATCCCTCCACTAAGAAATAATAAAATAATTAGCTCTAAAGTATAACATGAAAACAGCAAGCATAGAATTCTTTTTATAAGTAAAAATATATCAGAACTAAATCTCCTTTCATACAACCACTTGTGCGTTGCTATTTCCTACTGGGTCTGCGGTTTCACCTTTCAACACACAGAATCTTAGATCTCCGCATGTTTAGTGTGTCGGCAAATCCAGTTAGTTTGAATCAACTGAGATGATGAGCTGCACGGCCTGCAGCTACGCTTTAAATGCCCACTCCCCTCTCCACCCACACTCACCTTCAGCATCATTAACTACGCTTTTCACTTTTCGCTAGCCCGAGCAACGTCGTCGTTCGTTGTCGGCGGCTTTTGCTCTTTTTGCTTTCAGCCATTCAACACTGGTAATTATCCAGGTAAATGTGTTGGCCTTGGGCAGTGCGATTGCTCTTGTTTGCGTATCTTTTATGCCACTTCGTGCAGCTTGTACATTTTATCTAAGACACTTTCATGGCACTTGCAGTCAAGCGGCGGGCATAAAAGTGTAATATCTATTATTGCTCACTTTTATTTACTTTTTCAAATCTTTTACATATATTACGGTTCTTTTTTTTTCTTGGAAGTAAAAAAAACTTTGTAATGGAAATTAAATGAAAAATCTCAATTTAATGTAGGAAGCTACGCATGCGCAAACGTAGGCGCTTATATGATAAATTTTAAAAGAAGGCATTGTAAGTCAATATATAAGGTCTAGTAAAAAGACCTGCATTATTTTTGCACAGTTAAAATTATAGATATTTAGTTGAATGTTGATGTATACAGTTTCAAACTCAAACGCATCAAAGCGAAATTCTTCAACATATCCCTGATTTGCGCCCACTCCCCGACGGAAAAGAAAGACGATTCGGTAAATTCAGCCTCCATGATGAAACATCACCAAATGGGTAAAGGCTGATCGAGTACGTGGTTGTCTTCGCTCCGTGCATACGCTCCGAGGTCCTAACATTGACTCAGACCACTATCTTGTTGCAGCCAAGATACGCACATGCCTCCGTGCCGCTAAGATACGCACGCCAACAAACACAAGGAAGGTTCGACTTCGAGAAGTTGCAATCACAACAGACAGTAGAACGATTATCCACTCCTGCTCTCTCAGAGCACTCGTCAGCAACTCGATATAAGGGAACTGTGGGACGGCATTTCAAGCTCCTTACGTACAGCTGTAAACGAAACCATTGGTTTTCGGAAAATGCAAAAGAACAACTGGTACGATGAGGACTGCTGTGTCGCAGTGGAGAGAAACAAACTGCTTACCTCGAAACGTTACGATCGACCACAACACGTGCGGGATGGGATAGATTGGGATAGATACCGAGAATTGTAGAGAGAGGCAAAACACATTTGCAGACAAAAAAGAGAGAGGCCGAAATGCGTGAGTGCGAAGAGCTTAACAAGCTGGCCGACAGGGGTAATGCTCGAAAATTCTACGATACGATGACTAACAGAAGGTTTCAAGACCGGAGCATACTCTTGTATAACCCCAGAGGTGATCTAGAAACTGATGTCGAGAGAGGGACGGGAAGAAAATCTCCGAGCGGTTCAATAAGAAACAAAGTTTTAAACAAGGCGACTTTTCATGCGACTTCGTCATTCTATTCTTGGAGAAAATAATTCGAGTTGCAGAATTCAATAGAATAGAATAGAAGTCGTAGTAAATTTCGTCTATCTTTGAACCAAGATAGGTATTAACACCAACAACAATGTCAGCCTCGAAATCCAACGCAGAATAACTCTTGCCAACAGATGAATAAAGAAGAAGAAACATAAAACATACCAACCGAGCCCTTAAATTTTCTGGCGAATTCCTATCAATTCCGATAGGAGATTACTTACTTCAGATGGCCAAATTGTCGGCACTAGAGGTGATACTCCTAGTTTGATTAGGAGTTTGGCCATATGAAAGCAGTTTATAGAAGATGATTCTCTGCAAATCCGTCCAAGCATATCTCGATATCGATCTTTTTGTTGTATTGAGCTTTATTTTATTAGTATCGAAGGTTTTTCTATGGCATTTACAGCTCCTGGGAGTGCCTACATAACGGTCAGACTGGATTACTTCTATTATTTTATCGATATTTTCGACAATTGGACCTTTGGGATTATTGGAAAGGAATCGAGCATACCAAAATAGTGCATGATTGTCTTGAATTTTTTCACAGCCCACTTCACACTTAGCCGCGTTACCGTCATATATTTGAACAGCATTTGATACATTAAGACTTACTTGTATCTTTAGAAATTTTTTTGGTAAAGTTTTTTTCTGCTTTATCGAAGATGAAAGATCAAAATGATCAAAAACATTTCGGCATATTTTACTGTTATACTAGGTATTAAAAGAGTAGAAACTCGAACGAACTCCAGTGCCAAGGTCTAGGATTAATTTCGAAGCTTGACAAATGGGTACCAGATATTCTTACAGAACGATAATGCTTCATCGCATTTTGCTTATCAAACATTAAAGAAGTGATTAATTTTTAAAGCGCATTGTTACTGGCGGTGAAAAGTTGGTTGTTTACAAGAATGTAAACCGCAAGAGTTTATGGTCTATAAAGGATGAATGAGCTTAAACCACTTCGAAGTCCTATAGTCACAAAACAAAGTTATATTGTATATTTGGTTAAATTTCAAATTGCAGCTTGAATGGGAGGTGCTACCACGCCCACCATATTCTCCAAGACTCGGCACCTACGGATTGGATGGATGGAGAACGTTCCAAGTTGTGTAACCCTATTTCAGCTATCCAACGCCAGACTGCTCAAGCTATTTATTGGATAAATATTAGATTTATTTACACTAGACCTAATAATTTGGATTTTTTCATATGCAGATACACAGAAATTGAGATATTATTAGACCAGGGTAGACCAGTTGGTGAGAGGCACAAAGTGAGAATCCTTTTGTAATGGATTTGAAAACATTTATCCAAAAGTCCCGTCTCGCCCGGTCTAATTCTTAAAAGTAGCGGAGAGTTGACGGACAACTGCCAGGACTCATTGGAAGACCTTGTCAGTGTACACTTTACATAGAAAGGACAGGGTAAGTCACGGAATCATTCCAGCAATGCAATGGATAAAGGCGATTTTAGGGGATGCTTGAAGTTCAGCTATGTGCCACACTCATGGAAAGAGGATAGTTTAGTTTTCTTACCGAAGGCAGGTAGGAACAATCCAATCTAGTCAAAAGAATTAAGGTCTATAAGCTTAACTTGCTTCCGGCTGGACGCGCACATTATTGCCGTAGCCCCTGTTAGAAGCTTGTCGAAGGCGCAGCACGCATATACAGAGGGCAGATCAGTTGAGACTGCACTCCATACACTGGTATTTAACATCGAGAGAGCTCTTGAATATAAGGAATACGCTGGAGCATTCCTGAACATTTCCGGAGCGTTTAACAACATCTATTCTGAACAGTATACAGTCAATAGGTGTTGATCCTGCTATACAACGCAAGAGCCTTTTGACCTCTTGACGGTTAAGATCACAATGGAACGACGCTAAAATCACCAAGGAAGTCTGTATTGATACTGCTACTGGTGGAGTGCTACCTCCGCAACACAGCTGTAGTTAAATAAATTCTGCTCAACGGTGCAGTAGTATGGAGGACAGGCGTATGAAAATCCGCCTACCGGAAGCCAATGGAAAGGGTTCTGTCGATCCCGGCCGAATCATGGTAAAGAAAATCAAAACACGATGGAACGAGCTACCTGGGTGCAAGACTACAATAATCATGTGCAAAACGGTAAATCGAAAATATACAAAATTCCTATTGGCACTCGATAGAAGAGACTGTAAGAATATGATCGGAATACTAACTGATCACTGTCTGGTGGCGGCACACGCCCGCAGAATGGGGCTTACAGATCGAGAAGACTGCAGATAATATTTAGAGCAGCGCATCAGGGAAACAGTGGAGTATATCTTGGGCACTTGTCCCGCATTAGCAAGACTACGCCGTAAGCATCTGGGGTCCCCACAGTATGATAGACTGGAGTTGGTATCGCAGAGTCTGTTAAAATTCGTGTCAAGCACAAGCATCCTAAACGATGACTACTCCTCTTAAACTTAGCAAGTGAACTCCATCTGGTATTGCAAAGGACCAAACTGGTCCATGCGTGGCTTATTGGCCTACCAGATTAACCTAACCTGACCTACATATATGGCAAAAGATATACAACTTTTCTCAACACACTTTTTGGACATAACCCCATAATTTATGTGAAAATTTCAAATAACCGAGATTTTGGGGTTTTAAAATATTTATTTTATCATTCTGACATTTTATCTTCCGTTTCCAATGGTTTTTTTTTTATACTCTCGCAACAAAGTTGCTAAGGAGAGTATTATAGTTTTGTTCACATAACGGTTGTTTGTAAGTCCTAAAACTAAAAGAGTCAGATATAGGGTTATATATACCAAAGTGATCAGGGTGACGAGTAGAGTTGAAATCCGGATGTCTGTCTGTCCGTCCGTCTGTCCGTCCGTCCGTCCGTGCAAGCTGTAACTTGAGTAAAAATTGAGATATCATGATGAAACTTGGTACACGTATTTCTTGGCTCCACAAGAAGGTTAAGTTCGAAGATGGGAAAATCGGCCAACTGCCACGCCCACAAAATGGCGGAAACCGAAAACCTATAAAGTGTCATAACTAAGCCATAAATAAAGATATTAAAGTGAAATTTGGCACAAGGGATCGCATTAGGGAGGAGCATATCTGGACGTAATTTTTTTGGAAAAGTGGGCGTGACCCCGCCCCTTACTAAGTTTTGTGTACATATATCGGAAACTACTATAGCTATGTCAACCAAACTCTATAGAGTCGTTTCCTTCAGGCATTTCCATATACAGTTCAAAAATAGAAGAAATCGGATAATAACCACGCCTACCTCCCATACATAGGTTATGTTGAAAATCACTAAAAGTGCGTTAACCGACAAACCAAAAACGTCAGAAACACTAAATTTTACGGGAGAAATGGCAGAAGGAACTTAGCAAGTGAACTCCATCTGGTATTGCAAAGGACCAAACTGGTCCATGCGTGGCTTATTGGCCTACCAGATTAACCTAACCTGACCTGCATCCAAACTTTTTCTTAAAATTGAAAATGGGCGTGGCGTCGCCCACTTATGGACCAAAAACCATATCTCGGGAACTACTCAGCCGATTTTAATGAAATTCGGTATATAATATTTTCTTAACACCCTGATGACATGTACGAAATATGGGTGAAATCGGTTCACAACCACGCCTTCTTCCAATATAACGCTATTTTGAATTCCATCTGATGCCTTCTCTGTATAATATACACATTAGGAACCAATGATGATAGCGGAATAAAACTTTACACAAATACGGTATTTGAAAAATATGTAAATGACGGATAATGAAATCTCGATTATCACTTTATCATGCGAGAGTATAAAATGTTCGGTGACACCCGAACTTAGCCCTTCCTTACTTGTTTCATTTACCATTTTTAGAGGTTTCTGCACTGGTCTATAAGTAAACTATAAAAATAAATAGCTCTTAATGATATAAATACATAATTAAATAATAATTGTAGACGAGTTCATTGGTTGTAGAGCACTTAATAATTTTAACAATTTCAGTTAGCATAGTCAATCAAATAATACGAGTTGATCCTATTCATGCCAATTTGCGCATCAGGCGTATTAATATGCAACAATAGCAGCAGTAAATGAAAGCCAACAAAATTACAGAGCTTGGACAATGCCAAATTAAAGAGGAAATGCAACAGCGCTGACAGGAAACTCCTCAATTGATGCCCAAACGGGTAATCGGTGGATCGTGGAATACCACGGCAGCTGTACAACTGGTAATTGAATTAACGAAATTTAATTAAACTAATAAATTCTGCAAATACATTAAGTAAATCATTGCTACTACAGAGGTATGCGAGCTTAAATTATATTTATCAAGCGTGTGTGTGTGTAAAGTTCTATCATGATGTGCGAGTATTTGTACCACTTTATACTACATGTCTGTATGTATATGTGCGTACATGTGTGTGCCAATGTGGCTGCACCCGTTTACAGAAGGAAACTGTTACTCCCGTTATTGTTGCCATTGTTGCTGGCCACAGGAACAATACCGATGCGGACGACGATGATAATTATATCAATTACAATGGCGACATTTGATAATTTGAACATAATTATGCACAAGAAGATAGCCATTGCGGTAGCAATATGAAAACAACAACAATATGCCAAGTAGATATCGCAAATTTGCCTGCAATGCCTACGCTGACGTAGTACATATACATACATATGTACATATGTATATTCGCATGTATATATGCTTGGATGATGGCTAAACTATATTTGGTGCAGCAACGCCGAAGGTTGCCGCTGCAGCACATTACGATGCATGAACGATGGAAAATTTATAGTCAGAGCCCCGAAAGCCCGAGTACACACAAATGCGCACGCTACAATGCGACGCATGCAAATGTAGCGGTGACTGCGCCCATGAATAGGTAATAACTCGAATACCAGGAAGATGTAGCAATTGTTGTTCTCGTAGGTATGTAAATATAGAATTGTCACTCCATCCGGCACAGGGACAAGGGACAAAGCAAAGTGTTCGTATTAAGCAAGTCCAAAACAAATTGCGACTAAAATGTTGATTTGTTAGGAACCTTCGGTTAGAGAGAACTTGATATGGTCGCCGAAAGATATTCGGTCAGAATAAACGAACAAGTTTAAGCATAAATCTCCTTTTGATAGATCTAGTGGATCAAAGCTACCTTTTACAAAAGATTTCAATTCAATATGTTAGTATACAGATTCTTAAACCGATTTCTATTTAAAGATTTGTTAGCCTTACCACCTTTCTTATACAATAAATTTTGGCTATAATATGTATATATGAGGTATGCCGCATGCAACAAACTAATTTTTTCCGACATGTGTAGCGAAAATACGAAATTATCCACGTTGCACAACGCTAGACAAAATTGTAAACAAGTAAAATAAAAATAAAAATCGTGCTCACGTACATAACCATAATCAAAAACTCTGTTCACTGGCCATCATACAAATGCGCAAACAGGATTTATTACGCGTTCGGCCGATGACAAACAACTTACAACAAAAATTAATGAGAAAATACACACGCAAAATGAGTACGCGTTGGCGTGCACATAACGGATGCTCAAAGTTCTATGCATACATTATGGCAAGAAAATAAAGGGTAACACAAGCCTTCGAATGGTACAAAGCCTTCAAAGACGGTTGAGAGATCGTTGACAACATGCCTCGTTCTGGACAACTTTCGACCTTTTCAACTAAGGAAAATAATGTGAAAAAAGAAGGATATGGTGCTTGAAATCGTCAGGCAAGTATTAGAGAAATGGCAAGTCCGCGAGTCCGTTCGAATGATTTGGTGGATATTTTGGGTATGAAAGGCGTTCTTGTTCGACTCGTCCCGATAAAGTTGATTTTGTTTCCAAAAGAGTACCGTAAACCATGAGTGTAATGTACCGATAAGACGTGAGTGTAAGAGTTTGACATGCCAACAAGTCAACAACCATCGAAATGGAGGAAAATAAGGACTGTCCCGTAAAAAATTGACCCTTCGTTTTTCATTAATAACAAGAAAACCAAAGAATTTTTTCAAAGTCTTGTTTTATTTCTGATTAATGAGTACTATAGAGATTACAAATTTTAAATAACATTTAACAAATTTTTATTTTCTGTAAAAATTTCTTACTTTTTTCTTAAGGCCCTTCATTATGTTTTGTACAGTGTTTTCATCGATAGTACCGTACGACCTTCACCACTTATTTCTAAAATCTTGTAAACCTTTACTCTTCCGGAGATTCGATTTCATTAGAGCCCAATATCTCTCAATAGGTCGAAGCTCTGGGCATTTAGGTGCATTCGCTTTTCTTGGAACAATATTGACATTATTGCTTTCATACCACTCCATGGTAGCTGTAGAATAGTGAGAGGTTGCTAAATCAGGCCAGAACATTACAGTACCCTCATGTTCGCGAATAAATGGCAAAAGACGTTTTTGAAGGCACTCGCTAATATAAATTTTTGAATTGATTGTGCCCTGTGTTACAAAAACACTGCTTCTCAAACCGCAAGTACATAGCGCTTGCCAAACCATATACTGCTTTGGAAATTTGGTAATTTTCTTTTCCTTAAATTTTCTCTGTACTTGCCCCTTCTTCATACAGGTATAAAATTTATGCCCCGGTAACTGTTTGAAATCTGCCTTAACGTAGGTTTCGTCGTCCATCACGCAACAGTCAAATTTTGTTAGGTATCCTTTATACAAATTTCGAGCTCGTTTTTGAGCAACCAATTGCTTTTCATCGGAACGATCTGGCACTCTTTGAACTCTATATTTCTTTAGCTTACTATCATTCTTTATCCTTTGTACAGTACTTTTATAGGTACCTGCTTTAACGGCAACATCTCGTACTCAAGTCTTGGAATTCTGCTTAAAAATTTCCTTCTGCACCTGCTTTTCTACCTGAACCTTTTTTCGTATAATAGGTACACCCTTTTTGTAATTCGAAGCAACCCTTTTAACAGTACTTTCCGATGCTCCAGTTTTTTTAGCTAAAACTGAATATTTTAATTCTGGATTTTCCAGGTAAGTGGACAAAACCAATTCGCGCACTTTTTCTTGATTGCTAGACATCTTAATAGTTTGAAGTGTTGACACCAAATGTTATACATTTTGTTAATCGTCAGATTATAGAGAAAAAACACAAATCCCAATTGAGACTAATGCCATAAACAGTTACGTCATAATCTTAAGGAATAAAAGGGTCAATTTTTTACGGGACAGTCCATAGAGCGAAACCAAAAAAAAAACCGCTCAAAAATCAAGTTGACAGTCATTGCTTTTTTCGATATTCATGGTTTGGTACCTCATGAATTTGTTGCGGAGGGACAGACAGTCAATAAGTAGTACTATTGAGGCGTTTGCGTGAGAGCATCCGTCGAAAACGGTCAGAATTGTGCAAGAATAATTTATGGATTTTACACGTTGATAATGCACTATCGCATCGAGCCACGATTGTGACCGGATTTAAAGCTAAAAACGCAATGAATATCTTTGATATCGATGTGATCTTTTCTTGTTCCCCCAAACTGAAATTGCCGCTCCGTGGAACCTGTTTTCAATCGATCGAAGAGATAAAACGTCTGGTGGGGATTAAGATAAGGATTGATAAGAATTTAAAAAATCGGGAACTATAAATTGTCCACAATTTTATTTACAAATTTTGTGAAATCTCGTCTATTTACCAGATGTAATTTGAACGAAATATTACCGAAACAGTGTCCGGATCCTGTCATTACTCATATCCGGTTATAGGAACTGGTTCAGTATGAAAATATTAGTGGAAACGTTGTGTTCATGAAATTTGTCTAGTCACAGGAAATGTCCGGCTATGAGGACTTTCAGTAATGGGGAATTTCACTGAATCCCGAAATTCGACAAAGTTAAAAAATTTGCTGGATCTCACACCTGCATAGTAATCGGTCAAGTTGTCAAACATACACCGCTCCAAATGACAACAGAAGGAATTGGCACAGGTAGTGTAATCTCTTCTCAACGCATGAAGGACCGAAGTGAAAAAATACAACTGTCTTTTCTCCCAAGGGACCGACCAGTGTAAACTTCACTAGGATATCAGCAATAAGGCTGAATGTAACGATTCCGCTCTCGAGCTACTGCTTAAGGACAGTACAATCAAATGGCATACCGACGTCTCGAAAACGTAGGAGGGTATGGGCGCAGAGGTCGCAGGACTACACACCAAACTCTTCACACTTATGGGCAGCATATTCCAAACAGAGGTATTTGCTATAAATAGGTGTGTAGAGATAAACCTCCAACGAAACTACCGCAATGAACGTATAGTTGTACTAAGCGACAGTCAAACGGCATCAAATCACTATTGGTGCAGGAGTGTATGGAACGACTGAACAATCTATCAGATCGTAACCAAGTGCACCTTATTTATTATTATTTGGGTGCCAAGTCACAAAGATATTAGCGGCTGTTAAGCTTATCCGCTCCGCAGCATCCACGAATATGGAACCGGTGGGACCCCATACCATAAAGGAAGTGCTCCGCAAGAATGAAGCAGAGGGTAAGGAGAAGTATTGGCAACAACTCCTTGGCATGCGCCATACCAAATCGCTAATGGGTGCTTACAACCTTAAAAAGTTTAAATATGTAGTCGACCTCCCAAAGAAGAAAATCTGGCTACTTGTCGCCTTCTACACTGACCATTGAAGCTCAGGAAGCACTTATATAACATGGGCCTAGCTTCTTGTGCGAATTGCCGATTCTGCGACTTGGAGTCTGAAGATGTCTCCAGAACACACAGCAGTCTGTAGGTGCAGGATAATGGCCCATGGATGCCCATGTTTCTAAATAGGAATCACATTGCCTCAATATCACCTAGCAGTATATTAGAATTTATCAATTTGCTGGCGCTAGGTGAGTCGTTGTGACTTAGGCGAGGGCACAATAGACCTTAAGTCGCAGTGCAATCCTCATTTATTTATCTAATCTAATCTAAGTTAAAAAATTAGTGAAGAAATCGACCTTTATTTTCGAGTGGCCGCAATTTCATTAAAAAAATAGAGATAGCGACATTCGTATAAATCAAGCTACCACAACTTAATATCGCATAGAATGCTCGTAATTCCACTTAATGCCGTATTAGTAGTCACTATCGTGCACAATTCAAAGAATTCGCATCTCTTTTCTGAGGCGACCCTCGCAGTACTTTTCTATGTTTCTGTCTCATTTACTACTTATATCCAAAATAGAACTTTTTCGCTTATACTTTGAACCAAAAGAAAATTAAGTTCGGAGAAGTTCAAAAAAAGTTACAGCTGTTCAAAAATGAGTGAAAATAATGAAGAAATTCGTTACATTAGTTAAGTTTACGGAGACGATGCTGTAACAGTTCGTGTAGCACAACAATGGAAATTTCGCAATTTCGATTCACACTGATGAAAGTTTTACACTGATGCCATAATGTCTCTAGCGGAAAAGTGGCAAAAAGTGGTCGACTAAAGTAGTATATATTTGGTTCATTAAAGTTCATTATAAGTATAAAAACATTAGTTAAAGTTTGATTAGAAATACGAAAAGTCTTTTTCGACTATCCAATATTTGCAAGCAACCACGATTAAGCGAGGGTCCTTTCTTCGGAAAGGCTCGAATCTTTTAGCTGCGCACCCTTCAACTTTACCGTTTTGTTGTATCTTTCTATATAAACCATAAAATTTAGGATTACACTAATTTATAAACACACCGCACAACAATTTATGTTCATCACACGTACACAAAGCAAATATGACATTATCACCACAGGTGAACACTAAAAGAGCGCATTATGGCTATTAAAATATTTGCCACAAAACGTTGAACTAACTAAATTTGTTTATATACATACATATATACATAATATATATAGAGGTAACGATATGTGCCTGCCTGTGATAGTAATCATTCATTGTGTACGTTGGATTTGAATGCCAGTGTTGTTTATTGTCACATGTTTAATTATGATGAACTTGCCGAGCAGCAGCATATATGCAATGAAATAAACGGCGTTAAATGGAGGCGGAATTAGTTTATATGGGCATCAACATATTTACGGAATTATAGAATGAAGCAGCGCAAACGGGAGTTTCCTGCATAAATACTTTATTTTCGATAGAGCAACGCGTTTATGCCGCAATTAAGTCGTGTTCGCTGTTCAAACGCAATACAAAATTATTTTCTATGCGTGTGCCAACGTGTTTATGGGCGAAATTAACGCAAGGTGTGCACGTTTTAGTGGGCAATTGCTATTATTGCGGCATATTATGTACAATTTTTGGGCTCATGCATTTGCGCAAGTTTAGCTACTTTGCATTTACACGCATATCCTGTTTTGGGCTGTGCATATCCTGTTGTATCCTGTTGTGTGAATTTGCATTTCAGCTTTTACAGGTGCATTGAACATATCTGTTGTATGCAATTGTTGCTGGAGTCGTGCTTTGCTATCGCTATGGTACGTTAGTTGCGGTAAAATTGCTTAATTGAAACTGCGGAATTTATTGTGGTGGCAACAAGCAGAGCGCCATGGCACTGAAGCGTTAATTCATGTACCAGTTATTTAAATGTGTAATGATACAGCAATTAAACCGCAAGCGCATGCAATTGCGGAGGGAAACTCGTACGGTTTCATTAAACGATCTCGAATAGAATTTAATATCTAATCTTTTTGCAACAGATTACAATTTGCATACATTCAGTATAAAAGGTGTTAGTATAATTACACAACCAGCCCTTAATATTTGTCCACTAAAGAACACTTGGCCTACACATGTGAAAATGCTTCAAAAATATGACGAGCTTTGGCCCAAACGCTGTTGAATAGCCGTGAACCAAAGCAAAATGGGAGAAGACATTAATCTGTCGCTATATCTGGCGCTGAAGTATGAGAGAAAGCACTCGAAATAAACCAGTACCCTAAAAGAATATGCTCGAGCAGAGACGGTGAAGAGTTGGCAAAGACGATCAGAAACCAGTCGTAATGAACCTTAGACATTTTGACTGATCGCCAACAACGAGTCATGCCTCAACAAGCCACAAAGCGAGATCGATTTTTTATAAACCCAAAACCTCACATGACATGGTTATTTCAGAGCATATTTGAAATGATTCAAGCGGGAGAAGGATGACATATACGTATATGGCGCTTTCGAGCACGACACAATTGAGAATGTAGAACATAACTTGTTTCACTGCCCGCAATACGAGCAAGAAAGTCGTTAGCTTTACAATTCATTTGGTATATAGTAGACTCAACGCCGGAAAACTTATTCGACCAAATGTTTGGATCCAAGAAAAAGTGGAATGCGATGTGCGAAATAGCCGCAAAAAGCGTTCACAACAAATGGAGCCGGAGAACAGCAGCGACAAATGCTTAACAAAATGTATAGAACATATAGGGCACAATAGACCCTAGGTCGCGGTGCAATCCTCATTTACTTATCGAACCTAAACTATAGAACATATGGTAAGGATTTGGCGACAAATATTGAACATGGGTTTAGAAACCAACGGAGGTAGAATCAAGGAAATGCAGCTTGTCATTGATTGCATTAAGACCATTACAAACGTATGAACACTGATTGCTCAAACATCCTCTCGACGTAATACTGGACGGTGGGGGACCGGCACATGACAGTAGAAGTTTCTGGTTAAAGTTCCACACTGTCATTGGTTTCAAGTAATGCTCAGTATTTGGCGGACTCAGAAGGGCATGCTATGTAATGGGCTTCTAAAACCGGGTCAAAGCATTAATGGGTAATGCTACCGATAACGGCCGGAATTTACGACTACACAGAAGTGCACAGAAGAAAAAACTTCCATCGCGACAACGTGCTGTTTCGACGGGGTCGGACCAAACGGAGAGGGACATATATTATATATGTCGGAGATTTTTGCGAAAGCACTCCAGCAAGAACAGTTTGGAGAGGAGTTCATTATGCTCTTTAACTGGGGGCATCCTCACTATGCAGATATTCGATAGGAGACATCAATGGGCATCCTATCGCAGTTCGTAGTACAGTATTTGGACAAGTCTGGAGCTTCCTCGTCTGCGTTTCACTGCAACCAGGCGGCGTAGTTAAGGATCGACCGGCCGATTGTCTTGTAAGTTGCCAACAAAGTTTCTTTGTCCTTTCCTTACGTGCTGCCGGCTAGCAAATTAAGGATTTTGTTTGGGCTCTGCACTTTGACGATAATCGCGGTCGTATGAGGAGTGAAGAAGCACAAGCTGTCAAAAGTCACACCCAAAATTTTAGGGTTATTGACAGTCGGAATCTTAACGCCATCTACTGCAATATTAAGGTCAAGTCTGTACTCCTTCGTCCAGTTTGTGAATATGGTCTTCAGTCCTGGAGAGAGCGTAGTTTTTTAGCATCAGCATGTTGACTTCATCAAGGCCAATATCAGGGCCAGGATATCAGAGCACAAGTTTTTTTTTCAAATAGAGTCCACAGCCAGGAGGATAAGAAAATGCTAATGAAAACCAAGACTTTGAAAAACACAATCGTACTTGTCTTTCTTAAAAAAAGGTTCAAATAGTGAAAAAACGCACGAATGTAGAACCAATAATTCTGTTTTATCCAACATCAGTAATCTGCTTTATAACTATTTAAATGTCTTTGTGCCAAATGGAACAGTATTACAAAACTACACTCCTTCAAAAGAGGCGAACCCTAATTGCAATAGAAACAAAACTCCGCATGTTATTAACCCCTTAAGTGACGCGAGACTCTTGAACCGCGGGCACAGTTTTCCCACAAGTTATCTCAAGAGATTATCCAAATGTGATACTTTGACTTGGAAAGTGCATAGGTGCAGAAGATACGAGAGCATATGTTCATATTCACATGTTCCGCGCGGTTCCTTGCTGTTCCATGCATACTCGAAGTTATTATGTGTTTAGCTACATGCCACAAATAATGAAGAAACAAACAGTAGTTAAACTATGAAACACATTCCCAACTCTAATTAAAAAGTTGAGACAAATTTACGGCACTCAGCGCGATCTCAGCAGCCACCGTAATGGCAGCGGCGGGGGCGACGACAAAGGCGGCGTTGCTAAAACAAGCAAGTTAACCAAATGTCACACCCAAAGTACGGAATATGAGTAAAAAGGCTGGAGGATGGCGAACTCATGGACATAATTATAGCCCGCACATGGGAAATGTCAAGACGGGAGCATATCTAATAGACGTATAAATATTACGCAATAATGAACACAACGGAAACCTAACTGAAACTGGGCAGAAACTTGTGGACGGCGGACAGACGCTTCTTTCCATCTGTGTGTACATTTTCGAAAGTAAATTCACACAAGAAAAAAGTTTACTTTGGTTCACCCTTTACAAATAAAAACAGGTTTCCATACAAGGACTTAGGTCGATCGGTTTGTATGGAAGTTATATCCAATGGCGATCCGAAATCGGCGGTTCCAACAAATGAAAGGCGGTTCTTGCAAAGAAAAGAAGATGTACAAAGTTTCAGTTTATCTCAAAATCTGAGGGATATATAATAGCGGACAGACGATGAGACGGACATGGCCAAATCGGCTTAGATCTCCGTTGTTTCCATTTGGACGTTATAAACTTCGTAGCAAACTTGATATATCCTAACCAGTAAGGGACGGATAATAATTTGAAATATATTTATTAAATACTAGTGCCTTTACAAATCCGACCGGTTTTGGTATCGTCCTCACGATTTTACTAGTTCCTTTATGGCTGCGAGTAATGCTATTAAGGATTCGCAAGCCATAAGCTACCGCATCCCGTTCCATAACTAACTGGTATTCAGCCAGATAATTATGGAGACTTGCATAACTGTATTTACACCCAATATACATATATGTAGGCTTAAGCACTATAGACTCATCAACATCTGTAAACAGCTCACAATTGTAGACAGTTATGTCCTTATGTAAGTACCATAGACTCGTACGAATGCCGGGATTAAAAATTCTGCGAGTATGCGCTTTAATTAAGTTTAAATTAACGTAAAAATGTTGTCCACTTAGGTTGGCAACATGCGAAAAATGCATCGAAGCACAGAGTGCTGAGTGCCAGGCATTCGCTTACATACTCATTACACAAGTACATATGTAAATATAAACACTAACTGTAATACGTACAATACGTAATAGCGTAAAAATGACGAGCGAAAATTACGGTCTGCATATGCTCAGTGAAGTCTAAAAATTGGGTTGCCACGGTGGCATTCTGACGATATAAAATATGCTCGGGTCTAGAAATTATTCAGAATGGGCTCCATAAAGATCTGGTTCTCAATGGTCTTCTGAAAAAGCTGTAAGAACTCGGTTGCCGGTTGATTTCCTCGTGGTTGAGAGCAAGTTTCTGAATACCGTGTACGAGGTAACTCAGGGGTACTTCAGTACCGTCAGCAACTAGGCTGCTGAAAACGGTCACTCCATAAATATCAGCAAGACCGAAGTGGTTTTGTTCACTAGGGAGTACAAAATAACGGAGGCGCATCTACCATCAAGGGAAGGAACGCATCTTCAACCAGTTAAACAAATTAAGTATATAGGGCTCATCATAGACAGGAAACTCTCAGGGGAAACCCAACATCGAGGAAAAAGCAAAAAAAAGGTATCGGTTATCGTGTAATATAGGGAGCTATAAACAAAAGGGGGGGATTCTGTCCAAAGGTAGTTCTTTGGCTCTATGAAACCATGGTTAAGCCTAGATTGTTCTACAATATTTTTGTTTGGTGGAAGGCGCTGAAAAAACTCCAATCGCGAAAAGATTGGCGAGTGTTCAACAAGCTGCTCTTATTAGCATTTTTGTGCAGCCACAAGGCCTTTCTGGCTCAGAATAAATCAGGAGGTCCCGGGAACTCTTCGCTCTCATTTAGACGTACCACTAAGTGAGACTCCGAAATAATGCAATAGCGGAGCATTATAGGACCGTTTACTTTCGGACTGATTTATTATTATTTTTTTACTATTTGGCTTTGATTCTTTTGCAGATAAGCCAATAGTTCACTGCCAGATTACTTATTCTCAACGCTGATTCAATTCCCATTCGGCTAAAGCGTTGCACTTTTCACTTGTTTCTTTTTATTGCGCTTATTTTCACAGGCGTTGTGATTGCTACGCCATGAATACGCGAGCATTTCGCATAAAATGGCAATTCGCTAGCAGATTACGGGCAGTAAAAAAAACCGTGGATAACAAAAAAAGTGCAATGCGTCAATACAACAACTACAAATATGTTAATAATTTTTTCAAAAGGTATCAATACATAAATCACGACTTTAAATGTTTTAAAACAACAGAATAAAGCAGTAAAAACATACGCTAAATTTTTTAACAACAACAGTGTGAGCAGATGGGCTATAATATCTCCTTTGGTTTCGTCAGTTTTAACAGCAGCCACTTTTTGCTCGGAACATTTAAAATGATTAATGTCTTAATTAGATTTAGACTTGTGACATTTTAATTATGGCGAGAAAAGCAAGTGGCAACAGCTGTGTCGGCGCCTGCCCTTCATCGCTGGTAACATTTATATTAAAGCTAATGACAAGCTGCAGACCTTTGCCGGTAGTTTTGGTGATAGTTTGGAATGGTATAACTTCTATCCTTTCTCATACATAAGTACATACTAATATAGTATATTTGAGAAGGTATATAAATGAAATGAATTTAGCGCGCAGGCGAATATGGACCTATCTCATCCACTTTGGAGATCAGTGATATTCAAAGGAGACAAATAAGGTTCGCTAGACATGCAAAGAGATGGTTAGAGTCATGCAGGGGCTCATTGCACGTTGGTCATATATTTTGTATGTCGGCATCGATTCTCGAGAGAGTCGGCCGGTGTCGATCGATGGCTCCAGTTTGAAAGGCGATCGGTGCGTGTGTAAAGTTTGCGTCCGAAGCCTGGTCGACGTACTGTTTGATGTCAACGACGTAACAAGGAAAAGATCTCTCATGTTCCCACATGACTCTAACCACCTCTTTGCATGTCCAGCGAACCCCACTGAACTAACAACATACAACATACGACTATAACAACATCAATAACTTGGAAACGAAATGAACCGAGGATGGTAAGAGAGTGTGGAAATATCCCGGTCAGTAGATGATATCAAAAGTCTTAGAAATTCTGGTTTTTCTTAACCTCTTGATTAACAAAACTCCAGCTAAACCAAATATACAACGCTACCAAACTAAATTATTTATTTTTTAATAAATATATATTTGCCTAAAGGTCTTTCCTTGGCAAATATGCTCTTTGTAAACATCATCTCGTTATGAGCTTCTAGATTCTAAAGGAAAGAGCACGAGAAAAAAGAGTTTTCGTAAGGTTTGTTTATTAACTGATTATGTGTGTATGCATGCGCATAAATATTGCGTAACAAATTAAATAAAGTGATTTCTTTCCAGCTAAGTACCACCTAAACGAGTTCCGCTTCATCAAGGACGAGGCGACTGAGCGTAATTAGCAATCAGCTTTGAATTTCCGCCGTTTCCCGTCCACCAAACAGCGCTAAATATTTACTTACGGTAAATATGCCGACGTGTGTTTTGTAAGATAACCACTAGGAGAGTGCCTGCTATATGAAACGTGCCGAAAATGCACAATTATTCACAAGCTCACACATACGCACACACATATTAATGCATACCAAAGAATACAACCGCACACATATACATACATGTGTACATAAATTTGTGAGTATAATTGCAACACTATCAAAGCGCTTTGGATAACTGAAATTCTGCGAATTGCGCGCACATGCCGGTTCCGCCCAAACCGATTACCCCGCCCAGGAAAATCGTAAATTGCGTACCAAAACAATAGAACGAAGTGATTAATCGTCAAACGGTTCATTGGTTCATAGGCTGTCCAGAATTAAGATATTGTGGTGAATGGAAAAGTTCGAGAGTGGAGCCGCACAGCAGAGCATTGTGCAAATTCTTTTGTGAATTGTAAAAGTGTTGTCCATTTAAAGCAGGAAGATGCGCTAATGAGGCGCGTGCGAGTGGAGGAGCGACGTCAATCACTCCTCAGACGGGAGTTGAAAGCAATCACAAAACGGTTAGAAATGTATACACAAAAACACATGTAAATAACTACAAATTATTAGAGTACTTTCCAAGGCATACCTAAAACGAAATCCACTGAAGAGTGAAATTTTCAAGAATTTAAATAATTTTATCGTAGGCGTCTGACAATAATCCAAAAGTTAAATCAGTGTCAAAGATTACGACCTTTTTCCTGAAAGTATTGAATGTGCTCTCGTTTTTAAGTTAGTAGTTAAGGGTGATCCATTTCGAGGTTCCCTACTTTTGAAAGAAAAAACACAGAAACTTCAAATTTAATGGAGAATGTTAATTATCATTCGAAAGAACATATTTGGTATTTATTTTTTGAAGATTATCTCTTTCAAATGTTGGACGCGGCTACGTCTCTGATGAACCATCCATTAAGTCCAATTGTCCATGACTCGTTCGAGCATTTCGACTGGTTAATGACGAATGACACATGATGTTTTGCTCCAAAGCCTGAATCGAAGCGGGATTGCCCGCATAAACTTTAGACTTTACATATCTTCACAGGAAAAAGTCTAACGATATGATATCACACGATCTTGGTGGCCAATCGACCGTTCAAAAAAGTGAAATTATCTGTTCACCGAAGTGTTCTCTCAATAAATCCATTGATTGATGCGATGTGTGGGAAGTGGTGCCGTCTTGTTGTCGTTGAGATCACAAGCTTCAATTTCAGGCATCAAATAGTCGGTTGTCATGGTGCGTTAACTGTCGTCATTGACGGTTGCGTTCACACCGGCATCATTTTGAAGAAATATGGACCGATGATTCCACCGGCCCACAAACCACACCAAACCGTTGTTTTTCTGGATGAAATGACAGTTCTTCAGTTCACTTCAGGTTGCTCTTCGACCCAAATGCGGCAATTTTGCTTGTTTGCATACCTTTTGAGCCAGAAATGGCCCTCACCTCTGAAGAAAATTAGGCTCGAGAATGTCGGATATTCTTGAAACTTTTCAAGAGCCCATAGAGTGCAGCGATATCGCTTGAGAAGGTCGAGCGGCTTCAGTTCTTGCACAAGCTGAATTTTGTACGTTTTCAATTTAAGATGCCGACCTAATATGCGCCGAGTCGTTCCATACGGCAGTCCAATGTGCTGCGAACGAAACGAACCTACTCTCCACGGTTTTCGTTTACACTTTCAGCTACGACTGTTTTATTTTGTTCACTGCGTGCTGGACGTAGTCTATTCGGTCGAATTATAGCCAATAATGAATCTTGGGTCTCAAGGTGGATAATGAGGTTGCGAATAGTATGCTCAGTAGGCCGATTATGTTGACCATAAGTTGAGCGAAACACGCGAAACACATTCCTTACGGAACGTGAATTTTCGTAAACGTTTTGTGAACATTGTTCAGGCATAAGTCTTTCCATGATGAAATGGAACATGACGTGACTCACACGTGACATGTCAAACAAAATAATATTGAAAGAAGTACCTTTACTTGGATCACCCATTTGAACCTACCGAATTTGATTGAAATCGGTCGAGTAGGTCCGGAAATATGGGTTTTCACCTAAATGTAGGACGTGCCACGTGGTCAGATCGGACCACTATAACATGTAGCTGTCCTTGTATGGAACACTGTTTTACTCGTGAAGTGTATTATGCTCGGTGAAACGAAGTGTTTCTTGTTAAAGCTAAATAAAGGCCAATTTACTCATTACTTCAATAAATTTGCAATATTTTTCTTTTTGCGGGAAAAGTTTCAGCTTCATAGATAAGAAATGGAATTTCGAGAATCCGCACATACCCGATTTGGAATGCAGATGCCTTTACGTATGTAAGTTGGCATGTAAGAATGGAGAATGAACGTACTACCAGCTCTGCGTTTGGTCGTAAACTGGCCCCATGCACAATAATGGGTTTGACAAACGCTCGTAATTGTCAAATGGCAAATTTTAAGCCATAAATTTTCAAATTCAATACAAAACAAAAACAAGCACTGAAGCACCCGCACGCTGTAACAAAACGCACAGCAGCATTACCTCCTCAAATTCAAAACAGCGTCAATTTGGGGTCATTGCATGCGTATGTATGTATGTGTGTGCGGATGGAAGCCCATGCCACTGCCGAAACGCATGGCATACACACAGGCGCACATAACTGTACAAGTATTTGGAAATTTCCCACAATATATCATGTGTTGGCCAATTATCTATGAGAGTTATACGCACTCTCGGCCAGAAAATGTGTTGCATAACATGAAATAATCCGTTGTGGTCGTGGTAACCGCCTGAAACACTAGGAGACAAAGCTTCTTTCATATGCATCGTCAATACATGTGTAACTATAGTAATGGCTCATTCGAGATGGGACTTATTTTTTGTTATTTTCTCGTCAAGAAAAGACGACATGAATGGCGCTAGATTGTTAAGTGATTTATGGCTGTAGCTTTGGTCAAAACAAACGTTAATTGTTTGCCATGGACAATAATAAATCGGTAAAATATAGCGAGACGGGAGGTCTGAGTTCAGCTGCTCATACAATTATTTATTATCAACATAACGGTATTACATCTGTACCTAGTAACGGGTGTTTTTTAGATGTGTGGTTTTTAATGAGGCAATGCTTTTTCGGAGCTGGTCTTTTTGACAGCTGTTACTCGATTCAGTTTGGTTTGTCATTTCATAATTCGGACTTAATACGGAACAATGTTTGCAAATTGCCAAAATTATTACCAGAATTATAGTTCTGTTCCCGCGACGTTCAATCTTCGCTGCGTCCCGTATTTAGTCGACATAATCGCCCAGTAGAATCCGTAATTCCACCAGCCATGAATCGGTTTCGCAACACCTTTAGTCTAGTGGATAATGCGCACCCTAAGAGACGCCGTACAAAGTGCACGGAAGACACTATTGCTACTGTGCGAGTCCATCCGCCATCGCGTGCAACCATAGGAGCTGTGCCCATCCACTTTATGGAAGATTTTGTTGAGGGATCTTGGTTTGCGGGCTTCCAAATCTAACTAGTGCAAGAATTGCAGTTGAACGACTATCAAGCGCGATCGGCGAATGGGCTCAAAACGATGTAGCCATCGAACCCAAATTTCACAAGAAAATTTTGTTCAACGATGAAGCTCAGCTCATCTTTGTTGAATGGTCGCATTTGGAGTCATGATAATCTATAAGCCATTGTTGAAATATCCTCAAAAAGTCACTATTTGGTGTGTTCTATGAGCAGACGGAATAATTGGTTCATATTTCTTCAAAAATATAGCCGACCATAATATTGCAGCCAATGGGGAATGACTTTTCGTGTCTGAGTTGGAAGTTGTTCATGTGGACGACCTTTAGTTTCAACAGGCGATTTGTCATATAGCCAAGAAAACTTTAGGTGAGCGCATAATATCACCTCGTGGGTTAGTGGCCGCTAAAATGATGCGATTGAACATAGCTAGACTATTTTTTTTTGGGCTATATAAAGCCGCTTACAGGGTTTATCCGGAAAGTAATAGGACTGATTTTCTTCCGCCGTGATTGTACTTCGGAACGTGCGCGCACCGATGGGATTCGAAGGAGGGCGTTCCTAGCTAACGAACGACCGGCTGGTCTGGGAAGAGGTCGCTGATGAAGACCGCGCGGGGAGACTTGCGACTTCGACAAGCACCTACATTATGACTCGTGTGCGCAAAGATGTTACATTTATCAAAATCTGTGGGTCATGACATTGTGACGGAACACTCGAACATCCGCAGTACACGTTCAAAATTTTTTTTTTTAAATCGGTTCAGTCCTATTACTTTCCAGACAAACGCTGTACTCCACTAAAACGGTCAACAGGGCGATGTTATCTTTTTCAATTGAACGAATATTATTTTCTCGCTATTAAAAGTACTAACATTATTTTAATATGAATTTTTAAAACTGGTCAATTTTGTAATTTAGGTCACTATATGATGAAGAGGGACAAACAGAGGCGTTGCCAAAGACTAGGTTGTAAAAAAAAACCTCTTACTGTTTGTGTCAAATGCGATAAAACAATTTGCAGTGATTGTTTTATACCTTATCATACAAAATAAGCTTAAATACGATGATAATTTTAATAAAATTGATTTTCTTATAAGCGTTATCTTTATTTTTTTCTGAGCATACACATGTCCCTAGTGTCCTATTTATATGACGGACTGATTCATTAATCAAGGTATTTTTTTATTTTTTTTATTTTATATTCTTCTTTCTTAACGTATTAAGAGCCCAAGTTACAAATTTCAACAAAAAATTCCAATGATTTCGATGCTTGGGAAGTAATGGGTTAAACAAGTTGAAGAAGCTTCAGCCAGTCAAAACCTTATACAACCCTACAAGGCAATTTAACAGCTTGTACTGTACTCTTCGCTCGATAAGATTAGTAAATACAAATCCGGGGAAGGTTTAATTACCATCGAAAAAAAAGTCTCGCAATCTATTTGACGAAAGAATGATACTAGTATTAAAACACCTTGCCTTCGAGGAACTAACTATTGCTGGCTTCATTTCGTCAAGCGTTGGAGAGATACGACCACAGTTTTGCAGAAAACTGTAAGACTGACGAGCTTGCTAGGACAAGAAGGGTAGAAGCTCTGTGCTACTGGACCATTGGGCCTCAGACCAGCTCAACAAACGTTTGTCAACAGTGCCTATGTGTTCGCAAGGTCCTTCTGTCAAAAGAAGTCTAGGGTGCTCTTCGCTTTCAGCAAAGTCCATATTTCAACTGGACACTGTCCGATCGAAATTCCTGCGGTAAGATTGAACATCTTTGTGGATGCCAGCTGCATCAGCTGTCAGGAAAAGGAGATGGAATCAAGTCAACACTTCCTCCTTGAATATCCCGCTTTTGCCAGATCACATCAAAAAAACCTCGAATATCACACACTTAGACATCCAGATGAAATAGCAAAACATTTTAGCAGATTTGTTAGGTTCAGGGCATTTTGCCGATAGCTGATATCCAAGTACAGAAATGTTTCTTCTGGCTTCACAAAGGACTAAACATAACAGTCGAAGTGTGATCTCCCCGCCAAGCTGAGGGAACAGCCATTTAACCTAACCAGGAGTTAAACCAGGCAGTATTTACGAGAGTGTATAGCAACTTGAAAGTAATTTCTTGATCGTGTAATGCCCGGTTAATCTATAAAAATCCTGTCTCTTGGAGGAAAATTAACAATTTATCGACCGATAATTAATCAGGAATATCTCTGTAATAAATAGTGCAAGTTTCCAAACTTAATTAAGGAAAACCTAATTTGGATCGTCCTTATTTTGGTGTCCAGCTCCAAATATTTCCTTTTAAACTCCCTCAAAAATTTAATCCCTCTCAACAAATTCTCTTTTTGCAACTAAACGGAATTCATCTCACAGCAAATCGCACTTCCTGCTGAGAACAGTGTGCTCAAATTCCGTATGTTAAACCTCTGAACCCAACATAAAAAAAAAATATCAATACAATGATTAATCTAAACCCCAGTCTCCACTCAAAGTGCACTTTGTCTATGGACAATCGATAACCAGAGTAAAAGTAGAGATATCTTGATGAAACTTGAAAATCTAAGTTGGCGTAGCCACGATCCATAGATATGTCTGCCCGTCCGTCTGTATAAACACGAAAGACTTGCCCTAAGTTTTTGAGATTTTGCTCCCCAAATAGCTGCTCATCTGTCAGTCACTATATACTAAACAATCCGTTACCGGATCACTATTAGCGTGTAGCTGCCATCCAAACTATCCGATCCAAATCAAATACTTGTACGGAAAACTTTATTGTATATTACAGCTAACTTTGTTATAACAAAGCTCTGCTGGTACCTTGAAGTATTTCATCGCCAAAAATTTTACAAAATGCAAGAGTACAAAATGTTCGGTTGCACCCGAACCTAAGTATTCCTTACTAATCTCGGAATGCATTTGACAGAAAAATACGCTTTGTATAAGAGAGAAACTCTGTTTAAAATTGCCAAGAAATTTTGACAGATCGTCTCAAGCATGGCTGTTAGTTCAGCCAACAGGTGACTTTTGTAAACAAAGCCAGCTCCCAGAATATATCTCTCAAGGGGCTCCAACCTCCAATGTTTGGAGGTGCTAAAATGGCATGCTAATTAATGTAATTTCAGAAAAATATTGTACCAAATAACTTTACAAAACCTTCCGTCGTTACACCTTAGTTCACTAAAACAGCAACGAAACCAGGCGTGCTGAATTGCACAAAAGTAATTAAAACAGAACTTTGTCTGCTGGATATATTAAATATATCCTATAACTTCTCGAGTAGGGCATTTTGTTAGTTACTGGAAATACTGCAGCGTTCCCACTTACCTTAGCTTGATTTAACACTTTCTCTAAATCAGCAAATTTAAAATTTCAGCGAGAACTTAAAACAAGAGATTGAATGATGATTGAAGAATCGCGGAAGTTTTTGTCTCGGAGGTGAAGATTTGTAAAACAATTAAACAGATGATATAACTTAGAGTGTGTGTCATATTTGTTTAATTGATGATAGAGATTAGATTGTATGTCATATTTGTTTAATGATGAGTTTATGTTTTTGTCGTGTTAATTCAAAATTAAATAAACCGCACTTGCGCACGTATTTCTAATGTTACAAATAACGCAGCATTATTTTTATTTGTTTTTTGTTTTTGTAAAAATTCAGCCCATTTGTATTTGAATTTGTTACGGATGTTTATTTCTTTGACTTAATTTTCTTAAGATAGAATTCCAATTCTTTGCCCTCTAGAATGTAGCCATCAGAACGACCACATTGACCTGGACGAGATGATACGCAGGCTGCAAAATAAAAAGAAAACACATTAGTATATACATATAAACAAATAAAAAATTTATTGCTTTGAATGGAGAATAGAATCAGAGTAACTATGACAAGCGAAATCACGCCCAACAGGCTTGCATCGCACTTAGAACAAGTTTGATACAATAATGTTGTTGGATCGCTTAAGAATTTAACATCATCTGGTATTCACGGTTCTTAAAGACGTGTATATATTTATTGGATAAAACTCACCAAGGATACGTCCAGAGATGAACTGATCTTCAAGAGCGGCTTCTACTTTGGCGAACTTTTGACGTTCCAAGTATTTCTTCATTACTTTTTCACTGCGCTTCTTGTTCAGCACGTCATTCTCATCTTCAGTTTTTTGATGTTTGGGATTACGTTTGCGTCCCAAAGGCAACACATAGTGCGATTCATACCATTGACGGAATGGTGTGGCGTCAATAACAACAATGGTGTTCTTTACCAAAGTTTTGGTACGTACCAACTCATTGTTTGATGCATTGTAGACTACATCGGCAATACGAGTGCGACGGGCAATACCCTCAGAAGCCCACGCAAAGTTACCGGTTTCCAAACGCAAAGCACGGAATTTGGTGTTACCACCGCGTGTGCGTACTTTGTGGATGCGTGGTGCACCGAGCTAAAATAAAATAGAGACGTATTTTAATAAGTGTTGAACAATTTTATGATATGAATGCTTCATCCTATATTAATCAGTAGTCCGAACATAATAATGCGTTCATCAAAAATTGTAAAGCTCCATAGGAACTAAACGCGCTTACAGTTAACATATAAATCATCATGTGAAAATTTTGGGCATTGGAGTTTGTGGAAATCACAATTCTTTCCATTATTGCAAAACCTGCTCCAAAATCGCATATATCTATATATATATATATATATATATATGGTGTGGAGTCAATAGTATATATATATATACATACCTTAGTGTTTGCTGCTGGACGACCCAACTCGAACTTGCGCTTCTTGCGGAGCGACTTGCGTTTGCCACCAGTGGCGCGGCGCTTGTGAGCACTATCGCGGCTAATACCTGGAAAACAAAGATTCCAGTTAGTGATTTCACAGTCAAACTACACAAATCAAAAGCTATTTTCAAGAAAATCCTCCTACTATCACTTTAACGCTGCTGCCATCAGCTTCACTCAGTTCCAACATTTCGGCACAAGCATTTTTTCACATAAATAAATTTCCAATGTTGGAAATATTTGTACTATATAATTCTTCATAATCATATAGTTGAAATAAACACAATTTGCTGAAGTTTTCACATTTTAATACAATGATGTTTAAGGATTTTCTTGAAAATTTTAGTCGATCGCGTAAAAGCCGCACTCACCCATTTTGAGTAGAAACAGAGAAGGAAAGGAAGCAAAGAAGAAACCCAACAACTCGTGTCAAAAATTCAGAGATGCATCGTTTGACAGCTCATTGTAGTAGAGTATCGAATGAAATTTGACACATGACTGTAATAGAATCGAAACATTACATAGAGCTTATACTCTTATATTTTACACAAATTGTTCTGAACAATTTTGCCACGAACGAGAAAAACACTGGAATGTAATAATATTAACTATCTTAAATTTCGAAAAAGTTTATATATATATATGTGACATTTAACCAAGGGACGATCAAGGATATATTATGAATCTCCTAAAATAGTAGAAGCTCTCTACACGTATCAGTAAAATCTACAGCATAAGCATGGAAAGGATTTCAAACTAGTCTTGTACCGGAACTACAATATTCTTGTTATTAATGGTACTAGCGAATATTAGATGGTTCTGAAAACAAATGGGCTGTGTGCGTGGGGAGAATATATTTAGTATTCTAATTTATTTTTAAAAGTGCTTATATTGTAAAATTTAATTTGAGTTTATTTTGAATAAACTCCTGGTTTGTCGCCCTCGATATTTTTCTTCTCAATACAACACTGTGAATTCACAACTTTCGGACGATGCCAGAAAGAGTAGAACGTATAGACAAACGAAACTTCGTAGGAACTGATGGCAAAAAACGATGAAAAGCAAAAGTTTTTGGAATTTGTAAAAACAGCAGCTGTGAGTGATAATTTTACGCCTTTAAAGCAAAAATAAAATATAAAAACGAAGTAATATAGACAAAGGTAATTGAGTTTGGAAATTGAAATTAGTAATTATTACGTAGAAATTCGTACTCGTAAGGTAAATTTTTTCTTCAGTGAGGTATTGGTTTGTTAATTTCGCAATATGAAAATTGTGCCCGTGAAAAATAAAATGAGTAGTCACCAAAGCCTCAATTGAAAAAACAAGACTTAAATTATAAAAGAAAAGAAATTGCAGAACCTAAGTATTGATTATTCAATACGAAATTCGAGCTTTGAAGTGGATATTGACGAACTTGTGCGAGTGTAGGTACTGAACATCGTATGAAAGCAGTGCAAATAAGAAACGAAGGCAATTTATTTTCGTAATATTATTGGAACTGTTTATTAAACAAAATTTTGCAGAAAAATATTGGGGGAAAAATGCCAAATGACGCACCGTCAAATGAATAGAAAAGTAATCTTGAAAAAAAAGTTATAAGTGGCGGACAAATTATATCCTCGAAATGCACGTACGCTGTCAGTTTGCTGTTTAAATTTAAAAATGCACGTTCGCCGCAGCGATTTGTTGCATATACCACACGTAGTCTGCATATAAACCTTTATAAACATCATCGTTTCTGAGCAAATGTCTTACTCAATATATAGCATATATATTTTCGTTGTTTAAATTGTATTTCCAAAATTTTTTACTTGTCAAAATTTCAGATCTTCAATATAATTATTTTATTGCATATTATTAAATATTCAAAAATATTTCATATATTTTGTTAATTACATAAGTATTTTTCGTATTTTACAGAAAGAACAGATATATAGTAGTGTTTGGATCGAAATTACAGAAAAAAGTTAATAAGTAAAATTAAAAGATATAAAATTGAAAGAAGCTTCAAATATGGAGCAAAGTTTCAGTTCTGGAGGCTCGAATGCTTCCGGAGATAGTGTCGGAGGCTTTGGCCAGAATACTACGATAACTAATGCAAGTGCCAGCGATATTATTTACAATAAGAATGTCACCCAAAACAGTGGTGGCAACGGAAACGGATTAACACCTGAAGTGAAGGAGATCTATAGGTAAGCAGAAACCCAGAATAACATAATGTATTTTTTATATTAAATGTGAATGTTGATACGCTTTTAATATCATGATTGGATATTTTCCTGAAATGTCTGTAAAAATTCACTTTTAAGTATAAATTCTAATTACTTTTTAATGTATAAGTATATGTATGCAAGTATGTAATTATATATACGTGGATTCGTGCCATATTATGCTTATCAGTTTGCTTTGTTTTCCGGTTTAACAGACCCAGCATTGTTTCACATAATGAATTTTGTTATTTGCACTAATTTGTGAGATTTTGTGTTTTCCCGCTGCTCACTAAGAGAATTCGCGAGATTATTATGCACAAATAAATATTAATATTTGGAAATTTGTTATTAAAATATGCTGTTTGTTAAATTTGTAATTTTTTTTTATAGATCTCTTTACATTGTTGCCAAACAACTAGACGATGAAAAGAAACACATTAGCACCATTTCTCAACTGTTTCAACATGATTTGGAAGAGAAACGTTCTCAGCTGGTTCAGCTTTGCAAAAAGATTGTTTTCAAGGACTACCAATCAGTGGGTAAGAAAGCTCGTGAAATCATGTGGCGCAAGGGATATTATGAGTTTATCGCTTACGTGAAGAAAAACTGGCACAAAGAATTAAAAGACACCACCCAGATCAGTACGCAAGACAATCTATTAAAAGTGGAACGTTTTCTCTGCGCTGGAATATCAAATTACAAACGAATGGCAGCTCAAATGGAAGAGATATATGATCTTGACTTGAAATACTTAATTGATTTTAGTATTATTAGTGACGGATATTTGAGTGAAATTGATCATAAGCAAACAGGCGAGAACAATGGCGCAGGCGATGTTAGTGCTGCACATCCAGTGGATAAAAGTTTAGAAGCAGTTTCATTTGCTTTAGACACTATACATTCATCACTGTTGAGTTTAGGCGATTTGCACCGTTACTTTTTGGACTTTCGCATTGACACGCGCCTAAAGGTAACTAAACAACAAGCTGCCAAATATTACTTTGAAGCATTCAAACTGAATCCGGCAATTGGCATGTCCCAGAATCAATTGGGTACACTCTACTATGGCCAAAATCACGATTTGGATTCCATCTATCATTACTTATACTCCTTGGTTAGCATTGTACCATTTGAGTTAAGTGAAAATAATGTGTGTAAGCTTTTTGCCTCTCATGCCGATTACCTGGAAAAATTGGACCCAGAGAAGATAGAATTTAGTCTTCAAGATTTCTACGCTCGCTTTTATTTGATTGTAGACATATTTTTCTTCGATAAAGAAGTGCCCGATTTCAATTCTCTTTGTCACTGCGTACTTGTAGACTTGCGCAAAGTGCTCTGCTCTAAGGCATTCACCATTGAAGAAAGTTGCATTTTCAAAATTGTCTCGATACTGTTTTTCTGCTTATCTAAGCTAAAGATGATAAACTCCCAGAAGGTTTACTCGCTAAATGCTTTCCTAGTAGCTGTGTGCTCCGATCTAATGGATGCATGCATTGTAAATTTGGAGCAAACAATTTTGGCCAAATCTGCGGAGAATGAAGAATTTCATGAAATGTACTCAGATAAGTTTGATGAGTTTAATATGGTAGTACGCAAATCACGCAACGAATATAAAAATTGGCTTGTTACTATTGGCGAAGCTGACAAAAAAGAGAAGAAACTTAATGCTAAATTGTCATTGAAAGAATGCTCATCTGATTCGCGAGACAGTCAAAACTCAAATGACGAATATGCCATCAAAACTCAGGACAGTCATAAGCACACCAAAATTGATGGTGGCACCGAAAAGAATGCCGACCCCATATCTACGCGTTCGAGCGATGAAGCGAAAGAGAGCGATCTGAAGACACCGTTATCGTGCAAGAGCAAGAAGAAAGGCATGAAACTACGTCGTCGTAGACGCAAAATTGCGCAGTCGGATGATAGCTCGTGTTATGACACCGAAAGCGATATGGATACCGACTTTAGCACAGACGATGAGGACTACACCGATTTAAGTTCAAATTTTGATACCGATTTCAGTGACATCGAAGCTGAACCCGTGGCTGATGAACGCGAGGAGGCTGATGAAGCAGGTATGTTGAATAGTACTAAAAATAAATAAATCCATACTGATATAATTAACAATTTTGAATTTTTGTTAGACTTTGTCAAGCAGCCAACAAAATCAGTAGCTCAGGAGCAAAATGCGCCGCGTTTAACTTCGGCAGCGTCCAAGGAAAGCTTGACTTCCAATGAAGGCGTCGGTCCGACTTTCTCCGACAATGAAGACATTGTTATTGAGGAGGAGAAAATTATTTATCCCGATGAGCAACAGGCAACGCTAGCAAAACAACGCACCGATTCACAGGAGGTTGATAGCGAGGAATTGCTGCGCAGTTTTGAGATATTGCAGATGAATGGTAGTGGCTCCCTCAACTTCAAGAATACCGACAATGAGGAATCACTACCGGCGGTTTTAGAAAATAATGAGAAGCATCAAACTGTCGAAGATGTCAATTTCAATCCGGGAGAGCCGCCAAAGAAACTCGTTTATCGCAACAAGTATACAAAAATTAATCCGAATATAATAATTGAGTTTGCGCGCCACGAGCCAACCATGCGTGCTTTGAAAATTCTATACGATTGGTTACGCATCAATCATGAAATTCTCTTCGGTTGCTATCACTCCAATCCGGAATTCATACACAAGATTATGAAGCTGCTAAATTACTGCAACATCGACATATTTACACGTAAAGTGTACTTCGAACGTGAATTCCTAACCACACCCAATGTGCGCACTCCACTCGGCGATTTATTCGATGTACGCGCCAATGTGCCATTGGCAGAAGATTTCGTTTTCAAAAATTTTGACATTTTCCAAGGCACCCAACTGACTTTGGATTGGGAGACAACCATACGTGAACACGTCACACCCGAAGAGGAGTGTATTCTGCGTATTTTCAAAATGGTGGATTTCGGTTTCTTTATTTGCAAGCAAAAGAAATTCAATTATCGCTTCTGCGTAAAGAGTCGCCGCTTCACTGAGAATGCCAAGAAAAAGCGTGAGGAGAAGAAATCGTCCTCACGTCGTCGTGAGCGACGCACAGTGAAGAATGCAACACGCAAGCGAGCCGAAGGACGCACACGCCGTTACTCGGACCGTAAGAATGGCATCGTCCGTAAGAGTTACACCAGCAATGAGGAAAAAGATACTGTTGAGGAATGCAAGAAAATGCCGCGCAAAGGATATTTGCGTAATCGTAATATTGAAAAGTCGGTGACATGCAATAACTTCGGCGGTGCTGGTGGTGGCGGTGGTGGGGGCACATCCGCTTCCACGACCACCAACAGCGCGATGTGCGATAAAGTTTTACTACAATCCAGCAGTGGCGCTGACGAAGAACGCTCAGAGGCTATGTCGAAGAAATGTGAGATGATGGGCAAGCTGTGGCTCAAGAACGAAGTCGAAACACTTGAGGAAGAGGTGAGTGTTTGAAGCGTGAAATATATTCATTCGCATAGTAATTAATACATTTTCGATTGAATTTTAGTTAAGAAAAAATCCATTGAACATCATCATGACGCCATTTCTAGTTGTTGACGCTAAAGCTTTGACTGAATATAACGGCATAGTTAAAAATCTGGTGAAAACTAAGAAGTTTATTGTGCTCATACCGAATGCAGGTAAAATTTTATATTTTTATTTAGCACTCTGGACTTGTTGTAATATATTATTTTTATTCAAGTTTTGAACGAGTTGGACGATCTGAAGAAACGGAGTGAAAATGCACGTAATGTCATACGTTGGCTGGAGCAGGAGTTTAAGCATGGAAATAGACATTTGCGCGCACAGCGTGATAATGAGAACTTGACCCTTTCCTTGTTGAAAATACCCCGAAAACTGGGTGAGCATCAACATCAACTTACTAACCAATATAAACGCATTATCATATTACTTTTTATCGTTCCAGATCGCGACGCTAGCGTATTCTTGCAAATTGCACAGTTTTGCAATCATCTTGTTGCCAATCATTCGGATCCCAAATCTGCCGAATTCCAAAGCAATGTCATCACATATTTGTCTGGCGATTCGCTGCATGAGAAACAACGCAATCAAACAAACTTTAGTTTTACTGGCATCTTGGACACTATACCCGTGCGTTACGAGCAGATCTCTAATTTCTATTCGAAATTCAAGGCGAACAAAAAATGAACCCATACACGCTGCAGGAGCAACGCCTGCGTGGAGCGTTTTGTGTGAACTCAAGATCATAAAAACTAATGAAGAGATGAGGATGATTAGGGAAGATAAAGAATAAGAAGAGCTTACGAAGGATTAAGGATCTATGAAAACGAAAAACAAAATCAAATCAATTCAAACCAAACCAACAAAAACAACACAGATAAATTCCAGAACGTGAATGATGAGTGAATTTATTGAACGCAATAACAACAAGGGCGGCGGCAGCCATAGAGGCTACAACAGCGTTAGCAGTAGTAGCAGCAGTGCGGCAGCATCAGCAGCAAAAAATAAAAAAAAAAATAAAAAAAAAAACAACTGTAAGTGCCTACGAGCAGTTAGAAAACCTTAAAAGCAACAATTACAACTTTATCCAGTTTATTTGAAAACCACCACGATGGATAGATAGAAAGGTGAAGATTGTGGCGATGAGTGATGGTGAGGACATGGCGATGTTGTTGATATGGCAGTTTAGGAAGATCGTGTGCATATATGACATCAGCAACAAAATCAACATGCAAAGAAATCACGGTAATATATGTAGTGGCATTGGGTATTAAACTCGACGTTGGCAAAATATTATTTGTGATGGCGATGGTAGCGTGCCTTTGGTGAAGCGACTAGGCGACTTTTGTGTTTATGTTTGCGGTGTGTTTGACATTGCTTTTAGAGTTGAAACAATAACATCTGCATTATAATTCTATATAAATTTCGAGAACAAAATTACATTAGAACATAATTAGAAGAGAAATTAAAAAAAATCTTTACAGGAAAACCACACCACACATTTGACAAATTTTTGAAGGCATAAAACAACAATTCTACAAGAGGATATGCAATAATCACAATTTTACATTAAATATTTTTCCGAAATTCCATTTTTTTCTTCATTAAATATTTTTCTAAATTTCCGTTTTGCTTTCAAACTTCTTGATTAAAATTTTACTAAACAAACACCTCAGCTCTAAATTCACAGTAAAACTATCTTTAATCACTTTATTTTTATTGCTTTCACTTCTTTGTTATAATTCTGTCTCACTCGCCTAATAGCAGCCGAAGTTTGCCAGTTTAAATCATGGTATCGCTGAGCCATCATTTTCTTTACCGATATATTTTAAGAGCTGTTGCAGTGGAAAGTTCATTTGCATCATATTTGATTGCTATAAACAACCTTCGATCAGCAGCTGTCAAAAGTCAGCTGTCATTGTTTACATTCATATAGATTTGTGAGCCGCGCGAATTTCCCACCATTCGCGAGAAACAATAACAAAACTATGTTTTTGGCATACACAAAAATGCCTCAACAAGCTTCTTCAATAGCTTCTACTAAATCCAGCACATATAATGCTGTAAAGCTTAGGGCATTTCGCTTGTTTGTGTAGCCGCAGCCTTTCGCGAAGTACTAGCTCATGTAATCACGACAGTCTTCGAAATCTTCTCTAAGTGTAGGAGTATATTTGTGCTTGAGCGCATTTTTATTACCGTTTTTTTTGCTTTGTTCCGAGAAATTTTGCATCCAGGCGCGTACGTGTCTCAAAACCTCTATCGTAACGAAATGTAAAAGAAAATGTTAGACTACATTGATTCAAAATTTCGTACTGCCATCAAAATGCACATCTTCCATATGATAGTTTGTTGTTCCCGTTAAGTCTGTGATGACGTGGAATTGAAATATGTCGTGTATTTAAGATTTTCTTTTATGTTTCGCTGCGTGTGCGTACTACATTATTTCAGTAAATTTTATTAATTCAAATTCAATTATGCATATAACATATTTGTAGTCGCGTATGTATGTACATACATATGTATATAGCATACTGTTAAACTGGGTTGCCGTCTTCAAATACGCTTTTTTATCGCGCAGGAAACAAGCGCCGTGTGGATTTTTGTGGCGCTTAGAAAATTATTGTGAAGAAATAATATGTGGCATCGCAAATTATTTAGACTTTTAATATTAAATTTTCATTCAATTCAATTGCATAATTCAACATTTCTTACCCTAATATCTGGTTGTTAATAAATTTTTTAAAATATTTTTTTTTTATAATTTTTTAATATTTTTTCTTTATTATTATTTTTTATTAAGTTTATATTTGTATTTCTTTTTTTTTAATTTTTTTAATTTCTATTTAATTTTTTTTAAAATCTGTTAAATTTTTTTTCAAATTTTATTTAAAAATATTTTAATTTTTATTTTTTTTATCTTTATTTTATATTTGTTTTACATTTGTTGTTTGTTTTTAATTTTGTTTGTTTGTTTTTTTTTTTTCAATTATAAAAATTTCGCCACAAAGTTTGCGCCACATTCCATCAATAAAGGAACCGCAACACCAAACAGTTTATGCCTAACTATACTAATATTATAGAAAATATTCTTTATGTAATTATAATGGTATGAATTCGAAAAACAAGCATTACGCAGGGTTCCGCTGGGGTATTTTTGTGCCACATCTGAAATATTTATGTCTACCAGTTCATATATTGCACGAAATCCAGTTTTATCACATCCTCAAATATTACAAATTCTTAAAATTTTTCGAAACACCAACAAATTTACTAGTTTCTGCTTAAATCGTCTTTTAAATACCTGTCATCAAATAGAATACATCTACTAGTTTTTTTTGTCTCAAATTGTACTGGAAATTACCCATATAGGTAAATAAAATACGCCTGCTGATTTCTGCGTCTTAATTTCGACATAACCGTACACATACTTTTTCTTAATATAACGTTTATTTTTACTACAAAAAAGAACAAAAATACATGTAATCATATCAGGATTTAATTTCAAACCGTAACTAATTATATAATTTATGTTAATCATAGTCGTAAACAGCAACCCCTTTTGAAAGAGCCCCATTCTCTCTGCCTTCGTTTTCGTTGTTTTGCATTAGAAAAAAAATCAAAAAAATATTGATAAAACACGTATTGAAAAGAACCCCATGAAAGCTCTGCAAGTTGGTGTAGCTGCTTTCACAAAAGCTTTAAAGCTCACCGTCAAAATTCGGCCGCTCGTAGGGCGTATCCCTCTAGTGTGCATAACTTGCACTCGCACGGAGCTCTTCACTTCACAACGTTTTTGGTTTCATATATAATTTTATATTACTAAATCATTGTGTGCCACTAGGTTCTTGATATTTGCATTAATATTTAATAAAGGAAGGGCAGAAAAATAATAATGATTTATAACTTTGTGACGTATTGAATAATAGCAATATAGTTTGCCAATTATTTGAATGTCAAATTCCACAATACGTTTGAAATTGTTCCCAGCCTTTTAAACCTTAATTTCCTATTACTAAAATATATACAAACAATAAATATAAATAATTCTCCGTCAGTCCATTATTAACTTTAATAATAAAACAACAAAAAAATTCTTGCTTGTCGGGTTTCACAAAGCTTGTATACAACTACTAACTGTAAACTCAAAAAAAAACTTCATCTTCTGTTCGAATTTTACTGCCTGCTAATAAAAATATGTTTATATTATAAAAATTTAGTTTATGAAGTATTTTGCTCAATATTGTGTAATTTGCACGATCTATAAAATTTCTAGTATTTCATTTTTGTGAATTAGTTAACTACAATAAAAACTACAATAAAGCTCGACAGCAGAAAAAATAGTTTTTTTCAATTATATGTGGGATGAATGGATCAAAGCCGAGTCATCGGGTTTGTAGTGCCTCAACTATTGAGTAAGTGTCTCTCCTAAAGGTGAGTATAGTGTAAAAAAAACGACAATCGGGTCTATGTAACTGGAATGAATCCGGATTTATCCGGCCAGGGTCTGTCAACTCGGCAGTATTCTTCAAAATTATCAGAAAATGTTTTCTGGCGCTACAACAACAACAACTATGGAGTACAATTCGAAACATCCTCAACCAACAGATGGAATTTCGATCAACTCATATGCAGATGCTTGTACGATATTAACGTTAGCCAGTGGAATTGTTGTGATATCTATGCTCAAAATTAAACAGTTTGTTTGCGCTTATTCCCTGCAAGAAGCCTAACGTTCTCGCCCACTAAATTCGTAGCGACCAAATTAATGAACCGGGTGAAGGAGTACAGACTGGATGTTAATATCACAGCAGATGGCAACCACCCTAAGATTTTAGGCATCTGCATGTGCTGCTTCACTCCGCATTGGACCCCGATTATTGCCAAAGCAATACAAAGAAACGTTCTTGATAACATACAAGTTAATCGGCCGGTTGATTATCAACTATGCACCATCGACATGGTCGTCTGGATGTAGTGAAAATTTCAGTCGTGTTGGAATACTGCAATCCCAAGAGGATGCCTCCTGATGCCTCCTTTCGAACACTTATGTATATAGTAAAGCCTGCATGCTACCGGTTAAGAAACAACACACACTTTTCTCCAAGCAGTTTCTATGACATCATCGATGCAATCGACTGTTAAAGAGGAACCACCTCCTAAAAGCATTAAGTGCTCATACCTTGACCGGACTACGGATACAACTAACTTCAGGAACGCACTCCCTTCCAGTGAATGGCATACTTGAAGCTAAATCCCCACCCATAGCAGACGAAGAGCTCGGGTTCATAAGAAGAGGTCGGCATCATAAATTTACTCCAGAACAGATAAATCTGGTCGTAAGCGAATTTCAGCAAATCTACAGGATCACAAAAAGTAGTAAGCTGTCTTTTGAATTTCTGAATTAGGATAGTATAAAATTTAGTGCCCTCTCCTTTATCACACATATTCTCAAAAGCCCAGCACTCTGATGAATTCCAAGAATTTGCTAGACGCTATTGCGGTGATTTGGTCACTATCCACAAAAATGGTGCTCAGGAGTTTCCGGTTCGATGTTGCAAAACCGGCAGTTTGTAAAAGAAGTCATGGCCATGTTGGACAGATGTTTCTTTTTCTCGAAGGAGGTTAATCATGTTATTAAAGATTAGGCGTCATCCTAGACGACACAGCAGAGCGGGCGAGTTTGTCGGCTAGTTTGTTTCCGGGGACCACTTTATGTCCCCGCATCCAGATCAGGATAGCCTGTTCAGCCTTCCTATGCACGCCTCCCCAATAGCAATTTAATCTCATAGACTGAGATCGCTTTTAGCGCCGGTTGACTATTCCTGATTGAATAGTTGCATTGGAGATTAATTTCAGCACACTGACTAGACTTATGCTTGAAAAATGCTTGGAAAACCATACCAATGGGTATGGAAAACTTGATGTGTTAGCTGTTCCAACGTCCTCCGATGTCTTCGAGTCGTCACTGTATCGCTGTATTGCGCTGTACCTCAGTAGTAGGTCAAGTGTGGAATCTCCCCAGTCAGCCTTACTGCCGAGTATAACTTTAAACATCTTTGTGAAGTTTACCCTTTTTGTTACGTAGTCTGTTGGAAGAAAAGACAGTGATGTATCTTCACCTATCAGACCTTCATTTGTTGAGATGAAATTATCCTCCTTATTTCCTACTCCTCAGCGGCATGAGTAGTATGGTATGCTTCGCTGTCTGATGGATTACTATATGAAACCGTGGGGTCTTTAGTATGACCTCAAGTGCTGCCGTTGGGCAAGTCCGCATAGCCTTAGAGGCGCAGATGCAGTCAAGTCTTAGCAGCTTCCATAGTTAAAGTCTAAGCAATTACTCCATAAATAATGATAGGCTTCACGATCATATTAAGCAGCCCCTACTGGTACTTGGATTACATCTCCAAGATCTCCCGGTCATGAGTGCCTTTGTAACTTAATACAGTGTTATTTCCATACGCCTATTCCACTGTAAGACGGAGAGGGCCTCCTTAGATACCTCTAATTTCCCTGCCACCAAGGGTTAGGGTTCTCAAACCCGATAGAAATCTTCTTTTTCTGAAAGAGATGATTATTATGCACCATACCTTTGCTAGGCTTAAGCCGCTTTGAATTATATCGTTAAGAGTATTAACGAAATTAGTCTGTTGCCATCATGACAAAGTCGTCGGCGTACCCCATACCGAATCCCATTGTTCGTAAGCACCCCAGGAATGTTGTCTATTACGAGGCTTCATAGAAACGAGGACACACATACACGCCCACTGAAGGGGGAAGGGGGTTTGCTTGTTGTTGGGCAAGTTTTCATAGCACAAAGACGAATCTTGTTTTCTCCGCACAAAGGTTTCAGCGATCCATCCACGCACTGTAGCTGCCACATTCCTGTTGTTGTTGTTTTAACGGTTATATAGTTCCCGTTAGGTACGGATTATCTAAGTTGTCGTCGACGTCATCTAACGGGAGGCCCAAGAAACGTGCTGTTTCGTCGGGGTCGGACCAAAGGGAAAAGTGTGGCAGATTAGTGGGGTTGGCATTTCTCTTCGCTAGCGCTCTAACCACACTAGCCAAATGCAACTTCGATTTCTAGGATGGCACCAATGGCCAACTCACCATTTTCTTTCCAATCTGGATCTCAGTAGTAATTTGACGCAGAGCAGTGCTTTTCGTGAAGGAGTGCGATTTTCAGCGCCTTTCAATCTCTTTTAGCATGAAGGAAGTGAGAATAACAGGATTTAGCCAATGAATAGATTTTCCTTTCCACCTTAGATTTCCGAATTAACAACAGCCTAAAGGTATGCTACAAATATTCTTTTGCAATCATATTAGCACAGGGTGCCCCATTGTTCACCTACCTTGATAATTAATAATTAAAATTGACTGCTACTAATTATTTATGGTATTTTCGTCAGTTTATTGCATTTTTAGCGAATGTGTATATTTCATCGTAACTCTTCATTTTTATGAAATAATTTATGAATTACATTTGCATTGCCACTACATACATTTTCTTAAGTTTACTAAGTAATAAGTAATAAGCATTTGATAAATAAGATTCCGTAGATTTACGTATTTTTAAAGTTAGAGAAAACAATTGCAAAAGTTTCCAATTCAGTACAAAATTTACTAATTCTTTGCTCAATTTATTCGATTTAGCCGCAGGTGTGCTTATTACTTTTATTTTTATTTAATTTTTTTTAAGGTTTGCAACATTTTTATGGAATAAACCCCACAACAATGTATTACGCTCGACATACGACATGTCAATAAACACAATACATGTGTGTATTTAAAGTTTTACTTTTATTATGTAAGTATTTTATTTCCATTTAATGCCCATCATCTTGTCAAGTATATAATATTCAAATACAATTAATTTATATTTAAATGTTTAAGTGTGTGTGTGTATGTTTATTGAAGTGCAACGTTGGTACACGCTTAAAGCATTACTTTACTATTGAAAATCATATTTTCTTTAAGTGTGTTGGTATGCATTGTACATGTATGTGAACTGTTTTGAATATTCTCTTCATTTTTATTCTTTCGTGCATAATTACTATCTTGCTACATATTTATTTGTATACGTTTATGCCATAATCCCTATTTTTCTGTATTTTCTGCATTTTCAACTTCTTATTTATGACTATTTCATTTCCCTATCATTACAGAAGTTATATTTTAAGTGCTCACTTTATTCTTCCTTATACTTCCAGAAAATAATAGAAAATAACACAATTCTTTGAAGATGCCCCAAATTTTAAAAAATATTTAACAATATTCCTCAATGCTCTTTTTTGTGGCTTTTTTATTTTGAATACCAAAAGTCTTTAAGCTTATTTCGGCCATCATAAAAATATAGAAAACTGACTATTTATTATTTGGTTAAAATTTTTATTTTAAGGGGTCAGTGGGGTAATCTTTTTTTCAATTTTTCTTTTTTGCATTTTCTGTTCCCTTTTACCCTTAGAATTAACGTAGAAACCCACTCTACCATTGGAAGGTTTCGAAAAAAGTCCAAAAATAATAATACCGCTCGAAGTCCACGCCTCAAAGTTTAAACGCGTTTTTCTTAAAACACACTTTTTTAAACTGGCGGACATGATTCCGGTCGAACTACTCAACCGATTTGCTTAATTTTTACTTTTTTTTCTTAATGTTCACGAAACGCCTGGCTATCGTCCCTACTAGATTCATAATTTTTTTATAATTTATTGACAATGTTATGAAAAAATGTATGTAAAAAAAATTGAGAAAAATTAAAAAAAAAACAACTTTTTTATTTATCAACATTTTTTTATGAATCTAATAGGGACGATAACCATTCACGTACTTTTTAAGAATAAATGGGGTTTTTGTGTTTCAGATAATCGAAACATGATAAATCGTGAAAACACGCACCTCATTCACCCAGCCATTTCTCCGACAGATGTCATCAAAAAATATGTGAAAAAAGTTCTATTGTGGAATAAAAATTTCTATGAAAAAAAATGTCTAAAAAAACAGACCAGATTACCCTACTGACCCCTTAAAGCAAAGAACGGCACTTGTTTCTGTGGAATTTACTCTGATTTGAAAACCAAAATGTAGTTTCAGCTTGTTTGAGAGCACGAAATGTGGTTGCCAGTTAGCAGAAACTAAAAAATAATATTCAACATATTTTTTAAAGTATTGCATCAATCGAACTTTTCGCAGCAACAAATAAAACAAAACATTTTATGCAAATTAAATAATATTTTATTATATTATATTTTTCACACAATACAAATCAACTAAATAATAACTACATTTTATAATGAAGAGAAATAAAAAATAAAACTATAAGTGATCGTTTTCAAAAACACGAAGCGTATTCAAGCATGAATTAAATAAAAATTTATACCTAGTGTACTCGCATCGGTTCAAATTGCAGGCAGATCTATTTAAGACTGTTATAAACAAAGCTTAACAAAACAACAACAAATAAAATGTTTATGAAAATAGGTTTTAGAAATATTTTACGCGAAAAAAAGACACTAAATAAATATTTCGTTTTTTCGTGTTTTTTTAAGAAAATCTTTTTTGTAATCTATTTTTTGTTCTCTACTGAATGGTTTTGATGAAAAGCTTATTCTGATAATCATTTTTTTTGTTCTTACTGAGTGATTTTTTGCAAAGCGATTCTTCTGATATTTTCGAATTACATGAAAATTTATAAAAAAAAAAAAAAAACATAAAGAAAAGTTCACAGAAACATTAAGTCTTCTAAAAAAACAAGTAATGAAACGACAAGTTGTAGGTTTCTTTTTAAAACCATTATTTAAAATTCCACTAAACTTTTTTTTCAAAATAAAGTTTCTATTTAAAAACCAAAAGCACATTACGAGACATTATTTTACATTATTGAGATTGCGAAACCATTTTTTAAGCGACTGGTGAGCCTAAAAGTAATTGGCAAGGCGTAATATTTCGAATCGTTAATATTTCTTACTATTTCTTACATTTTCAAAACTGCATAGTATTCTCGGTATAACTTTATATAATTATTTAGCGTTGTTTTAACATTTTTCTTAAATACTTTTCGAGCACTCGAAATAAAATAATATTTAGCAATATTTATCATTTAAACGGTAACGATTGGTTTAGTTAACAAAAAGTTAAACGAAATTATTTTAATATAAATAAACTTAAATAAAAGCGATTTTTGCTCTTTTTCAACATAAAAATAAACTTACTTTAAGATTGTCAGTTAAAAGAGCCTAACAGAAATCTTGTTTAAAAGTAGATTGAGGTGCAGCTATTTCTAGACGACTGAGCGTCGGTTTTAACTTCACTTGGATAAACCGTTATCCAATTTTTTTTTACATTTTAAAGCGTACTCCTTGCGAGTGTAGGGACTAACATCTACATTTTTTAACTCGGCGCTTACACAGACAAAAAATATATGTATATATATTGTACTTATGTACGTATATAATGTAAACAGGCATACCAACATACATACAAGACATTTTCTTTGCCATAATAAGATATTTTAAAAAATAAAAATTATATTAACATCTTTTATGAGTTTGCTTTACATACTTTTTGTGGTCTAAAAACTGAAAGCTTGCTGTGCTCAAGAGCTTATCAATCGGAAAACAAACTTCGTACTGACATACTATCTTCCAATTTGCTTGCTTTAATTATTAAATTACTTTATTTAAAAATACATAGTTAAAATGTGTAATAAATTAAATTCGGCTAATTAAAAGTCTTAAAAAGTGGCTATCAAGCTCTTCATTGCGACAGCACTTTCTCTAAGCAGCATGATAAATTATTATTTCCTCCCAATCCAATTTATACCGACTTCAGACAGACGCATATACACATATATATCTACATGACTATAACTAAATAAGCAATTTGTGGCGCTATTATCAACGCACGATTGCCATAAATTTTCCCTCCTACTAATTTCAATACTTCAACTGTTGTACAGCTTTTAACTTAGACTATAAGCTTATTGTTATTGCAAACGGCCAAAGCGCGCTGCCTTTCCCTTTCATGTGCAAGCTCTTTATATGACACCCGATACGGTCTTCTCGTAGGGTGTGCCCAGCGTGTCACGGCGACGCGGTAGCGTGCCACTGGCCGTCAAGGGCGCCGATTCAGGGCAACCTAAGCTCGTTAGCAGCTCCACCAGCGCTGTTGTCTCTTCGACGCTGTACTGTGGCGCTGGTATGCCACCATTTGTTGCCGGCGCTGCCGTTGCGCCACTTGCTGTGGCACTGTTCGTCGCGTTGCTTGTTGTTGTGGTGGTGGCTGTGGTGGATGCGGTCGACGAACACGAACTCGTATTGCTTGCAGTGCTCGAGTTTGTGTTCGTGTTGCTGCCGTTCGCAGCATTTGCGACCGCAGCTGCGGCGGCGGCAGCCTTCAGGGATTTCGCTGTTGCCAGCGATTGTGCTGCCCGCGCATACGCCAAACAGGTGCGTCCCTCATGATCAGTATGCTTAATGTTGGCTCCGTTCTATACACAATAAAAAAATGAAGTGCGTAATGTTTTTTGTTGTTAGAGAAAACACAAAATTTGACTTACCCAAATCAGCAGCTGCGCTATGGCCAGATTGCCGATGGCACAAGCCAGCAGCAGTGGTGTCCGTACATCACGTGGACTCACGTTAGCATTGGTCACTTCACTGTTAGCGGTGGCGAGTATCAAGACAATAGACTTGATGTCCGATCTGAATTTGAGAGTATAAGGAAGATGTCAGTCAAAATGCATATATTGGTGAAGGTTTCAAGAGATTTGAGGGCGATGTTATGTTATACCATGTTCCGACCAATAATTTCAAGTGATTTATTACACATAATTTATTTACTTATTTGAACTGTCCTCACTGCCGTTGGAGATTTAAAAACAGCTGTTTTTGATATTAAATAATTTATATATTTTAATATTTGTTAAAAGAAAACATTGTAATATCATATATTTTATTGCTATAAAAGTCATCTGGTTTATAAATTTTCCATTTAATGGAAATAATGGACGCATTTTTTAATTTGGGAAGTCGATTGCCAGGTGAATTCTGATGCATTGCTTTTAATTCAATTGTTGGTTTACATTTGTGTGTGGTTTGTTTACATTTTTTTCTATTTGAAGTGTCAGTTGTGATGATGTGATGGCGTTAAATCAGAGTCGCATAAGGAGACTTTGAATATCTTAGCTTCACATCTCGTTGCCGAGATAAACAAGTGCATTTTTGTATGACGAAATCCTGCTGAATCTAGTGATGATCTATTCAACAGCCTAAATCTCATGATTAAGTGTCGTTCGGAACATGGTATTACATAAGTCACCGATGTTTTAAGTAATAAAAATGTCTGTTACACTCACCTGATCACCGCTTCTATTAATTGCTGTCCCGGCGTTGTATTTGTATTAGCATTGGATTGTGCTAAAAATTCTTTGGATTCATATTTGCTCCTTATCCACGCTTCCTTCTCCTCACGTGTGGAATTGGGCCTAGGTTTGGTGCGTTGCCGCGTATTCGCCTCCCACACCGAATTCGCCAAACTATTGCCTATGGCCAGCATTACACTGAGATGACCGGCTCTGTATAATTAAAATTTTTGTTTTAATATACAGTTATTTTCAATGGACATAATCTTTATAAAGTCTATACTTACGGCCAATCATCTAAGCCCAGCGAACGCACTTTGGAAATGTGTGAACCCAAATTACGATGAATGCCCGAACATTCGATACACATGAGTACACCCAGATTTAAGCTAGCCCATTCCGGATCTGCAATATTTGGATTTGCATTAATATTACTCATTTCTATATAATTAAAATTCCGGCAATTTCTGGTATATTTCACTTACTCGGCGCATCGCAGTCCACGCAAAAGCCATTGCCCGGTACACGCGTGCGTATCGCCACCATTGAGGCCAGCTCACTTGTGGTTGCCGGTTTGGTTTTCGTGCTCTCGATACCCTGCAGGCTTTTGAAGATCTCCTGCTCAATAGCAGCCACCCATTCGTCACGATCCTCAGAGCTGGCGGCTTCAAAGTGCCACTGCTTGGAGTCGAGCGATACGATGAAGAACTCATAAATATCCGAATCGTCCACTTCATTTGACTTAACGCTGCTGCTCTTCATACGGCGATGGCGTTTCTTTACATTTGGTGTTTGAGATTCTAATTTGTTTGCCGCATTGACAGCGAGCAATTCGCGTTGCTGCTGCTGCAGCTGTTGTTGGCTATCACTGCCGGCAATAAATGTCTGTGAGTTGGAGTTGGACATGGCTATGCCCTCATCACCACTGGTCTGTTGCGAAGAATTCGATTTCACTGGTTCGCGTAGCGTGTCGAAAGCGGTGAGCAGCACCTTTTCGGTCACCTTTTTTTCCTTGTTATCCTTTACAATCGACAGACAGCCGATGCCTTCGCTTAAGCCGTTTTGACCATGACCGCGTCCATTCGAGTGCATTGAGGTTGTGAGCGCGCTGTTGGTGATGATCGATTTCGAACCGCGCGGTTTTTGTCCCGGTACTTTTACAGTTACGTACTGTAACGGTATTTCCTTACCATGCACATCGTCCATGTAATCGTGTAGTGATGGATGATATGTGAGCCGTCCATCATTACAGAGCGTCACATATTTCTTCTTCCATTCCTTGTTCAACGATTTGCTGGAGCGTTTGTAGAGGTAACCCTGTTTGATTGGTATGGATCGTCCGCTACCCAATTCGCCATTTTTCAAATCCTTCTCGCCCTTCTTCGAGGAGGAGGGAATGAAGAGATTTGAACGCCGTCGGCTTTTGCGACTTGTTGTAGGCGTAGATGTGGGTGTCGGCAGATCCTTACCACCGCCGCTGCCGCCGCCGCCACCACTGCCATTATCCCTATTCTCGCGCAGCGGCACCAAACTCAAAGGTGGCAAACTTTCTGCCGTTTGATGGCTCGATTGCTGCTGTTGTTGTTGCTGCTGCTGCTGTTGGTGATGTGTGGGTGTGAATTTGGTGATGTTATTGTTTTCGTTTGTGAGCATCGTCAATTCACGATCACGCTGCTGCTGCTCTTTTTGCTGTTGCCACGCCTTCTGACTAGGCGGCAAGCTCTGCTGCTGCTCGGTGTGCATGAAATCGGCGCTCATGCGCATCGGTATGTGATGTGACGACGTGGACAGCGCGTGATGGCGGTGAGGCAGCGTTAAATTACTGGTGGATACGGCGCCCTGCACCGACGAAGTGGATGCAGAGAAGCCATTTGCATTTGCGCCGCCATGATTGTTGGAGTTGTGGTGATAGGAGGCGATGCCGAGGCGTGTGCCTTGCGGCGTTGTGGGTCGGGAGTTGACGGTGGGGGGTAGGGGAATGCGCTGCTGGAGGATCTTCTGACAAGCTATGGAGGAAGGGGAGTTTTATTAGAAATTATATGGGTTAGTATGAGTGAAAAAACTTAAATATTTGCAGCCAACTTGGAAAAGTTGGTGGAAAGCAAAGAGTACTTAAAATTGCAGAAGAAGTTTGTGAAGCAACTTACCGTCCTGAAACACTCTTTCAACATTGAGACCATATGTGGCGCACGTTTCGTAGTACGAGCAACGCTTCAGATCGTTTGCCAGTTTTCTCGCGCGAGAGTCATCGATCACACGTGGATTGCGCTCACTAATTGCGTCTTAAGAGTAAAAGAAAAGCAATGAAAATTAAATTTTAAAAATAAAACTCTTCAAATTTAATTTAACAAAATGCGGCGATAGAGTCAAGTATGTGTGAGTGCACTTGTGCACACAAAGCCGATCAAAACACTTACCCTGTGTGCCAACTAAAATCATTGGCAAATCCTGACCATTGCGAAAATGCGCCATTTTATTGTAGTAATTGTAGATTGTGTTGAAACTGCTCTCGTTCTCGAGACTAAAGACGAAAATCACAGCGTCAACCCAAGCGGCAAACTGCAAGAACACAGAAAAAGGGTTGAGTTTAGTAATTTGGGCACTGAGGAGTTAAAAGAAATTGCATCACAATGCAGCACTAAATAATAGGTTAATGTATGAATAAGTATAATGTATAATAAATATGTATATGAAGCATAAAAACGTCTGCAAATTCGTATGAGGCAATAAATAACTGCTAAAGTATAGAGGAATATTTAAATCCAAAATCCAAGAAAAGGGGAAAACCATACTCCTTGGCATACACTTAGCGCCAGAATATGCTAAAGCATGCGCTGCCAAATCACAACAACTGCTCGCATATGTAAGCCCTTGACTTTGCTATGCCTAAGTAAAGGTTAAGTAACCAAGGTACCAGCCAGCGACAACAAAGCAAACAAAAAAACTCACTTACAAGCTAAATGTAAGCGCAAACAATACAAATAAATAATATTTATGTACCGTTATATGTATGTAGCAGAGCATAGAAGTGTTGACGGCAGCATTGCGGTGCTTGAAAAAACAAAAGCTTCGAGTGGAGTAGGCGGATAGGCGACGGTAGGCGCATATGCGCTCTAGAAGTTGAGTTTCGAAAAGAAGAAAGCCATATTTCTTACGTGTGCGACTGGACAGCGCAGTGAAATTTGCTGCAGCTTTAATTGTATGTGCTTGCAGGCACACACACATGCTTGGAGCATAGCATACAAAGCGCATAAAGCACTTGGCGCGCTTTACATGCATGCTTAATGAAGTGGGAGTCAACGAGATGTAGCATAGTTTTGGGGGCAAGCAGCAACTTCACTTGCGTGTGTATTGCAGAAAACTGTATTTATATGAGGGAAATTGAGAACGCAGCACTTTTTAAATAAAAATTTTTTGGTTTTAAAGTTTATTTAAAATAAATTATGATTTCAATTTTTGTATATTTTTACCCGCAAATAAATAAGTAAATGTACCAAAGTGTGATGTAGTTTGAAGACTGTCAGCAAGCAAGCTGCAACATAGGATAATGAACTTTCAAAAGTTCGCTAAAATATCGCACTTGCTGCTACAAATACTTATATACATATATATAAAGTGAAGTCAGCGTATATATGTATGTATATCTATACATCGTCACCTAAAATGCAAAATAACGTAACATCACTTTTCATAAGTTTACATGCGAAGCAGAAACGGTATAATAGGAACTACTAATATTGAAAAAATTGAGTTTTGGTCATAAAATGGTTATAAATTGGTTATAATATTGGTTATAATGTGGTTATAAATTGGTTATAATATTGGTTATATCTGAGAGTGGCAACAGAAATTTTTTTCTTGTATATAATATGATGTAGTGAATCATAAGCAAAAACAAACTCAATTTCCATTTATACGTTGTTTAGTATTTTAGGCGACGATACTACTAACTTCAAGTAAAGAAAAGTGCACGCTTGGAGTTATGTGTATATTTGTATTTGAGTGTGTTGCTCTGCAAATTTGCATTTGTCTGACTATACTAAGCTGCATGCAGCGCATTCAAGTGGCGAATAACTGCCTGCAACAGCTTTGTTGCACGCCAAGCAGATACCGTGTACGTGTGTGTCTATTGCGTTGCTGTTGTCGTAGATGAAGGCTACAGTGCTATGCTGTTGCTACTGCATATATGTTTATATGTATGTATGTTGCTATTGCATATATGCTTATGTGTATAATAATTGCTGTTGCAGAAGCTGTTTGTGGCAGTTTGGTGAATGCTACTGCACACTGCGCAGGATTATGAAACATTAACAGCCCCAAAGTGCAACTTTCCTCAAAGGTGTGCGTGAAGGTGGCAATCAGCCTGCAACCTGTGTACTTCCGCTTGTTGAGAGGGTGTTTTTGTAGAGTTCCATGCCACAAGCGGAGTAATACACACGATACGCGCTCAGAGAACAAGCTACTGCAACAATTTACATACATATAAAGAGAAAATTTATGCATAGCTGTGTGTGTATGCGGGCTGCTGTGGGTTGGGGAGCGCCTTTGGTCAACAGACACAGCGGCTGCTTTTCAACAAATACGCTACAAACGGCTTAAATAATAAAAGTAGCTTACCCTTTTTGCAGTTGAAGTGTTGAAATTAACAAAAAATAGTTTTTTTAACACTTTTTACAATTTACACCATTTGGCGCCTTAAAGTATGCCTTTAACGTAGCAGCGTTTACAATACACAAACAACAAAAACAACTTCTAACACAATTTTCTAGGCTAAGCTCGCTTTCGCATCCGTCTTTCTTGCCAGCTAACACAACACTAACTCGCCGAGCAGCCAGTGAACCAGGAAGGCAGGCAAACAGCCAGCCGGCAACAGCATATACTCCAGGATTCATATTTGAAGCACTCACACACACACACGGACGCTCACACACACAGTGTAAAAGCTTGAGCTTCGTTCACAGTCTCAGTTGCTGTTGATGTTTCTATTGCTGTTGTTTTTCTTGTTATTGTGTGCATTTGTAGGCAAATAAAATAGGAAAAATCGCTGGCACTGCAAAGTATCGACTAAACGGGAGACGAGGAGGAGAGTGGGTGTGCGCTGTTGTGCCGTGGTGGTCGGGGAAAATCCATTTTTTGTTTGTGCCAAAACAGCAGACGTCGGCGGCGGCGACGACAACAAATATGAATGGTTATGTTGGCGACGGCGGCAAAACGCAAAAGTACGGCAAACAGGACAAGCGGAGCGGGGGTGTTGTTGTTGGTGATGGTGGTGGCACAAACACGTACATTGGCGTTGGGGTGGTGGTGCTGTTGATTATGGGCCTCTGTGGATGGTAATGATGTCCTCGAGCGACGCGCTGGCGACACAGCAAATGACTGATGACTACATATCCTCGCGAGTACACACATACAAATGCATATGTCTGTATCTGTGTGTGGTTTTGCTTCGGTATACTATATGTCATGCATAAATTGTTGGCACGAAATATTTAATTGTATTGCTTTTATTTTCGCTGTTCAAATGGTTACATCGCCGAAGCGGAAGCGTGCACGACACAAACTCTGTCAGCGGAAGGCACACAACGTGCTGCAGCTACTGCGGGTGGGCGGGGTAGGTGGTGGCAGTGTTTGTGTTTAAGCAACAACAGCATAACAGCATATGAAGCAGTAATAGGAAAAGTGAATTTGTTGAGCTGCTTACAGGACAGTGTTTTAAAGCGTAACTTTTTCTGCCCTCAGCGCTTATCAACCGCCGCACGCGAGTGTAAGCGCACAATGTTGTGATTTTTGAACTCTCTCAATTCAATTCCGACCCATGCAATGGGTGAAATATGGCAAATGTATGCATATATTTTTGTTTCAATTCGCCAATACACGGTGGAAAATTCGGGTAAACACTCGTAAGATCTGTTAGATAAAGTTTAGTAAAAGAAAATTCATTATTTTTGCAGTAAATGGAAGGTTTTTTAGACTAGTTAGAAAGGTACGACTTAAATCGAATATGAACCTACGGCTTAAGCAGGAACAGATAGTAATCACTTGGTACGAGGTCCGGGCTTAACGGTATTTGCATATGCACATCTCAGCCATGGGAGCTTCTGGTGAGGCTTCCGTTGAGGTGCGTGGCCTGGGAATGTCCTGATAGAACACAATTCCTCTTCTATTTACCGAAGCTGGTTACTTCTGGGACGGTCCAATTACTGATAGTACAGGTTCCAATTAAAATTCTGTGATATTGCTTTCTTTTACCGTCAACAATTGGACAATCTTAAAGAAGCAACCGTCCAAAAATGGTCTGCTTTGGCCAATAGGAAAAAAATAGTATTCCATCAGGACAACTTCAGGCCAAATGCATCGTTACTAGGTGGCTAAAGCCAAGAACGATCTGTTTGGTGAGATTGGCAGAGAATCATATACAACTTCCTTAAGGCTAAGTTCTTAATTGGAACCTGCATTGTCAGCAATTGGACCGTCTGAGATCCGAATTTAGAGTTGTCCGTGGGAGAACAGTTCATATTAGACGATTTCGTGCCATTTTTACGAAAAACATAGCCAAATATATCTTGGCCTGGCCAAATTTTGCGCCGGCTTACCGCGATTCGACCACAATACCTTTTTCTGTTGACGTTGTCGTAAGGAATTAAATTTTCATCAGTATCCGCTTCAGAAATGAATCGTTTTCGTTGCTTTTCGGCAGCGACTTCCAGATGAAAATTCGGTCCATGAGGTTTTTTTGCGTTAACTTGTGTGACGCTCATGTGCCGAGCTCTTTTTTTTACACCCAGTGTTATTTGAAGGGTTCCAAATGGTTGTTTTGAGATGTTTAACTCGTAGGTAACCGAAAATGTGCTTACATGACGGTCGGACTCGACGATTTTTATTATTTTATAGACGTTTTCGACGTTTGGCTTTTCAGAGCTTGGGGAATCTTTGACATCAAAATCACTGGAATGTAATCGACGAAACCAAAACTGTCCGTGATTGTGGGTACACTATCGGGACCATTAACACTATTTACATTTTTAAACGTTTAGTTTGCGTTATCGTCTTTATTTTTTTGCTGTTGTTCATCTTTACCGAGAGCTCTTACAATACAGCTCTACGAAATTTTATCTTTCTAACTCTATATAGAATAACTCGATCGTAAAGTGCGATTAAAAGACAGCGGCTACGCTGGCTAGGTCATGTCGTCTGAAGAGGAAGACCTCCACTCCGCTGGAAAGACCAGGCGAGAAGGACCTCATTTTGCTCGAATATCCAATTGGCACCACATTGCGAAAAGAAGAGCCACTAGCGCACTGTTGTTAACTCGGCTATAACCGCGTAAGCGGTGTCTATGGCAGTAAACAAGACGAAGAAAAATACTCAAACTATTCTTGTTCAAACTATTTTAAATGAGGCAAAAATAACCAAACTTAAAGGAAATTCAGTTTTCCAAACCTTACGTGCCTATCAAGGATCTAAGCGCAGATGATTTGAAGTGTATAAAAGAGAATGGAAATAGTGCAGCGGTAGGCAAATAATATATACTAATTAGTTCCTTAAGTGCACGGGTAAATAACTAATAATAAACCTGGCTTTTTGATTATGCAACACGATGGACTTAAAAGTGCACTTATACAGCCATAGACCATAAATTTGCAGGAAGCTTGGTAAAACGAAGGAGCTCGTGCACTTTTAACGAATGTATATGCACTAAAGATCCACAGATAAAACATAAAAATAAACAGGTTGGCAACACTACAAAAAAGATAAATTAGATTATTTCATAGTCTGCCTGCATCCTTTGTGGCAATAGCAGCTCAAAAAAGTCACTTTTGCACTGTATACTCATATGTCAAAGATGGCGCTAGAAATTTTTCTATTGCTGTATATAGTTGTTGTTTTCTTTGGCGCAGATTTCATGCATGCGATTTGATGGAGTGTCCATTCGAAAGGCGCAATGCAGAAAATGTCAAACGGTTGCCACTGCCAGTCTTACACTTGCCAGCGACAACCTTGAATGCAGCCTTGAATGGCGCTTGAGGAGACTTTTTAAGTGAGTGAGACTGCATTGGCGTCAGAATCACCACCGAAGAGAATATTGTACCATTTCACGAACGTAGTTGGGAGCAGTAGACTTGTATTGCACGCTGCTGGTACCGTTATTTGACTGCCACTGCCACCGCTGCTGCTGTTGTGCTGTTGTTGTTGATATGAGACATTCTTTTCCAATTTGTCGGTTGTTGTTTCGAGCGCCAGAGCCGAACTGCGCGTGCCGAGCTGCAGGCGCTTATAACTGTTTCGCAACGCCGGCGCTAGAGCTTTCACAAATCACTGCGAGGCTGCAGTTTTTCTTTCTAACGCGTGTGTTATACTCGTACATAGTAGACGCGAAGTGAGTGACATTTGTCAGAGTGTGGCAACATAGAAAGCAAAAAATAACAATAAATAGCGGTGTGACTGTCTTGCAGGCGTTTGCTGTTATCAGCGGCAGAAGAGAAGTGCAACTGACATGAAGGCAGGCAAACCCTTACTTTAGCCGCTGACTGCGGGGTGGATTCTTTATCTTTCCATTTGTATGCGTTTTAACGGGCGCCGCGAAGACGTGTGGCTTCGCTTCCTTGTTAGGTACAGATTTGTTAGCGACGCTGCACGGCGGCAATGGCACGTGCACTTGAGACGCATATCACTTCAATCGGAGTCGTCAACTCGGTGCTCTAATGATCGTTACGCCGTCATTATTGCAGCAAAGTACGAATTTTAAGTACAACTCAGCCTTGTGTGCATTATATTCGTATATATGTCTATATGTATGTGTCATATGAGTTTCTTGTCTTCAATCACGAGAGTAAACACTTGCGACAATACAATTGACGTACATGCGCTACTTCTCCCACCGTTTCCTGCATCCTTCCTGTCGGTCACACAAAACTAACACTTTTATAATATTTTGTTTCCCTGCCGGGGTGCGCGTTGAATTTCCATTGTCCGCTGCATTGTTGAAGGTGTAGCAATTGCCATGAAATTAAATGGCCACAAGCAGCACAGCGCGCTCCGTGCAGCACTTGCAAGTATAGACTGCGTTCGTCCATGGTTGGGTGGTAGGTTGTCTTCGAAGCATTGAACTAGCGCGTTTGCCTTCCGCTTCAATTGGTTCGGAGCCTTTGTGGTTGATTTTTCCTCGCATGCAAAGCTTTTTGTTGCGTGCCAAAGTGGTTGCATGCAGCATTTTAACACATTTGTGTATGCTTCTGATGGAGTTACATATTCTCATTTATAAATCATGCATTTTTAATGCAAACCAAATTGTGATTTATATGAGAATTATGTACTCAAAAGCGAACAGTAGGAAGCAATGCACAAAAGCATATGAAACTTAAATGCACTGTGAGAAATTGGCATAGACAAAACATTTAAGAAACATATTTGAATGTTATGAAGCTGAAAGCTTTTGTATAAACTTTTTCACAAAGCGTTTAATTTTTTCACATACTTAAAGATACATACAGTGAACAAAAGCAACTTGTTTTGACTTTAACGCTCTGTTCTCTTAACCTATTGGTAGTCGGAAAAGTCGAAAAATTGCGACAAGTAATTTTCACAGGCTTCTCTTGAAGCCAACTTTACTCCATTGCAGAGCTCTGCATTGACCGAAACAAATGGTAGTTCGATGGTGCAAGGTCAGCGCTATATGATGGATGCAACTAAACTTTCCAGCCAAGCTCACCCAGTTTTTGCCGAGTCATCAAAGATGTGTGTGGTCTAGCGATGTCCAGATGGACGACGAAGCCCTTTCTGCTGGATCAATTTGGCCGTTTTTTTCGATTGCTTGCTTCAATCTCATCAGTTGCTGACAGTAAAATGTAGAATCAATCGTTTGACCAGGCTGGAGCAGCTCATATTGGATGATTCTTTTCCGATCCCTCCAAACACACAGCATAAGCTTTCGAGACGTCAATCCTGGCTTTGCGATCATTTGTTGACCTTCACCACGCTTAGACCATGATCTTTTTCGCACATTATTGTCGTAGTGGATTCACTTTTCGTCTCTTGTTACCATTCGCTTCGGAAATGGTTCGATTTCATTTCGTTTAAGCAAAGAATCGCTGACGTTGATTCGGTCCATTAAATTTTTCACAGACAATTCATGTCGTACCCAAACATCGAGCTTCTTTTTGTAGCCAGCCTTTTTTAAATGGTTCAAAACCATTTGATAATGAATGTTAAATTCCTTAGCGATGTCATGTCTGCTTATGTGATTGTCCAGGTCAATCTTTTCCATAATTTCATCGATTTTTTCAACGATAGGTTGACCAGAGCGAGGTGCATTTTTTACACCGAAGTTTCCAGAACGGAAGCGAGCGAACCATTGTTGTGCTATACGAACGCACGATACAGCATCGTATCCGTAAACTTCGCAAATTTCATTGGTGGCTTGCGTGGCATTCTACCATTTTTTATACAAAAATTTCAAAATATAGCGAATTTCTTCATTATTTTCACTCATTTTTGAACAGCTGTAACTTTTTTTCAACTTCCCCGAATTTAATTTTTTTTTGGTTACATGAAGCTTAAAATCTCACCTTTCCAACACTTATGGTATGACACAATATGATTCGTAGCACTGGAGATATACGACTGCAACGACATCTATTGACAAAATACGAAAAGAATTTTTCGACTACCCAATATTTCCATCATAAAGCGTATTAATTTTAAAAATAATCGCTTTTTACAACTGATTAATTTTTCATTATCTTTACATTAATAACAAGCATTTGCAATCCAATATATCTTTATTGCATTCATAAACATTCGTTAATAGAATATGTTTTCAATGTATAACTCTTAAAGCAATTAACAATTTTTTTAGCCTGCCATAAATATTCCATTTAATATTCACTTTGCATATAAAAAATGGAATTTAACGCGTGAATTGATATTTCAAATGAAATAAAATTATGAAAATATGCACAAGCCAGCGGCATTAAAGGCTTAACGGTAACAGCAGTCGACTACACGTGTGTGGAGAAAAAATCAGCATCAAAGAACTCTCACTACCCAGAGCAAAGCAAAGAAAAACACGAATGTGAGTGTAGAGCAAATAGCAAACGGGGCCAGAGTAGAAAAAATAACGGCGCGTGGCTGGCTCAAACCAAAAAGTGGAATATGAAAGTTCTACAGCAAACACATTAGAAATTGAAAATTGTGAAAAGCAGGATTAAACTGTAATCCCAGCAACTAGCGCGGTGTACAAGCGAAAATTACAAAAATATCATAACTGTAGGTATGTGCAGCCTTAAGCCGGGGGTTGAACGGAAAAATCGCGCGCGCAATTTTTGCTTTTATTTAATTCGCCTTTTACTATTTATCGCTACGAGGTTGGCAAATATTGACATATTGAAAAATTGCACAAACAAAAGCGCTGTTGACTTCGTGCGAAAGCAAAGAAAAAAGGCGGTGCGCCGAAAGAATGCAAGCACAACTGCGTTTGTTGTATTTGTCGAAAGGCTTAAAGTCTATAGAATAGTATAGAATAGGGTCACCAAGAGCGAATGTGGCAGCGACATGCTGCCTGCGCGCCGATCCCCACTCGCACACGTCACTTTCGATTGCCAAATATTCGCGCCTCCAGCGCGGAATTAGAGGAGAAATTCGCAAATCTCCTGCTGGCAGCGCAGTCACTGATTGTGCAATTTTTTAATTTTTTATGCAGAATGCAAAAGGCTTTAGCATTTATTTAAATAACAAAAGTGCATTCTTCCAAAGCATTAAGGGTTGAAAACACTGCTGCCCAACTTTAAAACCGCACTCCTTGCAACATATGTTTAAACACACACACAAACGCATGTAAGTATTTCATACGGTTCATGCCAGCATAATTGCTTTACATACATACATATGTCTGCCTGAGGCACTCATACCGTTCGTGAGCCACCAGTCAAGCGACTGCTTGAGCGCCTAAAATGCCGCAATTGATTTGCCATCGATCCGGTTGTGCGGCGGACCCGCCGGCATGTGGTCGCCATGTAAATGCATTTACTTGTCATACACACATACATATGCAGGTACACACAAGCGTGTCATATGGCCGGCCACAGCCACAGCATAACGCTTGACCGGCCATTGTGCATGCTAGGCATTTGCAGACTGGCGAAAAAACGCGCCCACCCCAGCACTCGCACTCGGCCGACGGCGCTTTTTAATGAATACTTAACGCAGGCCGTCTCATTTGCTGCGGTTTGTCGGCTTTAAGCCGATTGTTTGTCATGTTTGGCTGTGTTTAGTGGTGCTGTGACAGTTGGCCCTTTGTAGTGCCCAGTTCACACTTTGACACTTTGCAAATAAACAGTCTAACGAGGCACAGAAGGGTCAATATGTGCAAATTCAGGGGTTTCACGCTTTTTTGCTTAGAATTTAGTGACAAAACGACCGAAGGGGTTCGGCTAAATGCGTCAAAGTGCTGTTTAAATTTTTACTATTATTTGCTCTTTAAGTTCGAAATCGATTTGTAAGTTCCTATATGTTTGTTTGTCAAAGCTGCTTTGGTATTTACTAAATGCTCTGGTATTTATTAGTACGGTCTAAATTTAGCTTTACATATTTATATATAATATATATGTATTCACAAATTCTTAGGTCATGACACCGCTTGTCACTGTCGTTGTACATATACTTTTTTATGGTAACCTTATTCCAGCGGCTTACATTAAAGCTCTTTCTATGTTCCTTGCTTATGTGAGTACCTAAAAATTCTAAATACCACTCCACATACGGTAAAATAGAGACAGACAGCTTGCATAGACGACTTGTCATGTGCGCCGCGTCAGAAGGCAATGAGAGAAATGGTGAGGGAGGCGTACACAATGCAAGCAAACTCCGGTTGTGGCATATTTACAGGCATGTAACTGATGAAAGCTTATTTTGTAGGCACCAGCAGGTCGTGCGTTCGTGTGTGTTTTTATCTATTTGTGTTTACTTCAAGAACTTTAATCGGATTTGTATTTACTGTGGCAGTTGTGAGACATTTATACAAATGAAAGTAAATGAACTTGCGCTTTTTGCTGTTTCCTGGCGAGTAAAGCGGATATATGTAGCTTTGTTATTGCCGTTTGGAGCTTTGAAATAAATATTTGCGTATGTAAGCGAAGTCATATTGGAACAATGGAACGTTGTACGTACACTAAATTATACTTATGTATATTTATTGAAAATCTCATATTTCGATGAAAATGTCAACCATAAAACCATACTAGTAAAAAATGTTTGGAAGACCCCCAATTCTCTAAACGAAAAAGATTTGTTTCTTAAAATATATGTATGTACTATATATATATTTCAATTAAATGTGATATAATTTTGGTACAAAAAAAGCTTTGCTCGATTATTACTTTATTTAAGTAAAAAGCTTCCCAATTACTAAAAAGTTCTGGACGCAACGCATGGAAGCTTATTTCATTATGAAAGCTTTAGTAATATTTCACAATATATACATATAATTACTTATCGTGCATTACTCACACCATTGTACTTCAAGTACTTGATGTTTCATTTCAATCTGTCAATTAATTCCTTGTTTACAAGCCATTTGGTGTCGCCGTGTCAAAGTATTTTTTTACAATAGAAAAAATTGAATATCGTGCAGTGATAAAACTCTTATTTTTGGAAGGTGTAGCACCAAAAGAAATTCACGAATGAATGTTAAAAGTGTATAATGATTGTTCACCTATAATTAGAACAGTAGAAAGACGGGTTGCTGTAAACGTGGTCGCACAAACCTTAAAGACGATCCACGTGAAGGACGTCTAAAAAGCGCATCAACAATAGAAATCATAGCCAAAATACCGGATATGGTTTTGGAAGATCGTCGATTGACTGAGAGAGATTTATCAAACGACAAAACTTATTGAACCACCTGGTAATTGTAACAAGGTACCAGCTCTACCATAATTAACTCATGGCAAGAGTGAAATAATTAAAAAGATTAATATAAGTTCTAGGCATCACTTTATCTACAGTTCACATATATATTCATACATGTAGCGTTTCTTATACATTTTCCAATAAACGTTCATTAAGATTCCCAAAGCACACTAACCCAAATCCAGTCAAGTAAAACAATGCAAAAAGTCAATAAACTTTTTATGCTTGCTGTATAAATCTCTCTAAGTATAACCCAATAGTAGTCATAGAAAATAAAAGTAATAAGCGAGGAACGAACACAATGTAAGCCTCCGCTGCGAAATCTGAAATATAGCCATAAGCACATATTCAACTCTCATTCTTCGTATAGGAATCTTACTGACAATAAAGACTACGAAAGAAGGCTTCTACTTTACACTAGCATTATTGTGATGACAAACAGTTTTATTGTTTTTCTCATACATATTCGCACAATACGAAAAAAATCCGCTCGAATTCCAAAGACAAAAGCGCACCCTCTGCTTTTTGAGACTGTAAGTCTGTAAGTTTGTGTCGAATCTATGTATCGTAAATAACAAAAAGGACAACAATTGACCTAAATACGGATCATTTGCAATTGAAAACACTTTGTTAGTTTGACTTTACACCCCCAAAGTGCCCACATTCTTCGTGTTTTCACTTCCGCGAAAGCAATCTCGCAATGACTTGAAATGATAAATGATTAAAAGTGCAAAAGAGTGGGAGCAAAAATGCTTCGAGACAGATTATGCATAGAGAAAGAAATGTATCTTTTATTGTTGCGATACTTTCTGTTGCTAAGCAAAATGCGTCTTTAAAGCATTTTGCTGCAGACTAAAACTTTATTGAAAGTCCTGTAAATAACTGTGCTTTAACACATATTCCTTCCGAAGTTTATGGTACTTTTGCAGACTATTGTAGTAATAATTTCCTTTGACTCTACAAAAATATAATAGTCAATGGGTTTTTAAAGTTAACAACAAGCAGGACTCTTGTGTAGAAAATAACGAAGGCACGAGCAAACCTTTGGCACTTTTAACTCACCGAGTCGCACTCAGTCAAGCATAACGTGGAGGCAGAAGTACTTAGTAGCATTGTGTAACGGCATTACAAAGTAAATGGAGAAAAAAACTGTGCTTGTTGGAGGGGAAACTGTTGTTTCGTGAGTGTGTGCGTGTTTGTAAGGGTTTCCGTATGCGCCTGTGCGCAGCAGAGCAGCCAAACTTAATGAGGTATATGGATTGTGAATAAAAATGAGTGCAACTGAGGAAGTTTTCAAACAAATATATGCGTTATTGTTAGCAGTTTGAGGAAGTAATGAAGCACTAAGTTTAAATAATGAATATTTTTGTAAATAAATAATTTATGCAACAGTTTTATGTGGAGAAAATGTCCCATATGACAATTTCCTAAAGAAAATTGCTAATGAAGATAAAGTAGATCAGACGGAGATTAATTTCTAGACATTACGTACAACACCATGAGCTGGCCTGGCAACAGCAATAGAAACAGTTCAACGAAAGCACATAACAGGCGCAAGCTTTGGTGATGGTTAATTAGAGCTGAATTCAAGCTTTTGACTTAAAAGAAAAACGTTTTTTAAAATTAAAAAAAAATTATAAAAATTATAAAATTTAAATATAAAAAATTTAAAACTTGTCTTCATGCTGCGATAGTTTAGATATTAAAAAATATCGGGCTAAAAGTTTTTAAAAATTATTATTTAGACACCTGATGAAGACACTGATTTGCTGCAGAATGCCATTACAACAGATTTCTCAAAGAATTAAGTGATAAATAACTTTGCTGCCAAAAACACACCCATTAATTGCGTTGCTTACACAATTTTGTAGAGCACGTCATGTTAATAGTCGTAATTGATAAAAAATATATTTGTCTAGCGTTTGGTGGAGCGCTGTGCTTTTAACAATTCGCATACATGAAACCTACCCGTATATGCCTGTATAAAGCAGAAATACGTCAACAATTACCTAGTTTATGACGTAAAAATTTTATTATCGATTTAACTACAATTTGCACGACAATGAAACCAACATTACTTGCATGGCCAAGCCTAAATGTATACTACGTTATAAGTGAATAAAAGCTATGCGAAAACATAGCACGCGTTGAGGCGCCTAAGCTATTACCTAATGATAAAGTAAATTCATTTAATAGCTGACGTAAATTGGCAAACTATTTTGGGTGGTCAGAAAGTACTAAATTTCAAGATTCCGCAAGCAATTTACCGCTGGACTACAGAATGTTGAAATGTTATCTTTACGGCGTTACTTTTTGGTAGGTGTGTTCACAAAAAATAACAGGAATTTTCATTTTTTGAAAAAATATTTATTCAATCGTTTACGTAGTCTCCATTCGGTATTAGCACTTGTGACAGCGCTTCTCTAGTCGTCGAAACACGTCTCAAATTCGATTTGATCAATTTTTGTGATAGCCTTTAGCTCGTTCAGCGATTGTCATCTATCTTGTAAAACGACGGCCCTTTAAGGATATTTATTTTTGGAAATATAATAAGAAGAAGGCATACGGAGTCTTGTCTGACGAATATGGAGGCTGGGGTATAGTTGGGGTATTATTTTTTACCAAGAATTCACGAACAAGCAACGAAGTGTGAATTTCTAACAAACAAAAATCGTCAAGACAGACAAATAAGAGAATTTCGACGAATTTACGAGATTTTAATTTAATTTTTAGTTGAATTTACGTCACAAATTATTAATAATTAATTAAACAGATACAGTGAAACTTCGATAAGTCGTAACCTCGATAAGCGAAAAACCTTGATATTTTAGTATTTTTTTAGAAAAATTGCGAAAAATATAATAAGTAAGAAGGCAAAAGCCTCTACTCGGAGTCTTGTCTGACGAAAATGGATGAAAACGATGAAACATTTGAAATAGTTGGTTACGAAAGTCAATTGAAAATTTGCGTCTTTTTTTATGGCATCAAATGTTGAAGACAATTTTTAATGACATTGTAAACAAGCCATAATAAAATACGCCAAAACAAGTCCGTCAAAAACATATTGAATTTCTGAAACTTAAAACAAAAAATACGTCATATATTGAGAGAGTACTTATATTTTAAAATTTAAAAGTACAAGAATTTCGACGTAAAATTTAAAAAACGTAAGTATATTTGTATGTTTCTTGTTTATAAGTTGAATTTACTCCATAACTCGTATTTATTAATAATGCAAATACGAATTAAACAAGTTTCACTGTATATACTTTTAATTTTTTTTTATTTATTTATCTTTTCTATGCTTACCTGCATTTCTGGTGGTCCGCCTTCATCTCTTATCAGTAATAAATAACTTTGGCCATCTATGAATACTTCCTTCTTAAAGCGACCGCCTTCAGGCGACTCCTCTTGCATATAGGAACCAGTTAAATAACGATGCACTAAAGCTGATTTGCCGGAGTTCAATGAACCAACTATGCCTAGACGCAAGTCGGGCACTGAACGTGAGATCGTCCATTCTTGACTGTTGACGAAAGAATCTGTAAAATGCAAAGAAAAGCAAATACTTAATATACACTTCTTGAGTTTGCAAAAAAAAAAATTAAAAATAAAAGAAAAAATAAAAATAAACCAAAAAGTAAAAAAATAATAAAATTTTAAATAAGATATTTAAAAATATTAAAAAAATATATATTAAAAAAAAAATTGAAATTAAAAAAAAATTTAAATTAAAAAACAATTGAAATGAAAAAAATTTTTTTAGTAATTTCAAAACTACCGCGCATACCAACGCGTTTTCAGTAAATCGCGGCCAAACCTCTTTTTTGTTGGCAGTTTATGGCATTTTGTTTAGCTAGTTATTGGTAAATCTAACCGTTATTAAGAATTTATTCAAATTACCAAAATACTCAGCCAATTAGTATGCAATGCACAACGAAACTTGTATGAATATATAGTATGCACATATGTATGTATGTATGTATGCTTCTTTTCAAAAAAATTATCCATGTTAGCTGTAATCAAGTGCTGACAATCATACATGTCAATTATAAAAATATCAGCGAGTAAAGCCAATTGCCTTTTAAGCATTTAATTTGCCATGTTAACTGCTGTTGAGAAATGTAAAAAAACTACAAACGTTAAAATTTTGGTAACAACCTAAAAGCCAGTAATCCTCACATTTTATGACAGCAATGACAGCCATGACATTTTGACACTATTTCAGAGCGCAATAGATGAAAATGTACTGAGGATGAAAATGTCAGAATTCAACTCTAATTCTGGCAAGTGTGAGAATAATTTAAATAAAATAAAATAAAAATCATTGCTTTTTAATTGCCAGCTCTTTTCTAGGAAAATAAAACATTTAAACACACGTTTATATAAATATATGAGTGTTTGTGTGTAATAATAGCGAATATCACTTCCTACTCAAAAGCTCAGGTAACTGGCGTCGCAAGTTCAGTGAACGGCCCGAAAAAGCAGCAGAACTGACAACTGCCAGCAGCCTATTGACAGCAAGCAGCATTTACGTAGGGCATATACGTTCAACTACGCTCGCTAAAGCAAGCGGTTAATGCCGCATGAGCAACCAACAAGCGCTCCTCATTTCAACGCTCTATATTTTATGCTCTTATTTTATGCTACTCTAGTTGGGTATTTCAGCGACCAGTGGCTTAAGCTCGCTACTATGAGACGCCTATGTAGTTGAGAAGGAACTTGTTTTCGACTTCCTCGTCTTTACTGTCGTTTTTCAACCAGAGCCAGTAGTTTTTACCTACATGCACAATTAGCAGTGTCTTTGTTTTGCAAGGCGTAACCGTGTTCCGACAATAAAGCACAAACTCATGAATGACATACTGCAGATCTATGGCAGGCAAATGCTGCAATGCCTTTGAGTTATCCTTTGTGTGCCGCTCCTCCCGTTACACCTCAACGCAGTACTAGCTAATAGTGAAACTGCTGCTTTTATTGCAATTGTTTGTGCTCTTGTTCCTGCATTTCTTTGCCTTAGTCGCTGCTCATTCTGTGAACTATACACTTATGCCGTGATAGCAACAGACGTCTTGCCCTTATGCGTCCATCATGGCTTTGATTGACAGCTAGACGCACAGACAGGCAGGCAATCATCACACAACCTATTATGCTCACACATTTATACGCACACAAAGCCAGTTAAACTGCCAGAAGGGCAACGAGTGTCTGTGTTCCTTTACAGTTAACAATTGCTTACTTTCTGGCTGGACACTCACGTGATTTAAATGCGTTGCTACAGTTTCAATTTTTCGGCAAATTTGCAACTTTTATTTCGCCCTTTATTTTCACGACTCGATCTTGTTTTGAGTTGCTTGAAAGACAATAAATTTCGCATTGTTTGGATTTGGAAAAGCGCATTTTTACTACAACTTCCACATCCAGTCTTTTGTGTTGCTTTTGCTGACTTTTTGCACAATTTTTTTTATATTTTTCCTTCGTCATTGTGTGACGTTTCAAGTAGCGTTGCGAATTCACAAGTGTGTCAGCTGCTTGATGCTGTCAAGCAAACGTCACGTCATCGTGTGTCGTCAGCCGTATGCATGTTTAGCGAGCGAGTTGCATCAGGCGGAATTCATACTCGTACTTCTTCACATGCTGTCGTCATACGTGTGGGGCATTGGTTGATGCTTCTAAACTCAAGCATGCAAAATATATGCTACAGAATAACAGAAAATTATTACTGTATTTAAAGGTCTTTCTTTTACTTTTTTTTTGTATCGGTTTGGAACTTTCCCAGCACACAAATATCATATAGCGAGGGTATATAAATTTCAGGCTACACCAAAGCTATAATATACTTCACAGGTGCATTTCTTATAGCAAAAAGGGTATAAAAGGGTTTTTATCTCTATTTTGTGCATATTGTAGCTATATGCTATAGTAGTCTGATTGAATTTATTCGGAGATTGTAGCACTGCTCTTGACAATAAACTTTATTGAATTTTGTGTAGATATCTTGCAAGGTAAAATGTTTTTCATACAAGCACATGCTTTCGTTCGATCAGTTTGTAGGACAGCTATATGAAATAGTGGCCTGATCTGGACTATATCACGACTGTGCCGCATTCGCTAACAATGGAACAAAAACACATTTGAATGCAACTTTCTCAGCAACATTTGGAGCGTTTTAAAAAGGATAACGTGGATTTTATGCGTAGATTCATCACTATGGATGAGACTTGGGTCTATCAATATGATCCTGAATCACAAGAGGCTAAAGAGTGATGTGAACCTGGTTTTGGCATTTTGGCAATGACTAAAAGCCATGAATTAAAGTTCGAATCGTTGGAGCATCCACCGGATTCACCGGATTTGGCCCCCAGCGACTTCCATTTGTTTCCAGAACTTTTTTTTATCAAATGAAGAGGTCATAACGGCTGTTAAAGCGTAGTTTGTAGACGTTCCGGTTTCTCCCTTCAGGGATGGGATCCACAGAATGGAGGATCGTTGGAGTAAGTTTATTATTGTTCACGAAGATTATACTGAATAATAAAGTGTATTTTGAATCATAAAATTGTGTTATTCTTATCAAACGACCAAACTAATTGAACTACCTGGTACGTTCGGCGAAGGTGGCGTTGCTTTAAACAATAATTCATGTCAAATTTCGTGAAGATATATTTTCAATCAAATAAGTTTTCCATTTAAGAACTTGATTTTGAACGAGTCTTTTCTATGGCAGCTATATTCCATAGTGACCTGATATCGACAAATGCAAAATTTCAAAGCAATATCTCAAAAATTGAGAGACTAATTTGCAGACGGACAGGTATGTCTAAATATCAATTCATTTATATAAATTTTAATATAATTTAAACTCCAAAAATCAGTCTTTTCTTTTTAAATAAATACAATAAAATCAAACATCTTATGGAGTCACTTTAAGCGAGCTCCGCGCTGTCAAAGTTGTCAAAAACGTTCTTATAATCTCTTTACTTGTCAATATCAAAGTTCTTTACTGCTTGTTGTGGGCGGGCGCTAAGAAATTGATTATGTCGAGAGTGGCACATGCTTTCTATATAAACAAATAATATATACTCGTACTTATAAGTAAATCATTAAAATTTAAGCGTGCGCAGTTTGTCAAAAGCATCAGCGGAGTACGCAGGCGTATAATAGCTGGTTTGCCCATAAAAGAGCAGCTTATAAATCAGGTTGTGGCACTGGTGACGCATGCTCAAAGCTTAGTCAAATTGCCTGACATGCAAGTGTGTGCCTATAAACGGCGGGTGTTGCAAAGTATAGCCTTCGGCGCACCGATTTCGTAGAGTTGTCAATGTCAACACGAGCAGGCGATGCACAATATGGGTTTATTGACTTGCAACAAACGTAGTGACGGTGTCACTTGGCAGCAGAAAATGTCAACTTTTGTGGGCATAAGTAATTCTGAAGCATTGAGTTTCGTAGATTTTGCTTTTCAAATTACTAAGTGGGTTGTATTAGTCAATTTCCCTGTCAATATTTGGTTTTAGAAAAGCTCATATGTCAAAAAAGCTCCAAAGCTCTGAAGCATCGAGTTTCGTTGATTTTTCCATTAACGATGTTAGTTGATGTTTCTATGTATATGCAAATATTTGGTTTTAGAAAAGCTCAAAAAATATAAAAAGCTCCAAAGAGCTTTGAGAGAAGGGTAAGAATCTTTAAGAAACCTCACCTAATTTTTATTTTAATATATTTTAGAAAATATGTAAATGTTATTCCAAATCTTATTATAACAGATGTGTGAATGCTCACTATTCGCAATGATGCTCTGGGTGTAGCACAAGCGTACAAAAGCTTTCAGCGCAAACAAGACTTGGGCGGCAATCGGCGCATAAAAGCAAAAAGGTTTACCACCAAAACAAATTAGCCAGCTCTCGCTGCATCAAACAGAAATAAAAACTGCTTTGAATAAAGGAAAAAATAAATAAACCATGAATTTCAAGTTCCACACACACTTCAGGGTTAATAACGAGCGATCAATTTCATAAGCCTGCCACTTAAGAAAATATTAGAAATAACAGCAGCAGTCAAAAGAAGCAACAGCGGCAGGAAGCATTCACAAAGTCTACAAGAAACGGTCCGTACGATTGTTATGTAAATTATTTAGGGGAGTGATATGTTTAAGCATGTAAAAAGACTTCCTCTTTAAGTAACACAAGATGATCATAAGAAGCGCCCTTGGACAATAGCTGACCAGATGGAAGGGCAAATTTGTTACTACAAATGTATGGCTTTACAAATATATATGTACATATCTACATAAGTATGAGTGTACTGTGCAAGTTAAGGCTGGTCTTCCTAAAGCCGTGATAATCGGTAGTGAGAGGGTTAATCTTGCAGGGCGCACAAGGCGCTAGCAGACGAGTTTTCGGGTAACTGGATACCGACAGCTACACGTGAAAATTGCTGTATTATGAGTTGTTAAAATATCGTAAAAAATAAATTCATAAAATACGCTTGAAATGCGAAATCTGTGCCTTGGCAATGACACAACAGCAACAAGAAAAGGTAATTTATGTAAGAACGCTACTCCAGAAACACACAGAAAACAGGAGGTGGTCAGTAGTAGAGACCACAAGGCGTTGTTCGTGTAAACAAAGACAAGCGGCAAGGCATGCAGGGGATTACAGTAAAATTGAAAGTACAATTATCAGTGCAATGATATATTTCGTATTGTATGTGAGTGTGTGCGCATGTGCAAAAGGCGGTTTGTAGGCAGTGGACTACGGATCAACACAGTGATATGCTAAAACACGCGCATACTATATACATGTGTATGTATTTATGTGTATACGTTGATTTAATATGATATTGTCTTTCACTGCCTGGTTTGGCAGCCTTGAGATGCGTTTGTCGCGAAGGCTTGTGAATGTGTTGTTAATGTGTATTTGAAGAGCTCACTTGATTTCGATTTTTCTAGTACAACATTGGCGATCGCTTGCGCTTGCCGGCAACACGTTTAACCAGTTCACCAAATGGCATGAAATTAAATGTAAATGAATGTTGAAAGCAAACTTTGTTTGTATAGGAATTCGTACCTTGTTTGGGCGAGAAGCTTTGCGAAATTTGCTTAAGCGCGGCAATAGTGTACCAGATTGTCATTCTAGTGAATGCAATTCATGCACAAATGCTAATTTTAATTAATAACGAGAAAACACGTTAACTTCGGTTGCAACGAACTTGATTATCTAGGGTCAGATTATACCGTTGTCTTGGAAAATAATCTAGGCCGAATTTCGTGCAGATATCTTTTCAAATAAGGAAGTCTGCATACAAGCATTTGATTCCGATCGTTAAATTTATATGACAGCTATATGCTATAGTGGTTCGATCTCAACAGTTCGCTCTGAAATTGTACCATTGGCTTGGAAAATAATCCATGCCACATTTCGTGTAGATATCTTCTGAAATAAGAAGGTCTTCCATACAACAAATTGATTTCGATCGTTCAGTTTGTATTGCAGCTATACGCTATAGCGGTCCGATCTAAACATTTTTTTCGAAGCTTGTACCTTTCCCTTGGATAATAAACCACGCCAAATTTTGTAAAGAAAGACTTGAGTTCAATTGATCAGTTTGTATGATTTCTTAGTGATCCGATATCGGCGGTTAAGGCAGTTCGGAACTTGTGCAAAATTTCATATCGATATGTCAAAAACTGACGGACCAGTAAGCGCATATGTATGTATATGTACAGATAGACCGACGGACATGAGCCAAATGGATTCCGCTTGTTACGCTGATCATTTACGTACAAATATTTTATAGAACCTTCGACATTTGCTCAGCGCAACAAATCAAAAGTCAAATAGCTAATTTAACAAATGTCATATTAGTGAGAGAATAGCGAAATTAGCTAAGCCTAGACAAGATAGCATTCAAAATTCAACGAAGTCAAGTCATTGACTCACCAAGGAGATAGAGGATTAAATATGTCATTCGTTTTTCTAATCCCTTGAGTATGTAAATTTTTATTAATTACACTTTCTATGCTCGATTTTTCTGTAAATAAGCGAGAGAAAAAACATGCAGACAGGATTAACTTTTGACACAAGCGTCGTAAGCGGCGTAAGCGCTGACAGATGACAAATGAAATGTCAAATACAAGGTTATCATTAGCGCGCTGCAAACTTAAGCTACTTTCATGCATAATTACTTACTTAAGAAAAATGCAAGAAAACTCACTTTGCAGCAAGAAAATGTCGACTGGTTGGGCGCTTAAAAGGGTCGTAATGTTTTTGCGCTTAAATGTCAAATTGACAGATGAGCACAACACATGTCAAATGGTAGGAAAACTGGCGTTCCAAAAGGGTGTATATATATACTAGTTGAAATTATATTAATGATGCATATGCAAAACATAAAAAAAAGTAAAAAAAAAACAAATACTCCCAGTGACAAACCCCGAAATGGACAGCGCTGACACGGCTTTCTGCTATGATTATGCAAACGAACATTGCGGTGAAATTTACATATGTAGCTGTATATTTATATCAAGGTGCTACCTAGTCTGCTAACTAGCTCAGAGTGAAAGGTGAAAAACACGCAAAAGAAAAGCAGCGACTGACAAGCTTGTTGTGGAATTTCTAATTAGAGAACAAAAGCATGAAATTGTGCGGTGCGCACAGCGAAAGAAAGTGAAAGAGTATGCAGCTAAGGGTTACGTAAGGAGGTTACAAAATGTGGAAATAGAAAAGACGAAATAAAATCAAAAGAAAACCTCACAAAAGCGAAACGAGGAAGTATGCCTACGAAATGCTCTATTTTCCATTTTACTTTTGTAAACAAAGCAAACCGGTTAAGTGTGTATGTTTTTCTAGGACGGCCCAAGTGTGAATGGAAGGGTCAAGGATGCTAGAAATGTAAACAAAAGTGACTTGAATAAACAAATACAAAGGCTAAAGTACGTACTCGCCGTAAACAAAATACAAGCTAATTATATTTATTTGGACTTATGGCTAACGATCTAAATATATGTATATAAATATTCATAGATGGCAACTTTCTCAAATTATTTGGGCATTCGTTAGTACGCGATTGCATGAAGCAACTTTTGTTGCTAATTCTCGGGCGATTCTCTTTTGCTGTCGCCCATTACCTTCACACGAGCAACTTGTGTTGCGCAACTCTGTTCGAGTTTTTTTCTCATTCTCTTTCACTTTACTTTAACCCATTGTCGTTTCTTTTTCCTTATAGGTATTTGGGCCACTCTATCACATATATTAATCAGCTCTGTCAATTAAGAAATACATTTTATTTATTAAAACAAAGATTTTACTATCGTCTGAATCAATTTGTATGACTTCCTCCATACATTTCACAATATCTTTAATTAATTCGATTTTTCGTCATACTCCATTTTCTAAAATATTTATATTATATTATGTATATTTGTATACATATTTGCAAATTAATTACCAAAAGATGAAATTAAATTTTTTAAATATATTCAAAATATTAATTTCAAAAAAAGATACGCAAATGCAACTATGTACTACGAAAGAAAGAACACGAATGCCGAAAAACGTCGCAGCGAACTGTTACGAATAAGAACACAAAGCGAGTTGCTGAAGACTGGAAACTCGGCGCGATTCTCCTCTCCTCGTCGCCCCCTCGCCTATAAACCAAGAGTTGCCGCAACAAAAGTTGCCTCGTGTAATAGCGCTCTTATATGCCTCCGAAAACCAGCTGTTAAATTATCTAATGATAACATAAACGATATCTTTGTGCTCCTCGACTGCAAACGCAAGTGATTTAAGGAGCAGGCATTAACTTTGATTGATTGGTTACTTACTGGTTGACAGCGTTGACAGCTGGTGAGTGCTGACATGAATTTATTTAAAATCGTGATTTTTGAGAGAATAGAAAATACGAGTACGAGATTTGTTGTTAAATATTAGTAAGAAAACGTCGGTTGCGCGGAAGCTATAATAAAAAAGTTTCTATACAAGAATTTGATTTTAATCGGTCAGTTTGTAAGGCAGCTATATGGTATAGTCGTCCAAACTTTTTTTGCAGTTTGTACCTTTGCCGGATAATAAACCACGACAAATTTATATGCTACAAAGACTTGAGTTCGAATCAGTTTGAACAATATGTTCAGAATAATTTTTCGGAGATTGTAGCGCTACCGCATGCCTTATGTCGTCAACTAAACAAATTGACATATGGTATAGTGATCCCAACTGAACAAATTTTGTGAAGATAACTCATCAAATACAAAAGTTTACCTTGAAAATACTTGACTTTGAAACGCTCAGTTTGTATGACAGCTACATATGTATGTATATGATATAAAGGTCCGATATTGGCGGTTCTGACAAATGAGCAGATTCGTGGAGAGAAAAGAACGTGTCGATATCTAAGGCATATCATTTTCTGTTTTTTATTTATTACTTACATTCGCTAAGGCAATAAAATTGAGTTTTATGATGATTGAGCCGCAGGAGCAGTATCAATTATGCTACCGGAAAACTACCGGGTAAACATTTACGGTTAGCGTGTTATCACATACATAAGCCAGCTGTCAGTTCTACAACAGTTTTACTAGCAGAAAACAAGAAAAAAAAAACAGTTGAGCATACAGAAGCTGAGACGATTGGGGATTCCTGCTTTGCAGGAGCATTTCTTCATACGTTTATCTCCTAACTAACCACATTGTGTTTGGCTGCAAACTGTCGTAAAATTTTAATGACCATGTCCACTTAGTTTTTACGACAATTTGACCAAAAAATATGACGTACATACGCGCACGTGCCCGCTCTACATACCGAGATGTGCTTGGGTTTATGGTTTACAGGTAGAGTTCAGTGGACAAACCAGCGATAAGTTTGCACCTTTCCGTGGTTAGACATAACTTTTTATTGCTGGAGTTGTATGCTGGCCGGCGCCTACAAAGTCATCTAAAACAAAAGTGCGTTCTATTAGATTTACTACTCCATACTAGCATTATCATGCAATTGCTTCGATGCTACCACTTTGGACCGCCTATCTTACTTCCTGACTTAGTTAACTCTGTAAACATGTGTCTCTGTGCAAATGCAAAAATATTTAAAATTTCCCATCAAAGCGCTGGACATTTTTCGTGTTGGTTCGTTCGTTGTGTGTTGTCTTTGTCATATGTGGCACGTGATGTGCTGTCACTCTCATATAACAGCTTGCTATATGATGGGCCCATGTATGTCCGTAGGTATACTGCTGCCCTTATCAGCTAATGCTTTCCACAATGCTCTCCGCTTATTCGTGTTGTCTTGCTGCCTTTGTTTCATGTCGTTTAATTTTATTTTACGATTTTCTGTTGTTTTCCATAGATCTACCGGTCAGGCTGGTCAGTGCCGGTACTAGGTTTTTATGATTATCTTTGCAATATTCGTTTATGTTAGTTGTATTGGGTCAAAAGTGACACTGGAGACCATTTAAGGCCTTTCCTACACTCGAAACTATAGGTGATTTCTTTTAATGACTGCGAGCTGAAAAGTATGCCTGCTTTCATATGGCCTCTTAGAATTTCTAAGCTAAGTATATGTACCTGATTTTATATAGGCGCATTTCACATTTTGCATATGTGAATTTAATGAGAATTATTGTATTTTTTTATGAACTATTAAATGTAATTTTTATAATTTCTAAGCCATTTACAATATTTTAGTATATTTTGGGCTGAATTCTATCGTTTTCATAACATAAATATGCATTATGACCTAACCTATTATTTCTTTTTATTTTTATTATTATTTTATTTACATATCCATATTTATATTTTTAACATACGCTTAAGGCTATCAGTCACCTGAAATGCAAAATAACGTAACATCACTTTCATAAGTTTACAGGCGAAGAAAAAACGATGTACTAGAACAACCACTAATATTGAAACATTTATTTGAGTTTTGGTTATAAAATGGTTACATATTGGTTATCATACACTCATCTTGAACCAAAATTAGAGTTTTCGTTATAAAATGGTTATATATTGGTTATTATATCTGTCAGCGACTCTAAATTTTGTTTTGATGAAACATTGTTTTGCATTTTAGGTGACGCTATGTAAAAAACCAATTTTGATATTACTATATGAGAATTTAAATTTTTACATACAATATCGAGCAGTTTTATTTTACGCATTTCCTTTAGATTGTGTAACCATAATTTCCGCTTGAGTTACTCAATTGTTCAGCTTAATTAAATTGCAATTATTTACGCTAACGATATCAGCACGCTTGAAATTTATTAGAAAAATAGTTTGGCCCTTTATATTACGTATGAATATAGTATTATGTACATGAGTGAGTAGGAACATGCTTTCAATCATATATAGTAATAATATCATACATATGTAGAAGTACGACTGCAAGCCCTGAAAATTTGTTATCGGCTTTGCGTGCGGCTAATTGTTTTTTTATACACAATATTAGAAAAAACATTAGAACATATGGCACAAGCGCTAGAGAGGTGCTTATGAAAGTAGAACAAAATATGTTTTAAAAACGACATAAAAAATATTAATAGGAATGCATTTATGAATGTAACATTTTGAACGATAATTAATAGTAAAAAATGTAAAGAAATTTAAAAAAAAGAAAATTATATATAAAGATTAGAAAAATATTTAAAATATATTTTCTTAAGTTTTTAACTTCTTTCGAAAGTACTAAAGCTGTCACTGCCTACTCTTTGCCTACGCACATCGAACTGCATAATCCATAAGCGACACACACACCAGAAATATTCAGTTAAATCTGTGTGGCAGTGCGCCAGTCAATACCTTCCTCTTCTCCAGGTAGTTTGACCGAGGCAAAAAAAAACATCTGATAAGCGTCTTCCACTCTTATTTTACCATTAGAATTGTATCTGGACAGCTAGCAGCGGCCAAATCGTGCGTTGGCGTAAAACCCAAACAACCAATTGCAAGGAAGCACCTACAGAACAGGAAGAAATCGACTACCGAATATAAGCAAAAACAAAGAGCGGCAAGGAGAATGCTTGCAGCTGTTGGAAAATGTGGATTAACTGCTTTTATTTGCTAGTTTTTTGCTGGAAAAATAATAATGAAATGACAAAGAGAATAGGCGTAAAAGAAATAATAACATCTCCTCCTGAGCTATATTGGATTTAAGGAGGACAACAAATAAGCGCGTAGCGTAAATAGGATTTGTGCATTAAGAAGGTAATATTTGGCAGGCCAAAGAATAATATTTAGAAAATTGCACAAAAGCCGAGAAGATGCGTAAATGGAAAGGAATTACACATACTAATAGAATATAGTGATGGCATAAACATTTCCAGAACAGTAAAGGTGGAATGAAACTACTAAATCAAATATGCTATTTGAGCATACACAAAAATTACAAATATAAAGGTGAAGGTGAATGTGGTCACTTTTTTTAATTCGTTTGGAAACATGGTCTCACTACTTTTTTTCCAATTTACTCCTGTTAATGACGCTGGTGGCACTGCAATTATCTAATTTATCAACGCATAATTGCCGGTTTGCTGATGAATAATTGATGGCTTCATTAGCGAATGGTTGGGGGAGGAGGAGGAGAATTGTGATGCAGGCTTTTTTATTGTAATATTTGCCGACTTTCAATTAATGAATAATTAAGTACTAATTAGATTTGGATATTAGTGGTCGAAAATAGTCTTAAGTTGCCATCCGCTTGAATGATGAGTTTTTGGAGAGAATTTTTACATTACTGTTCAAAGCCATACTAGAAATGGTATTTCCTTTTAGGGGCGTCATGCCATGTGATGCGCTCAAAATCGATTTTTTTTTGTCATAAAATTCATTCTTAGCATGCACACAATACTGTAGTAAAGCGATTTTTAAGAATTCGAAGTTATTTAAAAATACAGCAGTTAGAAGAAGGAGCTAAACGAAGCGCTGTTTTGACAATCGCTGTCCTTTAAACACGTTTTCTCATGAGTGAGTCGATTTTTTGTAGCAAAAAAAAACGCAAAATTTGGAACTTCTGTTTTCAAATATCTACCAAAAGTGCAATTATTGGTATATTCACATGATTATAGCTCATTCCGTGCATTTAGCCTTACAGTTAAAACGCCGCTAATTTTTTTTTCGGAACGCTGTAACTCATGTTCTATACATATATTTTAGGCTAAACATTTATATTTATACTGTCGAAATATGTATATGTTAATAAATGATAATAAATAAATTTAAAGCGCCGTCCATTTACTGGTCGTAGAACAAAAATCCTAAGAAATATCTAAAAACAGGCCGTCACATGGGATGATCCACTTAAAGCCTTTATGAGTTCAATTCTCATTTAAAAATCAACTTGGAATTGCCTTAGTTCATAGAAATGAAACTTGGACCATAGCATGTTATTTTATGTTATTGGCGTCTATTTCCAGTGCTTCGAATGGATCATAGATCGTCGATCGTTTTCCATTGGCCCATCTCACATCGCATTACTTCAGAGAAAGTCGTTAGAAGCAGGGAAGTAGTAGATGTAGTGGCTGTCGGGAATTGCAGGAAACGAAAAAGCTGATGAGATTGCCTAAACGGACCATCTGTCAAACGCATCGGGTCGAGATGGGATGCCTTAAGGACATGCTGGATTGTCAAGGTCATGTGTAAGAACCGCGAAAGGAAACCCGCATGCTTTTTACTGACACTGTGTCTCTTCTAATCTTCTCTCCAGTATTATCTAGAGCTCGGCTTAGATATCCAGGAGCTTCGTAGTTCAAGAAACTAGATGAAGTATAAAAATTAGATATCTAGTCCCTCTTAAAGTTCGCAAAAAGCATTGTCGCGCTGTAAGAGTGTACTTCGACTTAAATTAAACTGCATCTCCATCTGTTATTACTAAGGAGCCAGTATATCCTAACCTTCCCTTGGTTCAATATTTTTTTTTTACTGAAATTTACAAATACTTTTTAAGGTTTAACATGCATTGGCTAAATTTTTAATTAGAAAAAAAAAACTAATATAATTCTTTGAGTAAGTAGCTCTGAGTTTCGAAACACAGAAATGGTGAAAAATGTCAAAATCACATGTGTTTTACAGTTAGCGAAAAAGTGAGGTAAAGAAGACTAATTTCACAGCGCGTGTATTAATAGACTGTTAATGCAAAAACCTCAAGAGGGGAAATAATTGTTTTAGTTATTTAACAAAAACAAAGATATTCAACAAGTCAACATACATTTATGGATCAAAGCAAAAAGAATGGACCAAGTAAGAAAACAGAATATTGAACAGAAAATGGATTGAACTTTTTAACTCGCATGTGGATTAATGAAGCAAAGTAGTGTTATCTACACTATACACATATATAAATGATTGTATGTATGTTTGTGTGCCCATGGGTGGCATGTTGTTGAGATAAACATTTAAGATGATTAAAGGGGACCTTCACATGTACAATTAGAGCAAACAGATGAATGAGTCCATGAATGAAAAGGCAGCGAAACCACGCCATGGCAAGTGCACCGATAATTAAACAGCTATCACACACTCAAAGGGGCCCAAAGTCATGAGTCAAAAGCAAAAAAAAAAAATTATATGTGTTCTCTGAGGCACATATGTTGGCCGCATGTGAATTGGGTGCTTTATGGGAATTATGGGGCGACTATGCGCCAACGACGTTGCCGACGACTTATGGGAATGTGACAAATGAGGGATTTTAAAATGCATATGTGCGTATGTGTGTATTTGCAAGTGGCACGTACAAATGTGCAGACATAAATACATTTACAGATAATAAAAATTGCTCAGAAGAATTGTATATAAATTAGAAGAAATGAGGTTAGTGGCACAAATGAATTAACAACAGCAGAGAGCATATTTCTTAAAAGGTGGCAACTTTTAGAAGCAGAGAAGAAGACAACATTTTAAGTAATTAATATCGAGAATATAAAAAATTTTCAATGGATTCAAGTGAAATTTTGAAAATTATTTGATATAAAAATAAAATTAGAAAAAAGAACACCCCTCCCGCGCTTAGTTGTTGATTAAAAAATATATGTTTTCAAATAAGGGTTGCCCATTAGGGTTGCCAACAAGCAAGGGTACAACAAAAGCGCATATAAACATGCACTTGCCGCTATATCCAAGCATTTATTAATTTGTTGTCTGTGCGCTAATGAGTTGTTGTTGTAATAAATTGATTTCCGTTTGCAATGCAATTTATTGATTGCGTGAGTGTAAACAAAACAATTGCCTTTTAATCGATATTTCGTCAAAGCTCATTGACTTTCAATGGAAATATTGCAACCCCCTTACACTAATTGCAACATTCGGGCAAGTGGTAAGTAAAAAAAGGTAACAGTAAAATATGTTTTGCGGGCGGAAACTAGACAGTATCTTATTGTTGTTGTAATATTATTGATGTGGCTATAAGTTTCTTACGTTATTGAATTGACATAAGCATAAGCAGTTGTCACCCCTGGTTTACGTTAGAATTTCAAGCCAACAACAACAAATTCATTGCAATGAACAATTTATGTACAAAAATGATATACTTTTTGGTAAGGTGCTGGTTTGGGCAAGAATACTAGGGTGTGCATGACATTTTAATTGACTTTTGTAATACATGAAAGTGGAGAGTGCAAATAATAGGTTTATATTGAAGGCAAATCATAAAACTAATAAAGTAAAACATTTCTAAAATTTTGAAGCTTCGTTATATGGCATTAATTGAAAGGTTTCCTGCGCATGCTTAGTCCCCACAACAAGCAAATAAGCAATAGTTAATAAAAACAAGGAAAACCATGCACTTCGGGAGCACTGAAGTTGTAATACTTTTTACAGGAGTATTTCATTTAGCATAAAATGTTATAAAATTATCCTTTTCTTAATTTTTAGGAGTCAGTTTGTATGACAGCTATAGTTGTCAGATCTAAAAAATATGTTGGGAAATATTAGCTTTGCTTTCGGACACGATCCATGTAAAATTTCGTGAAGATACCTTTTCAAATAAAACACCTTTTCATATAAGAACTTGAGTTTGATCGATAAGTTTGTAAGGCAGCTATGTGCTACAGTGATCCGATCTGGACAATTTCTCCGCAAATTGCACCTTGTACAATAAAAGAGTTTTCCGTACAAGGACTTCATTGGGATCATAAGTTTGTATGAAGGCATATACATACATACAGACATACATACATTGTATAGTAGACCGATTCCAAAAAATTAGGAGCAAAATTTCAGAGCGATATTTCAAAAACTGAGAGACTAGTTGGCATGTATGCAGACGACGTACAGACGGACATTACAACCTTCGCGAAAAACTGAATAACCTGTTCAGAATATATATATGAGACGTAAACGTGATTTCTAACAAAAAAGGAAACCCTCTTTGTTTTTTTCTCATTTTCTAGAAAACTTCGATAGTAAGATAAAGCTCACTTGGGAACACTTTCATTTCATAAAGTATTACAATTATTACACAACCCCTTTAAAAAAAAACAAACAACATCTCCCAAAAATACCTTATTTAAATAAGGTTAAGACGAATAATAAAATAAATCAAATAAACTTCAAATATTGCTTATATTTACATAAACAAAACCATCCCGCCATTAACGACTTTGTCAGTGCTCTCACCAATAAATACATAATCGCGTCGCTAACCCATTAATTAAACCAAACAAAGCTACACGAAAGCATTACAAAACTAGGAAGGACAGAAAATGAGTTAAAATCACAGGCTTCATCGATGTCTTTTTCATTTAAATTATAAGCATACATACATTCATAAATACACACGGTGTGTGTCACACGCTAGAAGCAGCGAACGAAGGCGCAATTTGCATAAATTTTATATAATTCACAAGGAAATGGGATAGCGGCCAAGGGTATGATGATCGAAAGATGCAAATAAGAGAAATTAAATTTAAATAAAATGGAAACTGAAATAAGCAAGGAAAAGCGAAAAGCTGGCTCTGTTGTAGTTGATATACAAGTGTGTACATATGTACATATATATGTACGTACATTTGTATAAAAAAATGACCGTCTATGCAGACAACCCCCATAGGGAGTTCACTTCTCAGAGATATACATGTAGCATATACTTGGAACATACTTTTTGAAAAAGCAAAGCCTTCAACTTAAACTGCGAAGACATTGATCTGACTACACGAAAACCGCATTACCTATGGCAAGACGAGTAAGAAGCCTTTCAGCAAACATCTACACACCCTTATTTGATCTGAGTGCAAATAGCAGTATACAGAAGTACATAGAAGTAGTTCAATGTGAATATACGTCTATATGTTGCAAGAGCGCTGTTGCAACGCATAATTTGTTGAGGGTTGGTTAATGCAACCGAATGATCTTTCGAATGAGAATTCTTATATTTGTTTGCACTTAAACATACACAAAGCACAAGAGGGTTGGTTAAACTTATCTTTATAAGATTCAAGGTATCGGTCCAAAAAAAATTAAAAAAAAATGATTTTTTTCAGTGTGTTTGTACAGACTCATTGAAGAGTACAAGGCGCACAAAAAGCTATATAACATTACATATGTATAAATACATATATTTATAGGAGGATATAGTAAGGCTATGCATTTCAGCTTAGAAACGGCGACAGTCAGGCTGCTTTCCGTATAGAAGCCACACCCTTTTGGAAACAGTTTCGTTGCACTCCTTGCATTCTTTGTAGCTCGAAGATCTTGCATTTCTTTCTTATTGGCTAATGTTCTTGACCGGCTCATGCACATGAATACTTACATTACAACACATCTCTCGAGTATATATCCATAGAAAGGGTTGTTTTTGTTTCTCATATATGATAAAAATGTTAAATGATGCGACACATACCTGAAAATAATAGAAAGATTTTGATAAGTCATTGAATATTTATGAAAAATAATTTAAGAATATAATATGTGTTTGTTCATAAAATGTGTTTACTTTGGCGAGCTTATTTTCTAGAAATACTGAAAGGACTTTGGACGAAAAACTATATTTGTAGAAATTTGTAGAAAGCAAGTTATTTTAAGAAATCTAATAAAGTTTGAATAATAAATTTCAAATTTAATTAAAAAATATTTTCATATTATTTTCCATTAACCACATAGTCAACCCGCACACATAAATTTCATGGAAGTCAGCAAAAAATTACACACTTCCAATATGTGTTTGTAAGTATGCGTCTATATTTTTACACTTGTTAACTTTCTAGGCATATTTACTTAATAAAATAGCGATAAAAGCAGAACTTTATTTGTTATTTAATAACACACAGTATAAGTGTATATAAATAAATTAAACAGAGTATGTCTGTAAGTAAGAAGAAATGAATTTGCGCAACACTGACTGAGTGGAAAAAAGTATTACAACAAATAAAACTAAAGTAAAGAAGTAAGAAATATAAAAAAATATTAACTTCGGTTGCAAAGGTTGTCGAAGCTAGAATACCCTAAACAAATACAAAAGTTTCCATGCAAGAACTAGATTTTGAACCGCCTGTTTGTATGGTAGCTATATCTATAGTGATTCGATCTAAACAATATGTTCGGTGTTGGTGGTGTTGCCTTCAAAAAATAATCCATCCGAATTTGGTGAAAATATCTTCTCAAATGAAAAAGTTTTCCATACAAGCACTTGAATCCGATTGTTCAGTTTGTATGGCAGCTACATGCTATAGAGATCAGATATCGGCGATTCCTACAGATGAGCAGCTTTTTGGGGAGAAAAGAACGTGTGCAAAATTTCAGATCGATATCTCAAAAACTGTGGGATATGTTCGCATATTTATATATAATATATACTATATATATATATACAGACGACCTGAGTCAATCGCAGAGTTTTAAACAAATACACATAAATTTTATAAAGTCTCCGACATTTGTTTCTCGGTGCTACGAACCTCATGGCAATCTTAATAAAACCTGTTCAGGGTATTAAGATAATAAAATTCCCTTAAGCAAAAACAAAAATAGTTATCTAAACCAAAATAAACACAGGTGATTGTGAAAACGGGCCAATATGACAGCTTATGCCAATTGATATGCTCGAGTACATATGTACATACGTATGTACTTATACATACATATGTACTTATCATATATGCAGTCGAGTGCAATGTGTAGATTACACAGTGAAACTAATGGCTACAAAGCACTGAATCAAGCGTGACGCCGCTTATCAATAAATTCCATAAAAAGAACGTGTAAATGTTTTGTAAACAAAAAATACTTATATTATGTAGAAGTGAATAAATACCTAAGCGAATATATACCGGCACGTTACATAAACTTATTTATACTTACGCTTAAGCACTTATTGTACATTTTTGCTTGACTCGTAGTTTTAGTTGTCAAGGCATTTTTCAGAAAAAATATATAATAAAGTAAATTTTTTTCTACAAAATCGCGTATGCCGGAAATATTGTACAGATCTACAGATCTCAAACCGGTTTTGAGCCAGTATTTTTTAAGGTGAAGTTTATCTTTTAGGGATTATAAAAATTTCTTCTTGTTATAGTTGTTTGATCTGAACGATTTCGACCAACGATCAATAGAATATCAAAATGTATTAAACTTCATTCGGATATCTCAGTAACTGATGAAGAAATTTTTTTTAATTCCTGAAAGATGAACTTCGCCTTAAGGGGCTATACCAGTGTAGCCCACGAAAAATTAAGCGATTTTCGTGATTTTTTTAAAAGAAAGTGCTCGATCAAATGTTTCGATATAATAAGATATATCAGCTATATTTATTTTAAAAGTTTTTTTTACAAAAATATTGAAAAATAACGGAGTATGTGCAGTCTTCGGAGGTGTTCCTCGACTGCTGACATGATTCCGGCTGAATGAGTTACTGAAACAAAAAATTCAGAAAGGTTATTAAAGTTGAAGGTATTTCCGATACAGTGACTACCTACTATTTTTAAGAAATATCAAAAATTAACAAAATGGCATAGTTCTGAAAAAAAATTTCGTTTTTTTAGGGAAAAAATTGTGGTTTTTTTATGCCAAATTGAACATTTTTAACCAATCAAAAAAATCGTGGTCATTGTATAGTATATCCAAGAATACCCAGTTTCAATTTGAAGTCGATCGGCCAGTTGAGTTATGATGTCACCAATTTCGAAAAATGTCGTTTCGAGAAAAACACGTTTAAATTTTCAACTAACCGATTCCATTAAAAAACTATTAGGCATTTATATAATACTCGTATATGTCGAATTCGTCAAACCATCTAAGAATGTTAGAAATGGTAGAGCTCACGACAGTGTCGTGCCTTAGAGATTTCAAGCGTGTTTGACAAAAAATTCATTACTCTCCGTTACGTCATAATAGAAATAAGGGAAATGCTTCGTTCACTATTGCAATGAAAAATTTGACAATTCTTATCATTTATGAAGTAACTTGTCACAATCGTGTCTATAGAAAGCTAACGAAGTGTGCTGTAATTTGACAATTTCTCAATAAAATATCATTCCTGCATATAAAGGTTATAGAATGTACATTTTTCGAAATTTCTTAAGGGTAATATATATTTCAAAACCAAGAATATACAAGTATGTCTTCATGGCTAAACCATTTAATTTTAGACTTGAAAAAGATGCTTTCAGGTGCGCATTTCTAAGGCCATTCGCCGCTAGATGCGGAAAAATATTCGCAATTGATTACAAAAATAAACGAAATACGGAAAATGAATCGGCGGAAGTGCTCGCACATCTGATGAGTAAATATGCACAGTACATACTATAATTATTTATATTCATAAACAAACATATGTGGCAGCGAACCTTAGTCGTCTCCTTGTCACGTCTGTGAGATATGAGCAGCACGAGTGCATGAAAAGCTGGTGTGCGATGACCTTCACGCAGCTGCCGGCAGCCGCCGAAAGCGCTGAGATAAACAAGCGCTGGGAAGGGTTTGCCGTCACGGTTATTGGACTCAAAAAGACTTTTGCTCTTCCCACATACACACACACACACACACACATCTAGTTTTGACAAGTTGACGTGCAAATTTGTTTGTTTGCGGTTTTTCTACCATGACATAAACTCTAACACGAGTTGTTGTGCAGGGGTGTATGAAATTGGTGCGAAAATGCAAATGGCAACCTTGAACCTGAGCGGCACGCACGCGGCATTTTCCCAAGCACGCAAGTGAAATATTTCAAACATTTTTGTGTGTGAATACAGCGAAGGAATTAAGGTAATTTTCTCATTTATTAGATAAAAATAAGTGGGCGGCCATTGTGTGGCGGAAATTGCGTGGCCGCAAACAAGTAGTTTTTGTTTGTGTTGCTTTTGCTATATCAAATTTTGTGTTTTTTTTTTGCCAATAAAGCTTAGCATGTTTTCAGTTGTATGTGGTTGTTGCCCGTTTCCAACTCAATTTGTTGCTAGAACATAGAGCGCAAAAAGAATCGCATTTCGACAATTTCACCTAGTTCCTTGTTTTTTCCTATATTTCCATTATTTTTTGTACATTTTGCCAGAAAAAGTCGCTTGCTGTCACTTTGCATTGACATTTTATTTTAGCACACCTCAACTGCCAAATTTTTGCTCATTGTCACTCTGTCATTTCGCCGCATTATATCTGTCAATTTGGATATTTCCGTGTAAGTGCTGCGAGTTCGTTGTACTGTTCATACTTTCAATGGGCAGTCTACATTAGCCTAATAGATATTCCTTTCTCTCTGAATTGCTGAAATGGCTAAAACGAAAGATAGAATTGAAGGAGAGCATAAATTGGATAAGTTGACAAATTCACTGGCGATTTAATTGTCATTTAAATTGAGTTCTGTCAAGGTGTAAAGGGAGTTTATGTTTTCCAAATGCTACCGTTAGGACGCTGAATGTGGCAAATCGTTTTTTCTTCACTTCTCCCTTTTTCTAAAGAGAATTAAAGCTTTTAGGCATTCAGAGTGATGACATTTGACCTATTCTAACTGCTGCGACTGATGCTCATTAAGCGAAAATTGAGTCGCTTGCAGTGCAATTAGACTACTAATTGTGCAAGAAGGTTTAGCCATTAATGGCTTGATGCGCAGTAAAAATGTTGAGCTAATTCTAAGTAGACTTTTGAACAGGAAATATATGTAAGTCGTTTTGAAAGTATATACCAAAATCCAACTAAGAAAGGTTAGTATATTTTCAGGTCGACAGGAAAAAATGGGACAATTTCGCAGTATTCAACAATATCTTTAGCTTCTCTAACTCTAAGCAAAGTAAAAAATAATTCAATATTATTATTTTTTACATTATAAATTTTCTGCTATGGTAGTCGAAAAAGAGATATACGACTGCAACGACATCTACTGACAAAATACGAAAAGACTTTTTCGACTACCCAATATTTTCACTTAAAAAAAGTATTCGCATAAACAGAAAGTTCATAAAATTCCTTATTTTTTAACCTATACTTCGTACATATGCCATAGTCAACTTTTATACCTACATAAACATATATACCTACAAAAATACATGTGTCCATAAATAAATATGTGACGTGGCAAAATGCCCAGTCAATCAAATATTGACGACGCAGTGCCGAGGTTTGGAAAGGTATACCTTGAACCTTATGTTACACACACAAAACACAATATGTATATATGTAAGTAAAATACAGTTGCGCATACAAAAGCATTTAAGAAGTCACAGACGCTGGTAGACTCTATTAATTTTGACATATTTATGAAGTGTGCAACAATAGTGACGTGCGATTTCCTTCACTCCACGCACCACACCCTACACAAGCGGCTGTTTTTCTTTTCATTTTCCTTATGTGTGTGTATGTTTGTGTGAATGCCAGTGAAAGGAGCATTGGAATCAGAGTTTACTTTGCTGGTGTCTTTGACTGCTGCACCTTTCTTTAATGCTCGCTTTGACAGCTATGGAACACATAGCTTTGCATGTAAGTGTGTGTTTGTATGTGTGCATTAATTTTATTGTCATATGAGATAGTTTTCCCTCAATGTCAGCTGCGAAAATTGCAATGTTTTTGGTTTTTTTTCTACTTTTAATTCGATGAAATTTTATGTCATTCGAAAATTTTTATATGTTTATGAGATATATATTTATATAGTATGTGTGCATATATATTTTTAATTTTTTTTCGAGGGATGCAATTTAAAGAAAGTAAGTTGGTAAGTGAAAGAAAGCATGGGAGATATGAATTTTTTCATGTTATTAAGAAAAACTAAGGAAAGCAATGAAGTAACTGCATATAAGTTTGCTTACATTTTTATGCCCGGTAATATATTATATTTATTATTATAAATATAAAAAATATGTTGAAGTTTGGTTAGAAATACGAAAAGACTTTTTCGACTACCCAATGGGTAGGCGAACTACTCTCTTAGTTTTTGAGATATTGCGCTGAAAACTTACAGACATCATTTTCTCCGCAAGAAGCTGCTCATTTCTTGGAATATTGCATATAGCTGCCATACAAACAGACCGATTCAACCCAAGCCCTTGTATGGAAAACTTTTTTATTTGACAAGCTGACTTTACCGTTCAAAATCAAGCTTTTGTATGGAAATTTTTTTAATTGACGAGATATCTTCACGAAATTTGGCATAGATTATTATCCAAGGTAACGGTATAATCTACGAAAAAATTTTTTAGATCGAACAACTATAGTATATGGCTGTCATACAAACTGAACCATCGAACTCAAGTCTTTGTATAGAAAATTTTTCAATTTAACGAGATATCTTCATCAAATTTGGCATGGGTTATTTTTTCAGGCTATAGTGTTATCTCAGCACAAATTGTGCAGATCGCATCACTGTAGAATATAGCTGCCATACAAACTTACAAACTGACCGATCAAAATGAAGTTCTTGTGTGAAAACCTTTTTTTTTGAAGGGTATTATAGTTTAGGTGCTACCGAAGTTAACATTTTTTTCTTGTTTATTATATTATCTATAAGTTTTTAATTGAAAACTGATTTATTTCATCACAGTGCCACATAAAAATCTGTTAAATGCGGCTCAAATAAATCACTAAACCTAAAAAAACGAAAGCCTTGCAATACAATCAACATCTGCGCCCTTTCAATGCAAATTATAAATGTGGCGCACTTCCTGTACACGCTTACAAACGCTTTTTATACAATATTATAAATTATTATATATATTATACATATGTACATATATACGTATATCAAACTGCGCTAAGCTCTCAATTGAACGACGATTTGGATATGCATTTATTATTTCATTGCTCACACTACTGTGAACTTTAATTAAGGCCCTTTGCACAAGCGCATTTCCGTTATCACAATCAGCAGGCGGCAACCTGCAACATGCAACAACAAAAAGCGCTATAACATTGTATGCACAAACAAACAAACGTACAGGTGTTAATTTACATAAACATATAGACGAAATGCCTATGTTGCATGCAACTACAGCAGCATCATAACAAGAAAACATAAACAAAACGCGAAACAATAATAAATGCAGAAAAAAAATCCCACAGGTGTCTCGCTTTTGGAGCTGCAACAATGAATAGCAAAAGTGCAGACTTCGAAGACCAAAAAACAAAAAAAATATAATAAAATAAAAAAAAAATAAGTAAAATAAAAAGTGAGCATAAATAAACATTAAGCATGGGTGGAAAAAATCTGTCAACTGTAAAAAGCAACAACAACGTATAACAATCACGAGTTGGTTTGGGCCGCTTCTGACCTTATGCGGTTGCCGCCTTTGCGCTTGGTCGGTGCTGCTGGTTAATTCAGCTGCTGGTTTGGTTAGTCGGCGGTTTTAGAGGCTGACAGCCCAACAACATTTTTTTCAGTTTTCTTTATTTTGTTTTGGCCGTTTTTTGCTGTGATTATTTTTTTGACATTTGGATTTTTTGCCATTGTGATAAGTCATTGACTCTTTGAAACACAAACAGAGCCTTTTATTTTGAGGAGAGTAAACATATGTACGTTCGGAAAGTGTGCTTTTAAAGATGTCTGGATGGATTTTATTTTTATTTTAGACATATGGGATTCAATATGTACACACATACATATATTATATTATATATAGAATATAGTACATATTGTCACGTAAAATTCAAAATAACGTAACCTCACTTTCATAAGTAAAAACGATATAAAAACTATATAAAAACTAAACTACTCAAATTGAAACAAAATTTGAGTTTTGGTTATAAAATGGCTATATATTGGTTATCACACACTGAAGCAATATATGAGTTTTGGTTATAAAATGGTTATACATATATTGGTTATTATCTTAGACAGCGATTTTCTATTTTTGTTTTTCTGATGATACGTTGTTTTGCACCTTAGAATACGATATATTAATTTTTATAGAGAAAAGGTAACATATTTTTCAAAATATTCCAACTAAAATAAGTTATAACTATTTACTTAAGAAAAGTTTAAAAATGATGTTTTTAAAAAAATATTAACAAAAAAATTAAAAAAGGCTCAGTTTATAACTTTATCAATATCAATTTATTTCCATATTCGCAATCAAAGCTAATAAATCGTACGCATTCGCATCACCGTGAAACACCAAAGATGCAACAATAAAATGTAAAAGTGAAAAAATTTAATTTTGCGCTAACTTGGCTACTACCCGGCAGCCGCATCTTCAATGTTCGCCAACTAAAGTGTGAGCGTAGAAAATAGCGCAGCTGTAAAGGTGAAATGTGCTGTTCCTTCCCGTTGCTACAAGTATCCAGGCACTTAAATATGCAAGCCCACACAGTACTACATACAAACTGCCAGCCTTTAAAGATGCTTCTGGCCACATTTCTTATGCAATCTTTGTTTTCGACCACTTCAGTTAGTTGCGCCTTTGGAGGCAGCCACTTTATCTTTCATTTGGCAGGCGGCAAATATACATACGGCGCACATTTCTAGCAGTTTGGCATTTGAATTAAATATTAACCATTTCCTGTAGGGAATTCTCTGCATTTTGCACTGTCAGCAACAGCCTCGAGAAGCAGGAAGCAGCGTTGCAATGAAGCAGTGGCGTGCCAAGGGGAATAGATAGTGTAAAAGGCAAAATGCTGCACTGCAGTGGCTAGAAATGCGGGTGCACGGGTTTGGTTGTAGGGCGTATCACTCAAGGAGTAGCTGAAATTTATTCTCTTTTACTTAAGTGCTTAGCTTCGTACCTGCCCCTATACTAACATACATACAAGCACAATATAAACCGGTATTGCCTTACGACCCAATCGCGTTCCTTCAAGCAGTAGGAAAAGAAATGGCAACCTTTGATTTTCGATTAGAATTTAAGAGGTTGCAGTCTTTTTACATAAGTTGAAGGCAAAGCATACAAACTAACAATAAGAATATGCTTAATGCAAAACTAGCGCAAGCGTTGAAGCTCTTGAAGCGCTGGCTTGCCAAATAAAAAAATGTGATGCATTCTTATTTCAATTATTCGAAAATAAATCGTAAAATATTTTATTTTCTTCATACAATGCCGATTGTTGTTTCTAGCTACTCGGCGCTTTCTTCCCGCTCTATATTATTCTTGCAATCTTTCTTGTAGCAGCAGCAGCACTTTTGCCCGATAAATTACAAACAATAAAGTTATGACGACCATTATTCTCCGCACCACTGTGTACACAATATGAAATATATATTTTTGAGTCTATGTATGTGTGTGTGGTACATATTTCACGCGTTAGCGAGCCATTGAAATGCGAAGGCGCACAAAGACTGAAAACCAAGGATTCTTGTTGGTGGGCAGCCGCTGAAAACGAGCCAGAATACGAGTATAATGTGGAAAGAATGGACTATGCAATAGGCTATTACTATCTTATTTATGGGTGTACTACGAGGATGGGACAATGTCACATAAACAACCAGCAGTCGGCGCATAGCGGTCAGCCGCCATGTGGCATGCTTTGGATTTACCTGTCTACAGTTGCAGCATGAACATTGAGTTTTTGGCCACACAGCATTTGCAGCAATATATCTAACTTACATGCCTTATGGATAAGCATATGTAGGAAGAAAGGTGTTCATGATTGATGCTTGAAATTTCTGAAAGTGGCTTAGAAGGTAATCGTTTCTGCCATAACGAGATTAAAAACTAAATATCATATTTTCGGTAATGAAGTATAATGATTAAAGCAGCAAACGCTAATTAATGTTTCATTAGCTTACACGAGCGAGTTTTTTAAAAGATGATTTCTTAAAAAATGATTTATCGAACTTTGACTACCGTTTGATTTGTTATATGTATATCAGTAGTAGTTTCCAATAAAAATGTATAAGCACAAAGTTAACAAAGCACATAAACACACATACATACATAGCTATAAGGAGCAGCCGGCGCAGCTTACGTGTGTAAATCCACGCGCATGCGCAGTCATTGAACTACACGCAAGCTCAGCGAAACTGCGCATAATAATTTAACTGCGTATTTGCCAACAAACTTTGCATGAAATAATAGCGAGCCGGTTAAAAACTGAAACTTCTGAAGCAATACTTGAGAAATGATTGTTGTATCAGCGGAACAATAAATTTTATAACAGCTTTAGGCAGCGTTATGCCAATTTAAAAGCAGTAAGCAGAAATAACACGTATAACATACATACATATGTATGAATAGACTGTAAACACATATGTACATACATATGTATGTAAGGTATTTATGTAGATACATAAAAGTTAATAGAATAGCTAAAAAATAAAAAAAAAACATACTTGAGTGAAAAAAATTCTCTACAAAGTAAATGAAGTATGAAAGAAGATGAAACATCAACTTCGGCTGATCGGAAGCCGTAATACCTTTGACAGGGGCGTTTCTTCTAGCATAAAAAGGTAAAAGGATATCTTTATATTGATTTTAATCGGTCAGTTTGTATTACAGCTATATGCTATAGTCCGATCTGAACTATTTATCCGGAGACAGCATCATTGCCTAAAACAATAACTCGTACCAAAGTTCGTATAGATATCTTATTAAATAGAAAACGTTTCCATACAAGCACTTAATACTGAACTTTCAATTTGTATGGCAGCTACATGCTATAGCGGTCCGATATCGGTAATTTCGAAAAATTTCGAGAAGAAAGGAGGACTAGTACTGGATTTCAGAACGATCCCTCAAAAACTAAGGCGATTGTTCGCTAAATTCATTAAGCTCTTTGCGCTAATCATATCTGTATAGACATATGTATGTACATATGTATATATTTCTTGTGTGCGTGTATATGTCACTGAACTCCTCTTAAACGGTTGGACCAATTTTTATGAAACTTTTTTGTGTATTCGAGGGGATTCGCGAGTGGTTTAGATTCACAATTTGGTCTAATGGAAAGTTTTTTAAAATTAAATTTTTATTCGTAAGTAGATGTTAAATTTAGAATGTTTTACATAGGATCCGGTAGACTGCGCTATCATCGCTGTATCAAATATTCAATATTTTTCTATTTTAATTTCAGTTTGTTCCCACAGTTGGTGATGCGATTAAATGGAGCACAAAACTTCGTAATTTTGTTTTATTTTTGTGTCGTTTCAAGCCGTTACGAACTTCGTGAAAAGTCAATAATCTTGTTCAAGGTATAAGAAATAAAGTGAATTACAGAAACTTAGACAGCTTAAATGAAATATAAATGACCTGCAAGTTAAATGAGATATGATCAAACAATTGGAATTAAAAACCCGAGCAACTAATTATCATTGAATTTAAACTTGAAGATATTAAATACAATAAAGATTGGAAGTTGTATTTTCAACAGGATGATAATTAAGAAGTATTTAAGAGCTGATTTTTTACTTATATACGCAGAAAAGTATAAAACTTGTGTACTTTTTATCAGATATTCCAAAATCGAGTTAAGTTATTATTCCTTATCGAGAAAGTTTAAGTGTTTTATTAAAAATACTTTTCTAAAAATAAAAAACAAATTGTCAAAACAAAATTCAAACTATTTAAACAAATGCTGATAGCAAAAACAACCTAATATAGAATAGAGACCAAAAACGTGAGTCTGGCATTTGGTGAGAATACAATAAATAATGATGTACAATAAACGGGTATTATAGATAATATATTATACACACATACATATGTACATTTACACAAATACACTACCGCTCAAAGCAATTGCCAAATGAGCTGGTTATTTATTATTATTTACAGCAATACAAAAGTTTTTGCCGAATTAAAATAATTTCAGAATTATTTCGACAAACTAATGAAGCGGGGGCAAGAACCAAGCGGGCGTGGAGAGTGCAAAAATCACAACACAGACAATAATAACATCCGGCAAAACAAGCGCTCGTGTCGAGATAAGGCGAACAGTATAGACGGTCAAGCATATCTACATAACTATCGGCACTACAGAGTAAAGTATGCACTTACACAAACAAACATTTGTAGCAAGCACAAGCTACAAATTTTTCCCATTTATTTAATTCATTGAGTTAGTTAGTTTGTAAACGAGCGTGCGAGTAAGTGAACGAGTGATGTGCTAAATGGTCGTTTGCATTAATTAAATGTAGTCGGCGATGAAATTCCTCAGCGCTCGCTAACCTTTCCCAACCGAAAAGTAGACATGCAACGCTGCTTTGATAGACAAAACAACAGGCAAAGAAGAAGAAGACAATAAATAAACTAAGCTAAAAACTCAAGAAAAAGCCGAAAACCCAATGGTATCGGCATCAATGTGAAGGTGATGGCACAGTGTGTTGCTTATTAATGCTTAAAACTATCTGCTATAACGCGAAGATTCAACAGATTTATATTATGGCCGAATGCTTGAAAGAATTCAAATGTGCTAGCGAGAAACATTTGAATACTATGCTGACCGGCACGTAGGCCGTTGATGTGCTGTAATCTTTATAAAATTGAAATTAGTTCGTTTATCTAACATTGAACGAGGCCATCTCCGAAGAAGTCAAAAGCGTTAAAACACTGCGTTAATCTGAGCACAACAAAGCATATCGATCTTGGGTAATCGAACGTGTTAATAAACTGCTGGTTGTAAAGATTTAGAGAACTAGTTCCATAATAAACAAAAACATACATATGTATGTATAAACGTATGAGGCTAGAATAAATGCTGGCTTTGTGTGCTATTAATCGTAGAAGGTATAAACAGTTAAAGAAGCTGCGCACGCCAACTCAAAGTGATCTACAGACAGATCTAGCAAAGCATGTAACTCGTTAGATTCCAAATTTCTGTACAATAAAATGTGGATTTATGTGCTGATGTTTCTCACAACATTTACGATTCCACCAACACTGGTCAAGAGCTGCATAAAATATTTTCCATTTCAATTGGTTTGGCAAGGTCGCTCCTAAATGACTTTTAACAAATTTTTACATAAACTTATCAGCTTACATATTTACGATGCCCAACGAATATTTTAAGCTGGTCATTTCTGCTATTTTTTGTTTCAGCAAATTCCCCAAAACTTCAACCACTCGCTACTAAGTGCTAACAGAAAATTTATGACCGATTTATATGCAAATGAGCGTGAAAAGTCACACTCTACACTTAAAATATTTATTCCAACACACAATTCCCAAAATGCATACATACATATACATATATGGACTTAGCACAGTGTGACTAGATCTAACTGACAGACAATTTCTCACGTATAAACACACTCACGATCTTAGCATTTTCTTTGACTAAAGGTTGAAGCATTTCATACTCACTTTCATGCCTCAATGTTTCTCAAACGTTTTGTCTTAAGCAAGTGTTTCATTAGGTGTTCCTCTAAATGCTCTAAACGCCGTTATATTTTCGCTCGATAAAAATACTTCCATCGCATTTGTAAGCCTAAGTTATTTCAAATTATTGTCTAATTTATCTTTTTCCCAATTTTGTCTTCAACAATTCTTAACATTTCTTTGTTAGTTTTTGTGGTGTTGCTATCGCACTTGTCGGGTTTAGTGAACCCTTGAGAGCAACACTCTCCTTCACCTAATTTATTCACTTTTCTAATGGTATCAAGAAGGCTATTTGTCTTAGTTCATATAGAAGGTAGTTTGGAAATGGTAAACTAACTGTTACAAACTCTTCAACCCGCGGATTCACACTCAACTGAGTTGTTTGAGTAATTAGCTGCAGGACTATCTAAGAAACATCAACATATTTTAAACAAACACATACATATGTATGTAAATTTTTCGTTCAAAATTGACCTTAGTTTAAAAAATAATTTGAAACTTTCTCACGTGTAATTTGTAGAGCTAAAGATACAAGATATATCATGATTTATTATTGATGGCTTAAGACTTAGGAGACAGTAACAAAAGCTAACGTGGCACATTTTTTAAAATTCTAACGCAAAATAAAACGTTTTTCTTTAAAAATCAATTCACTTAGCAAAGCTTGTGTAGTTTAAAGACGTTATACACTCACACGAATTTAAAAAAAATATATATATTATTTGCTTATATATCGAATGTACATATATTTGACATTTCTTTTTTTTAATTTTAAAGTTGCTTCGGCAAATATTCAAAATTTTTTCCTGAAGTTTTGAAGTTTTTTCGGCAAATAGTTTCGGAGATATAGCGTGAGAATGTTTGAACTTAATGGCCCCTGAAGACTTTAAAAGAGTGCGATACCAGATGGAGTTCACGTGCTAAATCCATGAAGAGTAATCATCGTTTAACAGACCCTGCAGCCTCACTGTCGATACCTCCTCCAGTGTATCATACTGTGGGGATCCCAGATGCTTGAAGATCCTCCGGGAGTCGGTTAAGAGATAAAGGGAATCCAAAAGTTCTCAAAACGAAATACCGATTATTAAAGTACATTCAATTCTATAAATGTGCCCTTTTATTTCTTTATTAAATAAAATGCATGTTCAAAAATTAAATTCACGAAAAACCTAATTTTCTGACATGCTAGTATATTCTATAACAGCTAAAAATCCGCTTTCAACTCAGACTCTTGAAAATTAAATATTTGCCAATAAACTTCTGACCATAACTCAGTGGCTTTGAGGTTTTAACACCTACTTGGCTATTAATAATGTTGCTAAAACCGGCCACAATCGTCTAACTGACACAGCTGATTGCCATGCATACAAAACTTATGCTAGCCCTGCGTCAGTATGTATATATCAGTGGCGGATCTATGGGGGAGGCTTTGGGTGTCAAAATCCGCCGCAAAATCGGATAATGATAGTTCCGTAATAATAAAAGATTGACGAAAAATTTATATTAGGGAAGAAAGTGAGAAATAAAGACATGTTTTGTTTACAATGTGGGAGGGCGTTTCGGAATTGCCGGTATGAAGTTTGCTGCTCCCACATTTTAACCTATTTTTCAGTATTACCCCACAGAAAGAAATTTTAAGGCCACTACTGTGGATATGGATGTATGTACAGAATATTGTGCGTGCTTTTTTGCCGCTTGTAAGCGATGACATCCCTGTCGCAGTTTGTGAAATGCGTGCCAAATATTGACTGACTTCTGCATGCAAAACACTTTTACGCCTTGTCAACATGCAAGACAACAACAATTGTAAGCCATCAACCTACTAAATACATGCCATAAAAACATACATACATACATATGTTTTTGCATACATATACCCAATACATATGTATTTGCGTACTTACAGCAGGCGCTGCCAACGGTTACCGGTTGTTTATGTTGTTCATTATTTGCAAAAAAAAAAAAAATAAATTTATTTATGGTGAAATTTGCGTGACAGGATAAATTCAATGAAGCAACAACTACAACTAACTTTTGCTACATAAAGTTTCTGCTGCTCGCTACTTCAACTTATTCGCAAGTGACTCTATGCATTTGACGGAATACAATTATAGCACAGTTGTTTGTAGGTAAGTACTTTCAAGTAGTAGCGATGTAATATCTAAAGTTGTGGCTTGTTGGCATGCTAAAATATGGTTTGGTGTATGGGCGGCCAGAGTGGGTTAAGCGCGGCTGTTCATGCTCGCGCATGCCAAATGAGAACTGCTCGGATTGCTGCCAAATTGCTGGAAGGTCGAAAGGCCAAGGATTTTCCAGTGCAGTTATTTTCATAAACTCAATATGTCTGTGTTAAAGTAAGTTTAAATAGTGAATAAAGTCGGTAGTAATAAAAGCTGGCGCTCAGTTGGCCTTGAGTGTAAACAAAGGGTGTGCCCTGTGCGCCACAATGGGTGTGCTTTCGTTGACCTTGGCACAAACTGGCGCGGCGGCACACTACCTACAACTTTATATAACATTATTTTAATGAGAAATTCAAGTAACGAGTTGAAGTGGCGAAGTTATCAAATTACAACTGTAACTGCTGCGCCAGCGATAGAACTAACTCGGAGCAGCAGCGACGCATTCAATTAAAATAATTATTTGCACTTCCTCATTTAGGCGTGCTTGCTGTTTTTGCTCTTCATTTCGAGTTTTCGGTTGACTTTTGGCACTCCCCGAAACGAGTTTGCGCCTTAAAAGGCAAAATTTGTACGCACATATGAATTTCGGTTTATTTGTATGCCACCCATACTCGTATTGCTGCGCCTATTAATTAGCAATTAAGTGCGCCATCTTCGCCGCCAAACGTGCGATGACTCACATACGGTCTGACGATGAGCTGGTGAACGCTGAATTTTGATACGCTTCTCTGTGCTGGGCTTACAAATTGACTGTATCAAAAACATCCTACGCCTTCCTCCGCGGTTATCTCAAAAAACGCCCACTTGTTTAACGCTCGTTATTTCTTCTCGTGTTCTTCTACACTCGAAGCTTTCGTTAGTTAGTTAAAGCTGTTGACAATGAGACAATTAATGAGTTGAACGGTTTAGCAATAATATTTCGTTTTCCCACATTTAAGCTCTAAACGAGTTTATATAGAGAGTGAGTTGATAAGCCAAGAAAAGTTGCGACCAAGCTAAAACTGAAAAACTTGCATAATTAAGCTCTCAAAGCAAAAGGTAAATTTAATTAATGATCTGTGGGAGCCTGTATTAAGGTTTCGGGTATTAATGATGTGTTGAACTAAAAATGATGCATTATATATTTGCTGTCTTCGATTCGCCAAGAGTTGGAGAGTAGGCAGCATTTGTGATGCAACTCTGGGCTAACATATTCTCTGAGGCATGCGCAATTGTACAGCAACTTTCTTGGTTGCAATATTATCTTTTCCGTATAGAAAAACGTTGTATTAACTCCTCAGTTATGTTTTCTATAAATTATTACAAATAATTTTAAGTCTTAAGTTTTTGAAATCAAAGAATACAAAAAAATATTTTCGTTTGTCGTTTGAACCATTCACAATAGTAAAACAAGTATGAAGCAAAACTTGGTAGCACTGAAGATATCGGTTATATCATTATAAAGAGGTATACGAACGAATTCAACTCAATAACTTTGAAGTTGCTTTTACATGTAATATAAATAGATAAATAAATGTGGATTGCACCGCGACCTAAGGTCTGTTGCGCCCTTACATGTAATATTGAAGAATATCTTGTTGCAAAACCTGACATAATATGAATCAGATATTTAAAAGCTCAAAAGAGTACCAATAAAACTTACGCTCAATAATTGTTCTTTGAAGTCTATGGATAAAGGGATAACGCACATACCTGAAAGAAAGAAGAAAAAATATGATTAGTTATATGTTGAAGAGGTGGTAAAATATATATGAGTGAAATGACAATTCTCAACTGGTTTAAAAAATTTTTAAAGTTTTCACTTGCTAGATAAGATGTCGATTTTTTCTTAGCACAAGTGAAAAGTGAATGAAATCAGTAATTCTGTCAGTTCAGAAACAAAGTTACATAGCCCTGGTGTAAAAAAAATTTTTTAGAGCTATAATTATATTTGATTAGAACCTATTGAATATATTACAACGACTTTAGGACGAAGCTTATGTATATTAGGAAAAACTGCAATTAAAGGGCACACCGAGTGTAACAGCCCAAAAAAAGCGATTTTTGGATACAAAAAATTCTAAATGGACTATTTCCAAATTTTGAAAAATGAATGTTACCCAAAATGACCGTGTTTGGTCTGCCAAAATTCGATTTTTGATCAGATCAATTATTTGAGATTGGTAGGTCAATGCATGGAAAACAATGTACAGAATATGCAGACAAAATTTGATAATAACTTGATGATTTATCTCCGAGTAATCGCTTAAGCAAATAGGAAAAATGTAGTTTTGATAAAAACCGGTTTAAGGATAAACTGATGAAACTGAATGAACTGAGCGGCTACACTTTAGATGGCTGCAGCTCAAAACTATTTAAAATATCAATTTAAAATTTTAGTATGTTATTTCGAATAGCATAAAATACCGAAATATGAAAATTAACGGAATAAAAAATTCGATTATTTTTTTTTTATTTTATCGAAATATTAAAACAAATCGATTATTGATTAAAAATTTTAATATGTTATTTCGAATGGTATAAATTATTGAATTATTATGTGAAAGTTAAATATAAATAAAAAACGAGTATTTTTAATTTGATAGAAATATGAAAAAAAAAATTGATTTAAAATTTTTATGTTATTTTAAATTTTAAATTAAAATATAAAAAAAAATATTATTTTTAAATTTAATTTTATTTGATATAAATATATAAAAATCGATTACCGATTTAAAATTTCAATAATTTATTATTTTTAATGGTATAAATTATCGAAATATAAAAACTCAATTATTTTTTTAATTTGAAAAATATGGAAAACAATCGATTTAAAATTTTAATATGATATGTTGAATGGTATAAATTATTGAAATAAAAAAAATCGACTATTTTTTAATTTGATAGAATAATGAAAAAATCGATTTTCAATCTAAAATTTTAAAATCGATGATTTTTAAATTTGATAAAGATTGATGATTGTATTTTACTTTAACACTAGCCTACATAAGAAATAGTATTATGATTACAAATTTTTATTTCTTTTGCACAACAATGGTGCATGGTGATGGTTGCCAGGTGTTAATGTTCATACTGACTGTGCCCCTTAAGTTGGTCAATATGAACATTAACACCTGGCAAACCATTTTTGGGCGTAAAATAAATATAAATTTGTAATCATAATACTATAAGTATTTCTTAAATAGGCCTAATGTATGACCTCAAAACGAGCTAACAGTTCTAAAATTTCTTTTGACCAAATAATGTGCGTAACAGTTACATAACTCAAAACTAGTTTTAATAGATTTTTATAGTCCATATATGTGTAGTATAGTATTGTATGTATGGTTTTCAAAGTTTTAAATGGCACTTTAAATTGTTTAATGAAAATATTTTGTTATGAAAGAGTTTACTACTTTAATTGTATAGGTATGAATCTTTTATTGTAAGAAGTTATGAAAAATGCGTGACCTGCTTGGGCCTTAAAGTGTAATTAATATGCAGAGCATTAAGTCAACGTAGAAATTAATTATGGCCATAAAGCATAATGAACAAAGAACCCACAAAAATGTGCATTTAAAAATAAATGCATGCACTAGCATCAAAATTGCTTGGCACAAATAAATATTTGTAATCGAATATATATACATACATATATGTATAATATATAATAAATCAATATATAAACACACATATAAGATTAAGCAGCGCACCGATAAGCGATTGTGACGCAAATTGGCAACTTTTTGGAGTTGAGAAATTGTGGTGCTTCAACTTCAGCTCCCCGCCTGCAGTTATGTGTATGCCCACCTGTGTTGTGTAGATACATACATATATGCACGTATCCAAGTTTGACGTTGCGTCTGAGTGGTAGCGGTTCCATGGAAATCAGTCATTCATAGAATCTGCCTACTACTATGTACGCCTCATACAACTTGCCCACTTATTTCCTTTGTTCGGTTATGTGCGTTATTAGAATGACAATGCTTTGGGAGTTGCCCACCAGCAATAACAACAAAGTGTTAATGTAAACAAAAAACGAAAGGGACAATTGAAGTCAATATGGCTTACGATTAATAAATACAAACAAATGAGCACTCAAAAAGGTGGCATTAAGCGTGTATGTGTGTATGTGTGTCACAGTGTAAAAAGTTATATAGTACAGTGAGCATGAATGAACGACTTCCGCTGCAGGGAAAAAATAAAACAAATAATGCCCTTACTATTATTAGTAAGCATTCTTGTGTGGAAAGCTTTTTCAAAAAGTTTTAATTTAAAAAGTGTAAAAAAGGGTTTGAATAAGTCTCTTCGAACACTATAAGTAAATGCACATTTGATCAAAAATAAAATAATTAGGTATGCTCCGCTTCTGTACTTCACCTACAATCATGATTTTATGTTGACAACTTGAAATTAGCTACAATCCGCTTGCACGCCAAATAAAATATTATATAATGAGTTTTAAAGAGTTCCATAAGCCTCTCTGAACTCTATCACAAAGCAGTTGATTTCCCTAAAAGGCTTATACTCATCATCATACATGATTATACCACGTAAGTTGCCTCTGTTGCTGCTATTTAACGCCCTTCGCCAAGCGCTTTTGTTTGCGGTCAATCGTTTGTATGGCTGACGGCGCAAATGTGGCATAAAAATTTAAATTTACGTAAATTGTGGCAAGTGTGTGTATATATATATATGGGTGCTTACTGTATATTTGTATGAATGTGTATAGCAACGTTTCTGTGTGTGAGTGTGCTTACGATCAATGACCAAAGGCTTATGAAAGAGCATACGTAATTCTCCATTGTTGCTCTTTCCAATGTCCCATTTGACAGCGGAAGCATTTATATGGCTGCGGGTGACCTTTTATGGAGAATACAAATGTATTCAGCGTTTAATTTTGACAAACAGGTGAAAAGGGCGTGCTAGAAGGAAAATCGATTTTTTCTAACTTTAATGTTAAGCGAATGCAATGTAGAAACTGAAATTCACAGTATTACTGACCTAGGCTGGGTTAGATATAGTATACATATCGTCATCATATCATAAGTTACAGGCGAAGGAAAAACGTTATAATAAAAACCACTAATATTGAAACAAAGTTTGAGTTTTGGTTATACAATGGTTATATTTCGGTTATTTTACTCCACATTTTCAATAAAAATTTTAGTTTTAAAATGGTTATATATTATATAGTTATATCTTGAGTTTTGGTAAAAAAAATGGTTATATGTACAATAAATTGGTTATTTATTATATCTGGCAGCGATTTTCGATTTTTTTTTATGATACTTTGTTTTGCAGTTTAGGTGACGATATGGAGGAGAATATCTCATTTTTAAGTTTTTAGACCCAAACATCCTAAATATTAAATGGACTAACTTATTGTCGAATTCAAATTCGAATTCTTTGCAACGCAATTTTTTCTGCACTTTTCATTACATTCGAATATAGTTTCGGTAAATAATATCGGGTGATTTTTTTGAGGTTAGGATTTTCATGCATTAGTATTTGACAGATCACGTGGGATTTCAGACATTGCGTGCTTTGACATTTCATCATGAATAGACTTACTAACGAGCAACGCTTGCAAATCATTGAATTTTATTACCAAAATCAGTGCGGTTCGAAATGTGTTTCGCGCTTTACGTCCGATTTATGGTCTACATAATCGACCAAGTGAGCAAACAATTAATGCGATTGTGACCAAGTTTCGCACTCAGTTTACTTTATTGGACATTAAACCAACCACACGAATGCGTACAGTGCGAAGAGAATATTGCGTCTGTTTCTGAGAGTGTGGCTGAAGACCGTGAAATGTCGATTCGTCGCCGTTCGCAGCAATTGGGTTTGTGTTATTCGACCACATGGAAGATTTTACGCAAAGATCTTGGTGTAAAACCGTATAAAATACAGCTCGTGCAAGAACTGAAGCCGAACGATCTGCCACAACGTCGAATTTTCAGTGAATGGGCCCTAGAAAAGTTGGCAGAAAATCCGCTTTTTTATCGACAAATTTTGTTCAGCGATGAGGCTCATTTCTGGTTGAATGGCTACGTAAATAAGCAAAATTGCCGCATTTGGGGTGAAGAGCAACCAGAAGCCGTTTACGCTGGTGGAATCATTGGACCGTATTTTTTCAAAGATGCTGTTGGACGCAACGTTACGGTGAATGGCGATCGCTATCGTTCGATGCTAACAAACTTTTTGTGGAAGAACTGCCCATGTGGTTTCAACAAGATGGCGCTACATGCCACACAGCTCGCGATTCTATGGCCATTTTGAGGGAAAACTTCGGAGAACAATTCATCTCAAGAAATGGACCCGTAAGTTGGCCACCAAGATCATGCGATTTAACGCCTTTAGACTATTTTTTGTGGGGCTACGTTAAGTCTAAAGTCTACAGAAATAAGCCAGCAACTATTCCAGCTTTGGAAGACAACATTTCCGAAGAAATTCGGGCTATTCCGGCCGAAATGCTCGAAAAAGTTGCCCAAAATTGGACTTTCCGAATATAGCCGCGGTCAACATTTCAACTTAATACAACAAATTCAACACGTTAGTCTTTCAAACAATTTCGTGCTAAACAAAAAAAAACAAAACAAATAAAAACTTAAAGAATTCTTCTAAAAAAAAGTAAGCAATTAATTCAAAGAAATCTAAATATACCATCCAAGTCCACATTTCAGCGCTTTGGTCCACCTGTTCGAGCACAATACGAATTCTTTCGAAAATGCCTCAACTCTCAGACTTCACAGGCATCCACACCTGTATAGGCAACATAATGTCTTACCATCCCCACATCGATCACTTTCCACATGCCAAAAGAATCCGCATTCTTGTCTAAGAATAACTTTTTCTCTAGAAAAAACACAAAACCAACAGCGAAGGAAAACAAACGCGCCACCAATAAGGCAAGCAAAAGAATGCTGCAGCACAAGTCAAACATATTGGCAATTTTCAATTTCTACAGCAATTGACTATTTTTAAATCGCCGCCAACAACAAAGCAGGCGCGAGACGTGCCAGCGCACAAGCAAACAAGTATAATGAGTGCACATTTGTCGCAAAAGAAAAGCGCTGCAACGCGACGTATTGTTAAGGGGTCCGAGCTAGATAGCTAACCTGCTTGTGTTGCACACGTCCGACGCTCGGACGATTAGCGGTGATCGACAGCGATCTATACAGATCGCGACGCGCATCTTTCACTGTCGTCCGCGATTTGAGCGACGCGACGCGCGCCTAGCGCTGCTAAGCCCCTACCTGTCGCTGCCTTGAAGGCCGTTTAAATAAACTCTGCTTGCTCCTTGTAATGTGTACGCCTCTTTAGCTAATTGAACCGGCTGTGACGAGTGTGCAGACGGCGCACAATTTCCTTTAGTTCAGTGATCAGTTAATCACTGTTTGCTGCACGACAGTCGCTGCTACTTGACTTGAAATGCGCAGACGGCGCGTAAAGAAATTAACTCTGTTGTGACTTTTCACAACGACATTTGGGCAAGGCGTTGCGGCGCTCGAAATAAATCACCGGTCAGTGGCCGCATGACGTCGCGCGGCGGTCCGACAGCCTGTTGGATGTAGATCGTTGTAGATCGTCTAATCTACAACAGTAACATTTATGCTTTATGGCTGACAAACTGGCAGAGCTGGCTTTTCCAAAACGCAGACGCAATCGCTCTTTCGCGCGTAGCGCCCATGAATCTGCAGTGTTCACAGTTTTCAAGACACACATTCAGTTCTGGCTTGGCAATTGGCTTGCTGTACATGATCGCCAGTGCGCCAAACATGCGGCTGGTGTTAACCTGTTGGACTTTTAGCGGCGCCAATCTGCTTCGCTACCGTTTAGTGGCGGTTCCTTATTGCTGGTTACGCCACTCAAATGGCCTATTGTAGGCCGCTGTGAGTTAGACTTGATAGAGTGGGCGTGGCGGTTTAAAATTACACTTTTTGCGCGTTCAGCGTCGCACGAGTTTACCGTAATTGTTGCATAAATGTCAGTTATGTTTAAGGGGAGCACGCAAAAGCTGAACAAAATGGGTTTAGTGGAAAAGAAATAAGAAAAAGGTCACAGATGTCAAGAAAATATTCTGTCTAAGCCGATAAATCCTCAAAGTTTGGTATGCGCATAGAATTGAGTTTTATATAAAAATTTTAATTTAAAGTGTGAACGCGGCTTATGGTAAGTAGCTTAAGCGGGTATTCTGGTCTAGAAATTTGAGAAAATTATAAAATATTTTTTTTTATAATTCGTTAGTTTAGATATTCAGACATATCTTCCAAAAAGAATTTTTAAAAATTCAAATTTTTCTGGTCTAAAAATTTTAAAAAATAAAAAAATATTTTTTTGATAATTCAATAGTTTATATATTTAATAATATCTTCCAAAAAGAATTTTTAAACATTCCAATTTTTTCGGAAGTTATAGCTGTTTTAGTGTTGCAACTAGTTAAATCAGTGCTCAGTTACGCTACCTGAAACTTTACTTAAAACTTTAAACGCGTTTTTCTAGAAACTACTTTTTTCGATGTTCTAATCAGATAATTTTCTCGACGTGAATATTCCTCAAATATCTCCCTATCACATTAAGCAACAAAAAATGAAAAATTGGAATTTGTAATACATATTTAAAAAAAATCTACAAATTTAAAAAAATTATGAAAAATCGACCATTTTAAATTTTATAAAAAAATATTTTTTTTTCAGTTTTGCAGCTTCTTAAGATAGCGTACTTTCGTACTAATTAAGAATCTATCATTACTTTATTTTTCAGATGACCACAAGGGTGAAATCATGGTGATGAGGACACGACCTTTTTTCCCCCTACATCACAGACGCATACCTCAAGAATTTTTTATTATTATTTTTTTTTAATAAATTTCGTGTACTCTTAAAATATAAATAAACAAATGATAAAAAAAATTGATTGTAAAATATCAATTGCCAAAAACTCTCGAAATTCTGGCCTCTAAGCATGAATACCTCGGCTATAACCGGGCAAGCGGTGTCTACGTCTATAAAGAAGAAGAAACTGGAATACCTTTAGTTATTATAAAATACATTTATTCTCAAATAAAGAACGCCCGCATGATCGTTTCACGGTCACATTTTATTGATTTACATTTGTTTGCTTACTTTTATGAGTTTAATACATATTCCACAGTCATAAAAAATATATTAACTCAAATTGATTCACGATTTTATGTCATTTATGTAAATGTTTTGGAGTCTTGCCTTATATAGCGCCAACAAATTGCTCGTAAATTCAACATCCAAACAAAATTACAGGCAAAGGTTCGCCATATAAGGTTAGCTAAGAGTTATTTATTCGACTTGTCAACTTTTAAAACTTTTGTAGCAGTATTTTTGAGTTTGAGAATAAAAGCTGCCTACGAAAGAGACTTCGCAGAATTGCTTTAAGAAAATTCACACATTATACTTTGTTATCATACTTCAACTTTATAAAAATGTATCATTGTATACTTACACCTACAGTCAGATCTGCAGTTATCGCACAATAAAAGTACACAAGATATACCCTCCAAAAAAACCAATTAATCACAGCAAAGTCAAGAAGGTTAAGATGTTACAACCATTATCTGTTTGTTTTGATCAACAGTACACACTTACAATACTCGTAAATACTCACACTGCACAGCAATTTCACTCAAAAGAAAGGGAAACGCGCGCTTTCATATTTGATGATCCTCGAAACTTGAGTGGCGATCAGGGTCAACATTTCAGTTATTATTGATATTACAGTGGATGACATGGCGATTTTTTTGTATATGCAACAAAGCAGAAAAATCAAATTGATGACAGTGTGAAAATTAAGTTGTTAAAAGTGTTGAAGAAGGCTACTAAAGAAATTATGAACGCTTGAAGAATGCATGTGTAAGAAAGTGATCTCTAAAGAAGAAGAAAAAACAGCATGTCATGGCTCCCTGGTTTTTTGCACCTTTAAACAACATAATACAATATAACGGACGTTGCAGATGAAATAGAAAAAAATGATGACATGTCTTTTATAAAGAAAATGTATAGACATTATTTTTGCAACTAGTTTTTGGATGAGTTCATTAATTTTATGAAGAATGAGTGGCGTTTTCCGCAGCGTAGCGCGAGCTAATAACGAAGTAATGAAAAGTAAGAGAAAGTTTCAAATAAAGCATGAATCCGGGAGGAAAGCAGTTGCTTACAAAATTATCGTGTATGTCAACAGTGAGCGATGCGATCTCTATATGTACATATATCAAGAAAATATGATCGTGTCGTAAATTGTTCGACTCTAGGTACATATCGTCACCTAAAATGCAAAATAACGTAACATCACTTTTCATAAGTTTGCAGACGAAGGAAATATCGTTTTTCGTAGAAACCACTAATATTGAAAAATTTTTTTTGGTTATAAAGTGGTTAGATATTGGTTACATATGGGTTATTTATAGGTCATATTTTGGTTATGTCTGTCAGAGGAAGCCAAAATTTTATGCTACATATATCTAATATAATAAATTAAATTTCGATTTTTTTGATGATACGTTGTTTTGCATTTCAGGTGACCATATGTATGTATAGTATATACTTAGAAGCGTGACCAGCTGGAACCAGCGCTGCGCATTTACACAAAATAGGTTAATATTTCTCGTATATTTAGCATTTTATACCAAACATTAATAATCTTATAAAGCTTTTTGACGCACACCCATTTATTCGTATATTATTTGTGGGTGTGTGTGGGCAAATAGCTCATCATCGCTTGTATCTGCTTGTTGTTTCAGATGCACAAAATGCGCGTTTGCCGTTGGCAATCGACGCAGCTATTTTGCAAAAAGTTTTTATAAATCTTCCAAGTGTACGAAATGGAGTGATCTCATCATCTATGATATTGCGCTGTGACTGGCTGTTCCCTTTGTTTTTCTTCCTCAGACACATGGGTAGGAAATTGTAATTACTTTCGCACAAACAAAAGTGCAGATAAAAATTCAAAAATGACAAATTGCAACAACAAGCAGTGAGAACATCTGAAATAATCAACAAGTCTGTTGAAATTTGTGTAAAAACGTTTAAATTGATTTTGAACATTTGCTGGCAATTATTGCCGCGACGCAAATCGTGCTCGTGTTATCTAACACGCTCGTGTGTGGCTACAAGTGTTAAGTAAATAGACATTCGAGTTTTCTGCTTCTAATGAGCAAAACATATTTTTGTATTTTTAAAAATTACACTCATTAAAAGGAGTAATTAAATCTGCTATAAACTTGTACGTTCGGCTATAATCGCATAAACGGTATCTACCTCACTAAAGAAGAAGAAGATATACTCTTACGGCTCCGTAAATATCTGGTAAGCACTCTTTTGAGGGATTATATCAACATGTGAATTTAAGAAATCCGAAAAACCTTCCCCATATTACATAGGTTGCCTCGAGCAAGAACGATATATTTTCATATATATTTTTTTTCATATACAAAATTAAATATTTTATTAAAATTTTTATTATCCCAAAGATAATTAAAAAATATTTTGCGCAATTTTGAAAGGAAAATACTCAAAGCTCAGTCTGTATTCCCAAAACTATAACTCGGATCAACTTCAGAATTAAAAACAGTATTCTAGAAATGTTATAAGATAGTAAAAATTCGATTTTTGGAAGCCGTGAAACCCAAGTACCCTCACTATAACAATATCGAAAGTAAGAAAATTGTTGCTATAAAAAACTCAGTGTAAAAACTTATTCATGCGACCCACTGAACTACAAAAACAATCTTAAAACGAAATAAATTTATAATAATTTTTAATTATTCAGCATGTCTTTTCATTTGCTACACTTGATTCGCAATTTGTCTCACTTGTGTCACTCAACGTTTGCCTCAAATTATCGAGGCACATTTTAGAAATGTATTCACAAAAGCCTTTTTCTAAACTTGACACTCAATTCCGCTAATTGTTTTGGCATATAAATGCGGCAATGATGTCATTTGACGAAAATTTTACATTTTTAAAAAGAATTTGAGCGACCGGTTGAAATTTAACTGAATTGTGCAAATTAGCAGCGAAACAGGTATTAATAAATAATTTCGCATTTTATGAATAAAGGCTTTGTGTACACAAATGCGCGAGTACATAAGCGGTGCTGAGACAACAAAGCGTTATCTAAAGGCAATGAGACAAATGGAATGTGCAAACAATGAGTAAAAATATATGAGAAACGCAATAAAATTAATTAACAAATATTTCGCAATTGTGAATGGTTCTCAAAACAGACCTTTCTAAAGCTTCAGAAACTGAAATATTAGTTTTAGAAACGAATTTTGTAAAATATGTACATACATATCATCACCTAAAATGCAAAACAATTTATCGTCAAAAATATCGAAATTAATTTTTTTACTACTTACGATTCACTACATCATATTACATATATGTATGTACTCGTAGCATTAAATTTTTGGCTTCCGCTCTCAGATATAACCAATATATAACCAATACGTAACCAATATATAACCATTTTATAACCAAAACTCAAATTTTGTTTCAATGTGATTGGTTTCCATATATCGTTTTTCCTTCGATATGCGATTTGCATATTTTGTATGAAACAAGCATGATAAATCTCAAAGCAAAATATTTCCAAAATAAAAAAAAGAACTTGCTATTTTTATAGTTTCGCCAACGTTTGCATATAGATTTTGATAAAGCGCTGGATAGATAGTGGTCGGTGCCAACAATAAACAGTAAACAAACTAAAAGCCGCTATACCCTCCGCTTCCTTCTTGACCTTATGTGCTGCCTTCTCTGCCGCTCGGCAAACGAACACGACAAAGAAAAGTCATTGGCGTAAATAAATGTTATCTAAATACTAGTGCTCAGCAAAATGCCGTTAGATAAGCGTTGATGTTGCAGATAAGAAAGTCGTGTTTTTGTTTTGCAAAATTACAAAAATAACAATAAATTATATGCGAAAAAATGCCGCTTATGCGACTCGTTGATTGTGCAGATTATAGAGGCGGCTTATGGCCGTTGATTTATGAGCGGTTGAATGCCCGTCCGGCTGGTAGAAAAATCAAGGTGAGTGGACTTTTTTCTTAAACCGACAGTCAGGGATTTAAGTTGTAGTATAGAAAATGAAGCATATTTGATATAAAGTGCTAAATAAATAAAGCTGTAATGCGGTTATATATTAATGAAGAAAAAATATAATCATCACATGGTAAATATTAAGTGCAATCAGTCGAAATGAAGTATTTTGCTATACATACATATGTATATGCATATTCTTTAATCTAGTCAATTAGCATAATGAAGTCATTTGACAATTAAAATAATTAAAATTAATTAAAAATAATAATAAAATAATAAAAAATTTCTCAAACTAGAATTTTTTATAAAAAGTGCACTCGGCGTTCTGTAAGTGACAAAGCGATAACCTATTAGTGTGAAATACTTAAATACATACATACGTACATACTATGTATAATGCAGATAAGGCATTCGATGACTGCATTAACTCACTTTGCATTGAGAGGCAATGCTGCGAGTTCAAGCGGACAGTAAACTAACTTGAAAGACAATTAAAAGTGAATTTTACTGTGACGTTAATTGCACAGCTAACGAGGTAGGAAGAGTAATAGAATAATTATATAAATAAATTTACTAACAACAATGTTAGAACTTGTAGCACGCGCTAAATGCTCAATATGAACGATTTATATAAGATGCACTTCTTTTAAGTTTCAAAATTTATTGAAAACAAGCGAAATCGTTAACTTCGGCTGCATCATCGAAGCTATAATACCCTTCACAGTTACATTTCTTATAAGATAAAAGGGCATACAAATATCTTTATATTGTTTCTGATCGATCAGTTTGCATGACAGCTATTTGCTATAGTGGTCCGATCTGAAGAATTTGCTCGCAGATTCTAGCCTTGCCTTGGATTATAAACTATGAAAAATTTCGTGAAGACAACTTGCCAATTAAGAATATCACTATTTTAAGCCACGCTCAGTGTAAATTTTTTTTTGCCAAAAACAACTTTTTTGGGAAATCCCCATTTTGTCAAAAATAAATTTTTGACCACCTCTTCGATCATTAACTGCATTCATCTATTCCAAAAATATGATTTTTTTTCATTATTGGACCTGAGATAATTCAAGCCTAAAATCTGTCTCACTGTTAGACATCACTTTTAGAAGCACCTCCAGGAGCTTGTCTACGAGCGCAAGGTGAACCAAAATTTTTTGAACTGAATCACCGATTATTACATTAGATTAAATTATGTAAATATGTATATATTATTTTTTTACTCATTATATAAAATGCTTCTTAAAAAAATCGTTGAAAAACCTGTATTTTATACCTTGCAAGTGGATATAACCACTTAAGTACATTAATAAGAAAAAGTGTGGTGAAACTTAATATTATAAAGTACATGTCCCTTTAACTTAGTATTATTTAATTAATTTTTTAATTAAATGAAAAAAATGTAATGCCTCAAACCACCTTCGGAATATTTCGAAAAAACCTTGTTAACTAACAAACTCATAACAACAATAAAAAACACATAATAATGCTGACTTAAAAAGCATATTCGTGTGTAAGAAAGTATTATCGCATTTCAACGCAGACATGTAATTAAGTATTATTATTATTCGCTACACAATTTCATAAATCACCACACATCTCTGTTTTCTCAGCTTAGCTAATCTTTTATTTTTATTTTTTTTTTGTTTTTGTTTTTCTCATAATAATACTCGTTTGAGTCCACATTGCGCTCGCACTCAACATAAAAATTACTTTGTTGTTGTTGTGTTACCGTGTAATTTAATTGAAAAAAATTGGCGTCATTAATGTGTGAAAATGCAGTGCTCGTAATAACAGTAATTTCATTTGGTTATTTGGGCAGTTGAAAAGTAAAAGTTCCGGCAACTTTCAAACTGGCAAACTAACTAAAATAAAAATTTTAACTAATACTAACTAATACTTGAAAATAACCATAATGCATTGCGCTGCAGTGCTTTGTTGTTACTTGGTCTTGTTGTCATGCGAAAATTGCAGTTCATGTCACAATGAGCAGTGCGGTCCAGTCTTGCATATGACCATACAATGTAATCTGCTTGTAAAAAAATAACGCGCTGTTATTGCATTATGCGCTTGGTCACTATTGTTTGGCTTCATAACGACATAACTCAATAAGCCATTTTAGTTTCCACAAACTATTGTACTTAAGTATAACACATACATAACTAATGCATATAATCAGGCATATTTATTATATATGTACCCATAAGTATATATATGTATTATATATATACCTATAAGAGCTCGCCGCCTTTTCGGCATCAAACGCTCGACGACAGCAACTGCATTGGCGCGTTTCCGCATTATTGATTTAGCGGGTCAGCCCCTCACAGCAAAGCATCGTCTTTCATTCGCCATCATCGCACATATCGGAGTGCTCATATTCATAATAATGATTTTAATAATGGTGCGCGCTGTGTTGCCGCAACTTCTACCGAAAACCAAAGTGTTGAAATGTGCTATTATTGCAGTTCAACCTCTTTCAAGCTGCCTCCACGTGCGCTGCCCGTCAAATGCTGTAAAGCTATTCATGAAATGGCCTTAAAGCCAGCTCTGTTATGACATTTCAGTTTTGCCATCAGTTTTTGCTTGGCAATGCCGAAAAATATTAATGGTTAACGACAACCACAATAGTTCGTTAAATGACGACAAATGACCGAAGTGTTGGAAGAAATAATTGCGATTTGCCAACCAACTCTTTGGAGATGGCTCTTTTGTGAGTTTGACATACATACTATACTCCATATGTATTTAATGTATTTAAATTTTGTGCTTCAATAAAACTTTAGTTTGCTAACGAAACCAATTATTATTTTTTTTTATAATAATTTTTTACGTAATTTTTAATTTCTGTCTGGTTTATTGCTCATTTGTTTGTATAGTATTTAAATAATTGTAAGTTTTTGCGAAAAAATAAATTTGCAATTTTAGTTTCTTTTCGAGTTTTTTCACAGAGTTTTTTTTAAGTTTTCAATAACTGGAAGTATACTTAAGTAGATTGTTGTATTTTTCAATATTGTTTGACGTACGAGAACTAGTCCTTAGTTTATGAGATGTCGAACTGAAATTCGGTACACGTCGTTTTGTCTCTAAGAAGCTTCTAATTTGTCAGAATCACCGATAACGGATCACTATGGCATATAACTGCCACACAAACTTAACGATCGGAATCAAGTTCTTGTATGGAAAGCTTGTTTATTTGTTGAGCTATCTTCACGAAATTCTACATAGATTATAGCCTAAGACAATGGTGCAATCTCTGAAGAAATTGTTCAGATCGGGCCACATTAGCATTTGGCTGCCATATAAAGTGTAGATCAAAATCAAGTCCTTATATGGAAAACTCTTTCATATACTACACTATATAATTACAAAATTTCAGGTCGATCGGTCAAGCCTTTGTGAAGAAATTTTCCTCATTTCATAAGGGAGTATGTTTCAACCAATATATCGTCACTTAAAATATAAAACAATCTATGGTCAAAACTAAAAATCGAAAATGGCTGTAAGATATAATAACCAATATATACACATTTTATAACCAAAACTCACATGTTGTTTCAATATGAGGGGTTTCTCTTGTGTCGCTTTTCTTTCACTTGTAAACTTATGAAATTATGTTACGTTATTTTTCATTTTAGGTGATGATATATTATTAGTTTAAATAAAGAAATGGAAATTTGAAGTTAGTCCTTTATTTGATGCACTATATTTTATAGTATACTATATTTCAATAAATGTACAGTAGTCGAAACTCATTTTACACAAAATCACTAGATTTTAAATATATCTTGATATACATACATATGTATGTATGTATGTACTCTTTTCGCAAATTAGTATGTATTCAGGAAATAGGTTGCCTGCTTCCCGTGTTGCATACCAAAATTAAGACCTATTCTTTCCCATCGCAGCCAAATCCAATGGTTAACCAAATATGCGAAGCAACTCTGTATGCATGAGCAATGAAGAGCGTTTAGCATTAAATGCTGCAGAACGTGCGAGCATATTGGTTGCGCTTACTAATGCTTAGACAAATATTGTCAGTCAGTCTAGCGCATTTATTCGACCCATTTTTCAAATACACGGAATACCCATCATAAATTCCAACACATTACAGTCACTAAATACATAAATTCCACGTCACTCGCGGAGCAGCAGCAATAACAACAACAACATACAATTGTCACATTTGCAAACATAAAGTTCCAAATAGTTACAATTTATAATGTGTGAGTGTGTAAGTGTGTATGTGTGTGACATGTGGGTTGAAGTGGCGTACGAAGGCGGAAGATGTGCGCGAATTCCCAACACTTAAACTGATTTTACTTTTTTTCTATGCACTCACACTTGTACAATGACCACACACCCACACACGTACATATATATGTACATACATATATACAAACCAGTAAATAAGTGTGTGTTCTTTTTTATTAATTTAGCAAAAATGTTGCTGACAACTGTCACTGCTGCAGCAACTGACTGCCTGTCCGTCACTGCATGCATCGCTGTCAGAAACCATCGCTGACACTTTACGCACACACACACATACACATATACACATGTATTTACATTTTATTTATAATGTCAGTTGCTTGTACGACACTTTTCACTGTTGTCTATTCCTCGTTAGCTGCGCGCCGCTTGACATGATTTACCCAAAGTGTGATGTTTTTGCTGTTGTTGTTATTGCAGCTGTTTATCGCAGTTTGCATTTCTTAATCGATGTCAATTGCAATTTTAGCGCACATTTCAGCGTTGAGAAAAATTTTAATAGAATTAAAAAGGAAGGTGGCAATTAACGGTTTCACAAGCTAAGCGAATTAACTGTGAAGTGTGTTATATAAGCACGATTAGCCAGGACGAGGCAATTAGCAATGAATAGCGCTAATAACTTAGGCATTTTTATTGCGCAATATTTCATAGATTATTGATAAGAGTAACTAGGATAAAATTAACAAGGAAAGAGCTCGCGAAATTTTTTATATAATGAAAGAGAAAAATTGTGGAAAAAGCAGGTAAAATAGTTTCCGCCTATTAAACTTCCGAACAAGCTTGAATTTCAATAGCTTGGCAAACCTGTATTTGAAATGAGCTTAGTAAAATCAAATAAGAGGCAAACAAAAACAAAAAATAAACAGCATTCAGCGTAACAGTAGCAACAAAGCAGTAAATGTGGCAATGAATAATTGAAAGAAAAACAAGAGAAAACATTAACTTCGGTCGCAACACAGCTACAATACCCTGCACAAATAAAAAAATTTTCCATACAAGCACTTGATTTTGAACGAACAGTTTGTATGTCAGCTATATGCCATAGTGGTCCGCTCTGAACCATTTACTCAGAGATTGTAACCTTGCTTTTAGAAAAATTATGTGCCAAATTTCATGTAGATATCTTGCTAGATAAAAAACTTTTTCATACAAAAACTTGATTTACAAATTTGTATGACAGCTATGTTTAGGCTGTAGTTGGCCGATATCGGTTATTCCGATAATTAACCAGCTTGTTGGGATATAATGGATATGTGCAAAATTTCAGATACGTATCTCGAAAACTGTGGAACTAGTTCACGTACATACAGATATACGACTCGATATGCTGAATCCTCACATCTATGTTTTATAGGTGTCCGACATTTCCTTCTAGGTGTTACAAACTTGATGGCAATCCGTGTTCAGGGTATAAAGAGTAGCAGCAACTGCCGTAACAGTAGCAACAAAGCAGTAAATGTGGCAATGAATAACCGCCAGCAAGACAACGGTGGCAACGCTTAGCAAACAGATACCACTACCAACTTTAAACAGCATTTCCAACTGCAATAACAACAACAAGCACGACGGCATGTTTTCAATTGAATTACAAGTAAAATCGATGTTTGCCGCCAACCAAATTTTTCCCCACCAATACACCGCAGTGGCATGCTGAAACCACAGCGCAGCGGAAAATCGCTACTGAAATTTATTTCGGAGTCCATTACATTTCCGCAGCTTTTGCTGATGAAACCAACCCGCAGTCATTAAAACAAAATTTATATAAATAGCAAAAACAGCAATTAGACAGCCAATAACAACAATTTTATATGAAAGTATTAGGTTGCATGCCACCAGTGAAATGAAAAACGGGTCAAGTGTTTCGTAATCGAAAAAGCGAAAACAAAAATAAAGAAAACCCTCTAGACCCCTTAAAATTGAAATTAAACAGAGCCAAAGTTGGTGGCTAATTAAATGAGTTAACAAGATCAAACTGCAAAAGAAATTATAAAACAAATCACTGTACAGTCGCAGCCACTTAGCCGGTCAGCGCCGACACGCCGCCGTCCATATTCATTCATTTCAAATCAAACCGGCAGCCGACGTCCGCCGTCAAGTGCTTAGCGCATGCGACTGTTTAATTGCTCAGCAGTTAACACCGAAGTGCTAAAAGTTGTGCATTGTCAACTAACAACTACCTTGCGTTGCGTTTGTTGTTGTTGTTGAGCTCTCAAGCGATTATTGTCTAAACAGTAGCGACGTGCTTGCGGCCTAAAACACTTGTTTGCGAGGTAATAACTGAGCAAAGACAGCATAAGTCGCCAATTATGTCCAAAGTCGAAATGTTCTTTTTGAAGGCCTTTGAAGCTTAACACCAAAAAATCAAAGTTATTGACTTGCTGCGACTTTTTTGTGAATTTATGGTGGTGGTAAAAATATATGCAGTTTAAAATATAATATTTATATTTCTTTGCTATTGAAAGATTTGTAATTAACTAAATCATTGTGAAATATTTATGTTTGAATGAAAACGTACGTGAAAGCTTTCACTTAGACATAAGCTTGATTTTGAAAGCTTAAGTAAGATCTTTCACCTGCTGATAAGCTTTCGTGTAAGCTTTCAACTAGTAATATGCTTTCGGGAGAGCTTTCATCTAGTGAGAGAGCTTACATCTAGTAATGACCTTTCAGTTCAGTACATTTAATGAAAGCTTTCATGAGAGCTTTAAGCCAGAAAAAAAGACGCCGTATTTACTTCTCACTTCATTAATCAAAAAAAAAAAGTTATTTGCATTTAACGATCTTTGTATACAGCTCCATATTAAATCTTATTTATATTTAATGATCTTTGTATTCAACCCCATATTATAAATAACTATTTATGTTAATTATTCTCCATCTCCCCATAATTCTCACACTCCAAGACAACACGCTACCTCACCTGATTTCCGCTTCTCGCGATCGGGCACCACCAAGCTTTTGGCGCGCTTTACACGCAGCGAACGCCGTCGTATGGAACGTAGAAATGCTTCAGGCATGCGTGAAAAACGCTGTGGCGTTTCGGGCGGCTTAGCTGCCGCCGTGCGTTCGGGTAAAAAGAAATTCTTGACAGCTAACATGTTGCATGAATTTGAAGAGAAGTAGTTAATTTATTAGGGTGGTTCGCCAATTTAAACCGAGCGTATGTATAATCACAAAACGATTTTAGTTTTTGCACACTTTTCACTATTCACTAAAACCTTATTTCACCACTTCAAAAAATGTGTCCTACTTTTCTTCGTCACACTTTTTGCATTAAAATGTGTCAACACTTTTGGTCGCTACTCCAACGTTTGTGGTGTGTCTGTGATTTCTTTGCACTTTCAAGTTTGGTAAGCATGTTGTTAATTATGATTTTTTATTATTTTTTGTTTCGAATTCATTCAGTGTCGCAAAATAATTTGCATTTGTAAATATTTATTAATTTGTGACTAAGACGTCTTATTCTTCGTAACACTTGATTTTTTTGCTTCGCGGTGGCTTTTGCAGCACTTTAGTCACCTGCTAATTGTGGTGAGTTGTATAATAAACATTTTTGCATAAATTTATTTTGTGGTTTTCTGCTTTTTTTTGCGAATTTTAAATCCAATCTGTCGCTTTGTGTGATATAAGCAGCGCTGTAGTGATGAAATCCGGATTATGCGGATTCGTTTGGAAGTAACTTCCGATCCATTCGTAGTTTTTACGCTTGCTATGATTATCTTTAACAAATTAAGTATTTTTTAATTAAACAAACACAAATATCTTTTCACTGTTTCACAATTTTTCAAATTTTCATCCATTTGCGAAATATTTTCGCCGTCACACAAACACATAGCAAATTTTAAAAATTTATTTCAATGAAATTATTTTTTAAAAGGTCTACACACATAATTTTTCATTATTGTTTGTATACACTTTCCACTACGCGTTAAATGCGCGTTTATTTTCGTTCATACGATTAATGCGCGCATTGAACGAACAACGAACCACTCAAATACGAAGTCAAACCAAAACTAAGGGATATTTCGCTTCAACAGCAGCGTATAACCGGCAAAAGCAATAACATGTGAATAAGCAAGCACCCGACCGGTAATCGACGAGCCACACATGCAAACCAGTTTCTGTTGCAGCACAACCGACGACTGTTAATGCAAAAGTAAACAAAATGTTACAAACGAACAGTGTGCTGTTACCATTCCATTAATCAAGCTGTTAATGCAATAACATTAACGTTCGCTGGTAAATTTGCTGTTAAAATGCTATTAGAGAAGCTGCTAATGCATTTACATTAACATTCGCTGTCAGATTTGTCAACATTGTCTGTTAATGCTGCTAGCACAGCGCTTTTAATAAATTAAAGCGAATTTTAGCGCTTTTAGCGTTCACTATATTAACAGCCTATGTTTATTAACGCTGTTAGCGCTTACTAATTTAACATTTCGGTTAATTTCAACACTGTTAGCGTTCACTATATTAACATTTTCTGCTTTTTAACGCTGTTAGCGTTTACTAAGTGAACATTTGGCAATTGGCTAAATTTGAAAACAACAATTTTGCGCTCCCCTGCGCAGATAACAAACACACTGCACTTGCTAAGTGACGGAGAAAAAATTCATAATAAATATTCCAACACGTAAAAGTATATTTTTAATGCCGCACGTCAGCGTTGATTACGCGAAACACTTGATTTAATGTTGTTGCTTATAAACGCAGGTAATTTGATACATTTGTTGTTGGCTAAGTTATGCATGAATAGAGGTTGGCTGTTTGTAAATTAGTTGGTTGTAAATTAGCATGCTTTTAATACATGAATGTCTGTATGTACATATTCATAGGTACATGCATATATGTACATACATATATAGGCACTTTAACGTTTGTTGGAGAAATATATTAATATATACACATATTTACATATACTTCATACACATACAGTATGTATGTTCCACGAGTCACTTATATTTCGAGCAGTCAGGTGCTTTACTTTTACGTACTTGCCGTAAAGCCGCATGAAATGGGTCAGCTAGCTGCCAAAGACTTTGTATTAGCCAATTTGTTAAAGAAAGCTAAGCATGTACATACAATTGTATGTGTGTATGTATATACATATGTAGATATTAATGTAGATCTATGAGTCAAACAGCGTCAATCAGCATGTGAAGCTAAGTGAAAGGGAGCTGAGGTCATGGTCGTCGTGAATACACATACATATGTAAGTACTGCTATGGATATATAAATAGCACAAATGCGAAGCTAATATTACAACTAACTTATTGTTCTCCATATTTTGTAAAAGTGGGAAATACATTTCGTGCTGGAAAATATAGCTCTTATACTCACAAAATAGTTCTGGGTATACCAAAAAAAGCTTTTAAATCACGATGCTGGAAGTATCATTTTATTAAGTTTTACTCAAATATTAAAGATCCTTTATATGAAGACCAAGTGTGCTATTTATGTGTCCGCGGCTGTATACACATATGTAGTATGTATCTATAATATAATATGTATGTAAAATAAAATCAAAATACATTAATGTAAGAAATTTAAAATCGTTGTAGTGGCTGGAACAATCTGTGTTATGAAATTTGCATGGCTCATTAACTACGCGTTGACGTTGTTCGAGTTTTATATAAATTGACATGCAGGGAAACACGTGCGGTGTTCGATCACGCCAGCAATAGCGAAATTACGCAAAAATGAAATAAATAAATATTTATTATTAAAGCAACAACAGTATTTTTTAATATTGCCTCTATATGCCATTTAGATGACAACGCTGTTATTAGTTTAGCTGTTACTTTACATTCTGTTATTTTGTTGCTTAACAGCTGCAACATGTTCGTTGTTCGGTGGGGTAGCAAATAATTTCCCTACGAAATTCCCACGTCAATTGGATTACCTTACCGGTAAGATAAGTGATTGACAGAATTCTTGCTTGCAACATGCAACATGGGGCACAACAGTGTTGTTATTGTTTCTGGTGCATTACTAACATATGAGAGTATATGCAGATACTTATAGATATATATGTATGTATGTACATACTACTACATACGCGTTTGTGTATGAGGGTAATAAAAATTCTGTGGGAACAAGTTGAAAAGTTAAGGCAATAACTCTCACTATACATCTGTGGGGCACACATGTACACACACACATAAGCGTGCTTATAATAACGTTTTTTTTTTAAGCTCAACAAACTTCTGGCATGGCGACTCTAAGTAGGTAACATACCGCGTGTTTGTATGTGTGTGCGTGTGGTAGGTATGATTATTGAGTCAGATTATGTCATCGCAAAGCCAGCGTCAGCCCGACGATGCACTGCAGTAATGGCTCCATTTAGAAGCGCGAAAGGAAGGAAAATTGGCTGGCGCACTTCCACTGCTAAGCTTATGTAAGCACGGCATATTAAATTGCATGTGTGTGTGTGTGTGAGTGTGGAAAAAGTGTGTCAGGCTGCTGGTTGGCAAGGATTGCGGGAGCTAACCTAGCAACTGGATTGATTCGCTGATTGACGTGAGTGAGTGAGTGGGTTGTGAAAGGGATTTCGTGGGAAGCCGTGCTGATCAAATTCAAATAAATGCTATTAAATCGGCTTGCGATTGTATTATAGGATTATATGTATTAGTTGATTAATATGCAATAAGTGAAAGATATTTATTGGAAGTTTAGTTGGAAAGTAAATGACAGAATAAAGCTGTGAGAAAGTGACTTGCAGGGAAATATTGGTTAGTCGAAAAAGTCTTTTCGTATTTTGTCAATAGATGTCGTTGAAGCCGTATATCTCCAGTGCTACCAATCACATTGTGTCATACCATAAGTGTTGGAAAAGTGAGATTATAAGCTTCTTTTAACCAAAAAAAATTTAATTCAGGGGAGTTGAAAAAAAGTTACAGCTGTTCAAAAGTGAGTGAAAATAATGAAGAAATTCGCTATATTTTGAAATTTTTGTATAAAAAAGGGAATAATGCCACGCAAGCCACCAATGAAATTTGTGAAGTATACGGAGACGATGCTGTATCAGTTCGGGTCACCGTGATGTTCAACTTCAATTATATGTATAAGTTAATAGAAGAATAGAAGTTTAGCTTCATTAGAAGGTTTGACGAAGCGTGTCCTGCCCTTAAAGCAACTTTCAAACCTTCAATATGATAACTTTCCATTTTGTCGCATTAAATTTGTTAAAGTATGTTAAAGTAAGGTACCACTCCACTATGTACATGTAACGCCGTAGAAAAAAAATATTTTATAATTTTTATCACTTGCGCCGGCACAAGTGTTCACTGATTCATATATAATATGCAACAACTGACGCCTCCGCTCTATAACGCATGCATTTGCTGTAAGGACAACCAAAAATTTAATTAAATATATTCTACACAACTACAAAATCATTATAACTCTGAGTCCGGCTTTCACCCTTAACGCTGCAGGCACTTTATCTGTCACTTTTGACACTTTAGACGCATTTGGCGCTGTAATTAAAGCGAAAGCTGTCGGTGAATGACTAAAATATTCGGTTATTTGAGTGACTATGTATGTATGCATGTGAATAACGACCGCTGAGCGCGAATAAAGTACAGTGGAGTGCAGGACCATAAAAAAAATAATAATAAAAAAATTTAAAAATAGCATATTCCATTATATACATATGACACTATCACCAACTCAACGCTATCAACATATTTCCGTGCAATATTAAACAATTAATACTGCTTCACGATTTTGTTCAAGCAGTAGTAACCTGAAACTCCTAAAACATTTAACAGTAAATTTAATAAATCCACTTAATAATGTGCTTTTATTTGAAAAAATCTTGAGAGCGGTATATCCACTTGAGAATGAAAATATTACGCCACAAAAGTGTTCTAACGACCCCAAGAGCTTTTGTAAAGTGGGTGGAGTGCCACGTCAATAATCGAACAGTGCTACTTCGACTATTTTAAATTTCATGTGAGGAATCAAGCTAAATCCTGTTTTCCACCTAAATGTTGTGTAACGTGTGTGAAACTTCTATTAGATTAGGCAAAACAAGAACACAGACACATCCTATTTGCTATACCAATGATCTGCACCGAACCAAGGATCATGTAAGTGATTATTATTTTTGTCTGACTCAAACAAAAGGCATTACAATCAAGTCCCTACACACCACTTAGTATCCAAACTCGTCTTTGGCCAACAGACGCATTCTACATAATGCCGAACTGCCTTTGCCAAAGCATTCAAATCAGTCAAATGGAAGAGAAATGAAAGAGAAATTCCCGAAAGTCAGCACGGCAATAATTAAAGAGGAAAGAGCTTTGAAGCAAACTGAATCTTCAGGAAAAACTTGTCTGGTAATGTTTTGTGAGCATAGCCCAAAGTTTCCTAGGAAACCATAAATCAGAAAATTACAAAGACTTAATAAATTAACTTATGATTTCATACAAAGCTTTGGGGTGTAATGTGTTCTCCAAAATATATACATATGACCGACGCTCATCTGTGAGAAGATGAGAGGTCATTTCCTTAAATGGTTGCAATCATTTTTTTTAAGGTATTAGGTATTGGACGAATTGAACGAAGCAAAAATAATTAAAATTGTATTTTTGACAGACGTTTTTTTACCGAAAAACTCATATATTAGTGAAAATTTCTCCATATCTTTGCTTTTAAATAGTTGTAATAGTAAGTGTAAAGACCTTTCAAATAATATCGAAGACTTGTTTAAAATTTCATTAAAAACGGTTGTTTGGTTCGTGAGAAATTTGACAACAGACTTTGAAAACACTTTTTCGGGGAAGTACGAAGTTCATCAATCGTCGTTGGCATAGACCATAGATTTGACGTAGCCTCACAGGAAATAGTCTAACGGCGTAAAATCGCACGACCGAGGCGGCCAATTGACTGGGACATTTCATGAGATAACACGTTCACCAAACTTGGTTTTCAATAAATCGATTGTGATATTCGCTGTGTGGCTTGTGGCGCCGTCTTGTTGGAACCACACATTGTCCAAGTCCATATCATGCAATACGGACCAAAAATATTCGGTCATTATTGAGCGGTATATACATACATAGCGAAGCTGTGATCATTACAGAAGAATTACGGTCCAATGAAGCCATTTAAAAGCTGCAAACATTGACTGTGGCATCAGAATGCAAGAGAAAATAAAATATGTTTCGTACCGGACACTAGGAAAAAAATCAGTAACTTCATATGTAGACCTAGCTAGCTCCAGGAATTCAATTTTTATGGCGAAACATATTTTTTGCATGCAACATGTGCAACATCTGCGCCCTTTGCGTACGAAAATAACGCATAAACCGCACATTTGAAAGGAAGTGACTTTTGTTAAAGCAATGGTGTGCTTAATCAACACATATACATACATTTATGTTGGCGATGAACTATTGAAAAAAAAAAAACAATTAAATAGTATATTTTAGCGCAAATGAGATATACAAAGTAGCTAATTTCGCCGCTTTTCAGCTGCAATTTTGGCGTTTTCATTTTAATATTCTCAGTTGGCTTTTAGTGGCTAACACCGGCATGTGACAAAACGTCATCAATCGTCCGAACTCAACCTAGATGTGGCAGACAAGGTGCAGACATGTGGCATGCGGCATAAGACACGCACTTGATGCATTGCAGCGCAACATTTACAAGCGCGAATATCTCCGCAGAATTCGCTTAGATTGCCACTATATGCCACTGAACGACGTGCTGGTCCGCCACTTGTGCAAACCCGGAAAAATAAATTTTCGCTAACCATTAAAAATTATGCAACATACTTTGTTGAACATAATGTTGCATGCATATGTACAACAACTCTCGGCTGCTGACAGCAAACGTGCGGCCGCCAACACCAGCACCGCACGCAGCCAACAACGCTGGTGCTAATGAGGCGCTGCAGCCGAGCGAAATGCGAAATTAACCAAATCGTGCGAAAATTGCTGAACTGCGCGAGCCTGCGATTTTTATGTGTGGCGTCAACTGCGAGCAGCGAACTGCCGAAAGCGCCTAAAATTAGAACGCAAGTCAATGGGAAATTTCAAGTGAAGCAAAAATCTAGAAAATAATAATGAAAAACATGCGGCCCCTCGTTCATGTTAGCTCACACGTGACTCCGCCATAATCATCGATGACCGTCTACACGCCCAACGCGCACAGCGGTCGCGTTGATGCACTGTCAATGCATGTAAATCCCTGCAAATAAATTGCAACTGTTAATGATGACCACGCGTGCCGCGCAGATAAAAACAACAACTATTTCGTTGGCACTTTACATCGGCACATGCAATTTCGGTCCGACGTAAATTTGCAGTAGCACTTTGGGGCCTCAACACAGCAGATACTTTATTGCTCATCGCTGGGCTCTTTGCAATAGTGCAAAGGCAAAGCTCGCCATGCAAAGTGGGTGCGCAATGAAATGTGTTTTAATGTGCAGAAATTAATTTCAGCCACTGCACACTGGCTTGGGTATAATTTGATTTTTGATTTGCTTTTACCGTCGCGCCACTGAATGGCAACCCAAAATTTATTACTTTTTCAATTTGTGGCTGAGGTATTTATTAATGAAATTTTAATTACAGACAAGGTCCATAAATGTGGATATTTATTTAACAGTTGGAGTTGTAAATTAGAGCTATTTTTTACTTAAAACCCTTGTAACACGGGATAAAGAAGCTATCTATTCGACACCATGCCTAAATTTGTTATTCTTATGAAACTCATACCAAATGACCTTGAGCCCAATCATCAGCTCCGTCTAAATCCAAAAGAACCTCTCCGAGTCGTTCGATACCAGACGTTGTTATAGACAGGTTTATTCCCGCTCGTGAGACTTCTTCAATATAATGTTGGAAAAAGTCATACGTGCCGCTAATCTGAACCGCAGTGGCACTTCCTGCTCTAAAAGTACAATGCTACTGGTGAATAAAGATGATCATCGTAGGCCTTGACAACAGGGCTATCAGCGCAGCCTTTACCAGCCTAGAAAAAGAAATGAAGGACCTTACGGCGAACGAGGGCATTTTAACTGAGACCACGCACAAAGATTCTCTCTTCTTGGGAACTCTTTGTATATCTGGGAACCAGCATAAATTCGACCAATAATCTAAACCTGTAAATCAAACTCTACTATAAGCTCTTGCCAACAGGTGCTACTACAGGATCGATAGGTACTTGAGAAGCGTAACCATCTCTCAACGAACAAAAATTAGGTACTATAAGTCTGTCATTATTCCCGTCCTGTTATACCGCGCAGAAACATGGACGAAGACGAACCAAGATGAGAAAGTACTTGGAGCATTCGAAATAACTGTTATCCGATTCCATCCGCGTAAGCGATGAATATAGAAAAAGTTGGAAACCGTATGAGCTCAACAGCAACATGTATAGTATATAGCTAAGTGCATAAAAATCCAACGAATACGCTGATTTCGCAATGTCGTTCGAATGGAAGATGATGCTCCAGTGAAAAAGCTACTTCGATTCGAGACCCATCGGTGGACGAAAGAAGTAAGTGTGTCCACGCTTCCAATGGAAGGACTAAGAGCATAAAGACCTGTCTGCATTTGGGATGTACAATTAGCGTCACCTCGCAAAGGATAGTGACAACGGGCGAAGTTTTGTGTTCTCGTCCCAGACCCACCCACGGTTGTGGGGTCAAAAAATGAGAAGAAGTGATAGGGATTTAAATTATTTTCCAAAATTTTAAACTATTAGATCTTTAACTACTTGTATATTCATGCTATCTGCAAAGATATGACGTAACTTGATTACCATACCATTGTTACAATATTCCGAACATGGGAAAAGCACTGTACTTCTACATCTACTTCAGTTTCATTTCATTCATTTGAAGCGATGTCGAATTTTGTGTCTGAATCAGTATTTTTGCGGGGAGTTTCTCTTCATTCATTTATTATGAAGAAAACCTCAGGCGAAAGTCATTGTATCTGCCTAGAAACATTACTCGAAGAAGATTCTGTTCAAAACGTTTAAAAACAGTTGGCTATACTCAAAAAGGAAGTTTTGCCCCATACACCATAAATTGAAACCCAGAGACATTGAAACACGATCATTCATTTCAGATATGCTGCTTGAACGCTACAAAAATAAGTTGTGTTTGTGTCGGAATGATACCGGTGACATCGGTAAATGGATCTATGCGACAACCTGAAGTTCATAAAACCATATGTGAAACCTGAATAGTCGAATCAACGGCAAAGCCCATTATCCAACACTCCAATGTAAAGCTCTGTGCTGTATTGTGAGCTTCTAAAACTGGTTAAAACCATTAATGGGAAACACTACCTGAAAACCCTACGGAATTTGCGAGTAAGAACGAGGCTTAAAGCTTTCATCAAGACAACACTCGGCCTCATATTGCAAGATCGGTTAAAATTATTTAAACAACAGCGATTTGTCTCACCTGATTATAATTTGTTTCGATCGAGGAAGAAAACCATCACTGGAGTACGGCTCTCATCAAAAAAGATAAAATATAGATAAAGATCTAGACCCAACAGTAATTGTAGTAGTACTTTGTCCACCGTTTTTATCGATTTTACCAAGTCATTATTTGTATGAGAAGTATGTAACCAAAAAAAATCTACAAAGTAAACTACAAAATGGAAGAAGCTCTGGAGATCAAAAAGGGGTTAACTATCCCCCCGTGCCACTGCAAGTTTAATCGCTCCTTTAGAAATTCTGTACTCATTCAACATTTTGGACTTTGTGCTTAATTAGTTTTAAATCCAACCACTTTGAGTATAACGAACCCTCATAAAATTTGTGGTAACCCTAAACCTTGATAATATAAAATGCTGCCAAATGCGCCACTTGGTTTACCAGGACCACTTTTATTTGTGTTCATTGATTTACAAATTAGAAATTATTGCAACGCTAACGGAAACTGAGGCGTGCAAAAAGTGAAAACAAAATGTAGCAACAAATTGTGGCAAATAGCAGTTGACCAACGGAAACGGTGTCGTATTACCGTAAATGAAGCAAGTGCTGTGGTTGTTGGTGGTCAAGCGACCCTCACTAAATGCTGCTTCCATCGTTTCTGTTGTAATTGCAGCTCGTGTCCGGCATTCGGTGACCAAATTAATTGCATTCCATGCAACAAATTACGATTATTGCCTCGGAAGAGCGAAATGAGTGACATGAGTGGGTGTGTGCCAAAGGGGCGTACAATTGCGCCGCCGAAGCCTTGGCAATCGCGGGTGATTATTGACTTTTTGTGTGGCATGCTTAACCTTTCTCGGCTGCGAAACAAATGAACTCCGGCAGCGCCAGTGACGTGACGTGGCGATTAAAATCTTATCGTGGCTGCTAAAGTCAACATAGTGCAGCAAGGCTGGGTGTGTGTAGGCGGGCGGGTAAACAGCAAACAACCCCTTTTGGACTAAAAATAAAAAAGTGCTGGTGCTGTGCTTTGTAACACTTTGCACCACCTTCCTTCGTGCTGCGAAGGGTAATTGGGTCGCATTTTTCGGTCGTCTCAAATTGCAATGCAATGAAATAATGCTGGTGTTGGCTTTGTTGCGCTCAAAGTTGCAATTCATTTATTATAACAGCGGAAAACGGCGGCAACATTCATCAAACTTAGCTTAGGGTGCATAGCTAATGGAGCTTTCTCAAACCACCCCGGGGTAGAGCACAAGAGATTTCATGGTACGTGGAATAACGGCATGTTGCTATGACGTTTTATTTTCGTTGCTATTAGGTAATGATTGCTTAGGCGAAGGTGTGTCGGCGGAATGCAATGGCACGCAAAGTCGGCCAAATCGCTGCGATAAGCCAAAGAAGTGAAAGTTCATACAAACACACATATATATAATAGTATTTGAGTATGTTGATTTACACTTTAGTTATTACAAGTGCAAGCCCGAGGGTGGCAAGCAACACCCGCAGCTCGCCACAACTCAGTTTGACCAAACCTTTTTCTGCGTCTCGCATTTCATTTGTGAAATTGCATTTTTATGTCTAATCGGACTAATATGAGTTTACCGATGCCTTCATACATGACTTCTGAGCCGCATGTGGTTTCTGAGCGTAATCTTTTTTTTTGAATTTACTCTTATGATCGCTTATTGTGTTGCTAATGACGGCTCTCACATGTGTGTTCTCCACTTTCAAAATACCTTCACCTTAAATATGATATATTATATACATATGTACATGCATACATATGTGGATATATGGATGGATTGTTTTTAGTGTATACGCGTGTGGCCCTTTCTTCAATTTTCTAACAATGTGGTTAATCCGCCGGGTTTTGACTGATGGAAGGCGAGCTTTAAAGCGATTTTACGTTTTGAGAAATGGTCATAGAGCATTTTTTGTGGTTTTGCATTGACTTTGTAGCTTTGATGGACCATCAGTTTTATGTGTATATGAAATATTTTTCTTCTGATTGCAAATTAAATAACACTTATTTCTGTTTGTTTTGAATGTTACCGCTCGCTTTCAAAACCCGGAGAACGAACCTAACCTCAATTCTTTCATATACCATCTCACAGCCGAATTGTGTAAAAGCCTTACAACAACTCTTAAAGCAGCGAGCATCTTTGCTTAAAAAGCATAGTTGGTGGAGACAGTTTTTTAGACTTGCTTCTTACAATTTAATATAAGAGCAGCTAATATTATGATAAGTGCATTGAGTGAGAGTTTGTTACACTCTTTCACTCGTTAGAATGATAGTGTATTATGAGCACGGTTGCCGCCGTAAATATTATTACATATTACATTCCTTTCAAATTATAAAATTAAAAAACAAAATCTTAAAAGTTTCTTTTTCAATTTCGTTATTCTAAAAGGCATCAAGGCAGTAACCTCGTACCGCATATCGGCCAGAAATGTCTTGGTTAACAGGGCAGCAGTGGAAAGTGTTGCCCGAAGTAAACAACTTCACTTCTACTGAGTGCCAGGGCGCAAAAGCATCGAAGGCAACGAAATAGTGGACGAGATTGCCAAGAATGGTGTGCGGCTAACATCCGAAAACGAGATAAACATTGAGAAACCCATGCATGGATGTTTATACGACGATCTGACATAAGCAAGCAATAAAGAAAATCAAGACACGATGGAACGCGTTACCTGGGTGCAAGACTGCAAAACGTCATGTGTAAAACGGTTGAACGGAAGTACAAAAAAATTCTTATTGGCACTCGATAGAAGAAACTGTAGGAAAATTATCGGAATATTAACTGGTCACTGACTGGTGACGCACACGCCCGCAGAATGGGGCTGACAGATCGAGAAGACTGCAGGAAATGTTTAGAGCAGGACACTAGGGAAACAGGGAAGCATCTCTTGTGTACTTGTCCCGCAGTGGCAAGACTACGCTGTAAGCATCTGGGGTCTCCACTGTATGATAGAGGATAGATAGGAGGCATCGACAGTGAGGCCGCAGAGTCTGTTAAAATTCGCGTCAAGCGCAGGCATCCTAAAGGATGACTACTTCTCTTAGACCTAGGAAATGAACTCCATCTGGTATCGCAAAGAACCAAAACTGGTCTATGCGTGGCTTATTGCCTACCAGTTTAATCTAACTTAACCTATTCTAAAAGCTTATTTTCATGAGTGCTTGACATTTTTTTTTACTTTTCCCCTCAGTTATCTATCTGAAATTTTGCACACATTCTTTTCTCCCTAAGAAGTCGTTTTTTTGTTGGGACCGCCGCTTATTTTATCTATATGCCTAGCTGTTATAAAAACTGATCAATCAAAATCAAGTCCTTGTATGGAGAACTTTTTTATTTGAAAACATATCTACACGAAATTTGGTATGGATCCTAGGCAATGGTACAATCTAGAGGCAAATTGCTTGAATCGAATCACTATAGCATATGGCTGTCGTACAAACTGAAGGATCAAAATGAAGTGCTTTATTTGGATTAGTATCCAAGTTTAGTCTCCGCACAAATTGTTATGGTCCCATCCAAATACCATAGCATACTATATACCTGTCATACAAACTAACCGATAAAGGTCTCTTTATATCTTTTCATGCTATAAAAAATAGTTCGGTGCAACCAAAATTTACGTCTTTACTAGTTTTGGTTGGTCTTAAGTTCTCAAATGTTTAAATTTTAATCAGCATGGCAACTCTAATAATCTGTGTCAACTATGGACAGAATCAACAATGAGGGAAAACATCAACTGTGTCCCAACAGATATGCTACAAAAAGTAGAGCTAAAATAAAATAAGTTTGCAAAACTTCAGAACTAGGCCAACGTGCAACAAAATGTAACCAGGTATACCAACACATAGATATCTAGTTAGATTTCTGTTATGTAAGTGAAGTGAAATGCATTGTGATGGGCATTGTTTGCAAGGATTACAGAAAAGTTGGACGAACTATATACATATGTACGTATGTTTGTATATTAATAATGAATACGAGTATAACGATGACATTGAAGAAAATTTTTCACTGGAGCGAAATCAAAAGAACTTTCAAGAAATATCGGATGATCAAATTTGTCCCGGACTGGAACTGCAAACTGCTGCAAACTACTATTCTATATCTATTTTTATCGCCTTCAAAATAGGCCTCTGAGTCAATACAAAGATGACAATGCTTAATCCAATTTTTCATACACTTATTATAATACTCGGCTGCAATAACTTTTAGTGCCTTCAGCGAGTTTTAGTTTTATCAGTTTTGACTCATTTAGGGAGGGACATTGACATTGGCGAGATTTTTGAACAGTTTCGACGTCCTACTTATAAACTCATGTTTCAGGTTGATTCAGGTCTTTCAATATAGCATTGACACGATTTATAACCAAAAAATTAACCAAAACGTTAACCAAATTGTGTTGAAGCGATCCAGAAGAGATGTTGACATCCTCTGCTATCCCCTTGGTGCCAACGCGAGGACGTTCAAGCACTGTTTCTTTTGCGATGGACGACTCGCATGGGACAAGTTTTTGACGACTCCACGACTTTCACTGATTGCTTAAACAAACAAACGCCTGCGTAATGCACATTAATGGTTGTATGGAGATTGAACTTAACGCGACCATAAAAAAGCTGATGCCAATCTAGGATCCATAGCTTCGGTTTGCGGACACAACTTATGGTATACACCAGTCCGGGTTAAATTTGATCAGATGGTATTTAAAATTTTGATTTTCACTTAATCATTCTGAAAATTGCTGGTATACAAACAGACCGCTTATTAGTTCTTTATCCAAAATCAGATGAATCAGAAGCTGCATGAATCAGATCTAGCTTATAAGATAGCTGAGAATGATGCAAGCACCGCACTGACAAAATTATTCGCAAATCAATAAGTAATTATAGCGTGCAAAGCAAAATTGCACTAAGAGTCACACAATTTAGTCAAAAAAGTCTAATGCAAAGTCGCTTCAACGAGAATCGTGAATAAATTTGCAATTATCTGCGCATTAGAGACACAGTAATTGACAATTTGCGACAACGCTATAAATAACAAATAATTAAAGCAAATGAGCTAAAAACTAATCAAATTCAAGTGCGCAATAGCCAAAGACGCTTTCTACATTACGCTGAGTACCGTAATGAGTACACGCTGAATTATGACTAACCGCGAGAATAAAATATTGTTGAAAAACGAAAATAAAAACCAATTTGTATTTAACCCATTTTTAGTTTGAGCAACCCGCCGGTACACCCGCTGATGTCATGTGCTCATGCAGCCGCGTTGTCTCCTCGGTCACAGCGTAGCCAATGCGGAGTCATAAGTGATGTCAGTCCAACATGAAGCACGAACACGCCGGTAATGACTAAAGGTATAGAGGTGAAAAAGTACGTAAGTAATTAAATTATGCAAATTTTCTAAAACAGTCAGGTGCGCAATAAAAATATAATGCATGTTTTTTAGACGTGATGACATATCGCAGGCGGACGACAGACAAATACAAACATATGGAGGTATATTGTAAAGCTTTGCTGGCGAAATTAGAAAGTGGGGCAAGAGTTAAATTGAAAAATTTCTTAGATATGACAGTAGCGCAGTTTTGTCCAAATGCGGGGAACATAAATCTAAAAGAATTAAAAAAAAAATTATGCAAAATTTATTGCGCAACCTAAATCCCACAACTGCCTCAGCCATCAATTGCTTAAACTAAATAATTTGCACTTTAACTCGCGCATTTAAGCGATAAGTGTTGTTGCTTTTTAGCGGGACCGATAACCTTTTGCAACGATTTTCAATTTAATTTACATTTTTATTGAATCAATGAAGAATTGCAGGAAAAATGCCGCAGCCCGGAGAACACTGATCTTTCAACAACACATTGTTTATGTGTATATGTGTGTGTGTGAGTGCGAGTAAATGCTCGAGCAAAGAAGTTAATGAACACGTAAATGCGAAACGCAACGAATAACAATGCAGAGATACAGAGCAGAAAAAAGAGCGCGTGAAAAGTCCAACAAATTGTAGCAATTTGCAGAGCAGAGTAATATAATGTGGCAGACGGTGCGCAGGAGAGACTGTGGCAGTAGCGCCATGACAAGTGTGGAGAGATAACAGTAAATAGTAAAAATTAACAAGTTTATAAATAAATGCATTTGACCTTTGACTCACGTTTTAAAATGGAATAACTGATAATTCTGTACGGCGGGACTACAGTGGGAATAACCACACAAGCAAGGATTGAATATGTATGTCTTTTGCGGAGCAAAAAATTTTTACGAATATAGTATGGACGCGAAAATTAAATATGTAGTAGTAGTAAATAAGTTAACTATCAGAAGCATGTTGCGTCTAGAAATGGCTTCATGACCTTCCTTTTTCCTCCAAAAAAACTAACCATAGGTTATTTATAGAACATTTTTAATAAATAAATAAAAATAGTGTAAATTTACAGAATTTAATGTACTTTAACAATCGGTGATTAGTTTTGAGTAATTTTGTATTCCTTTAACCCCCAGTTGATCTCCAGGAGAACCTCCCAAAACAGTTATCTCGTCTCGCGGGGAACAAAATTTGTTTACTTAGAATTATTAAGAATGGAAATACCAAACAAATATTTTTTATTACAATATATTAATATGGGTAATAATCGAAGGACTAGTCCAAATTTTCATTCTTGTCAAAACAGCGGAGTGTTTTTTGTAAAAACAAATTAGTTTTCAGAGTGGCTTAAAAATCGCAATTCTTATCTGAAATCCTAATGCTTCTATTATTACTCGACACACATATCTAAGAAAGTCGTATGAAAATTGAAAGCCGATCTTCTCAGTAGCTTTGGAGAAATTTTCTCTTCTGGAGACCTTGTTCAAAGTTTTGGGAGCCGATTACACCAAGACATTCTAAAAAGTTATATTCTCGAAATTATTAACTATTTTAGAGAATATTTGTAAATGTACAAGGTGGGTTCCAAAGTAGACAGGACTTAGAATCTGCTCTTTATCGATTGTTCAGTGAGAATTTCATGACATTTCATAGATTGGAAGTGAAGTTATTGCGTTTTAAGTGTCAGTATGTTTGTGTTATCGGTGCGAAAATGAGCTTCAAACAAAGAGCCAACATTAAATTTTGTTTTACAATTGGTAAAACTTTTACCGAAACGATTCAATTGATGAAACAACTTTATGGCGATGATTGCGTATCCCGTAGCAGAGTGCACGAGTAGTTTCAACGTTTTCAAAGTGGTCGTGAGGACATAAATGCCGATCAACATGTGGACCAATCAAAATCCGTGATCACCGGAAATTCCATCGAAACTGTGCGTGAATTCATCAAAAATCAACCGAAATCATCAGTGAAACTCATAGAAATGGAATTGAATATCTCCAAAGCATTTACAGGATTTATCGCATTTTGACCGAACATTTGGGCCTACGAAAGGTGTGTGCACGGTTTGTTCCGCACAAATTGACTGACGACCAAAAATTGCTCAGAATCCAACATTCGAAGGACGATTATTTGACCAAAAATCACATTTTAACCATTAAACACTCCCCGCATTCACCTCATACGGTCCCGTGCGACTTCTTCCTTTTTGGAAAAAAATGCATTTGCCCATGAAAGGAAAGCGTTATGCAGACGTAGAGGCCATTCAAAAGGCTTGCGCAGGCATACTGGCGGCCATACCGGCCAACGAGCTAAAACACTCGTTCGACATCCTTTTGGACCGTTCAAAAAGCTGTATTGAAGCAGAAGGAGACTATTTTGAATAAAATAAATTGATTTTGCCGAAAAAAACCATTTGTACCGTTTTTTTTTTAAGTCCTGTTTACTTTGGAACGCACCTTGTATGTATGTACACCCGATAAATCAGCAAAAACCTTTATGTTATGAAATATACATATGTATATTTGAGGGTTGCCTTTTATTTGGCGTGATTTGGCAATTTTAGCATTGCTATCTAACTCACAACTTTATCGAAAAGTTTGACATTTTTGATGTTATACATACTGAGAAAGTTTTGACCGAGATGAATATTTTATGTTACTATAGTGCTCGTATCTATTTGTGCGGTTGTAACATAAAATATTCATCTTGGTCGAAAAATGGAATTAAATCGCGATAATTGTTGCACGATTATTTTTTACCACTTTCGACGTGGGTTAACTCAGCAACAGTACATCGATGAGTTTAATTCAATTCTTGGCAATGAAGCTCCATCAAGGACTAGTGTTTTTCCAATTAATCGAGGTCGTAGATCTCACCAAGATAAATTTCGTGAAGGTGGTCCAAAATCAGTTGTTCTTCCGGAAACTATTGAAGCTGTGCGCAAATTGATATTGCAGAATTGTTATTCAATCTATCGTAAGATTGAAACAACAATTGACATTAGTGGCATCAGTATACATTCAATATTGCATGAATATTTGACTGTAAAAAATGGTTCACTTTGGATGCCAGAGACTATATCAATCGCTCAAAAAGGCTCTCCTCGATTGGTCTAGAGAAATGTTAAAAAATACGATGGCAGTGCTTCAAAACGTCTCTACGACACAGTTAAAGATGATGAATCGTCGAATGAACTAAGAGGTCAATGTTCTTCGACATCTGAAGAGACTGTAGCTCCGTTCAGAATGCATGCTCTGAAGATACCTTAAACTGACTGGCAAAAGTGTTTCCATAATAAGTTCAAACGCATGTAAAAGTGTATAGATCTTAATGGAGGATATTTTGAAAAACAATAAAGCGATTTTCAATAATAAAAATATTTTTGTATGTTTTTCTAATACCGAAATGTGAGAGGCAACAGCCTTAAGTCATTGTATTTTTTATGTGCATAAATATGAGTTTTTCTTTCTCTCTGACTAAGATCGTGCAAAGCAAGTAAAAACTTCTCTAATGGAGAAGTAATTGAAAGTTATATAATTGCACCTGTACATGCATACTATTATATATACATACATATAGCATGGTAAGTGCGGTATAAGCAATTATTATCGGAGCTACAAAGCTGCCGAATACACTAGTTTATTTATGAGTTCTCTGCATCTGGGCCAGTTTCTGTGTTTGCTTTTTACGATTTTCTTGAACTTCAACACAAATTCAAACTCCATAACTTCCACAAACTTTTCTTCCGCTCGTTGCTACAGATTAAACGGTGCCAAGTCAATAAACTTGAATAATTTTCAACAAGTGCAAACAAAAACACTAAAATTAAACCAAAAAGTTAGATACAATAACAAAAACTCGGAACAGCATTGCTTTTTTGAATATTAGTATTCAAACAAAAAATCACGTGTGTTTGTTGTTGTTGTAGCTTTGTTTAATATCTCATGCACTCGAGTAGTTGTCGGCTTAACTACAAACAATTACAACTCGTTTGTTGTTGCAGAGATTTGGTTTGTGAGCGTGTGGATATATAAGTACGTAGGTATGTAAATATACATACATGGAAGCTGGAAAGAAATTTCGCCTAGCGCCAAACAAAAAGAAAAGCCATAAAATGAAAGATAAAGTATTAAAAGCTCATGAACTAGCCAACGAATAGCATAGGTATTGCTTGATTCGAGCGCACATTTAATGACTAATAATTACAGGGAAGCTGAGGGCATTAGCACACGCTTGCAGATATGGATTTTTCCTCTCTGTGTTTCTGTGCTATTATCAATCGCATGCTTTTCAGCTTTACTTAGTTTTTATTTCTAAAAGTTTCTGAGAATATTTTGGCTCACGCGTTTTGTTTTTTATTAGGATTTTTTTTTGTATTGGAAAATCGATACACTTTCAATTTGATTTCCGCCAAAAGCTTTTGTTATTTAGTTTTCTTATAAAATTAAATTTTATTGCGCTTTTTCTTTAATATACTTTCCTTTCAAGATCGCTAGCACTGACCTCTCCGGCCGGACACATACGTATGTAGGTGGCGCTACTAGAATTACATATGTATATCCATATAAGTTCTGTATAAATTTGACAGATTTCGAATCATTAAAATTATATCATTTTGTGTGAAGGAGCTTTTGTTGTTGTGAAAAAAATTGTTAAAAATGAATTTCGCGTCTTGTAAAAAATTGCTTATAAAGGGAAAAAAGACAGTTGAAGCACAAACTTGGCTTGATAACGAGTTTCCGGGCACTGATGATGATTCAGAGCAGTGTTTGAGATGTTCAAAAATAATAAACACGATTTTGCGTCAATATACAATAACAATGTATAGAGCATGAATCTGTCAAGAATGTCCGTTTATTTGAAATTATTATTACATGTATACAAAGATGTTTTATTTGAAGATATTATTAAACGAATACAGATTTATTTTAAAATTATTTTCGACCGAATCATAAAATATTCAAAAGACAATTAATTTATTTCCCAGCGCCTGCTAGCACTACTCCATTTGCTTGCTTGTTAACGAATGCCTTTCACTTGTTAAAACGGTCTGTGCCAAATCCAACATTTCACTCCGAAGTCCTATTAACAGTCATCCGAGTAGACAGTAGAGGTCTGTATTTTGGGACCCGCGGAATAAATTTTTTTAACTATTATCAAAAAGGTACGCCCATCATATCTTAATACATAGCGTTATTGGACCGCTTGAAGCACAAAATCGCTAAAAATGGTCGCATTTGAAGAAAAAGAAAGTGGATCAAGTCAGTGAAAACGATGGCAAAAATCAATTAATTGGGCATCGAATTGTTTTCGCATCCACCGTATTCTCCAGATCTGGCCCACTGCGACTATTTCCTGTTCTTAGAACTCAAAAGCATTCTCACTGGAAAGAAATTATAGTCTAATGAAGAAGTGAGACTGAGGCCTATGTTGAAGCAAAAGACAAATCGTCCTACATAAATTGTATCGAAAAGGTGAAGGGTTACTTAATCAGTATTCAAAAAAGAAACCAATTTTGCCAAAAAAAATTTGTTTTACGATGGTAGGTCGACGATTTTTCAATTCAAATTTTACTTTCTAAAAGTACTACTTTGTAATGAGGGATATATGAGACCAATACTAAACCTGAATCCATAAATATTCGCTGTTTCCTAATTTTTGTTTATTTTTAAATGCGAAATTCATATTACCTACTGAATGGAAAGACAACAACGCTTATTTTAAGTCAAAATAATTAAATAAATGAATAAACAGCATCCGTTGCACAGATCGTGATGTTAATCAAAACATTATTCATTAAAATAATGTATTATATACATATATGCACCTTTCGGGCGTATGAAGGTAGCAAGCAAAGAAAGCCCAAATAAAAATATAAATATGTATGTACCTCTATATATTTTGTATATTTTGTATATTTGTTTGTGGATAGATATCTCTCGTATTTCATAAAAAAATCTTGTTCCGTATTTATTTGGGCCAAGAAATTGCGTTTCAAGGATGCACTTTACTAAAATTATATATTTGTTTACAAGAAAAGCACGCATCTGCACGCCAAACCCTCCTCGCCGCGCTGCAAAATGAACATGTAAATCAATGAGAAATTAATCAATCGTGTATATCTTTGACGGAGCGACTACACTTCAACATTTCACTTGATTTGTAAACAATTGCTGATCTTTGCTGATAATCTTTGAAGTCGCACAGTCAGTTGACGTGACGTAGTTGCTTATTTTAGCGATGGATTATGAAGTCAAGACCACACGACCTTTGTGTACGTTAGTCAGATTTGACGTCACTTTCACGCTGAGACGTTGCCCAGCAGCTAGAGGTCTCTTTAATACATTATGTAAATATTAAGATTACTTAGTCATTTTATGATTTTTTAATTTATTTTCGAAAGTGCTGAAAAAATATTGAGTATGACTATGCCAATGACTAACTGATTGCTTAGTATATTAGCAATATTTTCTCTTGAATTTTGGTTTTAAGAAATTAATATTTCAAATAAATAAAAAAAAGTGAATATTTTAGTAGACACAATATTAGCAAGGGCGAATGAGTAGGGCTCCATAGCTTTCTGTGTTTATTTATGGAACAATTTGCGAGAGGCACGATTTTGGAAAAACTATATTTTACTATATCAGTTTTTATTTGAGTACGTGAGTCAGACTATATTAATATTTATTATATAGGGTGATCCATTTCATGGTTCCCTACCTTTTTAAAGAAAAAACACAGAAACTTCGAAAGAATATTATTTGGCACTTATTTTTTAAGGATTATCTCTTTCAAATGTTGAGCGCGGCTACGTCTCAGATGATCCATCCATTGAGTCAAATTTTCGATAATTGGTTCGAGCATTTCGACTGATAACTGGCGAAAGGCTAGCGTGATGTTTGCTCCAAGGCCTTAATCGAAGCGGTATTGTCCCCATAAACTTTAGACTTTACATATATCCACAAGCAAAACCTAACGGTACAATGTTACACGATTTTGCTGACCAATCGACCGGCCAAAAATGAGAAATTATCTACTCACCGAAATGTTCTCTCAATAAATCCGTTGATTGTTGCGTTGGGTGAGAAGTGGCGCTGTCTTCTTGAAACCAAATGTCGCCGAGATCGCGAGATTCAATTTCTGGCATCCAATATTAGGTTATCAGGGTGCGATAACGGTCGTCATTGATGGTATATCACCGTTATCATTTTTGAAGAAATATGGACTAAAGTGCCTACTGAAATAATTCTCATACCCCACAAGTGAAATTTTAAATCTCGAACCTTAATAGACAGCCGCTGAAAACCACAATTTCGTTGAAAACTGCGATTTTTGCACCAAAACCACGTGCATATTTGTTTAAGTAAACGGCAAACTTTCGCTGCAGCAATTTTAAATCAATAAAGTCAATTTGAGCTGTGGCCCGCGGGCAGGGATTCAGCAGACGTGAAGTAAATTGATTACTTTTTCCTGCGGATATCTCATACGATTTGCAAGGAATGGCAATTTGGCAATTTGCCTGATTGTCGAATTGCTGTGCGGTTGCAAGTTTAGGCAGTTAACTTGGCTTACTAACTCGCACCGAATTGATTCGACTCATCAGCGCGCGCTCCGCCATTCACACATGCGGCATGCCGCAGGACATATGACAAATTGTACAGACGCAAGGAAAGCCTCGCTTTGGTTTCCTCCATTGGCGTGATGGTGAAATTCGTGTGAATTCATAAGTAAATATGTATATGTAATATGTATAAAATGGTGGAAAGGCAAAAAAATGCTGTGTTATATAAACATATATCGTTGCTTATTATCTTATTTATTATGGCTACGTTTAGCTGTCTTTGGCAAGAGGATTAGGAAATACTACACGAATGTTAGTCCAACTTGTTTAAGTAAACTTTTTTGTATAGGCTTAGATAACCTGAACAGGGTATATTAAGTTCGCGACAATGTTTGCAACACCCTTGTATGAAAAACTGTCCCATTTGATGAGAAACCTTTTTTCGAAATGAAATATTATTTATTTTATGATTTTATGGAACAAAATAAGGAAACTCTGTTTCGGTCTTTTAAAGGGTTACAATAGTTTACGGGTTTCAAAAAATCGATTATTTCATGGTCTCATTAAATTTTGCAATATCTCTAGAATATTGTGCTAAATTTTCGAGTTGATCTGAGTAATGGATTCGGAGATACCGCCTTGAGAACTTGTGTGCTAAGCTAGCTAAGTTAAGTGTGCCGTCTTTAAACGCGTTTTTGAAGTTGGTAGGCAAGATTTCACGAGATATTCTTCATGAAATTTTACACAGATCTTTGTGATACAAGGAAGGATTTTTTTTCGATTTCAACTATTTGATCTTTTTTCCGAGGGGTCACCGGAACGGCGTCGCAATGGGCGAGTTTAAAATATTTCTTTCCAAAAATTTCAGAATTTTTTTATTAATAGAGTATGTATGTAACAATAAAAAACTCTAATAAAATACTTAATTTTTTATTCAAGAAAAAAGTTGTTGAAAAAATGCTATTTTTAACCCGAGGAAACTCATGTAACCCTTTAAATAGAATCTCATTTCTCCCCAGAAGCATGCCCAAGTATAGTGAAAGTAAACACTGATTATCCTTTCTTGCATTTTCTTAGTTTTCATTTACTATTACAGCAACACTTTAAAAGGGGTTTCTATAAAAAAAAAAACGCATCGAATTCGCACAGAAATTATGGCAGCAATTTATTTGTGTATGACAAGACAATTTAGCGAATTTTCCCGAGCAACAAGCCCCTAAGCGCTTCTGCTATACTTTCACCCAACTTAAAGATTGAGAAAATATGTGTCGCATAATTTCGAGAGCGTGAAAGGGTTTAACTGCCTTTTGTTTATGTGCACAGCGCCACTAATGATTATGTCATGCTGCAAGAAATGCATTTCAAGACACAACACAAACCTCGGCCATGTTCGGCAATTTCGCGCCACACTCATAATCCTTTCACGCTTGATTGGCGCAAATTGCACGGAATTTGAAATTTCGCAGCGAGTTTTCGCACAAAATTTCTCAACCTTTCAGTTCCGATCTACGAAACGCATATAAATTCGGCGCTCGGCTTTTGTTAGTAAATATGAATTATGCATTCACGAGCTGTGCGCAAATGGAGGGCTTTGTGCGCCGATTTGCGTGTAATTAAATATAATGCAATCTTCGGCGAGCGAGAGTTTCGGAGATTCATGCTGCTGAGAAAATGGCGTGGCTTTGAGGAAAATAATTTCAATTAAATGCGAATTGTATGGCAGCTGTGCTTGTGGACTACTTTTAAGGATTCTATTTTCTTAAGGATTTTTATATATACATATGTATGTATGTGTGTCTGTTTGTTGTTTGCCTGAATGAGTTTATCCATAATTGTTTATAAAACATGAAATTGTGTTTTAGATTGTAGGCCAGCATTATTGCAGCAAATATTGTATTCAAATGTAATAATTTCAATTTCGTTTTATTTGTCTTAGCCTTAAGGATTTTTGTATGAAAAGATTTTTACATCCCAGGCAACCCCTACTCTCTGATTGCTGAAGGCAATTTTTGATATTTGCATATGTCTTACCTAACATACCAAAAGGCAAATATATATTTCCCCATATTTATTTGTGGTTAAGCGAATTTTGATTGAAATTTCGCACAAAAGAAGTAGAAAAAGAAAAGTTGCTGCTGGAACAGATATCCCTCTGAGAATCTACTGATTTTATTTATTTTGTAGTTTCAAATTGAAAAGATGCGAAAAAAGAAAACAAAAACAGAAAAGAAAATTATAAAAGAGTAAGTACATTAAAAAAATTGTAAAACTAATGAAGAAAAAAATAGTAAAAAAGTAAAATATAAAATTCGAATGATCAACGTTAATCTTAATCAATAAATAAATAAATTAAAATAAATGAAAAAATCAAATAAAATGCAATTTAAATAGTATTTTATAAAAATAAAGTCTCCTAAACTCTTACGTCCATTCAAATTAATCCAAACTAATTTATCCCAAATTAAATAAAAATTTAAATACTTTTTTGTAACAAATGTAACAAATTTGTATAAAAAGACAAGAAAAAATAATGTACTTCGAAGACAGTATAACAAGTATTCGAGCAAAAACTACCCTGTTCCGTCACACTTCCAACTCACCGCTTCTTTTCTCATTTCCAAGTCACCTTTTTGCTCAGTCTGCACACCATTTCTCCTACTGTGCCTTAAAAATTGATTGTGACACTTTGGCACATGTAATTTTGGCAACTTTATTACATGTATTTCTTACAACAAAAGAGCAAAAATAATCGCAAATTCTCTGAGGCTATAATAAACACATGCGCTTGGCTACCTAGCACATAAGTCCTGCAAATGAAAATGTGTTGCATTCGCAATGCTTGTCAATACTTGGCAATTCGCGATGAAATTTATGCGGTCATGTTTTAATTTTCGTCAAGGAAATGGAAGGAAATGTAAGGAAATCCAAGGAAATATGATCAAAAGTATCAATAACATAAAAAAAATATAAAAAAAAAGTTGCGAGCCGAATTTGAGTTAAAAAAAAACAAAATGTAAAAAAAATCGCAAATATAAATCATGCCTAAAATCTAGTTAAATATTTGAGAGCAGTTTTTTAGAAAAAATTTATTATTTCAAACATTTCATTGCTTATCGAAGTGAAAAACTGTGAAATCAGTCCAAAAAATCATTCAAAGTTATTAACTTTGAGACTTTTTGGTCTTTACATTCTTAATGAACAATAAAATTAAAATGTGCCAGGATGAAACCACATATAAATACAAGTCGTCACCTAAAATGAAAAACAAACATATCTTAAAAAAAACTAAATTCATATTACATATACATATTTGGCATAAAAGTTTCGGCTTCCGCTGTCAGATATAACCAATATATAAACATTTTATAACCAAAACACAATTTTGTTTCAGTACTAGAGAAGGTATGTTACGTTATTTTGCATTTTAGGTGGCGATATATTTATAGAAATGATCACTAATGTTGAGTCAGCCACTTGCTGAAACCTCTGACAGAGTGAAGTAATTTTTTCCAAAAATTTTCAATTCAATACCTTAAAGCATACAAATGATGAAACTATAATCGTGTCTACTACTATGTAAGTAAAAATGATAAAATTCTGATCGAAATAACTATATGTTTCATATTTGGACGCCTTGTGGTGAGTTAACCAGCGGTTTTTTGGACAGTACGTGATGCCTGCAGTACGCCAAGTTCAAATAGCGCATAAAAAATTGTTACACTTTTGTAATTTCACACACACACACACACACACACACATACACGATTATGTACATACCACATACGCCGATTAACACATTTGACAACCATTAATCAATGCGAAATGCCAAAGGCTCCGTGAACTTACCTGAAAGAAAGAAGACAGAAATGTAATTAATAAAATGAAAGGATCTTACTTGTTAGCTGCTTTAAGAAACATCTTTCCTACAACAAATTGAAGATTAATTTGCTATAAATACGCGTCGTAGCCTAAGGAGGGAGAAAGCGTTTAATTCGACATAAATGAATAATTGCGTTCATTTATCACTTAAAACCGAGAAATACGCAAAAAAAATATAAAATTTCCACTCGCAGTTTTACTTTTTAAACAGTTTGGCAGGCGCTTTAAATATCCTAAAAAATATAAGACAAGCTCGGCAAAAAGGACATGTTGAATTCGGCAATTGTCCTGCGTTAGAAGGCTGACAAAAGCGATTTTTCCAAAAGATCGAGCGACAAACCGCAATTAAACTATAAAAACGCGGCAGCGCTGGGATGCAAAGTCATTAGCAAGAAAAAACTAGCCGAAAAGGTACAAAAATATATTTATATATATTATTGCCAATGCCACATTTCATTCTATGCATGCTTGAAATGTGTTCTCTTCCTTCAAAACGCCAACTCAGTTGAAATTATTTCATTAACTTTAATGTGGCACGGCAGCAAGCCGCCACAATTACCACTGAGTTGTCCACACGCACGCACATATACACTTACTTCTATATGAGTATCTTTCTTTCATTTGCGTTAATTTCTGTTAATTTTTACCATTTTATGGTGTCGGCGCAGTGCAGGCCAAAAGTATGCGCCACAAGTACTACTATGCGGCAGCAGCAACGCGCGGTGGAGAGTGGCCTCGCTGGTGGCACGTGTGGAACAAAGCGTGTAATGGCAGCAACGTCGCATTAACTGCATTCACTTGCCGCGTCGTGTGGCATGTGGCATCGTCGGCTGTCTTGCAAGTAGCTGCGGCGGTTTGTTTGCCTGTCAATCCCTGGACTAAGTATATAATTATCCTGCCAACTAAGCGATTTGTTTGTTGCCAGGCCACGAGTTGCTTTGCAGGTCTGCCACACACCTTTTCTTGACGTTTTAGCTGCCGAAGTGCAGCTGAACGGCAGGAGAAATGAGCGGATCGCACGCTATCTCAGAAAATATTATTGGTTCTATGCTCAATTGGAAAAGTAAGGGAAGTAGCGCGTTAGTATTTTATATTTTTTAAAGGTTTTGAGGCGCTTCTGTACCGGAATAATTTCGTGTTCCCGTTATGGATATACATACATACATATCTATGTATGTATGTATTTGTTCAGCTAACCATTTTTTGATTTCCACCATTTATTCAAGCGCAATTTTTATTTCACATAATATACTTATTTTTTGAGATAAACCATAAATCAAATCTAAGGGTACAAAAAAGAATGCGAAATCGCCCGTGAAATGCCGATAATGTGATAAGATAGCGTATAAAAAATAATCGTTTTATCAAGCATAGACAATAACAACAAACTTATGTCAAATATACGAAGTGTAAAAAGATATGTAATGCAAAAAACTTTTCAAAATCTAAATTCGAAAAACAACTTTTAGTTTCTATTAAATAAAGCACTCATAACCTATGTAATAGTAGGCATTAATTAGTCGTTTTTGAGATTGTGCCGCGTATTTTCGTAAAAAACAAAATATGACAGCGATTTCATTAACATATCCCTTACAGATTTAGCTTACATGAAAATAAATTAACACCAAATTATCAATTCAGTGTCAATGACATTTGAAGGTCTAGTGGTCTGCGTGATTTCACCTCTTATTTTTGACGAGTGAATATCAATCGGTTCTATGGTGTAATGGTTAGCACTCTGGACTTTGAATCCAGCGATCCGAGTTCAAATCTCGGTAGAACCTTAAATCAATTTTTTTACTGCTCATTTATTTTCTTGTATTCAGAACTTATGTGTTGATTTCAAATTTTTATTTACTTTCCTATATTTGATAATAAATATACTATATGCAGGAACCAAATGAGTTCGTTGGTTATTCTAAAAGCGTGTTGATTACCTGCTAGTGCTAGAAAATGTTAACACATGTACTTTCGTAGTTATATGAGTTTCTAAAGTACAAAATATTATCTCATTCGATCTTGAGTGAATTTTTCTAATAGAATTAGTAGTCTTTGACTGAAGAATTTAAATGTAATTAATTAATTAAGACCATAAACTAGGTATTGGACTAAGCAAAAACCTGAAAAAGTGAATATCAGACGCTTTTGCAAATAAAAAATGCAAATTTTGGTGAAAATTTCTAGAAGTTTTTAAATTGTGACCGCGGCAGACAGCGTAAGCGGTTTCTACGCCAGTAAAGAAGAAGAAGACCTATGTAAACTTTCTTAGGATCGATTGAGTAGTTCGCTGAAAATCTTGACAACCGACTTTGAAAACATGGTGTCGATAAAAGCGCATTGAACCCTTTGCATTCAGCACGATTTCGGCTCAGCGCCACTTTACAACAGAAACAAACTATATCTCCAAAACTAAAAAAGACCGTAAAAAATAAAATCAAAAATATGTAGCTCGTGCCTAAACATAGCGAGATATTTTTTGAATCAGTAACAATTTTTAGATTTCGAATATATTTTTATAGAATCGTGTCAAAACTAAAAAAAATAACACAAATTTTTGAAAAACACGTTTAAAGATAAACGAAATGAACGTGAATAGTCAGCGAAGCACCGGGTTTATGGATCGATATCTCGTAAGCCAAAAAGCTTTCGATCAAAACCTTCATAGGGCTTGTTTCTAGTTACCATCAACATATTTTGTCGCTGCAGCTCCTTGTGAACTTTGGACTCCTGCACAAGGTGAATATTTTTCCTGCCAATAGCGACGTCATCCGCGTTCCTTGAATATTTGCGTTCTATTTAATATGTGTTCAGTTCCATTTTCGTCACTTACGTATTTCATTAAAGGCACAGCAGGGCAAGATAGCGCATCTCCTTGTTTAACTCCAGACTTAATTCTGAAGGAATCAGACTTACTGTCGTGCATACGGTTTAGAGTAAAGGCATTATTACACCTTTTTAGGTTTTCTGTTATTTTTCATTTCCGAAATGTAGTGGTGATAGACATCCTATTAATACTATCGAATGCTTGCTTAAAATCAAAAGATTTCATATGTAATATTGGGCTCACAAAATTTCTCCATGGATTGTTTGAAGACAAATATTTTGTCTACTGTTGACCTTCCGCGTCTAAATCCGTATTGATATTTAAGGAGGACTTTTTCTAGGGAGGACTGTTTCTAATTATGTATACATTAAGAATTGTCACTAAAATGAGCAGAATATGAAAATTAACTGAGCCAGCGAGATTTTAGAATACGACTCATTTTCAGTCGAATTAGAGTTTGCCTTTGAACAACTGTACTTGAATATGATTCCGCACTACCCTACCTTTGCAACGGCGAAGGAAATGTTGCACTTTTGACCGTTGCAGCACTTAAAAGCGCAACCACTTAAGCGGAGTGACCAGCACTTTTAAGCCGACTGGTAGCATTAACGACGCAGTAAAGCTGTCCCACTTGAGGGGCTCTATAAAACCGACCCTTCTCGCATACGAACATGCATACAAACGCTTGACAGCAATAAAATCATTACATCGGTTTTTGCATGGAACTACTCTTCCCGGCATGCTGGCCGAGCAGTGGACTTGGTGGTGGTGGCGATGGTGGGCTGCTACTTGTCTTACTTGTACTTGCATGCGACGCAAGGCGTGTTAATAAAGCGTTAAGTGGCTGCGCATGCGCCGCACTGACCAGTTCGTCAACCGAGCGACGAACGTACATATATGTATGTATACGTACGTAAGTGATGGTTGGTGGCCGGCTGGCGCGTGCATTCGTTTAAAATGCGAAATTCGTTATGAAGGCAATGAATAAAAAGCGGAGACGAAGTGAAAAATGACGTGGAAATTGGACAGTTGTGGAAATTGCACGCGACTGGCAACATTTCAATTATGCAGGACATGCAAAGCAATTATCCTGCACCAGTTGTATGCAACGCCGCGTTCAGCTTGCAGTTACGAGACTTGTAGCTTGGCGTGTGCTGCCGAGCCACGTGCAGGACACTCGGGTGCAGCGCGATTTGCACCTTGACTTTTTGTGCGCGTTGCAGCTAAGTTTATGCGCGAAACTATTAAAATGATAAATCGAGAGCGCGAGTTGAAAAAAATACATGTGACGGACAGGTTTTGTAACAATGCGGAACGTTTTGAATTGGTGGAACGTTCACTGAACAAAACTCAGCAACCAAATTTTTTTTGGTTATTAATAAGCAAAATTAAAAATTTGATTTTTTCGAATTATGTATGTCTATGTCTGCATGTATTGGTATCGAATGGCATGAAAGGGTTTACATATAACCTTTCGGATTACAAGCGCGCAATTATGAAATATTTCTAGCGTACAAGAGCAGAAAAAAATCCAGAGCGTGCTTTCACAATGCCCAACAAGGATAACACGCTTCGCACACTCGCACAAACACACACAGAGGCTTACATAGTTACCTTTTCAAGCATAATGCACGCTTGAGCGAATCTCATTAAAACTGAAAGTCATAACACCGCCAAACAACTTTCATCCCCCCACACACACCGCTGAGCGCGCGCGCATATTGAAATGTCCAGCCAGAGAACGACCGTTGAAAACGCGCTTACAAAATCCTTTCTAATTTATATTTGAATGCAAAAGGGCAGCAGCAAAAAAAGCGGATAAAAACAGATTAGACGCGCTACCTTGAGTATGAAATGATGAGTATGAGTATTATGAAAGGATCAGTGGTTCTAGGCAACAGTTGCAGGGGCTTGCGCCCACCTCCCCTTCGCGTTTGCGCCGTTTATGTTTCTCTGTTTATGCTCTGCAAGGTTTATGGTGCTGCGTCTAATGCGCGCATGACAACTACGTACCATAAATGTCAAATAAAATAGTGATATTTATGAGGCTGTTTGAGGTTAGAGTGAAAGTGCGCACATTGTTCGTAGTATAATAGAAACTGGTTCGAATTTTGGATTGAATGGCATATTTTGAAGTGATTTTGTATGCAAAAGAGTGCTTCTCAGACAATTATATTTCATATTTATATAAAAAATATTTTAGGAAAAAAATAATTATTAAAAATAAATATATATAATTAGTAATTAATTTTATTTTTTTAATTAATTATTATTAAATTAATTATTTTATTAATAAATTGTTATAAAATTTTATTTTTAATCTTAATACAAAAAAAAAAAAAAATTAAAAAAATAAAATTAATTACTAATAATTATTGTTAATACATTTTAAGCGATATAAAGCTTGTTATTAGATCGAGTTTTATCAAAAAGAGGCGCAAGCTTTCAATAGCCGTGATCGTCTAGTGGTTAGGACCCTACGTTGTGGCCGTAGTAACCCAGGTTCGAATCCTGGTCACGGCAATGTTTCACTCAAACATTGTCACGGAAGAAAGCATTAATTTTTTAATAACAAAAAATCAAACATTGAGGTTTTTAAAAAACTAAGCTACATTAAAAAAACATTTTCTAAAAAAATAGTGGAACAACTATGCTTATATGACCATACGTATGAATATCGACTGTAGTACATACTTTTGCCACCGCTTCAATTTTTTATACAGGTTTATGCTATGCACCCATGTGTTTGAATGCTGTAAGTATGTATGTACATATGTACATATCGGCACCTAAACTGCAAAATAACGTAACATCAATTTTTATAAGTTGACAGACGAAGGAAAAAAGATATGAAGAAACCACTCATACTGAAACAAAATTTGAGTTTTGGCTATAAAATGCTTATATTATGGTTATAAAATGGTTATATACTGGTTATTTGTTGGTTATATCTAAACGATTAAGCTGAAAATTTTATACTACATATGCATATGTAATATGATGTAGTGAATCATAAGCAATAAAAAACTGAATTTCGATTTTTTTTACAATACATTGTATTGCATTTTAGGTGGCATAAACTCATGTACGATCAAAATCAGACTACAACCATTGGTCGAGCAATTATTTCAATGCACGGTCTCTTAATACAAATTTTCAACATCTTACACAATTAAACCCATATACAGTACATACATATGTACATATCTCTTTGTTAGTTATTTCATTTGTTAGATATCTATGTATTCCATTTTGTATCTCGCTCTTTGTTACAGTTTATTATTATTGCTCGCACTGATTTCTTGTGCTTTACGTATCGCCCTGTTTGCTTTGAATTTATGATCGTTTATTATTTTTCTGTAACTCATTCGGAGTGAAAGTAATATTTCGGGTATTATTTTTACTATATGAGTAAATAAAACAGTTAAGTACTTGTGTGTTTCAGTTTACAAAATTGGCACGCTTTCAATAGCCGTGATCGTCTAGTGGTTAGGACCCTACGTTGTGGCCGTAGTAACCCAGGTTCGAATCCTGGTCACGGCAATGTTTCCCTACGAACATTGTCACGGTGAAAGCTTTAATTTTTTGGAAGAATATTTTTTATACGCAAATTGTAAAAATTCTCAGGAAGAAATTCCTCGAAAATAATTATAAACTGTGACAGACAGCGTTGAAATTTTATATTACACGTATATAAATTTTGCTTTCTTGAAATATTGGGTAGTCGAAAACGTCTTTTCGTATTTCTAATCATATATAATATTCTATACATATATATTTTGAATAAATTCCATTGATCTAGAGTAGTTCTGTTGCCCTTGATATAAGATCGACTTTGGATATATTTGTGTTTCTTGACACTATCAAAGAGTTTGTAAGATTTGCTCACGTTTATTTTTAAACCTTTATTTTCATTTTACATTAAAAAAGATCGAAAAACATGTAACAAAATAGTAAATATATTTATATTGATAGTTTTGTTTTGAAAAATAAGGATATACCGAAGTAGAAAGAGTAAAGAATATTGAAAACATATGTTATATCTAAATTAAACGTCTTTTATGAGTTTATCTTTATATTTTCCAAACGACAATCTCTTTTAAGGACCAGCAACAATCTGCCACTATACTCGTATGACATCTTAACATCCTTGATAACCTTCTTCCCATCACTTTTAGATTCCAGTGTAACTGCTCTCTCTGGTTGTTTCTCATTATAAATACCCAAATTATCGGAGCATGTATCCAGTTGTTTGCGGATATAGTCCAACTTGATACACATAGTTACTGCTAGAGTATTAAAGTTTGTCAGCATGTTTTGAACAATTTTTTCATAATTTTGTGCTTTATGGCTAAGTAGGAAGATTTCGACAATCAACGCTAGATTACAAAAATTTTGACTTTTCAGAATTTAAGTAATTTTCAAAAAACGTAATCAAAACAATATCATTTCACATTCAATGCTTTGACAACTTGTTTCATTATTTTTGATTTGATCACGAGAAAACAACTGTGCTTGTGACTTGAAAGAATTGTGAAAACATGTTTGGTTCTAAAATCACTAAATTTTTTCAAAATAGCGGCTCGTTAACGTCTATGAAACAATGCTTTCCGACTACTAGGATGTCATGAAACGTATCATTACTGACGATGCGGCTTGGATCTATGCTTACGACCTGGAAACAGACAATCAATCAGCCGAATATCGTGACAAAGGTGAGCCGAAGCAGAAAAAATCAAAGTTATGTTGACAGTTTTCTTCAATTATCGAGGTGTGGTGAACTTTGATTTCGTTCCGACCGGTCAAACTGTCAATAAGAAATACTATTTGAGTGTTATGCGTCATTTTCGTAAAGCTATTCGTAAAAAGAAGCCGACATTATGGACCAACAACTTTTGGTTTTTGCACCACGATGATGTTCCGTCGTATGCTGCATTGATTCTTCGTGAGTTTTTTGCCAAATTTAAAATCAATATCGTGCCGATCAGCAAATTCAATCCCCGAGAAACCGTTTTGAGTCAATTGAAGACATTAAATCGCTAAGCACATGCAACGCTTTACGGAAATTGACTTTAACAACTGTTTTGAGGATTGGAGCAAACGTTGACACAAATGTATTGTAGTCAAGGGGGATTACTTTGAGGGGAACGACATTAGAATGAATAAATTAGGAATTTAAAATTTATGAACAAAGTCTTATTTTTTTGCTCAAAGTGGTATTTTCGGTAAAAAGCCGGGAGTGGATATCTTGTGATGTTTGTATTTTCAAACAGGGTTATCAAAACCCTGATTATGACCGCAAATCAAATATCATAAAAGCAAGAGCATACCCAAACTTTTAATGAACAAATTCATAATCTAGACACTTGAAACTACCGAAATTTGCCAACATTTCCAAGGGCACAAAAATATACTGCGTAATAATAAATAAATAAACCAGCAAAATATTAAAAAATTAGTTGATTTCCGCTATGTTATGTTTACAAAAGGGTTATCCTCTTGTGCGTTTTAAAAAGCGATCTTTTGTTTTGCACGTACATATGTCCATATATTTTAGAAAACTTTCAAAAATTTTGAGGTGGATCTGTAAATATTTTCGGGGAAATGCGCATATTTGTAAGAATGATTTAACATAGTATAATTAGCTCCTAAAACTTTGGTCTTTTTCTCGACACTATGTTTTCAGAAGCGAAGAGGATTTTTTCTCCGAAAGAGCAGACCGACAATTTCACACACAGATATATAGTACGTATTAGTCAGGCAATGATCAAATCGAAGGTACATGACTATACATTAATTTATATTTTTTACATGACTCTGAAGTGTTTTTTAGAAAAGACTTATTTTGGGAAAACGGAATTTTTTCAAAACTAAGAATTTTTTAGTCCTTCGATGATTACTTGGATTCAACTATACTTAGAAGAATTTTTTTAATTTTTTTAAATTTGAGATAATTTTAAGCAGAAAAATCTTGCTCACCGACAACTTTTCAAAGGAAACTACAAATCTTTAAAATTAATCGTTGATTATTAAAGTATCCACATTAAATGCTGTATGTTATGTATATATATTATAATGGATGCTATTTTCATTAATTTATTAAATGAAATGCTTCTTAAAAGAAAAACATGTCCAAAAAATAAATGTATTTTTCTGACTTGACTCTGAAGTTGAAATAACTCTTTAATAAGCTAACTCTGAGTTATTTACTAAATAAATTCTCTATAAAGAAAACCAAAAAAAGAAGAGAAAAAAATATGCAAAATTGTTTTCCGTTATCAAAATGCTTAAAAAATTAATAATTCGAATTAAATGCATCCAAAACAGGCTTTTGAACGGGCGACACCTAAAAACACACCAACTGGATTAAGTGATGTTAAAACAAAAATAAAGAAGAATTCTGAGTCTGTTGACACTCAATGCATGAATAAGAGAACCCTTTAAGAGCAAACAGTGTTTAAAATAATAAACAAGTAAATAAGTAAAACAAAGTAGCATCAAATCACAACCCTTTCGTCTGTTCACATTTGAAAATCCTTGCTAAACACATGTGTTTTCGCTTCAATTATTTAATTTCCTGTTTAATTGATTTTTTGTTTTATTTTTTTCATTTCAATTTAAACAAAGGACCGCATTCAGTGAATAACCTTCATCACCGCCAACAACAACCAGTTTGGTAATTAATGAGCGCAAATGTGCAGCGATGCAGCGAATATCCAGCAATCTCATTTAGCGCACATGTCCTGTCTGTCAACTGGCTCGCGGACCACTTTAGATGTCCCGCGCGCAGCAACCCCCAAAACGCCGGTGTCAAAGGTCGGCGACGCGCAAGCAAACGACCACTGACAGTCAGTCACTCAACTCACTCCGTCAACTAGTCGTCAACGGCAAAATCCTACATTAACCATACCACCACCACCACCACTTCCACCATCAACTGCAGCAAAACAAAATAAAGGCCGCTTTGTTGACTTTACTTTCATTGCAGTTTGCTGCGTTATTTATTCGAGGTTTTTTATGAGGCAGTGTTGTTTTTATAAATTCTTCAGCTGGACAGTTGCCTGACTGCAGGATGCAGCGCTTGGCACATGATTGGGTAGCGAACGCAGCCTCATTAGCGGAACGGAAGCTCTTTGCCGTCCAGCCGTGTTAAACCCCGATTTTTTGCCTGCAACGATTGCGCGACAGCAGTGGTCCGTCGACAACTTGTTTACTTTGCATTCGGTCCGGTGCTTGGACGCTGTGCTGTCAACTCACCATTAACCGCGCATAGTCGCTACCCTCTTGACAGTGCTGAGAGATTCGGCATTTCGGCAGTTGGAAAATTACCGATGCTCGACACGTTCCAAATTAATGAAGCTGCGACGCATCCAAAGCTCTCACTTTGTTTGAAAGCAGCTTCTACTGGTTTGTTTTCCATTTGCTCTCGTGTTTATTTAGTTTTCAGTTTTGATGTTTTCATTAAAGTGGATGACCATCTCGAGTTGCACCCCATTTTCCAATGTGGATTAGGGCAAGTGGGTAAAGTAAATAACACAAACCAATATTTATTCATAATAGAAAATATGCAAAGTTATCGCAGCAGTAAACCCAATTTTTGGTGAAAATAAAGAAAACATTAAATATACGAACATCTGCTATTTGTGGTTGATTATGGACATCTTTCAGAATCATGAACAGACTAATATATTGTACGCTAAATAATCGATATTTTAACTCGAATCGAGACAACTAATAAATTCTGATTGTTCCGAAGAACTTGTAGAGAAAACTAAAAGAATAAGTTGAAACCGCCACTTAAAGATAAAAAGAAGCGGTATATCGTGAACTTGCGTTTTTCCAGAGAGTGGATGGAAAATTTAAGAAAATGCTATATAAAATGGCAACTGTAGGTACTTTGGTTGAATAAGCTGCTTAAGACAGAGATGGACAACCGCAAATTGATGTCGTTTCCAGGGCTACGAAATTTGTGGATATAGATGGTACTTATAGCCTTTTCCATTAATTTGGAGGTTTAATTGGATTTGGGATAATTACAATATTTTATTCGATAACTTCTTGGAATGTTATTTCCAAGTAATTTCTTAACACGAGTCTCATAGAGACAAAAAACTAGGATAGTCGATTATCGCAAGCTTTTTTGGAGGCGAATTTTACAACAGTAAACTCATTCAAGGAACATGTAGTAAGCATTTGTTTCCACATTGGACTATAAGGTGGATGTATAAAAAAAAGCCTAACCAAACTCACGGAGATCACTATCGATGTGTGGGGGCCAGGCGTCGTCCTGATAGAACAAAGGTCCTCTCCTATTGGCCAAAGCTGGTCCTTTCCGAGCGACTGCTTACTTCAGACGGAATCGCAAAATTTGTTTCGACAGTCTAATTTATTACGAACAGAAGAATTTGGGTGGCACAAATCTTTCAGTGAAAGCTGAGAAGTCATCGAAAATTTGCCTCATGATAGTGCATTCACCTCTTTTAACCCTTTTAGTGCCGGCGAATTAGAGGTGCCTATGAGAAAAAAACCGGCAGTATGTCGCAGTTTTACAAGGGCTAGGAAAAACATCGTCCACAAAGACTTCAAACAAAAAAGTATTTTTTTTTAATTCTCTTGTAATGAAATTAGATCGTTTATAACACATTACAAATTTATTTTGAGATAGAGTTCTCCCGCATCCAGGTAGATAGCAGAGGATCTCGACTCAACACATTTTGGTTAATTTTTCGGATATAAAGTAAATATAAGCACGTAATTGAAATTTTACTAAAATACTTTTGAGCAAAACTTTGATAATTTACTTACGCCATCCTTTGGACAACCAATTTTGATATTTACACATGCATATGCAATGTCATTCAGAACACAACAACTGCCGCAAATTAGCTGCACTTAGTTTTAATGACTTTGAACACTTCGCACCAAGGAGCAGAGCAATTCAACTAATGTCAGCCATAATAAATGCAAACTACACTCACTTAGTTTAGAAATTACGTAAAATTGCCAAAAAGACCAGTGCTTGCGTGCTGCATATGTATGTATACGCGCTGGTTGCAACATAACGCACACGGCGTGGTAGTGCACCGTTGCCACCGGCAGCCAGCGCTTTCGTGCGCAGGACACGCATCGTTTTTCAATTATGACAGCCGGCACGCTCGATGGCACGTTGGCTCGCTGGCTGCCCACCGGCTGCATATAATATGAGAGTAGTTATGGTCATTTCGTTGGTTGCTGACTGTTGCGCCATTACGAGTGAAGTGTCAACTTTTTGCGGTGGCTGTACTGTTGCTGCTGGCGTTGTGGCACATGCCACCGAAAATTAACTGCATTCGCACGTTTGACTTCTGTGCACATGCTGCGCTAACCCTTTCCTCGAATGCGCCTTTCTTGCCAACTTTCCACATTCGGCTGAAGTCCAGTGTCGGCATTCTGCATTTGTGCAACATGCCGCGCGCTGGCAACGGCAGTCGCTGCTTGTGTAACTTGTCATGTTGCTCGCCTCGGAAATTTGCGTGTCATTGTTCGGCGCCGTATGCTGGTTTGTGTGCTTATGAGTTTGGCATTGCCCTCGTGTTTGTCCAGTTGTCCGAGTTGGTCGCTCCTGTGGCGTATTGTTGTACGCATTATGTTCGCTGCAGGACATCGTTGCCATTGTTGCCGTTGACACATGTTATTGCAGTTGCAGTTTACTTAATACAATACAATGTGTTTAAAAATATCGAAGCAACTCTGTGCCCAATAATAGTTATGCTATAGAAATTGTATTGGTTCATCTGCTGAGCTACTAATGAAGTCATAAAGTCTGTTGTCGGTAGAGAGAAGATTAGCAACACGTGCGACAGCTGGCAATTATTGATTTGAGAAAGCAGAAAAAGTGCGCAAGAATGCGTAGATTATGGTGGCTCTGTTTTTCTTTTCGAGTCTTAAAACCAACTTCATTTGATTACCTCATCACTGTCATCTTCCCCATCATACACAATATTAGGTCTCCTAAAAAGCAATCCACGACTTTTCCAATAGATGGTGGCAGTAATCTATGTCTCGAGTTGTATAAGTGGCTGAGGGTCAGGCTGACGTTAGACGGATAAAATAGGAATAAGACAATCTTGTGTTGTGAGTGCTTTCTCCAGGCGAAAGAAGCAAAGCAAATAGGTCTGGCAGTGAACGAGGGTAAGATGAAATATCTCCTGTCATCAAACAAACAGTGGTCGCACTCGCGACTAGGCTACCACGTCACTGTTGACAGTCATAGTTTCGAAGTCGTAGATAATTTCGTCTATCTTGGAACCAGCATTAACACCACCAACAATGTCAGCCCCGAAATCCAACGCAGAATAACTCTTGACAGCACGTGCTACTTCGGACTCAGTAGGCAATTGAGAAGTAAAGTCCTCTCTCGACGAACAAAAGCCAAACTCTATAAGTCACTCATTATTCCCGTCCTGCTATGTGGTGCAAAGGCATGGACGATGACAGCATCTGATGAGTCGAAGTTACGAGCTTGCGAGAGAAAGGTTCTCCGAAAGATTTATGGTCCTTTGCGCGTTGGCCTCGGCGAATATCGCATTCGATGGAACGATGAGCTGTATGAGATATAGACGACATTGACATAGTTCAGCGAATTAAAAGACAGCGGCTATGATGAAATGATGGATGAAAACACTCCAGCTCTGAGAATATTCGACGCTGAACCCGCCGGGGGAAGCAGAGGAAGTGGAAGACCTCCACTCCGTTAGAAAGACCAGGTGGAGAAGGTCCTGGCTTCATTTGGCATTTCCAATTCGCTCCACGTAGCGAAAAGAAGAAACGGCTGGCGCGCTGTAGTTAACTCGGCTATAAGCGGTGTCTACGCCAGTTAAGAAGAAGAAGAACTTTGTTAAAAATTTATTATCAGCCAGAACATGCAAAAGAACTTATGACAGTCTTTTTTTTGGCTTTTGGAGATAATTTTAAGACAGTAAGTATTTTTTATAAGGCAAATCTACTCTCTCGCTTATGAAGATATGGAATTCTGATTATAACGGCATTAAAAAAAAAATGTTCAAATCAAAAAGTTCGTAAATAATTTCCGAAAAACAGTTTGTTGTTTCTCAAGCTTGTCACATTGGATTAAACAAAAAACGTAGCCCAATTATTAACAAAAGAGAATTTGCATAAAGAATTAAAGCGTAGGAAGCAATATGATCAAGGAGAAACATATAATATTGGGCTTTAAAAATATAGAAAGCCGGACAAATACATATGCATGTATGTATGGAAAATCAGCTACTGCTGAGGCCAGGTAATGCATATTATAATGCGAACGCCTTATGCATATGCCAAGCGAGAATCAACAGGAAGCAGCCTGCGAGTAAATTTGCAAACGGATAGTAAGGAAAGAAAAAACTCGCACAAAACTGCAAGTAAACGGAGAGGATATTTAATCCTTTCACTTTGGCAGAAAAATCGACCGCCAACTGTGCAGCAAATGACGATTAGCACTTAAGAGCCGCTGACACCGTCGCTGCCGGTGTCGAAGCTGTTGCACTATTGACACTTGGACGCAAATACAAGCATGCAACACACACGAGAACACACGGGAACGCACTACCACAGCTGGATGCACGAATATGGATCGGTACACAAGTGTTGATGGCATTTGGTACCGCAAAAACCGGAAGGATATCGGCACAATGCGGTCGAAGGGTTGAATTACATGCATGCCCGCATGTCTTGTGAGCGCTGAGCAGGGGCGTAGATGTGCGGAGGTACAATGCGGTGCGCCTCCAGTCAGATTGCTCCATATTTGCGCCTGAGGCGTTCGTATATCCTTGCAGCGGCACTTAAGGAAGTTAAACACATTAAGTGCGTTTTCTCTTCGCCTTTTTTATTCGTTTGGGAATTGTGCGCATTTAAGTTTTGTGTACGGTTTTTTACCGTTTGCTGTTATTGTTTCGCCTTAGCGATGCCTTCTTGCTGCGCAGTGCCTAAATCCTTTTAAGCGTTGGCAAGAAAAGTAAATAAAATATATTTAGGGTATGTCTCTGCTGGCAAAAGCCAATGCGCAGACGCATTTTACGTGTTTTTTAATTCGCTCAAATTGTCACAAGGAAAATCTTTAGCACGCAGCGCATATTGGTTACTTTACTGCCTGCCTGCCTATAACAGCGGGATATCCTTTTTATCTTACAGCCAAGACGCTGTACTCTGCTAGGCAGAGAATGATTCTTCTTCTTTGGTTTTTGATTGTGTGCGTTTAGTAAACTGTTGTCAAACGCGCTGCGAATTTGTTTTGATTGCATGAGATTTGCCTACGGCTGCAATCCTTTTTGCGAAAGGACATTTTGTCTAATTCACAAATATGTTAGACCGTTGTTGCTGTTCTTTTCCTACAAAATCCTTTTCTGCTTTTTTAATTTCGCAAGCAAGTAAAGGATTAGTCTGCTTTTCAATTTGCGACATTTTACAAATTGGAAAACATTTATTTACTTGTATTCTGTGGAGCCAATCAAGGATTCAACTAATCCAGCTTAGATAATTGTGTGCATGGAAGCGGATGTTTGCAATTTTTCTTCAATATTTCCCTCTGAATTTGAACAGATTGCGCTTAGCGATAAGATCTACTGAAAGCAAAACTAATCCTCTACACTTTTTGTGGTTTAGAAAATTAAATGGGAATTACTTATTTGTAGAATTCGTCGATGTGTTCCTGTTGTTTTCCTAGAGAAATTGCTTTCGGTATAGTTCATTAAAGACAAAATGGAATTTTTTAGAGCAAAGATAGATCGACTGTAGCAAATATGGTTGATCCAACAACAACATTCCGTTTCCGGTGAGACTCAGAACCGTCGCGACTATTCAGAAAGCTGACGAAAAACGCCTAGTCGGCCACGGAAAATACTTTCAATGAATTGTTCAGCTTCGAAATCAGATTCTTATACATTATGAAACGGTATCGACTGATATTTCAGTAGAGCCTTAGGGCTTGGAGAGATACACTCATATACATCATCATCTTTATCAATAATAATTATTTTATATTTTTGCAAAATGTTGCTATAGATTATAATAGTTTTGTTCACATAACGGTTGTTGGTATCACCTCAGAGTAATTAAGTTAGATATAGATTTATATATATGTATATGTATAAATGATCATAATGAAGAGACGAGCTGTAATCCGGATGTCTGTCTGTCCGTGCGTCCGTCTGTATAAGCTGTAACTTGAGTACAAAATTGTGATATCTATTTGGTATACGTGTTCCTTGGTAAAAAAAAATAAATAAGGATCGTAAATGAGCAAAGTCAGACTACTGCCCTGCCCACAAAGAAAATAAAATTTGCTAATCAGTGCTTTTGACAGCACGAAAATGAGATGCCTTTATGCTGCTATGACTGAATTTCGTATCCCCGCAAAACTAATACGGGACCTCCACTCCGTTGGAGAGATCAGGTGGAGAAGGACCTGGCTGCACTTGGTATCTTGAATTGGCGTCGAACTGCGAAAAGAAGAAACGACTGACGCGCTATTGTAAACTCGGCTATAACCGCGTAAGTAGTGTCTACGCCAATAAAGACGAATAATCACATTTAGATGAATCTGTGGCTTGGAAATCTTTAAAAAGTTGGCGCGGTTCCGCCCCCTAAACATTGAATTTGAAATCCAGGATCGCACAAGAGCGCTTCATAGAAGTCGGTCTCAAAATTGGACAATGGACGCAGCACCTACTTTTAGATAAAACACATAACTCAGGACTTGTTCGACGGATTTCAACCAAATTCGGCATATCATTTTCTCGTATTCGTTTCTGTGCGAAAATGGAAGAAATCGGACAAAAACCACGCCTACTTCCCATATATCATAACTTTAAATTCCATCTATTCTTCCAGGTTTCAGTATATAAATCAAGAACTAATCAATGTACCCGGATAAAACACCCATACTACGTCCTTCCTTACTTGTTTTTAACTATTTTTTATTTAGTTCAGTCTTTCATCTCCTACAACGCCTAGGGCTGCGGCAGTTGGTCTTTGTGCTGATTCTACTATACTAAAGACATTTCAATTACGTTCACATCACTTTGCTTTGGTTTACGTTCAATGTCCTTGTCAGCGTCCTTCGGCACTTTATCTCAGCTCTGTCATGAAAATCACTTTACCTTAGTTGACCCAAATTTCTGCAAAATATATAAGTGTAACGAGCATACACACAATCAAATGACTTCAATTGGCTATTTAGACTTCGAGTTGCTTTTATGTGCCTTCACTAGAATACTCACACACACACACACGTGGATTACATTTTAAATTAGAATCTCTCAGCAGTGTTTGTTTTTCATCTCTTCATTTCTTCAATGCGCTTTATTTCAAAGAAAGTACCATATGCGAATGTGTGTGAGTATGTGAGTTTCGCAAAATCAACACACAACTCTTCGTATGGGAAGGGAAAGTCCTTGCTTTCAATAAATTGCAATTTATATGCTGCATGCCCTAAGAAAGTGAAATTTATGTTTTCAACTAAAATGGGGCATATTTTGTACTTCGATGTTGTTGTTGCTTTCTTTGAAAAGAAAAGTGTCATTAATTTGCCTGCCATCTTACCATTTATGGTCGGTGCATGGTTGTGTCCTTTCGTTTGACGGGAAAATGCTTAAGGTAAGCAGACCGCTTCATTTCGTCCCAACGAAATCGAAAGTTAGCGACAGCTCGCAAAGTAGGTTCTGCTAGTCTTAAATGCATATGTATCAAAATCTACATTCCCATGCCTAACAAGTATGTGTGAATAGAACAGTACAATGAGAGACAATGGCTTGCTAAACGGCGCTGTCCGAATTAAAAATAGCATAACGAATTGTATTGGTTGATTTTCGGAGAGTAAAGTGGGAACTTCTTATGAATGCAAAATTATTTATAATAAGCAGTTGAAATATTTGTTAAAATAGTTATTAGAGTTTTGCTTTAGACAAAATTATTTTCAGATGTTTTAAGAGGCCTTATATTGATATATCAAATCAAAGCTCATAGTGGATGATTCCTTTCCAATCCCACCAAAAACCCTTTGTTATGCTACACGAACTGATACAGCATCGTCTCCGTAAACTGCACAAATTTCATTGGTGGCATCCGTGACATTCTTCCCTTTTTTATACAAATTTCAAAATATAGCGAATTTCTTCATTATTTTCACTCATTGTTGGACAGCTGTAACCTTTTTTCAACTTCTCCGAATTTAATAAAGCTTAAAATCTCACCTTTCCAACACTATATGGTATGACACAATGTGATTGGAGATATACGACTGCAACGACATTTATTGATAAAATACGAAAAGACTTTTTCGACTTTCCTATATGTAAAAATAAATTTTAAGAGTAAAAAATAAAGTAAAATGTGTCTCGCCAACCAATTTATGAAAATTACAATCATTAATTATAAAAACTGTGGCAAAACCAACGTGTCATGTAGTGCCCCATTGCATTGCCAATTATAGCTGCTGATCTTGCATGTGATCTTGCAACTGGAAAAACAGGATCTTGCGGTTTTTCGGTTTTGTGCCTTTAATTTCGCCGATCCGAATGGCCGTGTTTAGAGGTGAATGCAAAAACGAAGCAATAATGAAAGAAGTTGGCAGAGAATACAAACCACGGTGACATAATTATAACAGATCGAGCGAGGCTGGTATGATTAATGATCGCAGATGACAGTGCAAATAACAATTACGAACGCAAAACACTTCAAGCGAGAGTAATAGGTGGGGAGAAGTTAAAGCGATATGAATTATTGTGGTAAACAGTACGCTTCTTCGCTTGGCTAGAGAGCGTGCGACAAACGATCTTGAGACACTTTAAGAAACTAAAGAAAATCATTGAATCGTTTTTGATTGATCGCTATTTGATAACAATTTCATTCATAACTCTATGCTAGCTAACTGCCACTCTTAAAGGTGTACGGATGATATGATCTTCGAGATTCATAAAGTGGTGGAAGCTGGACAAAGATTAGGAAGTCGTGGTATTTTGTAAATGGTGACAACAAAGCAAAGCGGTGACATACAATACTTTTTCTATGTGGTAAAAAATATCAATTACCTGCAGTAATTTGAAGTGCACTCGGGCACTGACAATGGCATGTTCAATTTGATGAAGACTTAAAAGAAGAATTTTGAAAACTCAAAAGAAAAAAATTTCGTTTTTAAACGTCATAAAGCAACAATTAGTGAACGCCCAAAGTGGAATGTTGCAATATAAAAAACGTAACTGTATTTTGGTAGCAGAGCATCTTTTTAAACACATAGCTGCAGCGCGTGATATCCCAAGCCAGAAACACAGTACTTTTCGACTCAAAAGTTGTAATTATTGAGCAAAATCATTCGACCATAACCGAAGCTGATTTGACGAGACAGCAGATGAGTCAAAAGAAAGAGCAGATCATTGCCGCCAAGCAGATTTCAGGATTAGACACATTTGTGTACTAAATTTTGTGCATAAAAAATCCCGAGCATGTAATTGTAGAAAAAATGGAGAAAATGTAGGAAAAACCGCAAAACCCAAAGGTAGCAGCACACACTACGAAGCATAATGGAATAAAGAGAAAAAATTAAAACGGAATGTGTCGAAGACAAACAGGCTGTCAGTCAGACAGCGGCACAGCATCCTTATGAGATTAAGAATGCAAATCAGTGTTTCCAAGCAGGCTAATTCTCTTTTGTGTACAGCGCATGCACCGAGCGTACACACATACATACGACATACATATAGAGGCATGAATACAATGTATTTCTTGGCGATTGTTTGCTCAAACATGACAGCTACATGTCACAGGCTAACGTATTTTCCTGCGGCACGTTGCCTTCGCTGCTCGTCCTCCCTTTAATGGCAAGAAATGGGGCAGCTGCAGTGAGTTCTCTCAGCTATGCATAAATATTCATGTGGTTGTTGTGGGTTACGAGCATGTGAGAATCGAAATTACGCGCGCATTATGACGTTGAACGCGATTTGACTTTCTTCTAAAACATTTTGATTGTTTCCAAGTTTATTTTTCGATTTCATTAACTGGAGTAAAAGATGATTTGACGCAATTTTATGCAGAAACTAATGACGATTATGTTGTGTGTTGTCTTTGTAGTGTACATAGAACAGAAAGTTTTCCTCAAATTAAAGTTATTTGATACATAAAAATTTAAAGACCACGTTAAGAGGAAAATGTTGAGATTACAACTAACGTATCCACATTCAATTAGAGTGATCTTGACCTGGTTCTAAAGGGACGCGGTTCAGTAAATGCAAGGGCGGCTCCAGAAATAGTTTTTGTGGGCCAAGTTTGGAATATCTTTTAAGAACTTCTTCTGTAGTAAATTCAATGTTAAGATTCGTGTGCAGCAACGCCAGGCCTATCAATCTATCTTGAAGCATGTTCGTTCGCAGCCAAATTTTCAATCGGCGAAGTGCCGAAAAAGAACGTTCAGAGCTCATATTCGTCACAGGAAGTGTGCAGGATATGCGAAGAAAGCTATGAATTAAGGGGTATAGGTCTACATCGCAGTTCTTCAACGCTTCCAATGCAGTAGTCGGTAACTTGTTGTCTTTTGACTTTTGCTTCTGCCCTCCAATGGCACTGCCAGTGATCAAGTTCACCTTTGAGCTTCAAACATCGCATGATGTTGTCATTATCCAAAAGGCCTTTTTCCATTTCTTTGGTTTTCAAAGCACATACTTTTTCTAGAAGCAGCAAACTTGATTCTGTCGCCATTTTTTTCGTGCTAAATAGTGGATTGAAAATGTCTCCTCAGCTTTTTGTCTTCGATTTCGGAACATTACAAGCATCGTTCGAATCATGTTTGATGCTTTTGCCAGATCGATCGATTCTTTCTGAAGAATCACGCTGATCGAATGAGTTAAAGATAGAATATCACATAGACAAAAAATCCCAATTAAAAATTGAATTTTGGCCGGCTACAATCAGTATAGTTGCTTTTCCCACTGTTTCCTTATTTTTCCAATTGCTAATTGTTCTATGTTGGGAAACTTGGCGGCTAAACCGCGGAGAATGTATCAATCGATCCGCCACTGGTAATTGACTCGGCTCAAAGCGTTTTGTCGATAAATCAGGATTTTTTGATGCATGGTAAATCACGGTCTCTTCACTCATATTTACAAAAGTACTTTTTCAGCATCACAAAACTTTATTGTTTCAAATATTCATCTTTCCGACAGAGATTCCTGGAATCAGCATCGAAATCCAACTTGTTTATATAGACACTTAAGAAAACTTGTTCACAATACAGTATATATGATTCTTATCGCAACTACTGCTCTATTTTCTTTGTCATACAAATCCCACATGGTGTCCTCCTCACATAAGCTATCTTAGATCAAGAACTCCTGACAGGAAAAACCAAAGTGTGATAAACGAAAACCAATTGTAATGATATTAAAATTCAACAGAGATCGTGTAACTTGGGCTGCTATATTTACATAGATATAACCACAGGAAAACGAAGCTCGTATGAACAGTGATAAAATCTATAACACTAGAAGCACTTGAGCTCAGCGAGCAAAGGTTACACAGTAACGATTAAAGGATAATTGAATTTGAGTAGGTAGCATTAGCATACACATTACTTCGATATTACAAGGGATAAGCGACATATAAGCATTGCTCGAAATACATACTTTTGTACACGCATTTGCAACTGCGAAGATGTAACCCTTTAGCATAAATTTGTAATATAAAAAAACTAAAAAATGTATACATACATATATGTATCTCAGCAAAGAATCTAGTAACCTTAGGAATCTCGAAATCACAATAAATATTGTCAATGACAAAGCACAAGTAGATAAATAGAGCAAAATAAACAAACACAGCTAATTAAACAGCGAAATAAACACGGAAACCGGTTAAGCAATTAATGATACAAATGAGTTGGACCTAAAGAGTATCGAAGGAGACAAGGCCAATAGCAACGAAGATACAAAAGTAATTGAAAGCGCGTCTTTACAGTGGCAATTTCGGCGAACAATGCAAGAGAAATGAAAAAACGAAAGGGGTTTCTTCGTTAAAACTAAAAGAAACGTAAACGTCATTGCATAACAATAACAGCGGCGACAAAGGTGAAAACATTTGACAAAAATGTCAAAGGATAACGGCCAGACAGCGATTGATAGATAGCTTACACAAGGGTTACACCTCGGCAGATTGGAGGTAGAAGGTATTTCTTGAAGTAAAAAAAAATAAGTATCTAGTAAATATTTATAATTTTCTTAAGTCTTTATTTTTGTAGGGATCAGATGCACGGGCAGCTGGCTAATACGACGTGATAGATAAAAACATATAAAAATATTTTAGACATGTAATAATTTTACATTCAACTGAAGGTTTCATGTAGTACAGTTAGAAATAATAGAAACTGGGACCTTCGATTTGCACGAGCTTTTCTTGCGGCGCAGTTTTCACCCGCAAAACCAATCACTTGGTGCCAAGTCCGCACAATAATGTGAATACCTGAAAATCCTCCCGGAGCTTCCAAGACAAGTCATTATCGATATATGAGCCCGACATTGTCTGATGGGGCACAAGTCTTGTTCTATTGATCAAAGTTGGCAGCTGCTGGGTTATCGAAACAGTGCTTACATTATGGTCAAATCACTAGCTGAAAAGCTTTTTGTGTTCGAAATCTAATCTCTCTAACGCCATATAGCGTAACGCTATCGAACTTACACAATGAAAATACAGATGACTAAAACCATATATTTGGAAAATAACTGATTTCTTTTCTTCTTTATTCTTCTTTATTGCTCACTGGAGCTCAGCTGGAGTGTTTTCATCCATCATTTCATCATAGCTGCTGTTTCTTAATTCGCTGAACTATGTCAATGTCGTCTATATCTCATACAGCTCATCGTTCCATTGAATGCGGTATTCGCCGTTGCAAATACGCAAAAGACCATAAATTTTCCGTAGAACCTTTCTCTCGAAAACTCGTAACGCCAGCTCAACAGATGTTGTCATCGTCCATGCCTCTGCACCATATAGCAGGACGGGAATAATGAGTGACTTATAGAGTTTTGTTTTTGTTCGTCGAGAGATGACTTTACTTCTCAATCGCCTACTCAGTCCGAAGTAGCATCTGTTGGCACGACTTATTCTGCGTTGGATTTCGAGGCTGGCGTTGCTGTTAGTGTTATTTATGGTGCCAAGATGACGAGGGCGCCCAGATAAGCGACTGTTGCGTTTTTTCACGCTTTGGAGCAGGTTTCACGTGTGCAGTTCACTCGGCTGACTATCGATTGGACTCCGTTGTGAAATGATGTCATGTTTCATAAATTGTCACATATTGTTGCATTAAATCGATTTTATTACGATTAAAAAGCTTCAGCTCAGGATGCAGATGTTTTTGTTGGATTGTGAGCACAGAGCTTTCACATACCAAAATACTGATTAACAATACATCTAAAACGTTTCTTGGATATTTTAAAAGTCTCAGCTCTCTGGAACAACTTCACTTTACGGGCATCTGATATTATATTGCGGACTTTTTTGTTCGGTGTTCATTTCGCCTCCTTCAAATTTAGCAAACTGCTTTTAAACGGTTGATTTCCCTGGTGAAGATCAATTAAACTATTGGCTTCAAAAAAATTTTTCCCCAAAGATGCAACGTTTAAACTAACACAAGTTGCCCTATTTCATGAACTAATAGATCGACAGCTGTCAAATGTATGTATGTACATACTTTTAGGGGCTTACTCAAAATCAGATAGATTCAATATTAGTGGTACCATCTAGGTGACAGCCTACGAACTTTTCAACCTGCTATGATACCTAAAATAACTAGTCAGTAATTAAGAAGAAGTCAAAAGTGTCAAAGTTTATAGAAGGCTGAAAGTTTGGGCTATACGATACTGTGAAACATAACCACATTAGAAAAAACCAAAGAAAAAACATATAATTAGTTGGTTTTGAATCAACTTGATATGCAGATCATAAATTTAGCATAATGTTGTCAATATTCATGTGAAAACTACTAACACCAACAGTTATTACATCCATCCATGCAGATGTACATATGTATATGCAAAGTCATGTTTCAAAATTTAATTTTTAATAAATCATTCTATGCCGTCTCCGTTCTCAATGTAAAAAGTATCAAATTCAAGTCTGGAATAAAATTATCTTTTACGCATATGCAGCCACCGAATATATGCAAATATCCTTAAGGAAATATAACATTTTAGTGATCTAGCACATCTTCCACTCCACTGAGGCGTTAAGAATGCTTGATTCAAACTAATCAATCACAATTGTTTTGACTGCTTAAATTCATAAAGAGAGAGTCGCTATGCTCACCTTCGTTTTCTCAAGCGAGAAAAATGTCGCTGTCAAACTTCGAACATGTTTAGGCATAAAACCGATATGCAAAATCTAAATGTTTGTGCGCATCAAATCAAAATCAATAATTTATTTTATCATATTTTAACGAACATCCCATATGCGCACATACGAGGCGATTGTATGAGAATTTTAGCTCTAACAGTGATTGACAGCTGTCAAACAACTAATCAGTCAATATTGAAAATGGACGCATGCAAATTTAAACCCTTTTCCCACAAACGAGGGAGCATGGAATAATAAATTGAGGAACACATTGCTCCATTTGCAAATGGAAACATTTTACTGAGAATATTTGAGTAGCGAAGCTGAAAAAATTTTAATGTTGTAAAGAGTTGAAAATGCATTTTTGGTTATTTTTTTAAGTGTCAGTTACTAAAGTGCTAACTTACAGGCATATTTTATGCGAAATATAGGGTAGTCTAAAAAGTCTTTTCGTATTTCTAATCAAACTTCAACTTATTTTTTATATTTATAATGAACTTTAATGAAATATGTACCATTTTGGTCTACAACTTTTTGCCATTTCTCCGCTAGAGACATTATTTCTTCAGTGTAAAACTTTTCTGGTTTCTCGGCGAAAAACTGCGATTAAATTTTTCACAGAGAATTCATGTGGTACCCACACATCGAGCTTCTTTTTGTAGCCAGCCTTTTTTAAATGGTTCAACCCCGTGTGACGATGAATGTTCAGTTCCTTAGCGATGACATGGCTGCTTATTGGACGGTCCTGGCCAATCTTTTCCATAATTTCATCGACTCTTCCAACGATAAGTTGACCAGAGCGAGGTGCATCTTTCACATCGAAATTTCCAGAACGGAAACGAGCGAACCATTGTTGTGCTACACGAACTGATACAGCATCGTCCCCGCAAACTTCACAAATTTCATTGGTGGCTTGCGTGGCATTCTTCCCCGTTTTACAAAAAAAAAATATCAAAATAAAATGTATTTCTTCATTATTTTCAATCATTGAACAGCTGTCACTTTTTTTCAACTTCCACGAATTTACTTTTTTTTTGTTAAATGAAGCTTAAAACCTCACCTTTCAAACACTGTATGGTATGACACAATGTGATTGATAGCACTGGAGATATCTGACTGCAACGCCATTTATTGACAAAATACGAAAAGATTTTTTCGACTACCCAATATTAAAGGGTTAAGGACTCAAGTCTATAATAATTATTATTTTTGTCTTTGAAAATTGTAACATTCCACTAATCACGTTTTCAATAACATCCATTATTTTTAACCCTTACCATGTATAAGTGGTTTTCGAAAAATAATTATGATTTTCTGCGTTTGACCCTTTAATGACTTCAAATTAAAATTTAATCTGCGCAAAATTGCCACTGATTAATGATGCTTCTGATAAGGGGATACAATTCACAGAAGAAACTAAAATTAAATGGAGAACGTTTAGAGCTAATGCGGTTTCCAAATATAATGTCTTTGAAATCAAACGCTTGATATAAATCGTCAATCGAAAAAAACAAAATAGCAAAAGCAACATTTTGCGAAAAACAAGAAAAGTCATTAGCAACCGATACATACAGACAAACATACACATATATACATACATATGTACATACGGTATTTACAAGCGAGTTCCCACCTTTGACACTCGTGGCACTATTTAGCGCGTTTGTTTGCCATTTGTTGAACAGCGGTTTCAATCGTTAATGAGCACGCGACAAACACATATGCAACCATACACCCTACTGATATTAGGGAAATTCCATATGTGTTGCCTTGTTAGTTATAATCTAACCTTTTAGGCTAAAGAAGCCACCAACAACCACACCACTACCACACACGCCACATATAAGCACAACCACCCCTTACTCATATCAAGTTCCATCAATCAATAAATTGATAACATCAAGCGCATTAGTGCCACAAACACGATCAACAGAAATTTGCTGAAGCCACCACCACCACCGCCGCATCCATGTGCACCAGCAGCAGTCAGCAGCGTTATGATAGCAATCAGAGTTTATTGCGAATGCAAAAAGGCAAATTAATAAGTGCACCTTTGTTGCAGGCATCAAAGTCATTAGGTCGCCATTATGCGCGTGCCACACTAATGTTCCGCTGATTGGATGCATTTTGTGGCACTAAAATGCTTTAATTTGCAGATTTTTGACATTTTCGACCTCTAAAGTGTTTTATGCAGCGTTTTGGTTTAGAAAAATGTCACATTTACTCAGGCCGGAAGCGATAGAGCAGTGAAGTCCTCTTAATTGCGTGCATATTTAGTGATTTTTTCAGTTGATTGCATCGAAAAACCAAATGTAGTTGCAATGAAATGAAGTGAAATTATTTGTTACAACAATTTTTTTTTATTTTTGATAGTGATATTTGCGATTTCGATTATTTTTTATTAAAACCTGTTCGTGAGAAGGAACGCCAAAAATCTTCGAAGACCTTGAATTGTAGACTTTGCTCGGTTGAGGATCCGTGAAGGGAAAGCTTCAGCATTGGGAGCCACCCTCCAAGCCATTTCAAGGCGACTAAATGCGTTGGGAATGACTCAAAAACAACCTTCCTTAAGACCGCATTATCCGGAGTGGCATGAAAATAAACATTAAAAACCTACCTGGAAACGCTTAAATGGAAAGTCCAACCCCACCTGCTATATTCCCCAGATATTGCACTGTCCGACTACTATTTGTTTGGTTCGATAGCACATGATCTGGCTCAGAAGCAGTCCCATTAACAACTTCAACTTCAAAAAATGGCTTTATTCTTAGATAGCATTACAACATTAACAGTTTTACTGTAAAATGTTCGAGTTTTCCGAAAGAAGGGAGAATGTTTATTATTTGAATTCGGTTTTCGAAAAAAAATGGCTCATGGTCTGTCTCAGTAAAGAAGTACCACTAACAAGAACGCACATCAAGATAACTGGTGGTGATCCGATTGCTATTAAAAAATTATATAGTTTTCCATACAAAAAAACCTGAACAAAAATCATTTTTTACGAACGCCAAAAACCCAATTTGATTGTTGTGTTTCGCGGTTTTCAATTTTCTTTATTTCTGACCCTAGGTAATTTTTAGGACAATATCCCCAACAAAGAATTTTTTTTCTCACCCCCAGACAATAAAATTTATCCATTGCAGTGTAATAAAAATATCTAAAAATATATCATACAAATTTAGAGATTTTTTTTTTTTTGTTCAAAAAATCATCGTTCTTAGGCTGTTGCACTAGGTGTGCCCTAAATTTAAATTTTGTTCAGATTAAAATAAATTTCAATTAACTAAAACTCGGAGAAATATAAAATAATTCGCTTGTTAAAGTATCATGCTCGTGGCTCAGCTTGCATACGTTTCAAGTTTGTAATGCTGTGTGACCTGGTTCGAAACCCATTCAACCAAATTTGAATATTTTATTAATTTCACTCTTGTCAGATGTTGTTATTTTTAACTCAATTATTTTTTAACAAATTTTAATTTTTCAACAGTAAATTAACGCAATCTGTTTAGAGTTATTATATGTGGCCTGGTCTACGGAAAGGGGGCTTAGGTGTCAAAAAATCAATTTTCACTTTTTAGTTGATTCGGATGGAAGATGAGATTTTTAACAGCTGTTTCCCAGAAAACTAGTTTTCGCACGTTAGCTCCCTTTTCCTTTTTCGTAGACCAGGTCACATATAGTACATAGTGTGTGGCAAATAGATATGAAAGATATTTTGAGGTAATTTATTAATATAATTTAATTGCCTTTTAATTATTCAACAATTCAAATATCCACATAATATTTATTTTAGTATTTATCATCATTATTATCGAATGTCTACCTACTGCTTACTTAAGTCGTCAATATGTCAGGATGGCCGAGCGGTCTAAGGCGCCAGACTCAAGTGTAATAACTTGCCTGTAGTGATATGGGTTGTTTCGGAGCGTTCTGGTCCTCTCTGAGGGCGTGGGTTCGAATCCCACTTCTGACAAGATATTTTTTACAATGTAATAATCGAACATTTTAGAGAATATTTCATGCTAAATAGTTATTTACAATAGCATAAAGAAAGCTAAGCGTACTATAATTAGATCAAAATAAAAATTAAGGCAAAAGGAATAAGAAAACAAAAACAATTTTCAAAAATTAAAAAAAAAAACAAATTTCAAAAATTAAAAAAAAACAATTTTCAAAAATTAAAAAAAACAATTTTCAAAAATAAAAAAAACCATTTTCAAAAATAAAAAAACAATTTTCAAAAATAAAAAAAAACAATTTTCAAAAATAAAAAAAACATTTTTCAAAAATAAAAAAAACAATTTTCAAAAACAAAAAAAAAACAATTTTCAAAAATAAAAAAAAAATTTCAAAAAAAAACAATTTTCAAAAATTAAAAAAAACAGTTTTCGAAAATTAAAAAAAAAACATTTTCAAAAATTAAAAAAAAAACAATTTTCAAAAATTAAAAAAAAAAAAAAAAAAAAAAAAAAAAACAAAAAAAAAACAATTTTCAAAAATTAAAAAAAAACAATTTTCAAAAATTAAAAAAAAACAAAAACAATTTTAAAGAATTAAAAAAAAACAAAAACAATTTTGAAATATTAAAAAAATTAAAAAAAATTTAAAAATAAATTTAAGAAATTTAAAAAAATTAACAATTTATCTTTAAATAATTAAAATACAATAAAATATTAAAATTTTAAAAATTAGTAAAAAAAAACAAGAAAAAAGTTTAAAAAATGTTAATAATCAGTAATATAAACGTGAGACAGTTTTAGAATAATAAAATATGTATAAGGTAACCTATTTTGCTGCCATATGTGCAGGAATTCAAAAAAGAGGCCTTGTAATCAAAATATAGGTATTTCATTCATACACACACGGCTATTGGCCACCCTAAGCAAAATATGAAATAAAAACTGTAGGTAAAAATCGCCCTCTCATAATTCAAGGGAATATGACACTTTCGATTTATGACATTTAATAATATGACACAGCATACCCAGACACAAGGCCAACCGCAAACAAAGTCCACGGCATTATCAACCGCAAGGACATTTCGCAAAATCTTAATAAGCGCGAAGCGATATTTCAAAAATTTTATGATTTCAATGAGTGAGTGAGAAATTAACCAAGGGATAAACATGGATATTATTGTACTTAAGTAAGGGCTAGGCAATTGAAATTAAAGGAGAATGGAGAATAACAATTTCGCACATTAAAACAATTTGCGATGGATTGGCAATAAATCAAAAAAATTAAAAAAAGGAACAGTAAAGACTATATACAATAGAGTTGAGAAAAATTTCATGTCTTACGGATAAAAAATATTTATGAATTCTTGTACAGGCGCCTAGCCATTTCAAGAAAGATTTTTACAAAAGGTGATGTCGCATAGAAGATTTGCTTCAAATGTTCCAACTAACAGTAAATCTAAACGATTTTTAATCTGAGTAATCACCAAGGAACAACATTAGACTATAAAACAGTTAGCTTTAATGCTATTGTGCTTGCTAAGTCAATTAAAAAATTTCTTTGATTCTCCAACAGGGTAGCTTACATTAGAAGCAGTAAAGGGGTAGGTATATGTATGTGTCATACTTAAATAAAGTAGCAGTCCGAGTACTGAAATGTGTGTAATTGATATCTAGACATTCATAGAGCAGAAATAAACCAGAAGGAACTACGCAACAACCAAGAAAGGCGCAAGAATGCTGGAAAAGCGCATCCGCGATCAGGCTAACCGGTAAATAAAATTATAGCACTCCGTGCAAACGAAAAGAAATATTACGAAATGACGAGTAAATGTCTATTGAAGCGGAAAATCGCAGACAGTTGCCAACAAGTTCAGTTTATATATGTATAATCTAAATTTCACTTTATAGAAAAGGGTTATGTAATTTTCAGCAGTTCTAAGCAGCATCACCAAAAAACCCTAACACGGACGGAGAGAAGCGAAGGGATCATCAAGATTGACACTTTAGTATCAAGAGAGAATACATTGAAGTATGTGAAGAATAGTAGCGCATACTAAATTATAAATATTTACAAAGTAAAGAATGGTGTGAAAGAAAAAATTTACAACAATTTGCAGTAAATAGAAAAACTGTAAGCAAGAAGGTTAGGTATTCTCCAGCTTAAATATTGTTGTATTAAAATGTCACTTGTCAAATTTTCGATTGGAGGAAGTGACACTCTTATCAGACCTAACTCAAACGAGAATGAAAGTGTCAGCAGTGCGTACCATATAATGATTCCGTGTTGAGGATCCTTAAGAATTACACTCAAATGCTGTCAAACTGCAATATCAGTGAAAAATAATAATCAAATGTTATTTGAAAGGCAGTTGAGAAAAAGACGTAATTACCTAGTATATTTTAAAAATAAAATATTTGTTATAAAATAAAAGATAATTTGCGGCTATCTCAAAAAATCGTCATATTCTCTTTTTTTCTCCTAATATTTGATTATGGTTTCCCATTAGGAAACGTAGGACATTGTATAAAATCATAACGGGGTTTTGAAAAGGAACGCTGCAAAAGTATACCAAAAAGGACAGCAAACGACGCCATATTTTTCCCTCTCTTTTGACATTTCTCTTCAGTAAGGTTTGCCATTTCATCATGGAAAGATATACGATACAACAACGAGTCGAAATTATTAAAATTTACTACCGAAATTCGAAGTCAGTGGACTCAACTTTAAGAGCGGTATGTTCAATTTATGGTCGTCATAATCGTCCCGTCAGATCAACAATTGAGCGTCTAGTGGAAAAATTTGAATGCACAGACACCGTGAAAAATGTTCCATGCCAGTGAGATGAAACGAGACGTGCCCGTAGTGTCGAGAATATTGCTGCCGCTAGCGCATTGAGGAAGACCCAAATCAGTCCCTTATACGTCGTTGTCAAGCGTAGGGCATCTCTGTGACGTTGTTGTGGCGAATTTCCCGAAAAGATCTTGACCTACATTCTTACAAGATCAAATTGAAGAACTGAAGCCGCTTGACCACCAGAATCCTCGTATGTTCGTGAATTGGGCTGAGCAACAACTTGGAAACGATCCGGACTTTCATCGAAAAATCATCTTCAGCGATGAGGATCATTTCTGGCTGAATGGCTTCGTCAATAAGCAAAATATGCGTCATTGGTCCAGCGGCAATTCACAACTACTCCATGAGTCACCATTGCATCCCGAAAAAATTACGGTTTGGTGCGGTTTATGGGTCAGCGGCGTCATTGGGCCGTACTTCTTCCGTGGTCATCAAGACCGGCACGTTCCTGCGAATGAGAATGGGAATCGCTACCGAATATTTTTGGCCCGAATTGGATGATGTTTGGTGAACATGTTATCTCACGAAATGGCCCAGTCAATTGGTCGCCTCAGTCGTGCGATTTGACGCCGTTAGACTATTTCCTGTGGGACTACGTCAAATCTATGGTCTAAAATCGAACGTAAAATTGCAGGAAAAGTGGGTTCGGCGTCTGGATTTCTGCAAGCATGCCCGCGCAATGTAACAGAAATCGAGTTCCATACATAATAGCCGGATCTTTTGTATTTATAAACGATATTATAGCTTCGTTGCAACCGAAGTTTACGTTTTCTCTTGTTTTCTGAAAGGTTTTCGAAAAAACCCATTATAGAAAAATTGCTAAACAGTACCATTCCTATGCTAAATATTCATACATAGATATGACTTTTCGCAATAAATCGTAATTAAAGCAGCAATCTAATCGGATTTGTATTCAAAACAAAATGTGTACCAAAATACAGACGTCAAATCGCAAGCGGACTATCAAGCGTGCAAGAAGACAAAACCCCGAAGCTGCCAGCGGGATGTCCAAGGATTTTGACACACACAACAATCACACCTTTGTTGCCGCAATATTTGTACTTATGGTAACAGCCTGCATTTCGGGCACAACCGCGCAATGGGCTGGCGGCAGCACACTCGAAATAAATAGAGGAAATAGCGAATACTAACGAAGGTGCTGGACCGTGCGCACAGTATGTGTCCCAGGCAGCCTGATTTAGTCGACCCAATTGTTGCTGCCGACTGCTGTTAGTTCGTCGGTCTGTTGTCCGTGTGTGCAGTAAGGTTGACAATGACAGTAATACCGACGACAGAAGCTGCTTAGTCAATGCAAGGCGAGAATGCGCATTGACAGTCGAGAGAAAGCAGCAGTGCAAATTGCAGTAAAACTTGAATGAAGTACTGTATATGGAATCTCAAAAGGACGAACTTGTATCATTTCAGCAGAAACAGTATTTCTATGTGTAGAGGCATAAATTTTTTCAACTTTTGCACATTGTTTAGACACAATTTATGTGGTTTATCCTAAAAATACACGTTTTACGACCTTACCATTTTAAGATACTCATAAAACTGTCAATAACTAATATTTAACTGATTACTGTCCGTTCGAAATCAATTGATTCACTCATTAAATTATTTCATCATCTCAACAGTCCGCTTTCCTGTCTGCCATTCACAAATGTCAACTAAAATCTGAAACGCCTAGCTCTTCAGTAGCTTGAAGTCGTAAAACCATAGGACATTTTCATCACCTCAAAGTGCGCCAAAGACAACCAACCGCTACATTTGCCTCAATCGTGTAACCTTTTGGTGTTCTCTCTTTCTTGGCAAGGTGTTCATTTGTATTTATCTACATTATCTTGTATAATACATTCTTTACTTTTATTTAGCGGCACTTTATGTAACCCTCAGCAAGAAAACTGCACGCTGCGGCCGCAGCAACTGCCCATATTGGCCCATAAATTGCAAATGAAATGAGCCAAGACGAATCAGTGCAAGCTGCTGTCGTGCCAGAAAAGGAATTCTTCCTTCAATTTCGTTGGTTACACTTTTATTTCTCTATTTAGGCGACGTTGCGTCATATGTTCTTTCTGTCGTGTGTTAAATGTCGCAATTGTTGGCAGTTATTACGCTGACTACTTTATGATTCGCGTTTGTTTCATACTAAATTAAGAGCCAATGTGGGTGATCCACTGTACGAGGCTGCTTTTAGAAAGCCGCACAAGCGTAGAATTACCTGAATTGGAAAGTATATGTAATGTCACATATAGGATACATACCACCTGCTTATTTGGTTATTATAGTTGTATTTTCTCGTGGATCACTTACCTGAAAGAAGGAAAAATATATTTTTAGATTTCAACAAAGTTTATGGTAAATAGAAACAAGTAAGGAAATGTTAAGTTCGGGTGTAACCGAACATTTTATATTAATCGGTTAATTTTGCTAAGATAACTTACATACTGACCGATATGTTCGGTATAAAGCCAACTGAAAGTTTGAAATATGTGGTATATGGCAGATAGGGGTAGTTTTGACACGATTTTATATAATTTTGACATTGGATATTTCGCCTTCTCACTTTAGCTCGCCTTCAAACGGATGTTCTTAGGCTATCCAGAGGATACTTGGTCAAAGACCGTATGTAAGTCATGAGCTGCTTGAGCCATATGTAAAAGTATCGTTTCTGGCAACTCCCAAGTGAATGGCGATCAGAGAACTTTCCTCACTTGCGTGAACTTCTACACATGACTCCATCATCCAACTTGATATTTTTTGAAATTTTTGGAAAAAAAAAATTTTAAACTCGGCCATTGCGACACCATTTCCAGTGACCCCTCGGAAGAAAGATGTGCCGCGTTGGCAGGATAGCTTCTTACAGGATAATCCAAAGTGACAAAAATACGTGTTTTCTTTAAAACCTTAACTTAGAACTTGGACGAAGGAAAAAAAACTGAAAATTAGATTTATGGCAGACAATTTTACAAAATAATGAAAACTTCAGTGAAAATTTTGCAACATTTTTTTTTCAAATAGTTGTAATCGAAAAAAAATCTTTCGTCCAAGTTTTTAAGGGTTGTATCTCAAAGACCTGTGTAAAATTTCATGAAGAAAGTTGAGTAGTTCTCGAAAAATCTTGCCAACCGCCTTCAAAAACAGTTTCGAGAAGAACGCTTTTGAAGACGGCGCACTTAGCCTAGCTAGCCCCGAGCGATTCGATTTTTTTAAGCCCGTAAACTCATGTGACTTGTTAATTAGTGCTTGATTTGTATACTGGAAAGTGAGAAATCAGATAGAATTTAAAGTTGTGTTAAAAGGAAAGTAGGCGTAGTTGTCATCCGATTTCGCTAAATTTGGTTTAAATCGGTGATATATGTGGGCGGTGCCATGCCCGTCGGCCAATTTTGACACCTGCTCCTATAAAGTTCTCTTGCGATATCCTGGATGTAAAATTGAAGGTGTTTCACGCATTTAGTTATTGCTCTGACGCACTTTTAGTAGATTTTACAAAACCGTTATGTGGGGAGTGATCACGGTTATCATCCGACTTCATCCATTTTTACACTGTCGCGCTGTTTTTACACACGCGATTTTGGTGTAGCAGCTTTAGTGGCTTAGGAGATTAACCTTTTAGAGGGCGAAGCCTCGCCCAATTTTTAGCTCAAAGGTGCCACTTGCTACTGCAATTCTCTGTGCCAAATTATAATTTTCTAATTTTAGTTATTTCACTTTATAGGTTTCCGATTAATGGCGTTTTGTGTTCGTAGCACTGGTCCGATTAGGCCCATGGACGAACTCAACTTCTCCCAATTTGACGAGGGAACTCTTTACACTTGTTTTTACTAAAGTTATCGCTCGACAGTCACTCGTAATTCAATTTGTCTCGTCATCCTGATCATCATTTACGCATAATAGTATAACTCGATGTCTTTTCCCGATTAACTTTAGGTGATACAAACAACCGTTAGGTGAACAAAACTATTATGCTCTGTAACAACATGTTCCAAGTCTATTTAACTTAATTTTAAATCTTAATGCGCTTTTGATGAACAATTATATTCGCAGAAGTTATTACTTAGCGTAAGAGGAGGCAGATCGTTCACCTCATCACTACGTAGCGCCATCTATATAAAATTAACAATACTTTAGACTACGTTTTTGATGTTTATTCAAATCTTCAAATCTTATAAATTCCATATTTCTATATATGTAATTATCTAGCAAAGTGTCTCCTGTGGCAATGAGCCTTCTATAACGCCAAATAGTAATGCCAGAAACCCAACCATTGGCACTTTATCCAGCGCTTGGTTTGCCGGTGGTACAACCCAACGCGTTAGTGCCGCATTTACCTCTTCCTGGCTGTCGTTGAGTGTCAGATTTATAAATTCTTCAATCCAAGCGTTGATGAGCTTCGTCTTCAACGTGCTATTCATGATACCGGTCAACTTCGACTCCACTGCGCCCAACTCTGATGTTACCTTGAATTTGGTCATCCTCAGGCTGCCCGTGAGCTTGGGACGCACTATGAAAGTGCCATAAATGCGCAAGTTCTTCAAAGCCAAATGCAGTGTGCCATCGCCATAGACACGCACTGAGGGACCAAAGAGCTTAGTTTTCATATCAGCTTTATAAAGGCCGCTGAACAAAATTTCGGGGAAAACCAAATCGTACCTCACTCTTTGCAGTATGTTGTTGAAATGGAGGTCCTGCACATCGAAAACGTCCAGACCGCTGATGTTGAGATTGGTGACATTGCCACGTATGCTGTCGGGAAGAGATCAAATGAATATGTTGCTGTGCTACATTCAACGTTCTACTTACGCTGAATTATCCGTGGTCAAATCCATTTCGCGGTAGGCGGTTTGTAAAGGTGCTAATGGTGGTATGCCCGCTGGCGCATAACCACAAGGCATTTGCAAGCGCAAAAACTCCACAAATTCACGTAGATCATCGTCGAATAGGCTGCGTGCCTCAATTTCTAATTCCTCAGACGAACCGCCATCCTGCAAAGCCTGACTGCCTTGGAGGAGCAACAGCGCGCAGAAAGCGAAAATAAACTTGTGCATTTCGGTCAACTGTGTTGGATTAACTGATTGTACATAAAAATAGCGCGTTTAGTAATATACGGTACTTGAAACACCTGTTCTTTTGCTTATCTCAAGTTGAAAGTGCTAAAGTGATAAGGGAAAGAATTCGCTACTGGTTTATACTTAGTGGCAGCGTGGCCATAAAATTCGGATTACCAACAGTTTCGATTACTGCCAAACTAAAATAGCAAGCAGCATAAATTGTATGAACAGCGTCGAGGGGTGCGCGAAAGCGCTGATTTCGGAGAAAAAGCTTTTTGTAAGCAAATATAAGAAAGTTTAGAGATTGATTTCGACAAATTATATTATGCTTTAAGAGTTCCATTTCAGCGAGCACCAAAAGAGTACAGCGTAATACTGAACCCGAGTCGACCAAAAAATGTATTGCCACAAGCCTTTAAGAACTGATACTTCTACCAAATATACTTCAAGTTTAGCAAGTCCTAAAACATAAATTCCAGAACACGCAATATAAACAAACATTTTTTGTTACACAGCATATTAATATTTATTTAAACCAAAATATATTTAAGCCCAAGGATCTTCGGGAGCCACACAATTGGTCTCAATGGGATCATCTTCACTGGTACCACTGTCGCTGGACAAAATCGAATCGAGAAGAGTCCAGAAATCATTACCCTTAAGCATTTGGTTCACACGTGGCACTACAGTGTTCTCAATGCTATCCGTGATCAATTGTTGGTTGTCATTAATGCCAGATTCGATAAAGCTCGCGAGTTTGTCATTAAGCAGTTTGTTCCATTTACTTTCACCGAAAATACCGGTGATTTCAGAATTGGCACTCTCTAAGGTGATGGTAGCCCTCAACGAAGTGATTTTGGTGGATCCCCACAAGATAGGGATCTTGTATTTCAAGGTACCAGCAATACGCAAATTTTTCAAACCAAAGTCCAACGAACCATCACCTTCGTATTGCACGGAGAGACCGAGCTGACGCAAAGCATCCAGAATCGTGTTAGTGGTGTAGTGTGGTGCTGAGGCACGAATATTCTTGAAGGTGATATCGAAAGTGACCTTGGACAAAATTATGTTCAGCTTGAATCTATTGATATTGAAATCATCTAAACCATCCACACGGAAACGGGTGAGTTGATCAAAGGTTCTGGTGCAATCAAGTAAGAGAAGAATGCAAATGTAGAAAAATGATTAGTTCGAAACATGTAAGGAGTATACTCACTCTACAATGCCACTTTCGAAGTGTACATCGACTTCGCTCTTCTTTAATGGCGCTAGTGGGGGAATGCCGTATTTTGGGAAGCCGCAAGGCATTTGCTTTTGGAATCTGCGAATCATGCGACGTACCTGCCATGACAAGATGAACGAAGGTGCAACTGTCGAGGCAAAATTGGATATCTGGGTCAGAGTTACTTAAGATTTGAAAGATCAATATAGTTACTTACTTTCTTGAGTGCCATCCTCATTCTCGTAGACCACTTCGATTTCACCGTCTTCAGTGAATGGCGATAGCCCGAAGCCAGGACTTTTTATTGTGGCCGCAAAAGCGACGGCTGCGAAAGCCAAAACCAAGAAATACTTCATGCTTGAAACTGTGCTATAGACTGCTTGACAAACCTTTGAAACAGTAAGTAAACAATCGAACGACTGATTTCTGCACAGCTGCGCCCTTAGCTTTTATATGTTTCTATGTGGAATACAGACATTTCGAATGATTGTTTACTTTGGATTAACTGATTTACCGCGTTATCAGATTGGACTGATTAAGTGGCAAAGTCAGATTTATGACCAATTCATTAATATGGGCAATTTTATAATTAAGTCATATAAATTTATGCTATTTTTGTTTCCAACCTAAAGCGAGAAAGAGTGCTGATGCTCTTTAAATCACGTGATCATGTGATTTATTTATTAAAATTTCTATTTTTATAATTGAGTTTTAAGAAACCACGATATTTTTGTTTTCAACTTAAAGATAAAAAAAGCTGATGCAGGCGACAATAACAATACAGCAATCCCTAAAATCACGTGAACATGTGACAGCTGACAATATCAGAGTTATGAGAGTTTTGAAACTTTATGTCGCGGCTCAGCTTTATGCTATAACTTAACAAGAAAGCGTGGGAAAAAAACTAGCATCGTACATTTCTAATTCCTTTATTTTTCTTCACATTTCACAAAATCAAATAGCACAAGCACTACTCCAGAGCCAACCATGGTGCTGGCGTTGGGTAGCACTTGTTACTGGAGCCTGTCATTTGACCCAACAACCACCAAATTTTGTGACCCTTGAGATAGGCATTGATGCGTGGCACGAGAGTGCTTTCAATTTTCTCGCTAATTTCATTTTGATTGCCATTGATGTAGGCGGGGATGATACTTTCGATCTTATCGTTGAGGAAGCGATTAAATTTGCCATCACCCAAAATACCGCCAATACTTGAGCTTACACCACCGAGAGTGACCTTAGCTTCGAAATTGTAAATCTTGATGGAGCCCCAGAAGAGCGGCATCTTATATTTGAATCTACCCTCAATGGAGAGATCCTGTAAGGCGAATTTCAATGGGCCCGTACCCTCATAACGCACTGACATGCCCAAACTACGCATCATGTCAACGAATGTGTCCGTGTTGTAGATTTGAGCGGTGGCCTTCAACTCCTTGAAGACGAAATGGTAGATAACCCTCTTTTTGAATGTGTAGCTAACTTTCATTTTCTTGATGTCCATGCGGTCCAAACCATCGAAGCGGAAGCGGATGAATTGGAGTATGGAGCTGTAAGTAGTTCATTGGTTACGGCGTTGCATTAACAAACAAAGCGCAGTTTCAGACGTTCGTTACTTACTCAACTACTGATCTAGATAATTCTAGGTTCAGCTCGGCATTAGTGTATGGTGCTAGCGGTGGAATGCCCAGATCAGGCCAACCACAAGGCATTTGCTCCATAAAGTTTCTTACCGCTTTTTTGGCTTGCGAGTTGAGGATCAAACCACGATCCTGTCCTGCTTGGAGATAACACATAGATAAATATGGAGGGAAAGAGATGCAGATATTGTAATGTAAGAGTATAACAAATGTACGCACCCTCTTCCCATGATATGTCCCATTCATTTTCACCCAGGTTCTCAGCTTCATTGGCGGCAGCCAAAGCGAGAAAGCCGAACAAAAGAAAGAAAACTATGCGCATTTTCTTTCTATAAAATTAAATACTCGTGTGCCAAGACTTTGTAGCTCGATAATGCCTAAGTGGCGCATGCTTTGGTTTATATAGCCCACCAAAACTCCCAACACCAAAAAAAAACTAAGTCGAGGCAATAACCTGAAAGCTTTTAGCTACATATTGTTATATTTTCCTTAAAGAATTCAAGGGCTGTCTTCATAAATTACTTTTATAACGCCTAACGGAAATCTAATCCTCGGTGATACTGTTGGGTTATCGATGGTTTAGTGCCACCTTCGTAGAGTTCAAGTGTTCGTATCATGATTTAGTTGATATGGGTTTTCAAAATATGTTTATATTTTTTACTCGAAATACCCCCCATAACCATATCACTGATAAAGATTGCATTTGATTTATAGTATTGTTGGAAACGCAAAACAGTTAAGTAAGGACATTGGCGCCGAGTAAGCGACCCCCAAAAGTAACTGTGGGTTATTATAAGAGGCGATGCGGATATTGGTAGAGTGGGGATCATCTGTGATAAATTCGAGGACTATATCCTTCAATACCAAGGAGAACAAGTTATTGTTTGGTTAAATTTCTAATTTAGAATATAATAATTTATAACTATTAATGAACATCTGTTCGGTATACCATATACCACTCCATTTATGGAGTGGTATACAGTCTAATTGCACGATAAGGCGGATTAAGTAAATGCCATTCTTAATTGACCAATATTTTCAAAACATTCCATTAGCGAATGCAACTTATTGAAACAATATGAATAGTGTTGGCGTAAATTACTTTATTGTAACTGTAGGGTAATATATCAAAAATGCACTTTACGCAAGTCTAGTAATAAATTTAAGATTAAGATTGATCGCTCATATTTGACGATTAAGAAATTTATGTTTCGGCATGAGTTCACTGTTAGGAATTCTATTGCGTTTTAAAGCTATATCAAACATTTTTTTTCTTTTTATAGCGTTTATTAAGGACCCAGGTGTTTTTTCGGAGAGAATTGATACAATATACATATATTCATCTCCACTTTTTAAGGCTTCTTCATCTGTCTATCTATCAGACAAGAAACTGATCATTTTTCAGAATCGCCGATATCGGATCACTATGGGATAAAGCCGTCATACACAATGATCCATCAAAGTCAGGTCCTTGCAGAGGAAAATATTTTATTTGACAAGAAATTTGACATATATTATTATACAAGGAAACGCTACAATCTTCGAACAAATTTTTCATATCGGAACCTTTATGACATATAACCAGAAGCTATTAAATATGAACATATTCTCCTCTGCAAACTACCGGTGTTGCAACATAGAGTCGTAAACTTCTGAGCATCTGATTCTATCACAACACAGCAATCTGCAGACAGAGACTCTTGAAACCATATATACGCTATTAGTATTTGTCGGAGTGCTAGGCCTTTGTGAGTCAAAATTAAACTCTTTCTTGCACATTCTTCCATGATAAAAGAAATACTACTGTAAAGGAGATTATACTTTCGTTGCTGCCATTTTTTCTTGTTGATGTTAGTCAGTGATGTCGGTGGGATCAGAACGTAACGTTAAAGGTCGCTGTGGGGGAAACGTCAGGTTGCATCGCAGGAAGCCCTTTTTTAAGAATTAGAAGTAATCTGCCATCATGTGATGATCCCATAAACATTGATAACTTTTCTACATCACTTTCAGATCCTAATTGAACCGCTCTCTCTGCTCATCACTATAATTTCCAAAATAAAACGAAAATTTATAAAGATTATTCGAAGATAGTTGAACCCGATAATCAAATGTGCTCCTAGATTCTGACAATTTTTCAGCATATTTTGCGCAATTTTTTCACAATTTAGTACTTAGTGGTTTCCTAGGAAATTTTCGACTATCAAGACAAACCTTTTCCAAGTTTCAATTTCCGGAACAGTTAAAACCTTGATATAACATGTATCTTTCTTTCCACACTTTTCCATACTTCCATTTTCAAATTTTCCATATAAAATAATATCCATCCTTCCACGTCCCACAAAATTGTTTCATCTCTCCTAACTTGATCATGTATCAAATCACTAAGTTCATACTCTCTTCTGTAGATGTTGCAACCTCTTATTCACATCTATTGGTAGACGGTACCGATACATGGGGATTAGGCGATATCAATGTTTCTGAGTAGTCCGTTGGAATTGAAAATGAAAGCGAGATTTTCATTGACTAAAAAATTACGCGAAAAAGGTGCGCAGAACCCTAATCATGACTGGAAAACTTATTTTTTCTTACTAGCAAGACCACATTCAATATTTTACAGAATATGGTTGTAATCTGGAGGCTCGATATTATCAAAATTTGCTAAGAAACCCAGATCAACAAAAATTATTTTTGGTTTAGTAAAGCTGTGCTATCAATTACATACATTGGATTTTTATATATGTATGATCCTAATTGAAAGGATTCAATAATTCTAAGAATTAAAAGAGTATTTTAATTATTTGTTTGTTTTGACAGACCTTGACATTTAATTTTGGCTTACCGTTAAGACAAGCTGATAACGGGACACCTGCTGTAGTTTATAAAAGAATTTCCTTATTAGTATTATCAGAACAGGTGTTCTACTTTACTGCGAAGTAGCACAGGTGCATATTCAGGTGTTACCAATATTCATGTCCGTATGATTTATGTGAGAAAACCAATTTCGTGTTTTTGGTTGTTTTACGGAAAATATTGCAAAAAAAATAATACCACTTCCGATATTTCAATTTCATCAATCGTTGTTGCGAAGTGGTATATAATGTACATATCATATATAGGTATATGAAGGCGTCCGAACAAGGACACGCCCAGATTCTGTCTTTCTTCAACTATATTCCTGAAAACTGGAATCGCTGCGTTGCAGAGGCTACTCGGGGCGACTTTTTCTGCTCACATACCTACGAAAGAGATTTGGTCGTTAGAGAAGAAGTGCAGTGAGCTTTATCACGGATGAGTCGAAGCTAGGAGGGAATGCTGGAAGGGGCGTTTTCTGTAGGAAACTCTCTGTCAATCTTAGCTTTAGGCTACCGCATCATTGAAGTGGCTGCTATCAAGGTGGCGGTAGACGTACTGCTACGAAATGCAGCCTCTTTCAGTGCGGTAAGCATTCACTTCGACAGTCGAGCGACAATACTTGCGCTGAGCTCGCTAACTGTGCGTTAAAAGTTAGTCAAGGAGTGTTTGTTCTCACTAGAAATAGAACAAAGTTACTTCATCATCAGGCTCGTTTGGGTGCCAGGACACAGCGGAATAGCTGGCTGCAATTCCAATCAGACCCATTCACATCGGAATGGAACCGAATTACGTGTAGATCTCCATTGATGACCAGTTCCTGTGACTGCGAGGTCCTTCTGGTCTAGAGTAGAACGCAAGAGCTCTACTGAATTACTTGACCTGAGCAAAGTTCATCTTGCTGCAATTGAAGTAGTTCTTACTAGACACTGTCCAATAGGGTTGAAAATCTTGTCGGACGCCTGTTGTCAAAGTTGCATGAATCAGGGTGAGGTGGAAACATCTAGGCACTTTCTTCATCATTGTCTAGCTTTTGCAAGACTGAGTCTGAAACATCTTATTAATCTTACCTTCGGAGATCCAGAAGACATAGGAGACAAATTTGTGACTGGCTCAAAGCGCTTTGTCTATCTGTAAGAGTCTTATGATCCAGTACGAAACGTCGTTCTTAGCTGTCCAAGTGAGATTCTCCTTAGGATTGACCTTTTAACCTAACATAAGCAGTTTTGGAATTGTTATTGTCACACATTTTGAGACAACAGTAATATTGGTGTTAGTCGAGTTGTGCGTTCTTTTCGTATTCAACTCGCATACAAAAAAAGAAGGTCTGAAGGAGATGAATGGCTGATGTTCACTTACAAATGGAAGTTTACGCTTCCTCATGGCTTTCAGACTTAAAAATTGACTTTTGTGCCGAAGGAAAAGCAGGAAAATTTTGATTTTATGATGAGACCAATCCTCATTTTTGTCGATTAAGCGAAACACCGAAGTTCTTTCTTTCTTTATCGAAATTAAATTAGTCTTTTTCGCAGTAAAATTGTCAAGTAAAACGTTGAAAATACGCTCGCATATAAGAAACAAAACATAGCCTTTGCCTACTTCAAATGTAGTGCGGCTGTATATCAAATTAGATTTAAAGCTCTTTCAATTATTTTTTATTGTAATCCGATAAGGAAATCCTCACACTTGCAGCCGAATGTGGTTAATAAATTGTAGTACAGTACCGTTAATGGATTTACTGAATAATAATGAACAAGTGAACGAAGACAGATTATTAATTTTTATTATTAGATTTGTGATTTATGTTTTATTTGCATCGGATTTTGCTTTATGACCGATTAGCAGTTTCGGCCTTTGAAGTATTCGTTCAATTCTATAAAAGCCCTTACCACGTCTGAAGAAAGCGTAGTTAGAGAACTGTTAATCGTGTGAGCAGTTAGTATTTACAATGAAAATCGCAATATTCCTTTTGGCCCTCGTTGGTTTGGCGACAGCCACACAAGTCGCTGAAACATATGGTAAGCACGCATCACACAGTCGATATGTTTAAGGTTAGGATCAGCAGATTATTTAACTTAGATCTATGTATATAACGTAGCAGATCACAGAACTGTTTGAAAAACACAACGCAGTTTTAATTTATCCTCTCATCCTATCTTAATCCAGCCGATCGTTCGCTCTCGAGCACCGCTGTCAACGTTATCGAGAACATGCGTGATCAGATGCCCTGTGGTTTCCCTGGAGTCGGCATTCCCCCACTTGCTCCACTCAAGATTCCACACAAGGAAGTCAATATCGACACCGAGGCCTTGCAATTACAGGGTGTTGTTGAAAACTTCCGTTTGAACGGTATGGACGATTTCGATATTGATGAGATGAAGATCAATGCGGTCACTAGCAAAGTGAACTTCCTTTTCACTTTCCGCAATGTGAATGTCGATACAGAGTACGATTTACGTTTGCTGTTGAAAAAAGCTGGCTTCACCATCAACTTGGTCGGCAGTGGTCCAGCCAAGTTTGCTGTTAAAAACATTAGTGTCAAGGGTGTTGTCAAGTACTCATTGGGTCTACTGACCGGTAAATTGAAGTTGAAGACCTTGGAAATACGCACACACATCGGCGAAGTTGAGTCCGACATTGAGGGTATCATGGGTGAAGGTGACATAAATGAGAAGCTCAACGAATATTTGGCTGAAATTGTCGAGGCGGCTGTTAATGACAATGAAGATTTGATTACCGAAACCATCGAATCTCTGGCTGTACCAAAGGTGAACAGTGCTTTGGGTGACATGTCTTTGGCTGACATGATTGCTGCTGTGGGCGGTAATAGCGATGAGAAGGACAAGTGTATACCACCTACTTACTAAATAATGTGAGGAGTATATTTCTTGTTTGAAATAAAATGTTTATTTAAAATAAAAGCTTTATAAATTACCGGAAATATGTCTAAACGTTTTGTGGGTGGTGACAACAAGGGGTTAGATAAGCATTGGTTTGATGGATTGTTGCTTTTGTAGATTACTTTTTACAATAAATTTTAAAACTTCTAAGTAATAATTGCATAATATATTTTTATTTTTTGTTTTATTACAACAACATCCCATCGACTGAAGTGTAGAAAGTGGAGAGCGAAAGTTCCGCATACTGCAATGTTTACTGTTAGAGCACTAACAATGAACTAATAATATTAACTTTAAGCACTCGCCAACCTTTAATCGCTTGAAAGCAGAAATCAATGAAGCTTTTTTGCAAGCAAGCTTTTTGGAAGAGATGAACGTCTCTTAAAAAATTTAAGCTTTTGAAATATCGTTTACCAGATCTTTCTTTTTGGCGATAATCCTATCAGAATATATGCGTTATATGTTTTTTTAACTAGGTAGTGACTCTGCCTCCGAGCTAAGTAAAACACAAAGCAGTTCCAGAAGAAAAGAAGAAGAAGAGATGCAAGCTTCTTGAGAGTTTTACAGCTTTTTAGGAGCTTTAGAGCTTTATGCTTGTGTTAGTATACATTTTTTGATTGTATTTCAGAATAAATACCTTTATTGAGTCATTTAACAATATCCCTAATCCACATGATAAGGAAATTCTCTTATCGAGCGTTATCGTTTACTCGCAAGATTTTCACGTGATAATCCAGGTGATTTGCGAATGTTTGCCTGACAGCAATCGATAATTTTATGGGACGCACGAGTGATTTGGATTGTCTTAATGACTTTGTTTATTTGGCGAACTTGCACCTGCGGATCTTAACGACATTGGACCAATAACAATAACAAAACTTCGTGCGATTTATCAGCTTAACGAATAGCTTAGCGCTATTGATAAACCGCTAATAATATAACAAAACGCTGGAATGAAATATTTATTACAAAAAACGTATAAAAAATAGGAAGAAATGTGTTTATCTTTGGCAGAAAGTGCGCAGCTTATAAAACCAAGCGAGCCGCCAGCAAAGCCATTTAGTTTCCTTGCTGTATCCGTGGCGAACGCATAGCGACGAAGTGATTTTCAAAATGAAGTTCCTGTTGGTGTTATTGGCGCTTGTTGCAGCAGCATACAGTTACGAGTTTCAGGAGCGTTTGAACGGTGAGTTTGCCTGCCAACAAACACAACGTTGGTAATCGGTTAGCGAAACTTGAACTTGTTCATGTAGGAAGTTTAAGTGTGCACACGTTTTGTGAAAGTCGTAGGCGCTGAGCTTTTCGTGGTTGTGCTCACACTCATAAATTGGATATGGATATGTAGCAGTTATGATTTCCGAAACTAAATAAATCTTTAACATTGATTTAATTTGAAGTGTGTGGGGGTTTCGCCAGGAAATGTTGTGTTGTTTTGTTGAACAAATATCAATTTAAGTTACGAGAATTCTTATAAGCTGAGAGTTTAGAGATCCTTCCTAAAATTCTTGAAATATTGGGTAGTCGAATAAGTCTTTTCGTATTTTTTTAAGGAACTTAACAATCATCATCAAAAGGTTTTCAACCATTTAAAAATGGATGCCTACAAAACGAAGCTCGATGTATGGGTACCCAATGAATTGTCTGTGAAAAATTTAATGGACCTAATTAACATCTATGATTCTTTGCTGAAATGAAATGAAATCGAACTATTTTTGAAGCATATTGTAACAGGAGACGAAAATCGGATCAAATACGAAAGTAATGTGCGAAGAAGAGCATGGTCCAAGCGTGGATTGGCCAAGGATTGACGCCTCGAAAGGTTATGCTGAGTGTTTGGTTATATTGGAAAGGATTCATCCACTATGCGCTGCTCCAGCCTGGTCGAACGATTGATTTTACATTTTACTGTCAACAACTGATAAGATTGGAGCAAGCAATCGCAAAAAACGCCAAGAACTGATCAACAGAAAGGGCTTCTTCTTCAATCAGGACAACGCTAGATCCCACACATCTTTGATGACTTTGCAATAACTGGGAGAGATGGCTGGAGTAAAGTTGGCTTCAAGAGAAGGCTGTGAAAATTATTTGTCGCAGTTTTTCGGTAAGAAACCTGAAAAGTTTTACACTGATGGAATAATGTCTCTAGCGCAAAAATGGCAAAAAGTGGTCGACCAAAATGGTACATATTTGGTCATTAAAGTTTCGTTTTAGAAATACGAAAAGACTTTTTCGACTACCCTATATTTTTCTTCAACTTCTTCGATTAGAGATATATTTGAATATAGAATTTTAGGATGTTGTTTCAAAGGATAAAAAAATATTTTGCGCTGAATGGGCAAAAGAAAATTGTAGAGATTCTTAGCAACAATTTTGCCAAATTTAGTTTTTGGTACTTTCGATATCGTGCCTAAATCTCTGACTCTAAAAATTATACGTGCAATTTCTTAGCAAGAACCTCGAAACAACAACGATATAGTATTATTTTTTTAGCGATTCATTGAGTAATTCGAGATAAGGCACATTTCAATTTTAAGGCTCATTTATTTTTACATATTATCGGTCGGGCAATAAATCACGCAGTATAATTTTAACATTCGTTTTGAAGATTACCGATACAATACAATGGTCAATAAACCGTAAAAAACTCTTTACTTTCTTCCAACAGGTTACGATCGCTCCATATCCAGTCAAATAAACGATTATATTGCGAAGATACGCACGCAAATGCCATGTGGTTTCCCAGGGCTCGGGCTGGGACCATTGTCTCCGGCACGTCTCTCACACCGCAATATCGCGCTCAACTCAAGTGGTTTAGCGTTGTCAGGCGAAATCGACGATTTCACACTTTACGGACTGGACGACTTTGACTTCTCGGTAAAGATCAGTGTACTGCTCAGCCGAGTCACTTTCAATTTCCATTGGCATAAAATACATTTCGTTACCGACTATAAAATGGACATGAACACTGGCAACCGAATAAATGCGGGACGCAATGGTGGCGCCAAGTTTGCCATTGAGGATTTGAAAATTGTCGGCTCGGCCAAATACAGCATTATCGGCAAGGTGCGCTTGAGGGAGTTCAAGGTTAGCGCCACCGTCGGTGATGTGAATTCGGAAATAGAAAATTTGTCCAAGATCAAAATTGTTAACAAAAAGTTGAACCAGATCATTGAGGAGTGGATCTTGTTGGCGGTGAATGAGAACACCAGTGAAATGGAGGAGATGGCGAATGACTTTGTAGTGCCATATGTTAATGACTTAATAGGAGATGCGACGTTGATTGACATAATAGCGAAAATTGGTGGTGGTGATGGTGGAAATGGCAGTGGTGGGGAATCAGAGGAATGTTTTCCAGCAGTAGTAGCGTTGACCGACGCAATATAAAATTGCACGAACCAAAGACATAGTTACGTAGAAATATTTGAAGCAGCTCAGGGCGCAAGTAGTAGAGCTAAAATTTTATGAAAAACTTTCTGAAGTTTATGAAAAATATTGCATTTAAAAATAAAATAAAGATGAAATAAAATAAGTTAAAAATAATAAAATAATACTTTTTATTTAAACGGTTAATTATGTAGGATTTTCGAAAATTCGAATATTTGCATATACAGTCGTGGACAGAGAAATGGCACACTTTGAGCATGTAAGGAGAAAAAAATAAATAAAAGCCGTTACCGTTAAAAGTTGTGGAAATCAAGTCATACATTAACGTAGAAAATTATTGCGATGCACTTATTTAATAGAACCAAAAACTGATTTGAATATATTTTTTTAAAGTGTGCTACTTCTCTGCCCATGACTCTCCTCTGTATTTGAAAATATTCTCAAACAATTTTAAGTTGATCCGGCAAATAGTTTCGGAGTTATAAACGTATTCGCCAGAATTTTTTAACTTAGTGGCATCGGTAACCAAAACTTTAACCGCTTTTTCTTGAAACGCTATTTTTAGATTCGGATAAGAAAGTTTCTCCGAAACGGCTGAATGAAAACCGTGAAATTTCACGAACTTTTTAGATATGTGCTCGATAATAATTTTGAATTTTTAAACTACTCTATAGTGTAAATTTTTCACAAAAAAAAAATTTTGTTTGGGAGGCCCCTATTTGCTCAATATCGAAATTTTGACCAGTTTTGCGCACAATATCTGTATTCATTTTTCTTTGGTTTTCGGAATTCATATCATTTTAAGCAGAAAAATCTTCCTTGCCGCCAGACAAGTTTTTTCGGCGGTACTCCTTGAGATCGGCTACAGGATCTAGGGAACCCAATTTTTTCCCAATGAATCACCGATTACTAAGTGCATAAAATTCTGCAAATTTGCTTTAATTTTATTTAATTAAAAAAAAAGAGAATGCTCCTTCAAAAATAATTCACGAAAAATATTGCATTGAAAAAAAAATATAATCAGAAATGCAAAATAACGAAACCCATTTTCAAAAATAATGAATCGAAATAAAATGGAACATGAGTAAAAGAAAAAATATTGTTAAAACTGGTTTATATTTTCGCAGAACTTGAAAAAAAAAAAAGATATATATATGTATATGTACATATGTGTTTATTATATATGGTATGCCATACAACGCCAGCCCAAAATTTTTTAGCAAGTAAAAATCCACTTAGCGCATACAACAACCACCAAAAGTACATTTCTGTAGAAACTTCCCAAACACAGGGTACACGCCATAAATATTTGTCTATTGTGAACTGGTTTATAACATGACTGAGCTAATACAGCAACCGCGAAATACAAAAACTAGAAATTACCCCAAGTACAGGGCGTGCAATAAGCGAGAAAATTATAATAAAAAGGAAAATTTCGCGCTCACAACAGAGCACGCAGAGAACGTTTATAAACGTTCTCTGGAGCACGTATACGTTCTCTGACGAAAAAACCAACTGAGGAGATAGGACGAAAGAGACATTATTAATGAAAGCCAAGCCTGCTGTTATTAAATCAGTAAATTGCTTAGAAAATTATTATTTAGAAATTATAAATTTATTTTTCCTGTTATTTTCATAAAAGATTTCCCGCGTCTAAGCTCAGCATTCCCAATTTTAAACTCGAGAACCCGCCAAAAGCTGTATTTAAGGGAAGGAAATAATTTTGCGCTCATCATCTTCAACTCATTCGTTTATATCCTCCCTCCACCATATTTATACTAAAGTATCTCGATTTCAGAGCAAAATCCTTTTTTCAAATACTTGAACTACTTCATTTTTCCTTTTTCTCCAGTTTGTCCACTTGCAAACGCACTTGACGTCTGTCTCCCATATTTTTATTAGCTGAATGTACGCTGAAAGCATTACGTTTTTCAAATGGTCAACCGAGCTGCCGGCTTGCTGGGCATGGATATCAAATAAAATGATGTGAAAAAGATGGAGCTTGCATCTTTCGCGTTCCTTAAAGAATTTCTATCCAAGTGGTCAACTCTTCTTCGTTATCGTTTTCTTGTGGCTTCCCTCTTAAAGTGTTCAAAATAAAAAAGGAAAAGTTTGAATGAATTGAAGGAACCGAAAGCGTTGGCAAAGACAAACGAATGTTTCCAGACATTTTGTAGGGTACTTGAGCTTCTGTGTGATGTGAAGTGCGTTCAGGTGTGAAATATTTCGGGGAAATTCATGTTTAATGGCAACGAAATGGTTAGGTTTATTTTAAGGCCATCAAAGTGGAATGTATGGTTATTGAGTGTAATATAATTAAGATAAATTTTATTAGTTAATTGTTTAGAAACAGCTTTCGGAAATCTATTTTTATACCCTGAGCAAGGCGAATTTTGCTCTAAGTATATACTCTGATGAAAAAATTATCCTAAAACTCAATTAGGCTAAAAGTTGAGATCATCTTAAAGATTCTAATATTTCAGCATGGATGTTGTAATATACTATACAACAACTTGAAACATTGAATCGTACAGCTTTCAAAATTCGTATGAAGCCAAGTAACAGTGAAAACATATGTTCTAGTCATAATTGAAATGTTAAATGGCAATTTGTCAAATTTCGCCCCAGGGCAACAAAAAAGGGCGAAATAAATGAAATTATTTGCTTTCAAAGCGTGTGGGTCCTCGGCTAGACCCCTGCTAAAATGTCTGGCAATAGAAAGTAAAATTTTGATTGAATGAGAAAGTGATGCATATGAGTAAGCAGAAACTGAAGCACATACAATCAGAGCATTATGCTCATGTAAATCTTTTCTGCATACTTTCCAGAAAAGTTCGAGCCATTCACATGTGATTAGGCGAAATATGAGAAGGAAAGGAAGGTGACTGAAATGTACAATATACCGAAGTTTACAAACAAATATTTTTGGTTGTGAGAAATATTTTAATACACAAAATTCGGTACAACCAGACGGCGGTGCAAACAGTGAGCGCTTCTTAGAAGAGAACTAAAATGTCAACGGGTGCGTGAGGCAATTGTGACGTAAATGTTTAAATGTTGGAAGAAAGTGATGAGAGATGTGGATATGAAAATTTTTCCTGATAAATTCATAGCTTATACGAGTAGAAAATTTGAGACACTTTTTGTGAAACTTTTTTTGAATAAGTGATACTGGGTTTTTGACAAAAATATTTGTATTTACTAAATTTAAGAAATTCTCTTGCCAGCTGCCCGTGGTAGAAAATTTAAAAACCATACCATATTTCGACAAGATTGGTCAGAGGAAAGTCTTTGTCACAAAGCAAGTTAAGTGCGAGAAGCATAAAAGAATTGCAACGAAAACGAAATCAAAACGAGCACAAGTGCCGCCGTATATTTTATTAGCAGCAACTGAAGTGACAATAGTCTCAACTAGTCGCCAATTGTAGTGGGATGCCGTTACTCTCAAACAGTTGCTTTTATTCACGGCAGCACAGACAAATAGACAGAATCGCCGAAGACAACGACATCCGGCGCGAAGCTGCCAGAAGATGGCAGCATGCCACCAACGTCCTAGGTGGTCCTAGGCCATGCCGAAACAGTGCTGGTTAATATACATATGTATGTATATAATATATGTAACTAGTCTATGTGTCGCCGCCAAATTCTAGGAAATGAAATGAATATTTATTTGCAGTTGAACTTTGGCTGCGAATAAAGAAAAAACAAAAAAAAACGATTTACATAAAATGTTAGTATTTTTTTCGAATTTGCGACGCGTCACTAAATTGAAATTTATACCCTACGCATTAAGGCTCTGCTGTCGGCAGGCTTGCTTGCCTTTCTTCCAACAAACAATTTTTGGTAAAAAAAAAAATAGTTTCGAAGGATATGTCGTTATATATCTTTCTATAAATGTAATATTAAATTCAATTAAAGACAAAGAAAAATTTTTTGAAATTGATTAAATAAAATAAAATTGAAAAATTTCGAAAAAAATTTAAAAAAAAATTTTAAATTTAAAAAATAAATTTAGAAACAAATTAAAAAAATATATATATTTAGAAAAACAAATTAAAAAAAAAAGAAAATTTAAAAAAATTTAACATGACTTTGCTCATTCTGCTTGAAAGCTTAATAAAAAAAAAATTAACAAAAGACTTTACTTATTCTGCTTGGAAGCTTTTAACGCACTTTATACAAACAGCATACCGCTACTTTCATAAATATTGCTGATTTCCCATTTCTACCAAAATTTTCCATAGTGCCTTTGCTCTCAAAAATCAATTTCCCCACACTCTCTTCGCTCTCACGCTTTAATCACTACTTGCTGTCTGCATGAAAAGCACGCCTACTCGAAATTTCACTTTCTTTTTCATTTGTCACGAACACAAAGGCTAACAGACGGCAGTTACCCGCCATTAGGCAGGTGAAAAAATTCTTGCCCCCACTTCCCCCTCTCCTTAGGGGAAAGTGAATTTCTGTCTAACATGCTTCTCACTTGCCGCGCCAGTTTTCGAACTACCGAAAGTGCATGCCGATTTATTAAAACCACGTTCTGCGCCATCGGTGGCAAGGTGTGTACCAGTGTTGCATGCCGAAGTAGCAGGAAATTTGGCAGTCAAGAGTAGTGCATAATACTTAGTGACAATAACTTATGATCCAATAAAACTGTCTCGCTTCTCGTTTTCTTCGCTTTTCACACTTTTTTCTTTGTGGACTGGCTGCATTGAATTGCCGGAAGCCGTTCAAATTGAAATATTAATCTCTCAAAGCTTGAAGGCAGGTAAGAAGGTTTTAATAAAGTAGAGAGATTCGATAAGCTTTTATGTATTTGAGATTTCCATTTTATTCGAAAATATTTGGAAATAACTTTTAAGTTTGGCACGAAATGTGAAACACCCAGAAGGAAACGTTGGCGACCTCTTCGGTCTGTATATACGCGAGTTAGTCCCTTAGTTTTTGTTATATCGATCTGAAATTTTGCACATGTCTTCTTCTGCGCAAGAAGCTGCTCATATGTCGGAACGGCCGATATTGTTTCACTATAGCATATAGCTGCCATACAAACTGAACGATCGGAATCAAGCGCTTGTACGGATAACTTTTTCATTTGAGGAGATATTTTCACGAAATTTGGCGCAGGTTATTATCTGAGGAAATAGTGTAATCTCCGAAGAAATTGTTCAGATCGGATCACTATAGAATATAGCTGTCATACAAACTGGCCGATCGAAATCAAGTTCTTATAAGGATTTTTTTGTTTTTGTGTTCGTTGCACCCGAAAAAAAATTTTAATTCTCAATGTTAAATATTGCTTTTTAGAATTTTATTTTTCATTCAGAACCATACATCCCGCTAAAATATAAATACGTCCATATATGCCATATAGTTTTATTGTTTATAGCACAGTTTATCATTTATCACGAACAAATCCCATTTATTTTCGCAATATTCAAGTGAAATTTATTATATTGAAAAAAAAAGCAACAACAATAATGCGACTCTGTGGTCACTAATAATAAGTATGTGCTTAACGTCCTAAGAACACTCTCGTGTGAGCAACGCTGGACGACAAAGTCAGCATAAGTGGAGCTGGTTGTTTTGCTCAGAACACTTGAAGTTGACTTAAGAAAAGTTGAAAATGCATGGAAAGCAGCAAAAAGTCACATGAAGGCAGAAGACGACAACAGTTTCAAACTGATTTATGCCGCAACCAGCACAAAACTATTGAACTGAGAATACGCCAGAGAAATAAAAACTTAAAAAGGATGACTGGCAGAGAAATGTGTTGGAGAAATTGAAGGAAAAAGGCAAAACGGAATGCATTCACCAACTCAATAGCGATTTCATGAGCTTTCGATTGTTCAACTGTTAGCAATGCGAGTTCGACAAATATTCCAATACATAACACAGCGCAGATGACAAGTAACACCAGCAGCTTTTATATACAATTTTTTATATATTTTCTACGCCAGAATTGTGTTGGCTTCCTTTTTACTAGCTCACTAACCGAACTTTCTCCCACCACTAACTGTAAAGCATAGTTTGAAAATTTATGAGAATTTGTTTGGTAAACTGGAAACTTTGACCCTCGAAAAGGCAACATTTTTGTGTGTCGGCCAAGTCTGGCAAGTGTGTTCGCTGTACTACATATATATGTACATATATGTGTACCCAACACAATTAAATGTGTTATTGTTGTTGTCTGTGTGCATGGTAAGTGCACATGATTTGTTATTCAACGGAAGTTTTTTCGATGACAGCACAACTACCAAAAATCTAGCGAAAAAGGTATCGAAAAGCGGAGTAATAGGGATTTTCAAAATTGTGTATGGACTATATGCACTCCACTTCACTCTTCGTCCACGGCTTTATTGCGGGGGTGGACAGAACGTCTAAAATGTCAGTGGCATGTAGAATTAATGTATTGCTTGCAATAAAAATGCCAAAACTATTTGAAAGTAAATATTTATAATAGATGCGCAGAATGCAAGCAATTCTGGAATGCTTTTGAAATTTATACGTGTACAGTGTTACCTGGATAAATGTGTCATGAAATTCCATTAAACGCTTAATAGTTGATGCAGACATGGATGGTGAATATGCAGAGCAAGGAAAATTATATAAAAACAAGAAAAAAATATCACAAAAAAAAACTTTGGCATACGAGAACTTGATTTTGGTCGATCGGTTTGTATGGCAGCTATATGCTATAGTGATCCGATCTGAAAAATTGATTCAGGTATTATAGTAATTCCTTGAGTCATAATCTATATGAGATTTCGTGCGGATATCTCGTCAATCAACAAAGTTGTTCTTGATTTTGAACGGTAAGTTTGTATGACAGCTTTATTTTATAATTCTTCAATCTGAACAATTTTTCGGAAATTGTAGCAATTCTTATTATAGTAATCTGTACCAAATTTCTTAAAGCCAGTTTGCCAAATAAGAAAGTTTGCCATACAAGGCCTTGCTTTTGATTGAACGATTTATATGACAGATGTATGCTATAGTAATCCGATATCGGCGCTTCCAACAAATGAGCAGCTTCTTAGGGAGAAAAGGACGTGTGCAAAATTTCAGTGCGATATCTCAAAAGCTAAGGCACAAATTTGCGTGTATAAAGATCGAAAAAGAGTCGATAGCCAAGTCTAAATCAAATAATCTCGTCACGCTGATCATTTATACCAATATAAACTTTATAGGGTCTCCGATGTTTAGCACTTCAAGGCAAACTTAATATAACCTGTTCTGGAATTAAATATACCGTTAGTAATAGAACAACGTTACCTTATGCAACAACACCTCACATATAGTTCCACCATCGCTGCAATTAAAGCCGTCGCTAACTGTGCTAAGACTTGAATTCTAATTTCCCAGCATAGTCGACTTAAGTGCACTTGTGCCACACATCTAATTCAAAGTTTTCCTTTTAGCACAATCTTTAACTAATTAGCGCCGTCCAGGTAACGCTGCAAATCTGGTTCATTACACTGCCGCTCTTCATGCCTGAACTTGTATTGCACTTGTTGGCGTTTCAACGCTCACTACTTTTTTACTACTCACTACACTCATTTACGGGGCTTTACGAGTACCGCTTCAAGTGCCGCCACTCGTTTTATGCCTCAGCCTCAGTCCAATTAGCGTCACGCCAGCGACTACAATGTAATTACCGACCGCAATTGCCACTCGGCGCGAATGTCAGTGAGCAAGTCACACAACCTATTTAATTTTGCGCCAAAATGTATACTACAAATTATTGGCAGTGGTGTGATTTTTGCGCATTCGCCGCGCGAGGCAGGCCGCGCAAACAAACTTAAGCGCCAATTATGTATGAATTTTGCATAGATGAATATTTTTTATAGCTGTCATTAGGGGAATTTTACTGCATCACATCAAATAGGGAGATGTGAAAAATATTTTAATGCACACCGATTCCTGTGGTCTCATATGCGTCTGGGAAGCCAAATAGCAGCAGAAATTTGTAGTGTCAATGGAAGCGAAAATAATTTATGGCGTCCCTGTAGGCGATGGTTCTAGGTTGCACTGATTTTTTTGAATCCAAAAAAATAGTTTTTTTTTCAAAAATTTTACTGTGTATTCTCGAAACTTGTATAAATATAGCCTGAAAAGTTTAAACAAACGATTGAGTTTTTTTTTTTTAATTCCAAAAATCGACGTTTTTTTAGGTGTGCCCCACGTTTGTCGGCAAACATAGGTCAAGAAAATTTCTTCTAAGCTCCTGAACCGACTAACAGGCAATTTTCACACGATCTTCTCAAATACATTTGTCAGGAAAAAATCGAAAAAAAAGACTTTTAATAATAATTTCATTTCGATTTTTTAAGTCACTGTGAAGTGTAATGTTTTTAACAAACATCGCATTTTTTCGGAAAGCCGACATTTTGTTAAAATTTAATAATTTGCCTACTCCTTCCATCAATACTTGTATTCATCTATAATAGTTATTAATTTTTTTTTAGATTCTAGATATTTTTTAGCAGAAAAGTCTTCCTCACTGCAACACAACATTTTTCGAAGGATTTCCTGGTGATTGGTAAAAGGATTAAGGAAATACAATTTTCTTCATAATCAATCGCCGATTGTTAAAGTCCATAAAATTTTGTAAATATGAATGATTTTTATTTCATTTTTATATAAACCGCCACTCAAAAAAATCACAAAGAAACAGGCTTTTACTATTTTTTACTTTTTACTAGTATTAATAATCCTTTAAGGTTACCAAGAACTCTTACTAAAAAATTTCGCAATAATTTTCACTTCCGCGACTAATTTTAACTAACACGGCACTGAATAATTGTCTGACTAACTTTTAAGTACCCTACAGGGTAACTACTCGCTAGTGCTCTTGGTTGCATGTGTAGTAAGTTCACCCGGCAGCAGCCAAAATGCGGCATTTGCGATTTTCATCAGCCACAGCGTTGCATACTTACAGGCGCACTTGACTTGTGCGCTGGTTATGTGGTAATTTGAATTTGTTGTCCTTCGGTTTACTACACGTTTCTGCACTCACGCCATAGACACGTAGAGCTTTGCTCATTTTTCAGTGTATTTTGTGGCATTGGTGGCATGTCAAAACGGTGTTGCAAATACACATACATACACATGTACAAATGAATGTGGGAATGCCGCTCCATTTGCGTAAAGAATTTGTTGGCGTATGAATATGCGAGCATGTGCGATTCTCGGTAGCAATTCAATGCAGAACTTTTCTTGTTATAATGAAAGCGCAGTCATTAAACATGCAACGGTAAATATTGTGGCTTTCGAAAGTTTGGTAATAAAAGCAGGCGTGTAGTAGTTCAAGATGGTTTGAGTTCAATTGAAGACACAGTGGCATAGAATTGAGGAGCTTAGAGAAGTTGTTGGAAATGCCTGGAAGACACTAAAATCTTATTCCATACACATAACCTCAAAAATCCCGGCTCTTCATTAAAAAATAAAACAAAAAAAATATTCCCTTACTTTGAGGTTAGAACTCTTAAAACACCCTCCAATCACTTCTGCTGATAAAAGCAAGCACTTCAACACTTCAGCATAATGGCCACTTATCATTACGGCCATTTTATTAATTTCCTGAGTAAACGAACACGTTTCGTTACTTCGTAAAAAATGCATAAACTATTGCAAGCCTTTATATGTGGACAAACAAACCAGCGCAGAAAAAAAACAAGAGCGAATGGACGGATAGTCCAAAAGACATCCGGGCGAGCGATACATCCTTGGCCGGCGAAGAAACTCCCGTCACCCAAATAGTGTGTGCGGTTAGGTATTTGTATGTGATTGGCTCGCCACTCTTTGTTGCGCTCTTTTTCGTCGATTATCAATTCATATCACGCCAACAAGCGATTCAGCACGCAGCGTTGACGAGCGCGCCGCAAAATCTTAGCTGTTGCCTGCCAAACAAAGCAGAGCTGCAATGAATGACAATAACACCATATAACGGGGGCGGAGGAGGATGGTGCCGCGCAGAGTTTGGCGTGCAAAGAAAGGAGCGCTATTTCCTTACAAAGTACATATTTGCTTGAACTGACAGTTCGGCTGGCCACTGCAGACAATGCTGAAAGCCTTTCAATCGGTTGATTGAAAAGTAAGAACAACAAACACAGCGGGTATCCACGGTGGGTTGAGGAGATAGCGAACGAAGTTTGCAGACGTCGGCAGACAGGCCCACGCCAGTGCGCGACTCTGTTTTTTTCGTTAGTTAGCGGTGTTTAGCGAGGTGTAGATATGTCTGCATTTCATTGAGGCAGGTTGAGTTGTAACAAAATCGCAAGGAAAGCGGAAATAAGCGCAAAACCGAAATTGCGAAAATTGTATAAAATTGAGGTCGACATTTAAGGGTCGTTCGCTTGCCATTTTTCTGCTTGAAATTTATTTTTCTTCCCCTACTGTGTTTGCTACACCCTCTCGTTTGCGTTGACCTGGTTACGTGGGCGGAGTCGAGGGTGAACGTTTAGTACACGTCCGCCGCTATTCGCAAAATATATTAGAAGTAGAAATGGAAAAATTTGCTTTGGGAATAGGCAAGGACGCAAATGTGTTGTGTACACGCGCTCCTGAGTTGCAAAGCTAATAATTTCCAAAGTGGAAATGTGAAAGTAGAGCAGTAGATGAAGTAGGAACGGCAAAATGTATTTTTGCAATTACGCCATATTTTTCCGCACCAGTAGGTTCGCACAATGCAACGCTGTAGCGCAGTTCATTAGAGCAATATCTAAAAAGCTTTCCAATTTGAAGGATTCCACGTTAGATAGGACCAAGGACATTAACAAATTTCAATATACTGTAAGGTGCTATAGAGCCGATGTGATTTTGACTCCGAAACATGGATCAAGGGACCTTAATCTTGCATCTGCAGTCTGCTTTTCAGTCTATAATCAGGTGTTCGAGTGTTTCCGGCTCCATGTCGCAGAACCTGCAGTTTGCACAAGAGACTCGGCCCTTATTGAATAAGTGTTTCGTGAGCTTACAATGGTCAGTGGTTCCGGAATTTGTTTCTCGGGAGGTTGATTTTTAAATCTCATGAGATTGTAACAATCCATTAGCAAATTGGCCTGGCGCATGCCTTGGAGTTGTTGTTAATACTTCTCCCTACCTACTCTTTCCTCCTTTGTGGTATGAGGACGAACCGCGAACATTTTAGTGTAACCATGATATGATAGCATGATATGTATTGTGGACCTTTTCGTGCCCACAACAGATTCTGCAGTGGGGTTCTCTAAAGCCTTGACAAATTTCCATCCCAACATTGATAAAATGGATTGCAGGGTTTAATAAGCTGCATTATCTGTTCTGAGATGATGTAGCTGGGATCCATATTCTTAACATTGACTTGGATGGAATATCCTTTCTATCGACGGCTACCAGCTATAGCGTAGCCAAGACGTATATTGTAGACAGACTCCGCTTGCGCTCCATTCATTCCGGCTGCCGCTCTTGTTGTTGCCTTCTTGGAGCTAAACTTAGGAGCAGCTTCTGTTTTAGTGCTAACCTTTGCAGATGGACCAACCTTAGCTCCTGTCTTTGTGTAAGCTCTTTAAGAGCTCGTTGAGAATACTTCCCTCTTATCGGTACAAGTTCTTTCCGGCATTTCCTTAGGAGAAGGGTATCTTATTACGGAAAGCGCTGGAAATCCGTAAGCTCTGTAGTATCTAGTTCCAGACTGTGCTATTTAAGCACCCCTGTCAAGCTGACCCTCGGCAAGTGCAGCATGATACCTTGATGCAACTCTTGTTTTGTACATCCTACCACGGTACGACTTCATCTTTGAATGGTGTGCTATTGAAGAGCATCTACATCCAAACATGAAGTCAAAAAATACATTAAAATAAATAAATTGAAAGAACTTTTCTTCCTGTAACCCAATTGTGCTATAACTAAAATGCATCGAAGCAATAAAGTGAAGTGTAGAATTACCGAGTAAATTTGTCGTTGGAATCTACATAAACCGTTGAGTGATGCCTGCCGTCAGCGCGAAGAATACAATCAAGTTTAAGAAAGCGTGAAAGGAAATATTTTAGATGCATTGAAAATGCAAAGTGCAATTGAGTAGACGCAAATTGCTTGAACATTAACGACAAACAACAACGGAGTCCAGGGAGTCTAGGGAAAAGAAGAGCAGTGACTAAAATGCTAAGAAGCTGGCAAGCAAAAAGCCAAGGCGAAGTGGAGTGAAATCGTTAATGTAGTTTTGAAAGCATTTGCGTCAACGAAGCCAGCTTTTCACAATTAAAGTGAAGCTAAAATAAGATTCGTCCAAAAAACTACACAAAAACAGAACTTTAAGCACATTTAGTGATTTAGCAAAAAAAATGTCTAAAGCGTCTTCAATGCAGAAAAAAAATTGCTAACATATTAAAAAAAAATCAAAATCTTAAATTTCAAGCAAAAGCATTGGCCAAAAACAGAAAATCAAAAGCAATCTCAAAAAAACATCAACAAAAATACGAAGAAATACTAAACCTCAGAAAACTTAAAGCTATTTGAGAGCCCACAGTGTATAGACAAATTAAGCAGAAGAAAATAAAATCTTCAATGTGATACCGAGCAGAAGCTGAGAATAACAAATTGTTATCCTTCTGAGAGCAGGTTACATTCGCAACAAAGCGCTGGCGGCCGGTGGGCAAAAAGAAAAAGATAAATACAAAGCAAGGTAAGTAAAGCTTGCTGTCGAGGAATGCTGGAAAATTCGACAACGTTCCGGCAATAACAAGTTTAATGCCAAATTAAAAAGGAGGCGAATGTACGTGAGCAAATATTTACATTGTGACAAAAAAGTACCCTGAAATTAAAATTAAAACGCAAAATATTTAATTCTTCATCAATATTTTTAATAACGCCTTCAAAGTAAACCCCACCAGATGTATTACACTTATGCCAACGATTTTTCAGTCCTCGAAACACTTTTCATAAGCACTTTTTGGGATGGCCTTCAGCTCCTTCAGCGAATTTTGCTTTATTTCTTCGATCAACTGAAAACGGGTCCTACGGAGCGGAAATTTCCGTTTGGGTAACAAGAAAAAATTACACGGAGCGAAAGCTGGTAAATACAGTGGTTGATCGATGGTATTCATTGCGTTTTTGGCTTTAAATTCGGACACAATCGGACTCTTTTTGAAAAAAATTCAGTTTTGTCAGGACGAGTCGAGCAAGAACGCGTTTCATACTCAAAATATCCACCAAAATCAATCCAACGGACTCGCGAGAGATATCAAGCTCTCTTGCCATCTCTTTAACACTTGCATGACGATTTTCAAGCACCAAATCATTCACTTTTTTAATATTTTCATCATTTGAAGAGGTCGAATGTCGTCCAGAGCGAGGCATGTCTTCAACGATCTCTTGACCGTCTTTGAAGGCTTTGTACCAATCGTAGGCTTGTTTTTTTTATAAAACTGAATCACCGTAAGCCTTTTCCAACATTCGCACCGATTCAACGCACGAAATTTTGTAAGAAATACAAAATTTGAAACACATTTTTTCTACAATATTTTTGTTCATTGTAAAAATCGAAACGCACTACTAAGGTATGTATACCGACTTAAGGATGCTGCATAGTAATTAAGAAAAGTCCTACCAACTTAGCAAAATAAATTTTTTGGAAATATCATTTCCTCGGGGAATTTAATTACAATTTCCGGGTGCTTTTTTCTCACAATTTACTAGGAAGAAAATAAATGAAAAGTCTACAAGTATTCGGAAAGAAGTTACAAAGGTGAAAGAGAAAAATGATTGTTGAAAAAGCATATGTGAATAACTTCAGTTTCCTACAAGTAAAGTCAGTAAAGGGGACAGGGTGGTATCATAGACAACTCCTCCCAAAACTGATGACAGATCTATAGGCACCCGGTGCTCTGCAAAAATGTTTTGTAGATATTGTTTTCAACAATTCACTACAATCATCCCCGGATCCCGGTTTTTTCCTACGGCCATGTCTAAAGTGTACTCTAGCAATCTCAATTTTTTCTCTTCTCTCACAGCTTGCTGCCTAACCGTTAATATGTTAATAAGATCTTACTGATTTAGCACTCAATTTTATATTCATGCTTAATTATTATTTCTTCCACCGTTTTTTTTAATGTCAACAATTTAAATATGGATTTTGTGAAGCATAAAAAAGAAAGTCTTACAACCCTTCACTATTTGCTTATTACAGCTTTTTCTATAATTTCAACAATTTTCTGTTCCTTTTCGCTTTGGCAGCGTCCTCAACTCCTCAGCGAGCAGTTAAAAGCAAAACAATTCAATTTTTTATGTCAACATAATGACGCGAAGGTTCAAATAGACTGAAAAAGCATGTCGAATTTTCCAAGTGCAAAAGCGACGGAAGCAAACGAATTTCCATTCAAATTGCTCGCTGTCGGGTTTTTTTCATGTGGACATGCGACTTCTGCGGAAGCTGTTTTGTGCTGCACGAGAAGCGTTAGAGTAATGGCATAAAATTATAGACTTTACTTGTTGTTACCCCCAACACAAAAGCCCAAAAAAGACAGCAAAAACAGCAGCAACGGTATTTCGACTTTGTCCTAGCAACACACTACATACAACGGCGAGCTTGTTTCGAAAATCAACAAGCCAACACCCGGCAAGCAAAGTAAACTACAACAACAACACTGGCAAAAGGTCTTACGACAGCGTCAGCACTCGAAAATTCCGCGCGCGTTTTCGTTTATTATGTCTTGCCGTTTTAATAAACCAAAGCATACTTTAAGGCGCAATAGCCGGAGCCAACAGAGCGCGCGTAGATTGCTGAGCAAATGAAGCACAAGCAGAAGAAGTGTGGGCAGCAACAGCAAGAAAATGTTAGCGCTCAAATTTAGCGTTGTTAAATATTAAATAACGGCACTTCTTGAGTTTTTTTGGAGCGCTGAAAATACGATTTCGCGTTTTGCGCTGTTAAAGCATATTTGTTGTTGGTTAAAATTCAACTATGGACTCTAGTTTGACATGTCAGCGATTGTGTTTTAAAAAAACAATAAATTTTTTTTTAATCAAAATTAATTAGTGGCAATCTTTCCAAGAAAAAAATGTGAAAATGGCAGCTTTCGAAAGAAAACTCGTTTTTCAGTGAAAAAAGTAACACATCGGAGGAACTTAAAAAAGTATTATCAAAAATCTTATTCCTTCGATCATTACTTGACAAAAATATCTAAGAGGGCTGCGTGAAAAGTTCAAGTCGATCGGACTTATTCCCACCGACGCCTAAAAAAGCGTTAAAGTTTTGAGAGTTTTTTTATCACGTCTTTAACCTTCATGCTGCTTACATTTTTCGTACTTTCTTCAGATTATTTTGTGCTTTACTCAAATTTGCATTGCCACCTAAAAGTAATGAAACTGCACTTAACCTCAACTTCCAGGAGACTTCCCATGCCGCAGTTGACTCCTCACTTCCACTAAGTCACCTCAGTGGCTGCAGCAATCTAACTAACCTTGTGTGCTGTATTGCTCAGGAGCTCTGCTTTCCTCAAACACAATTTGGGCGCATGCGGCGGTGTCTGCCACTTGTGGCACAATAACGTCTACGCCACATCGACATCATAAATATTCAACGCGCATTTCATCACACGCGTCACTACTGTGATTTACAGCCATGCCCTTGCTTCTTCTTCTTCTACGTCTGTCAGTTACTTTGCTGCAACAAAACAACACGACTGTTAAAGGATGATGTCGGTTAATGTCGGCAATTACTTGTGTTGTTTTAGTTGTGCGAGGTGTGTCAGAAGAGTTATGTTGTGGCAGCCAGTAATAAGGTCTTGTGTGGTAAAGGTAATATCAAAAGGTGTATAAATATTGTGAGCTTTTGGCTTTTTCGAGACTTTTGTTGGATGGTTTCGATGGCTAAAAGCTAATAAAAAAGCTATGTAAAATATTGAAAGAATTTATCTGGCAAATAGTCTCCTTAAAGGCCTAAAATTGGGTACAAGAATACATAAAAAACGTGAAAATATGTTAACTTCGATTGCAGCGATGTAAAAAAAACCTTTTACAGGTGTACAGTTATAGCAAAAAAAGGTATATAATGATATTTATAATGACTTTAATCGGGGCTTCGAATTGCTGCCGCATTCACAGTATTTTCCAGATCCGGCTCACCGCGACAATTCCTTGTGCTCAGAGATCTCAAAAGAATGTCCGCTGGAGGAGTTGAAGGGTGGCTATAATCAGTGTATCACCCTTGAAGGGAACTATGTTGGATGTTGTTGAAAAACGAATTTTGCCAAACAAATGTGTTTTGCTACGGTATGCCGGGGACTTTTCAACTGACCTGTTGTTACATTATAGCGTAAATTTTCTGCCGCGTCTTACAAACTTCGTGGCCTCTCGATCAGTTTAAGACTGTATTATATAAGAATGCTGATCTTTTAGTAACTCTACGATAAAGAGTTCACTTATAAATGTCTACGTGAGTTTCGGTCACTCTCTCGCACTCTCACCTTTGAGTATATCAAACAAACGCTCTGTCGAAAAATGTTTCCATTACAGAAGGAGATTCAAAGAGTACAAACTGATGTTGGAGCAAATTTACTTTTAAAGTTCTTCAAAAGCATTCCACGTGAATACGTCGAGCAAGCAACTCCGTCAACATAGAGAAATTAAACTTTTAACTAGTTTGTTACTTAAACGCGATGTAGCGTTAAATCCTTACGGAGAAAGAGGCTAACAACTGGCAGCGAAATGGCAACTTGCAACAGTTGTTTCAGCAAACTGCGACGACAATTGTGAATACTATCAACAACTAACAGCACCTACAAAGCACAGGCAAAATTTCAGCAGTTTCTGACTGTTTCTAAAACAGACTGGCTTTTCATTTGACGCAACAGCAGACTGATAAGAATCAACGGTAGCGGCTTATAGTTCGCGTGCATTTGTTAGCGACTTTTAGACAGTTTTATATATATACTAGATATATATATATATATATTTTTAGTTGCTTTCGGTTTGAGGAGAACACAAACTTTTTGATGAATTTTCGCAACTTTTGACGCCGCGCCGTTGCGAATTTGTGGCAGCACCAAATAAGCTTAAAGAGGAGTGAGGAGCATTACAGCAACCGGCTGAAAGAAAAGCTTAATTCATAAAGTTTTGCCGGCGCGAGCCAACTTCAATTGTTAGCTGCTCCCGACTGAATCCCTTATACTGACGATGAAGTAAGTGAGTACATCGTGAGTTGAAATGCAAGGGAGTGAGCGGCGCAGGGAGGGCGGTACGTGCGGTTAATGCAAGAATGATGATAAAAATCCAAAGTCAATTTGTTGCAGCGGTGGAGAGAGTAATATAAATTTGATTTGTTCAAGCAAAGAAGTTGCAATTTGGCGGTGGGGAAAAAATTAAAATGAAGTTTAAACGCCTGAGGCTGTTTGCTTTGCGCTTTGTGTCTTTTTTCACAAAATTAATATTGTCTACAACTTTAGTTCATATCAGAAAATTAAGGCTAATGCCACTCAATCTTATTTCAATTCAAAATTGGCTGTTTTTTAGACGTGTTTTTCGAATTTTCACAGCAGTTACTTGATTTATACTCAGTTTGGTTTGTCATTTCATAATAAACAAGCTTACTCTGGAACAACGCTTACAAATTGTTAACAGTCAACAAGTTATCTTTGCATTTCAGAATTTTCAGCCCGCTAAACCACATCCTACTTCATCAGGCATGCGTTTGGCTCTAATCCATTCCAGAAAAGAGAACTTCCAATAGCTTCATCTCCACTATTTTCCACCGCTCTTGAGACATCTGTCTCAGCGAGTTACTGCGGTCAATGTGTGCCACGACCAGATGTAGCAGCGACACCTATTGCCCAGTCGCCACACGCGAAGAGGATACAGCTAAGATGAATTTTTGCAGACCCATACAGCCAACGAAACAATAAATATTGAAGGAAAATTTGGTGAGCGTATTAAATTTCATCGTGGGCTTGTGACTTGGCCTCCAATATCGTGCGATTTAACACCGCTGAACTAATTTTGTGCGGTTATGTGAAGTCACGTGTCTGGACAGGTAAGTCCGAGACGTTTGACGCCTTGGAAGACAATATACAGCGTGTTATTTCTGACATACGACCTCGCTACAAAAAGTGGTCGAAAATTGGGACTCTCAGCTGGAAGTCATTCGAGCCAGTCGCAGTGGTCACTTGCTCGGAATCATGTTTAAAACTGAATTCTTGGTTATAGCATTAAATTATGTGCCTTTTATTTCTTCCTGAAAACCACATGCCTAATAAAAACACCCTTTATAAGAAAACATGGACTAACGTAAGAACCTGCTTGGACACACATTCAGAATTTCTAATTAACGAAATTTTGTGTAACCAAATGGGATTAAGATTTTGCTACTCCATTATTATACTGTTATATTGCACACCATTTTCTCACATAATTGATCGAAAATTATTTAATCCCATTAAATTTTATTTGCTGAAATTCCGCAAGCCAGCAAAATGCGAAAATTGTCGAAAAATGCCACAAACTCATGGCTGGTTGCCACAACAAAGCAATATAAATTCATTACTTTCACTGCCCTGTACTTGCCACGGCATATGTGGAGATGCCGTCAAGGCGTGTGTGTCGAGTGCTTTTGCTGCAGCAACGTGTATGAATTTAAATTTGCCATGTAGTTGAAAACTCGTATTAAAATCATATGAAGCACCAACTGATTTGCATTCATTGTCCAAGTGTTGGATTACAAGAAAAGCGTTTGCTGCACCTGTGGCAGCACGAAATGTGCACACACACGCGTTCGCATGCATGTGCAACAAACCACCGTTGTTTGTGCGGCATATCCTGGCATCCGTTGGCCGCAGTGTCCTCGGCAGTCTATTCAGCTCGTCTACAATGTAGTTACTGAGAGCATAACGTGTTAATGCAAATTGCCACAATAGCTATCAGCTGGTGCGGGTAGCGTGGCGTATTATATCGTTACAAGGATATGAGCAACACGTTCGAACTGTATATTGGCGTGTAAGCGGCAAAAGCACAACAAAAATGTGCCCAGCTGTCATGGCAATTCACACTTGCATAAACTCGGCGCTTGCCAATATGCCGTGCTCCTTCCCCGCATTGCTTGACTCGAACCTGGCGTCGGGTACTACTGGAAGTTGTGTTGCTTCTCAGGCTTTCTACAGATTTGCTGCTCCTTTTTCCACTTCGTTTCGTAAGTTGCCAATGATTGTTCGATACGCTTTTGCCACAAATGACATTCTGTCGCAGCAGTTAAGCTTTCTGCCAGAACATACTACATCTGCAGATTGTCATTGTTATGTCTTTTTATTGTAATTCTTGTTGTACTTGTATGAATATACTGCTCACAACAACAACAACAACAACAACACAATGGCGCTGAGCAATCGCCTGCAGCACTTGAGTGTGTCTGAAAAATTTTCCACATACAATAGCGCACCCTTTCTGTAAGCGATCCTACTTTCATTTATGGCGAGCGCAACGCGAAGAGTCTCCTACGAGCTGCAGTAGTAAAACTGCCGTGGTGAATAAACTACCTCCTCACACACATACATATTTCAGCCGCTCTGTCCCATGAGGCACCTTTTTGCTGTGCCTTTTTTCGCTTGTTCTTATTGTTGTGTTTTACGATACTCTCAAGTGATTGATGCGATTGTGTTTTAGTAGGAGTGTTCGGTTGCGCAATTCGTGTAAATTCTGTACATTCGAGTAGCTTCGCCGGCCAAAGCGAGGAGCTGCTTTAAAACCGTTGAGCAATCAGGTGGCAGCCAAGCAACAATACAATTCTCAATGGACGTAATTAACTGGAGTGGCTCTGTAATGCTATGAATATCAATATGGCGAACTTGAAGCGCAAATCCTTTTAAAGCAATAAGATTTCGGAAAATTCGAGGTGTTCCAACATAAGCTTTTAGGAGGATGGAGTCATGTGTAGAAGTTCACGCAAGTGAGGAAAGTTCTCTGATTACCATTCACTTGGGAGTGACCAGAAACGAATCTTTTACATATGCCATCCAGCAGCTCACGACTTCCGGTCCTATACCAAGTATCTTCTTGGAAGCCAAAGAACATGCGTTTGAAGGCGAGCTAAAGTGAGAAGCCAAACATCTCCTCCACAGGGTTGTGCGCTGGGTTTGGGACCCGTCACCATTGGAAAAGACGATGACAACATCTGATGAGTTGACGTTACGACTTTTCGAGAGAAAGGCTAGAAAGAAAGATTTATGGACCTTTGCGCATTGGCCACAGCGAATATTGCATTCGATGGAACGAGATATACGACGACATTGACGTAGTTCAGCGTATTAAAAGACAGCGGCTACGCTGGCTATGTTGTCCGAATGGACGAAACACTCCAGCTCTGAAAGTATTCGACGCAGTACACGCCGGGGGAAGTAGAGGAAGTGGAATGCCTCTGCTTCGTTGGAAAGACCAGGTGAAGAAGGACCTGGCTTCGCTGGGAATCTCCAATTGGCGGAACCTTGCGGAAAGAAGAAACGACTCGCGGACTCTTGTTAACTTGGCTATAACTGCGTAACCAGTGTCTACGCTAGTAAAGAAGAAGAAGAAGAAGTAAGCTTTTAGCTTCATTCACTTAAGGGGGTTTTTAGAAGAAGCCTTAGAAGAACCTCATGACCTCCTCAATTCCAGAACTGCTAACTATATACCCTAAAGCCGGTAAAGTATACATATGTATATAGATCGATAGATTGAAATTTGGATAATGCACTGCGAGCCTTCTTCTTGCGATTGCGGGGTAATCCATGAGTATGTGCTCTGGTGTCTTTGCTCTTTGGTCGCAAAAGCGACTTTGATCTATGCAACTGTAACGTAATCAAATGATACAGCTGCCTCCAGTGATTGAATAGAATCCCACAACTTGCTTTAATTTGTTTCTAGGAAAAAGGATTATTATTCATATTGGAACCCAGAAACAGCCTCGCCTGTCGAAGCCTAGGTAGTTGTTGCCTTCTGCTGGCCCTTTCCTCTTTCCGAAGGGCCAGGACGAATCATGTTTTGAAAACACGAGAGTTATAAAAAAGGCTTTCGCGGCACGTTACAGGTTCTTACGACACTTATAACAGAATTTCTGGAATGAAGTTTCAGAAAAGATGGAAAGCTTGGTGTCTAAATCAAACCCATAAGTCAAAGACATGAGTGCCGCAATGTTACTAATAAATATTCACAGAAAGACATACCTCGTAAGTTGATTATTTCTGGAGTAAAACTTGAAGAACAGAGACACAAAATGGAGTACAGTTAAAGTTTAAATTTCAGCTTTCGACGAAGCTCAAATGTTTTAAATTCGCTCCGTTAATATCGCCAGGATCAGCTTTAAACTCCGTAGTCTGTAGTTAACCAGCCTATTCAACATATTCTAGTCATAAATTTTATTTACAACTCACAAACCACGCCCATCAAAGGTCATTAAGTGCCGTGCTTAAGCAGAAAGCCGACCCGTTTTATGGCATGCAAATAAAATGGCAACAACAATGCGGCAATAATATAAATAGCTGGGAATACCAAAAACCAACTGTCAACGACAGGTACGAGCAGGCATAAATGTACCCACACACACATATATACTATGTACCTAGGTGTGTGAGCGAGGTCGTTGTAAAGTAGCAGCGGCAGTGGCGGATAGATAGCATGTATAATGGTGCAATGAAGTGCGTTCAGGATAGCCCAATTTGCCAACTTTGCAATTTAATTGCGTTCCGGTAGCATTTACAAGTAGATACAGCAAATCATGGACTCGAACTCGCCTCGTGTGCAGAGATTCACCATTGCAATTGCCTCAAATGCTACAGTCAATTGGTGGACGGCAAAGGACGGTTGATGCCAGCGACTGGCGGTGAGGCAAAGTGGCTGAGTGGTAAGCAGTGTCAGCTGAAATGACGATATACATATATGTAGCAGTGTGTATATAGGTATGTATTAGTGAAGAGCCTGTTTGGTGAGGCATTTTCATCCCCTCACCGCTGATTTGGTGGCGCGTAAAAATAGAAATGCGTAGCTATTAGTAATCAAGCGCTCCAAGGACAACAAGCGGCATGGAGGCCACGCCGTCATAGTTAGACAAATACCCAGGGGAGAATAAAAATAAAACGAGTCTTATTGATTTTCTCGAGTGACGATTCTTTTATGCCGTTACATGCGCTTCATTTACTCTTTGTTTTAATGCTGGCAACACCACCAGCGGCCACGGTCAGGAGATGACAAATAGGCGTAAAGTGTGCGCACTCGATACGGTTGACCAAGCGAAAGCGCCTGAATTTATGCCGCACAATTCAATTGAATTGTTGATTAGCGGAAACGGAAGCGGCGCGGCAACGAAGTGAAAAACAACGACAGCAAAAGCGAAAATGTGGCACAGACAGGAAATTGAAAATATTTCACGAGCATTGCTGCTGTTGTTGTTGTGTTGGGGAAAGAGCAAACGTCATGCGAGACACGAAATGAAAATAATCCAAAGTTGATAAAGAGTCGGGTAGGCTTAAAGCGAATTGGGTAAGATTTCCATCCCGTTAATGGTTGCCGGAAAGCACAACACACTCCGTCATGAAGAAGGAAAGCGAAAAGACGCTCGGGAGGATACCGGAAAGAAATATGACCGGGATTATGCATGGTTGCTGAGCGCGCAGAAATCTTTCGAGCGCCACCACTTTATCCCGGATTCCTTGCATGAGCAGGCAATTAAGTGATGCGTCCGTCCGCCTAAAGCTCAGGGGATGAAAATGCAATTTGATTGCTGCTTATAAAAATGTGATTGTATTGAGATAGGAGTTGAAAACAAAGTCTTATTAAGAAAAGTTAAAAATCTGTAAAAATAGGCTTTTGTGGTGTTAAAAAGTATAATTGCAACTTTAACTGGTTATATTTATAGGACAAATTTAATTCAACGCCAAAATATGGCTTAGACGATTCAATGGCGTTTTTTTTAATTGAATACCCTTCCACGTGCGTGAAAATTGATATGTTGAAATAAGATTTTATTCTGTTGTAGCATTTCTTTTTTTCAACGAAAATTCTCCATAATTTTCTCTTCGAAGACTTTATTCCAAATTCGAAAGTCTTTTGGCTGACAACTAAGCAGAGCGGCGATACTAGCTATGTACTCATTAACAGTACGTTCAAGACTGATCAAAGCGTGCCTAATCTTGCTATCAATAGCGTCGAGTGTATTTGTGATAACAATGGAATGGATGCCAAGCCACAGCGAAATCGCAGGAAACTGTAAAGCTGATGAGCTAGCTAGCTAGAGTTGGTAGATTGTGAGCGGGTCGGTGATCCCGCATCCTCTTGTGTTCTACTATTAGAAAACTGGACATCGCGGAAGCTTGGCCAGCGTTGGGCCACTATTGGTACATGCGCTGTCGCAAAAGCCTTTTGGTCCAAGATCGATCGCAAGAGATCTAGTGGCCGACCATTGTTCCATTTTTGTCCACGTAGTTAGGCAGGGAGGTTTGCAAATTTGTAAGTTCGAACAAAGGAGTTCTTCTTTTTTATGGCCTCGCAAAGTCCACGTGCGATCTTTGATCAGGCATCTAACAATAAAAATTACATAAGGATGGGAACGGGCAGTGCTTACCTTGTTTTCGTGCATTTGGTCGCTGGATTAATGGGCAACGCGTGAGCTCAGAAACGCGTGATGAGCAACTTGCACTTATAAGGTTGCGAAAGCCTTCTGGCTCTGAAGGAACGTAGAAAGTCCATTGAACTTTTAGCTAAGCTTGTATTGCAGCAAGTTCTAACTTGTACTCATGCACTGAGACTAAATATTTTGGCGGACGCAACTTGTGAAAGTTGCAACGAAAAAGATGAGGTGGAAACACCTAGCCACTCTCTCCTCCACTGTCCAACTTTGGCCAGACTAAGGTTGACACATTTCGGTTCTCATACTTTTAAACAACGAATCGGCTGCAATTGATATCAGTCGCCTCAATAAATTTGTTGCCGACTCGATATGTATTTATAGGTTATGTATTATCCTGAGTTCAAATATCTTTCTAAGGATGATTGGCCATTCCATATCTAGGGATTGGCTTAGTACAATGAGTATGAGGAGGATTCGCCGTAAACAATGCCACTCTTACACGACTCTTCACATTCCACTTCATGTGATATGTGACGGTCTATTTGAACTATGCCTAAGAGTTCCGGGCATAACAGTGGACAAATTTCTCTAGTCATCCAAGAAAGATTTTTTTGTGGCTTCGGGAGGAATCAGTCTATTTACCCAACCTGATCTAACCTAACTTAACTACCAAAAAGCCCTCCTCCTCCTCTGCAGAAGCCCTCTAACGAAAAATTCATACTTAAATAAACACATTTAAATCTTTATTTACTCGCAATTAGGTATTTTCGCCATTACTCAGCCGTAATTGCCCACACATTTATCGCTTAATAATTTAAACTTAGCTATGGCACATCACGTGACTACCATTTCTTCTTGCGCTTAACACCCACCGCATTTAGCTTTAACAACAACAATTACAAAAACAGAAACAAACAACCGCTCAACTAATGTGGCACACAGTCATTTGGTCTAATGCGCGGCATAAAAGAGTAATTTTAGAAAATTCTTTTGCGGCGCACACGTTCCCCGTTTGAGTCATAAATTTCAGTTTTTGCACGCAGCGGCATAAATTTATTTATAACAATTGCTGATGCCACATTTTTTGCGTGCGCGTATCACTATAAATACCCCTGCGGAGTGCTGAAGTAAATATCTCTGCGAGCATAAACTTATGTAGGTATGGCGCATGTCTAAGGGATCCTTTTAAAAATCCGTTAAGCCAAAATTTATGCGTCGCATAAATGACAAATGAAACATTACCGCAGGCGAAATGAATGTGTGGATTTTATTAATGGGCTACTTAAAAATTGTGGAATTCCTTTGGCTCCGAAGAAGTATGGTACGTGGTCTCTAAGAGCGTCGAATTGGCAGAAGTTTAAGTAATTTTAAACCGGCAATATTCATTTATTTTAACACGGTATTAAGTGACTATGAAGATTAAATTATTAACTCTTACCATCGGGGTTTCACTTGGAAGAATAAAAGACTCTAAAGGAATATCAAGTCGTACATACCTGAAATAAGAAGAAAAATTTATTAGAATAATATTTAATTATCATACTAAGGAGAATAAAACAATTGGTTAACAGCCTTTTATCACGGCCCAATTAATTTAGTATATTAAGATTATAATTGAAAAACCTTTCCCACAGCCGACTACTCGATTAACGATCAGCTGTTATACTTGCTTGTGTTCTGCATTTTGTACTTTTTCTGATGATCGAAATTCGTCTGTGGATTCCTATTTTATCAATGCATCTAACAAAATTTACATCTTGGACAACAAGCGGAATATTAAACACAAATTAAACACAGCCAAATTTACAGTGTGGACAACAACCCTCATTGTGGATTCCTGTTTCAACTCGATTTCAATTAAATTAAGAATTAATGTAGTAAATTAAGAACTTTATTTTATTTGGTAAATCAAATTAAATTAGCGTTTTAATCATGCAAAGACCCGTAAATTGATCAATTAAGTTCTGTGAGAAAAGGCTATAATTATATTTGCAGAGTAACAATAACAAAATCGGATTTAGCTCTATTTTGGTCATCGTTGCTCAAAAATATTTATAAGGTCTATAAACAATCAAATCAAGCTCACCTAATATATTTTCAAACATCATCTTAATTGAGCAATTAAGATAATTTTGGCAATTGAACTCTTAGTTGTTCCCAATGTAATAAATATGCTCTATATTACAATATATATGTGAGAGCGTTATTAGTATTGAATTAACTATCAATTTAAGTCAAAGACATACTGTTACCTTAAGTTTCGACCAATATTCAAGTTTTCACAAAAAGTTCAAGGCTTTGTCAGACGTTGACAGGAGACAGTGACATTAATTGTGACATTTGACTCGGACTGGTCCAAAAAAACTGAGCGCGTTGTAATTTTTTTTTCTTAAATTGTGTTCTCTTTTAAGTTCGCTTAATCTCGTATATGTCAATTATAGCCTTGACAGAAGCCACCGTTTATCCAGATTAATTCAGGAGTTAGTGAAGTTAACTCCGTTGCTAATTCCCAATTAATCCTCAAAATTTTAGAGAGTTAGTTGCAGTTTCGTTGGCTACATTGTTAAAAATTGGCAATTGTAATCTATTGTGGATGAAAAACAAGCAACACTGACAGCTGGTTTTCAAATTTTCAATAATACAACAATAAGTTTTATGTTACGATGTTATGAGTATTAGTTAATGCAGTAAAAATATGCCGTCTGTCACCTACAAATTTGGATCTGATTAAGTGAGTAGTTAATTCGGATTAACACTGCCGTCTGTCAAGGCTATTAGTGTATATTCGGCAAATGTTAACAAATAGTTTGCTTGAAATTTTGATTTGGAATGAAGCTCTAGAAGTCATCTAAAACTTGACTCATACGCGGTCTACTCACCTCTGGTACTTATGATAACATTCGAAAAGTAAAGGAAACCGAGTGTGAAAACTATTGTGTAGGCATCAGAGAGTTAACAGAGGATTTCAACATCTCTTATGTATCGGCTTAACACGTTTTGGTTAATGTTTTGAATATGAAGTGTGTCAATAATGACGTGGATAGTGTCGCAAAAGAGAAGCATGACAAAGTATCGTGGTGCGAAGACAAGAGTTCATAAACAAAACATCGAAACTGTCCAACAATCTAGCGAATGGCGCACCAAAAATTAGCCAAAGCCGAAAATTAATCAAAATCGGTCAATAATGAATCATGGTCAACGTTTTCTTCGGTTAAGTCAAAGTTTGGAAGTCAAACGTTTAATAGGGAATACTACTTACATATTTTGAAACATTTTTGTGAAACAAATTGGTTTTATACTACAGGCTTTGTGGACTGAAAAGTCATAGATTTTTCACAACGACAATGCGTCGCCACATTCTAGCATAATTGGGGCTGACATTTAGGTCGAGCACGAAACGATCAGTCATCACTCACACATCGCATTCGCCAGATTTGGTGCTTTGCTTGCGAAACTGAAATATCCGTTTCGGCGAACGCCATAAGTCCTTTAAAAGCCATTTGCTGAAGGCACTGAAGGCTGTAAGCCTAGGCTGAGATGACTTATAACAAGTGTATGGAAAATTGGATTAAAAGTTGGCGCGCTTGTATTGGTTTAGAAGCCTATTTCGAAGGAGATAATAAGGAGTTTTATTAAAATAAGTGAAAATGTAGTTTAATAGATCAGTCCGGGTAATATTTGATCAGATGATATTATTGATATTACGACAGTATTAAAGACAGTGAAGTAAAAATCCATCATCACTTGTTGTTAGACAAACAATGTGAAAGTAACAAAAACTACATATTATGTTGAAGTGACAACATTATTAGCATTCAAATCTCCCATAATTGTCTGACTCTACAAACCGCCGCTTGCCAGTAGCCAAACTCCCGACAATAACTTAACGCATATTATTTAAATGATATGAAGTTGTGATGTCGCAAACCTGTCAACACAATAATTGGATTAAAATAAAAATCATACAAATAACACCAAAGCACTAAGTATGAGTGCACAGAGGAGGAATATATACATATACATGTATATATGTGTGGATTCCTCGTATTCATGGCATGGAAGCCATTATGCGATTGCTTGAACGCTTAAACCAGCTCTTTGCGGTACTGCAAATGAAAAACAACAACAACTACATGTGTGTAGAGGGTGACAACTTCTCTATTTACTATTATGTCACAGACAAGCTCTGGCTGTGTGTAGAATGCAACCATGCAAGTTGAAATATGAGTGTCAGCGCAGCATAAAGTACGAGCAAATAAAAAGTCAAGTGGCAATAAACTGCTTAAAAAGTAACGACAAAAGTTACAAAAACCCTTCTGAGTATAATGGGAGAACACATAAATACAACGACATACAGACATACATGGTTGCGAGTGAAAAGAAATATTAGAGTGAACTTGAATATTCACTTTGGCCACCAGAGAAGGTTAAGGTTCTAAGGCACACACATATACACTGACATATTTACATACATATTTACAAATGTAGAAAAGCTTCTTAAGTGTTTGAGTGGTGATTTCAAAGTGATAATGACTGGCTGTACAAGCGAAAGCTTAGCTTCTTGCTACCACATGAAGAAGGAAAAAGAAATATTTTAGATGTCATGCACAGCTCAAATATGACGGTACATTATTGGCATACATATGTATATGCGTATGTGGCTGTATGTATGTACGTATTTATGTGGCTGCATGTTTAGCCAACAAGTTGCAGTTGGAAACTCGACACCGAGGAATTAAATCTCTTAGCCACTGCATACTTTTGTGCGCCAACTAAAGCCATACGATAATGAAATGCTATACCCTCAAGCGTAGCGATTTCTAAGTTTTTAACTAAACTTGCATGCAGAGCTCGTACATGTGTCTGTGTGTGTGAGTTTTGTAACTTCGTAAGATGATTAAATTTTCAAAGTCCCTAGAAAATGTGGCGGCTTTCATATGCTTCCTTAGGATTACTAATAACAATGTGAGTATTTGTATATATTATGCGGAAAATTTTGTGCGAAAAATGTGTGCATATTATATATGGCCGACTAAAATAGTGGAGTCTTAAGCAAAATAGTGCACTGTCTCTAAAAGGATTATCTCACTCAATCGAACATTTTCAGAACAAAAAATATAGAGGACGTTCTACTTCTTCTTAGAAGTTACTGTAGTTGGCGCAGATTGTTGGATTTCCCGTTTTGATCATTACTTGTAAAATTACTTGTTTTCATTTATGGACTTGAGGTAAATTTAAGCAGAATAATCTTTATCATCGAAAGAATTTTGTTTTTTTTTTTGAAGTTATCCTCGAGATCTGTTGCGGAATCAATGGAATCCAAAGTTTTTTTTTAAATAAATCGCTTCTTCGAAAAAATTTGAAAAAAAATGTTATTTCTGACTTGGAAGTGGATATAACTATTCGTATTAATATTTCTAGAGCACAAATAGAGAGAACTTCTAACTCAGAGTTGACTTCGGCAAATTTTCATAGCGAAAGATCAGAAGAGTCGCGATCTGTATATAACCTTGCTGTACAAGAAGCTTTCTAATATTGAGTCGAGAGATTTTTCCTCTCATCTTACATCTTTTACACTTTACTCTTTCATCACCAGTTATCTTTTGAATTAAGACTTTTTTAAATTACTCCAAATAATGAACCTGAATTCAAAAGTCAACAAATAACCAATACAAACAACATTATGCAAAAAACCACACTGTAGCCTCGCAACAAAAGGTGACCTCAAACGAATGCTTTAAACAACAAAAACGAAAAGTCAAAGCATCAAAAGAGCTTTCATTACGCGCTTAGAGCTTTGTCATACCCAGAGATCATGTGAGACAGCAAAAGCTGTAGTAACATCAACAGAAATACAAAGCTAGACGCATTTATTGGTACAATATTACTTTATATTTTAATGTATATAAAAAGATCACGCAACAAACAACATCACAATGGACCTGCTGCTTTGTGCAAGCTCTCGAAGTAACGGATGTGAAAAGGATTTAACTGGCTACCATTCGTCGTGGGCTTTCTTCAACAAAACTAGAGACCGCAAACGTTTTAGCGTGACATAAGCGGCCAAGACTTTCGTTGAATAGAATAAAATGTTGAGAATGATTATGATATCCACAACAAACTGATACACATAAATGACAAACTGACTGACATGACTTAGTAAGTCTCAACAGCAGCACAATGATGCTTTCACGCTGCACTCGCCGTCATAAGGCGAAATCCACACCGCCTTCTTGACATTTAGACTACTCAATGGCGGACAGCTCGAAGATAGCGAATATATGTATGTATGTAGGTAGGTAGGTAGTAATGGAAGCACATTGTCATTATCACGTGCAAGGAGTCTGCCAGCTGGAAAAATGAGGCTAGCAAACATAAGGTAATGGATAGGATGAGCAGAAGCGCAAAGGAATAGCGAATGGCCGCGTTTAAATGAGTTGAATTGGCGCACCGGAAACAGGAAAGCTTACTGTTGTCAACGTCGACATTGCAAAAACAGATATCCAACCTAAATACTAACGCCACCGACCGCACACACACACACACTGCAATGGCGCACGCAACCACTGTCGCTGGCAGCACACTTTTGTAGCGAGCATTGTGCCTGACGTAACGGTGTAAAGGACACGGGTAATAATAAGGCTCCTTTGTTTGAACGGCACTAAAGCAACGCTGGGTTAATGCGCAGGGGGTGGTCTGTGGAAGGGGGCGGCATTGCAAAAATATAGCCATTGTAGCATTGTGTGCTTGGCCTTTCATGGCAATACAAATGCTCTGATGAGTGTGGTTTTAGTTGGCAACTGGCAATGAAAGCTCGTTAAAGCAAAGGACAGCGTCTGATAGATGGACAATACGGCACAACCACACCCGCACACCGGCAGGAAGTTAGACAGAAATATGATGGGCAATTAAGGACAATAAAAGCTTTGAACTTACTATAATAAAGGTGAAACATTACGCATGAATTCATTTGTGGCGAGTGCCGGGAGTGGGGTGTGTGTGCGTGGCATTGTTGAGGTGTTGCAAAGTTAATAAAATGCTCGTAAACGGAATGGTTGTTAGAGGGATAATTCTTATTGGAGGCAATTCGTAGAATGGTGTGCAATAACTTTAAAGGTGTTAATATTTTAGAAAGAGAAATAGTTCCAATAAAGTACAATATTGAAATACTTTTAAGGAGGTCGTCTACATTGGCGCTCCGCTTTCGGGACAACTTTTGATGATGCATTGCAAAAACTACGCTATGAAAACGATATTTGAACAATTTTTGTAACCACTAAATAATTCTTAAACTGGATATAGAAATGTTTTAATTTTTTAAAACTATTCCCTTGACCCGATGTGGTCGCCTTCTTGGAAATAGATTTTATTTCCAAATATTACCAATTTAAAAATTAATCATTCACAAACATGATTATACGAGGATTGTTCAAAATTCAAATTATTTTCCAAGATATACAGTTTTCTACCCAAAAGTAGGAGTGAGCACATTGAAGAAACAGATCTTATAATTTTCAATGAGTGGTGTATTCAGAGGGGGAAATGGGGTAAAGATGTGATATTCTATCTCTAACTCATTTACTGAACGTGATTCTTCAGAAAGAATCCTTCGATCTGGCAAATACATATGGCGTGATAGATACGCTGCATTTAACGATCCGAAATCGAAGACAAAAAGCTGAGGAATATTTTCTATCCATTTATTCGGACACGAAAAAATGGCGGCAGAACTGAAAGATGACGAAAAAAACAATAATCTGCAGCCGACAAACAAAATACGAAAATTTCTGCATGATAACTTGAGAAGAATACTACAAGGTCTCAGGATACATTTCCCTGTTGGATGCAATCGGCGAATTTGGAAGACGCGCTTTTCTAGAGAAGTACTATTGGATGGATTTTAACTGAGTGTGCTGCTTTCATAAAAAGTATGTGCTTTGGAAACCACAGAAATGAAAAATATTATTGACTACTTCTCAGATAGATTCAAAGGACTTTTGGAAAATGACAACATCGTGCGACGTTTGAAGTTCAAAGGTGAACTTGATATCTGGAGTGCCATTGGGGGCAGAAGCAAGTTACCGACTTTGTTGACTTTGAAGAACTGCGTTATATGCAGGTCTACATACCCCATAATTCATAGTATTCTTCTGCACAATTCCTGTGACGAATGCGAGCTCTGACGCTCTTTTTCGACACTTCGCCGCATGAAAACGTGGCTGAGGAGAACATGCTTCAAGATAGATTGATCGGTCTGGCGTTGCTGCACACGCATCATGACATTAAGGTCACTGCAGAAGAAGCTCTCGAAAGAATCTTAAAACTTGGCTATTGGGATAGGTGTAATGGAGGTTTCGCGCTTTCGTTCAGACTTTTCATTTTGTTTCTATAATTTAAGGCATTTACCATCATTTAAAAAAAATGTCCCTACATGTTTTGAATCTCCTTAAATATTATTCCTAAATGATTTGTGGAAAACAATAACAAGGGTATACGAGAACTAGCAATACTGAACAAGAACACAATATACATTTGTTCCCTATTTTATTGCCAATGTCCTGTTATGTGTACCGCTATTCTACCTTGTCATTTCATATGATCCAATGTAGAATGTTATGTAGAAATACGTTTTTCATATTGGCACTATTAACATTTTGTGCACAACTGTAGATATAGTACTGATATGTCATCTAAAATGATTCGGCTGGAAATAATCGAACAAAAGACATTTCGCGAAACTTTAAATTCGTTTTTCTCGAAACTGATATTCATAATTTTTCAGGTTCTAATGGACCGATTTACATGAAACTTTTAAAAGGTCTTTTTATAAACTTGTCTTTGTTTGGACTATACGTATTGACAAATTTAAGTTTTTACCATTTTTTTTTATTTTTCAGGCAGTCGCCATTTCGTGAAAAAAAATGTTACAACTTTTCCGTACTTGAAATTCATGCGTCTGCACTAGAATACCCCTCTCAATGTTTATAATCCGATTTAAAAAGTTTCTTTAGGGATGTTTTTCAAGATAAAATAAACTAAAAATCGAAAAAAATAATCGTTTTCCAAAAAAAAACAAAAATACCTCAATCAGCAACAATTTCTAGATTTTGAAGGTCTTTTATATTTGTTATATAATATTCAAAACTTAAAACTCCTTTTGGGAAAATGCGTTATATACATTTTATATATAAATATAAAAAATTACGAGAGGACAGAATTGGAGCCAGATATCGAGGTAAATAAATATGCTTTCCGTCAAATCCTTTATAGGGCATGTTTCTAGTTCTGCCCACCAATATGTTCCAAAATTAGCGTTTACTTGTTTTTCTGAGTATACAAGATAAATTTCAATTAGAATCATTAAGATTCACACAATTTATGTTTTTTTCAATCGTCACAAGGGTGACATGTTAACGAACTTGCAGCCGCTGAGAAACAGTTTCGCGTTTGGCCCACTTCTGTCGTGTGTAATTTCGTATGCAAATTACTTGTCGCTGCTTGCGGTGCAACAGGTAATTGAACTTAAATCAGCTACATCAAAGGCAAACGCCAGTGATTCATTTTGTTTCATTACTTAACGCTTATAAGTAATTTTTTCAGAGCAACTACAGCGTTTCAGTTAGCGCGCTACCGCAAATTGCTTTGAAACTGGTTTAACTGACATTTTTTGCGCGCTCTCATGACGCTGTACTGTGTTATATGGACTTTTGTGGCTGACTTTGACATAAAGGCTGACTGATTAAGGTGTTAACAAGCGCAACGAATGAGAATGCTGTCAAAAAAAAAAAAAAACAACATAAAATAGGAGGATACGATTCTATTAAAAGTCAAATACGGTAAAAAATATATATGTTAGGTTAACTTTTCTGTAAAGATTTGTATTATCGTTTATTTTCCAACATTCTGAAAATAAGTCGTTTATTAAAAAAGCAAATAAGTTTGAAATACTATAACCGTGTTGATTTCTTTGTAAACAATGATATTTCACAGCTCATGCATGGTTCAACCGCCCAGTTTGCTCGCTTTGTAAAGCAAAAGTCGTGCAAACAGCAATTCAAGTTCATTGACAAGCGACCGCGTGTCGCCATATTGGCTGTCATGTCGTACACGAACACTTGCCGCATGCCGCTACCCCCGTTCACCCACACAACACGGCATATGTATTCACACAAACAGACCTGACTGCACTCAGACAGTAATTTAGTGCTTGAAATCGCCATTCACTGATCAGCACCGAATTTGGACACACGCCAATTGCCAGCCGGTTTTGGTAGCTTGTTCCCCCGGACCAAAAAAACAGCGCCGCTATGACTTAATTCATCAACTCGAGTTGACAAATTCTACTGCGTCTAGGCTTTTACGCATTTTAGTTGCTGTACGATATAAATTATTAAAATTTTTTACAGAAAAAATATAAAAGAAATGTAAAAAAAAAAAAAATAAAAATAAAATGTTGCTCTTAAAAGCTGGTTTAGCCAGTTTAAACTTTTGAATGAAAAGCATTATGACTTCATAAACCAAAAAAAAAACTAAAAACAAAGCAATACAAATTTCACACTCTTAAGCCTGCCACTTAGCATTTCTTATTTGTCTACTTCTTTAGCACCTCAAATATCCACAAAATTCATGGCACGCCAGCCATATTAACAAATTTACCAGCTTAAATCGTCAATATTTGTTTCGAGCATTTTCGGCATAGTCAAACTTTAAGTGCATACAAATTCTCTGTTGTGAGTTTTGGTATGCAAATATTCTTAAGTTGACAGAAAACATCTGTTGGCAGCTTTGTGTGCTCTTTCATAATAACAAATTGTAGTATAATGCTCGTCTGTCTGAAATGACAAAGACTTTTGTTGAATTTTTACTTAGGCGAGAGCTCTTTTTTGAAGACAATTGCTTATTGGCATAACAACAAAATGATGTCTTAGTCCAAAGCACTAAAATTGTTGTGGTGAACATGAAAACGACGCCACTATTGTGGATTAACGCCAAGTAATAGAAACAAAAACAAAAAAAATTAAAAAGAAACAAAAATTCACTAAAATATTTATAATATTAGAGGTTGACAACTTATATCCAATGAAAGTACATTTTATTGATATTTGTGAGGTTTATTTTGGCTTCATTTCTTTAACTCTTTAAACGCTTTTAGGAGTTATACCCACTTGTAAGTCAGAAAAGTGAAGATATCTTGTCGATTAAGGTAAAAAGTTTTCCATACAAAATTTGATTCCGATGGTTGAGTTTATATGTCAGCCATGTATAGTACTACTATAGTGGTCCGATATCATTGGTTCCGATAAAATATACATTTACAGAATTTAAAGTACTTTATTAATCTGTGACTTATTTGAAAACCATTTTGGTTGCCCTTTATCTCCAGGAGCACCTCCAAAAACTGCCTTCAAATTATCTCCAACCCAAAAACCAATAAATTTTATTAATACAAAGATGAATACAGATGATGATTTAAAGACGAGTCAAAATTTTTACTTCAATAGAATTACGGCTTCCAAAAAAATACATTTCAAAGTGGCTTAGAAAATCGAAATTATTATCAAAATCGTATATTGTCAGGGTAATGATTCGTGTGAAATTGTAAGTCGATTGGTCCTGCCGTTTTGGAGAAAATTTCCTCAGCGACTCTGAAAACAGCGTTCCGAGAAAAACACGGTTTTAATTATTATATTAAAAATGTCAAATACTCTCTCGTTCTACTGTCCTATTAGCTTGCTGCTGACATTTTCCAAATTATTCGAAAAAATTCTTAAGTGTAGATTTTTCCAGTTTTGGCTGAATACAATATAATACCGGAACATCAGCTTGAGTTAAGAAGAAATCATGAAAGAGAGCAATGCCATCGGATAGTGCATATATGTACATAATTACATGGTGACGCACGAATGGTGCTACAAAACGGAATTATTTTTGCCTGTATGATTAATCAACTTACTTTTTTTTATTTGGCAGGTTATTATTTAAATATTTTAAAAATAAATGTTCGGGATACCGCAAAGAATGTTTGGATAGTGCAGCGGTACAATGCGTTGCAGTCCGTCATTTGTGTTCAAAGGGAATTCCGACGGGATTTTGGCGGCACTCCCTCTAGTAGATGGACCATTATGAGGTTGTTTGCCGAATCTGGAAGTATCGCAAGAAGACCATAGCGTAGAGATCCGTACGTTCGAGTTCATTCGTATGGTTATTGCATCGTCAATTTTGGCAAATCCAAGAGTTTTGTGCAACTTGGAGTTAGCAGACGGTTATAATAACGGTTAATTCATGACGACATAAAACCGTTTTCGGTACAAAGTTCAAATAAGAAGCGGGTTGAACCCTGTAGATTTGCCAATTCGCCTGGAATTTAGCCAAAAAATTATTGAAACGACCGAAGAAGACAATTACTTCACAAATTGCCTGTTTATGCCTCATGTGGTCTATTTTGATCTAAACGAAAATGTAAACAAGTAATATTTCCGTATATGGAGTGAATCAAATCCAGAAATTGGCCCCGAAGGTCACCTGACCTGATTTTTTGTGATTTTTTGTAAGGGGTTATGTCAAGCAAGAGGTGTACAAAGCAAAACCCAAAAATGTGACTGTATTGAATCACTCAATTAAATCGATAATTAAGAAAATCACGACTTCACCCTTCAGGAGTCTTTAAACTTTTTGGTGGTCTTTCACTTTGCTCATTTCTCACATCAAACTCATAATTCTGAACCGTTGAAACCAATTTTTGCAAGTTGCTTCTGATAAAGCATGATTACCATAAACCTCGAAGAGACTCTGCAGCACTTTTCTTCAAATGAAAACAAACAATTAATGCTTTCCGCAAATCATCACTTTTTATGCAATCATACTAATATTAAAACTAAATTATTATCTGTTAGCTTTAAGTATGTAAGGCAATACAATTTACTCATAAATAATTTCACATCGCTCCTTCTCATAAAAACGCAAATTAAAAAGAAAAATCGCTGGATTTACAGCTTTTACAAAAAAGTCAGCGCATTGTGTATATTAAAAATTGCAGACTGTGGCCACAGAGTATATTTATTCGTCGTTTGCTGATGTTTTATTAAATTCAATAAATATTCTTTTGGTTGACGGTCGAATAATTCAGCGCTACTGATTTTCCGCGGCATTGGCAAGGCGGCATGCAAAGGTATGCGAGCAATTTCATTTCACATGAATTTGCCGCCAGCCCTTGTCGCGATTCGAACGTGGCGCGCTTACAGCTGAAAAAATTTGTCATCGGTGATGGGTTTTTAATAATGTTTTATTACGGCAGCCACTTAAAACGGGGTATGAGCATATGTTATATTGTTACAACGAATTTATTGGCTTGATGGGCCACAGCCGAAGTGTGAGTTGGGCAGATTTGATTGAGTTTTTATTCAATTTAAAGTAGGCGTGTAAATTGCACTTTTTGTGTTATTGCGTAGTGAATGAATTTATGGATATATGAGGTATAGGGTATATATTAAATTTCATTAAGATTTGCATATAATTTTTCTACAACTTACTAATTGTTTGTCTTTAATCTTCTGTTATGATTTATGCCATTTAAAGTTAAAAATAAATCAGTTATTTCGATTATTTGTATACCAGAAACTACTAACTGCAAAATTGTCTAAAAATATGCGGTAAAATATAAATTTTTATTAAAAAAAATATTTAAACAAATAAAAAAATTCTTGTCAGAAGTGGGATTCGAACCCACGCCCTCAGAGAGGACCAGAACGCTCCGTATAACTCGCATAGCGAGCAAGCTTATTCACTTGAGTCTGGCGCCTTAGACCGCTCGGCCATCCTGACATATTACATCTAACCAGCCAATGTGCTAACCTGTGCTGAACTCGCCTCTAAGGTACTGAGAGTGAGAACAGTGAAGTTAGAAACAAACGATCAATGCACAGAGAGCGAAAGAGAGTGCAGACTAGCAATAGAAAAAGAGAAAATGTACGGTGTGGGAAGAGAATTACGACGACAAAGTGACGATCGAAGCAAAATATTGGAGCAAACGAACTATTTATACAACGAGACCTATGTATGTTACTACTAAAATAGATAGCCGTAAGTAATTTTATAATCTGAGTGGATTATTGTGAGCGACAACTAATGAGAAACTAAAATATGAGCATACTAATCGTAAATTAATAAATTTATTTGTTTGTGCCATCCATCTTACTATAAATTATCATTATGGGCTTTCACATTCATTATTTGACAAATAAATTATCTTTACCTTAAGGCGCCTTTCAACAACTTCGGATTAAGGCAAATTATTTGTGTACACTTGTGCGTGCTTAGCTTTACTGCCTAAATTTACGATATACAAATTTATTGCCTCCACTTACACTTCAAAGTCGTCGAAGCAATACAAGTTGCATTTTATCACAATTTCCAGCAATTACACTAATCAATTATCGCAAAGCTTTTGAGCCGCTTATCTAATCACAGCTGGCAGCAGCCAAGCCAAGCATATGGAGTCTGTTTGAATGTGTATTGTTCCAAAGCATTGACTTTCTTGTAATGAAATGAATATCTAACGAAACCCACTTGCAATTAAGAAAATTGCACACACTAAAAGACGACAAGAAGAAGCAGCAAAAGCAGTAGCTACAGCAGCCACCGAGATACAATGCTGTCTGGGGTAAATGATGAGTGAAATGAGGGCAAGCGCCTTGTACGGCCGTAAAACAATTTAAAGCGAGCGTAATGCCACGAAGTGGTTCATTGCAAGTGAGCTGGTGCATTGCCGTTGCAACATCGAATGAAGACGCGCCCCGCCGAATGCCTACAATTTTATCAGATGTTGTCGACAAGCTCAAATTAATTACACAACGTTGCGTAAATAACAGAAAAATGAGCGCGTCGCAGTTTGAAGCGAAGTTGAATGTCTGATGGAGACTTAGATACAATAAAAATAAAGTCATAATAAAAGCGGCCTGTAAATTATTTCAATCCCGGTGGTGGAAGTATGGACATATACCAAATGGCTCAGAGAAGTTGTAGAAGTCATCACTTAAAAATATCAATTGGTCTATAACTACATACATATATTCATGTAGACCTTTATTTTATCAAAATTTTAGCATTTGTTTAGAATAGGAAGGTCTTGTACAAAAGTATTACCAATTTGAAGCTATAGTACTTTCCAATCTTTCTGGTAATTCGTTGATTCTATCCCAATTCACTCAGAATGAATTTAACAACTTCTTGATAACCTGATGTGAACCGCATTTCGGTGAGGGCGGCAAGGTCTGAGATATAAGGCGGTCGAGCAAAACCTTCCAGCCGCTGTTTTTCAAATAGTTTTTAACCGGTCTTGCAACAGAGGCAGAGCGTTGTCATGATGAATAATAATAGCCTCGTTGGTAGCGTTCGACATCAATAGTTTCAATATGTTTTAGAAGCCCGCAATATACCACGCCTCTCTTCAAAAACCCCACTTTTAAATCGTACAAACCACTTTCGACACGTTCCCTCAGCTGGAGCATGTTCGCCATTAACTTCCGCCAAAATACGATGACTTTCGAGTGAGGTTTTCTTCAAATTATCTGGACTTCAAACTCATAATATTTATGGAATTCGAAAAGATCTAGTGTTTGAGGGTGTTTTCTCCGATTTAGTATATCGCATAGGTGGTCATTGACAAAGTGGGTCTTATCTCTTTTAAGAAAAGTCTTGGCTACACAAATTAATTAATCTTTTCTCATTAACTATGTATATATAAAAAGGAGAACACGCAACAATTATTGCAGAACCTACTAAATGATGAAAACAATGGATGAAATTTCGAAACTCAAAATCAACACTGTTTCTCTTTCATCAAAGGCAGCATTATCTGCTAAAACACACTGAATTGGCAATAAGATTGCGTTGGCGGCAAAATTAATAACAATAAACCATGTGTGGCTGAGAGCAAAGCTATCGTCTGCAACACTTGTCAGCAGCATTGTTCTATGCGGCTTGGACGAAGCTTTTGATACTTTAAGCTGAACTCAGAGAAGCCGCACCGATGCAGTTTCAGTCTGCTATGCCAACGCCGTTGAAATGGAAAACAAGCTAATAACTTGGTTAATACCAGCAACAAAAACATACCCAAATATCCATATTAGATTGCTCAAATGCTTGTGAAGCGATACGAGTACGCACTCCACCTATTTCATAACCGTCTGCATCTTCGTGTATGTTCAAGCACATTGTTCTAACAACATAATATAACATTAAGATGCTTTTCCGCCTCAAAGCGCCTTGGCTACATTGTATTACCGTAGCAATTAGTTGAGCTCGGGAGCTCGGGAACCCAGCGCTGGCTGATAATCGAACTGCCGCACTGTGTCTGATGCAAGGCTGATAAGACACAGCACAAAACGTTTTATTATAATGAAAACAGTTCATTACCGCAGCACTTGGCTGTACGTACACGCTTCATACTGTTAGCTAGTGCCACTAACTCTCACCGTTGCACTGCCAAATGAGCTTCGAATTATGGGCGGTAGTGGGCTAATGGCTGAGCCAACAAACAAACATAGAAATTATGCATTGTCCGGGAGGCGGCGTTTGCTGGCTGCTAGTGGCTGTTTGCTTCTGCAGTGGCAAAGTTTACTTAGTAATTAAGAAAATGACAATTAGTCAAGTGGACGTTTTGTAGACGAAATGAAAGATTAGAAGCTCAGATAGTAATTGCCTGGCCTGAGGATAGGCGCAGTAACGCTTACGTAAATGGCAAAGCATATACATACATATTTATCTGTCTAATCTAGCGTAAATGTAGAAAAACCCCAAGGATATTTGCGCAATGAAGTAAAAGATTAATAACTATTTGATAGAAGCCAAATCTGAAGTGGATTTGCTTAGACAAAAACTTAAAAAAAATTAAATGCTTTGGTTGGCAAAGCACTAACTATTAATATTCCTTCACCTGTGTATGAATAGGTAGATAGGTTGGCAGAGTGGCTGCCTAACGACGCACCTAGACCTTTAGTGGGCCCATTGTGTTACTACTGGGACTCTGACCCTCTTCTATCTGAAGTTCAGCATTACGAAAAGTATTAACAGTGCAACTTTCGAGGTATTGTCAAGAAACCCTCGACCGAAAGTTGCGACTCTTTTCCAATATAGAGCCTTGCATTCGCATAGAAAATATTCTATAGTCTCCTACTCTTCTTGCTCTACAACTTCTTCAATAGTCATTATATGGCGTTATTCCATTAATCCATGCGCCTTTGTCCGCCATGCCCTTTTCCTGCTCTTTTCTGGAAAGGAAGGCGACATTGAGGATCGCGTTTAATTCAACTCTATAGAATTTCGAAAATCCGAGGTAATGGGAATATAATATAGAAACGGGAGCTTTCTAAGTATCATAGAATTCCCCTTGTTTTTGACGACTAATCTGGATAAGGAAGCGAAGCAAATGGGTTTGGTAGTGAACGAGGGCAAGATGAAATATCTCCTGTCATTAAGCACTCGCGACTTCGCTCCCACGTTACTGTTGACAGTCATAACTTCGAAGTCATAGATAGTTTCGTCTACCTTGGAACCAGTATTAACACTAACAACAATGTCAGCCTCGAAATCCAACACCGAATAACTCTCGTCAACAGGTTATACGACGACATTGACATAGTTCAGCGAATTAAGAAACAGCGGCTACGCTGAATGGATGAAAACGCTCCAGCTCTGAAAGTATTCGAGGCAGGAAGGCCTCCATTTCGTTGGAGAGATCAGGCGGAGAGGGACCTGGCTGCATATGATAACTGGCGAAAACGACTGGCGCGCTGTTGTAAGCGGTGTCTACGCCAATAAAGAAAAATAATAATATGGAGGTTTCCTTTCGCCTAAGAGCTGACTTGCTGCCAGTTGCTTACAATACAAGTCTGTTGGCAGTAAGTATAAAATTACGTTTACTGTCTGGCTTGGCGTTGTCCTGAGAGCTGTGGGGATGAATTGAACCTACAAACACTGACATCCATGAGCGCGAATTAAACAGAAGGGTCAACCATATGGCAAATGAAGCTTACAGTTCAGATAATATAGTTGAGGAACTCTCTAATATTATATACCTCCGGATATCACCTCAGGCTCTTTTAGGAAAGCTAGATACCCCACTTGCTTTTAAGCCAGTTTACTTTATCAGGCACACGAGTATCTGAGTGGTACAAAGCATTTGGTGAAGTCATCGGAAACTTGTTAACACTGTTAATGACGATAGTATCGAAACGGTGAAATCGTCGTGTCGGCATCAGAGAAATAACAAAGGATCTCAACATCCCTTATGAATCACCTATAGTGCTTTCTGTTTGAAGAGTGTCAATGCTAGACTCATACCAAAAGAGCTGAATCTTTTCGAAAAAAACATCAAGCAGAGGTCGCAAGCAAGATGCTTGGCTGAGAAGTTGAGAACCGTACATTCATCATCAGCATTTTTACTGGTGACGAAACGAGAAAATTCGCTGCTGAAACTGTCCAACAATCTAGTGAATGTTGCTCTAAAAACGCGCCAATGATCGACAAAACTAAATATCTCTTAAGGCTGTGGAGACCATCCCGAGGCTTCTGGTTTAATAAGTGTATGGAAAATTTTATGAAGTGTTGGCATGCTTGTAGTTATTGGCTCAAAAGGAGCGTATCTTGAAGACGATAATAAATCTTAACATGCTTTTTAGTCAGTCCGGGTCAAATTTAATCAGATTGTATACTTAAAAATCTACTCAAACATTAAAATTGAAAAGGTATACAAACAAGTGGGCACTTGGTGCATTATTATGTCTTGATTAATTTCCGGGTTTCTGAAGCTTTAAAGCTTACCGCCTGCAAACAATTTAAAATATTTAACTTTCCTTTTAATGTTCTAACTTTTTTGAACTTTTTTGAAGTGACCTAAAACCTTTTGTAAACCGGTTAAAATTAATTTTCGTTGGGTGATTCCACCGCTGCCTGCTCGCACTCAAACAACACCTTGGAGCAGTCACGTGACCACACAATAAATGCATTCAAGCATAAACGACAAAGCACCGAATAAATATTTAAAGCAAATATTTACAGTGCGCGCCAGCAGTATGCATACTCAAATATGCAGGATGGGATTGAGTTGCGTGTAAAAGAAATAAAAAATGCAAGTAGGAGTTGAGCACGAAAGGCCGCCGCCGGTGGTACGTTGCCACCGTTGCCGCTGCCACCTAAAGCCACTATGCTGAGCGTCGATTTATTTGCTTTAATTGAATGTTAGCCTACATCCATAGAAGTGGCGGCGCCAGCCAATGGCACTCCTTACGCTCTACTGCCGTTCGCATTTCAGGGAGTTGCTTCAGTTAATATTGCTGTTGCATGGTGTGCGTTGGGCTGTGCGAACATGTGCCTGAGTACTCAGCCAAGTGGCACAAGTGTTTCGATTTTGCACATATTCTACGCCGCCTAACCGCCTAACCGCCCGCCCGCCTGGCTGTTCATGGAAAAAAGGTTTGGTTTTCAATTTTTTTACATTTGGGCCGCCTGCTTACAAGTACTTGATATCCTTTTTGTGTTTTGAGGACTCTTCGTTTTTTGTTTCTCTGCGTTTTATGCCATGCACTTGTACATGATTACATGATTCTTTCGTGCTGGCCTTGCTCTTCATTTGGCGCGCCGACTGCGTTCGCATGTGTGTGTGCGAAAATGCCAGTGTTTATGCACGTACAATATTGTACATGTATTAGTTGGGGCACCGCATACATGCCACTAACAAATGATGTGTTTGAATTTGCTCACAGGAGTGACACTATAATATCAGCGAGCGCAAGTGCAGCAACAACAGCAACCACACTTCAAGCATCGACTAAATGAAACCAGCACAAGAAGCTCCGGCTGTCACGAATATTGCGTGTTGTTGTTGTTGTTTGGGAAGCCATTATGGTACGTGTAGCATGTGTGGCAAGGATAATCGCTTGTGTACTTACCAGTTAGCTTACATGGTAATTTAACAATTTAAGCAGCGCTAATACCCAGTGCGAGGGGGAAGCGCGTGCTGGCATTGCTTTCGAATCGTAAAACTACTCAACCGTTAAAAAATGTGAGAACGGCAATTTTGGATGTCATAAAATTTGACGTGGCAATTCGATTTTTGGCAAATGTGCAAAAGTTGCTCATCACTCTCCGCACTGGCTAATAGACCATACCGAATTTGGATCTTCATAAACGCAATGAGAATTTTTAGAATGGGAAAAGGTCCTTTGAAGGGATTTTATGGCTCATAACGTTTTTTGGAATACATTTTTGACAATGAAAAATATATTTTTATTTTCGCTGATTATTGCAACAAATATATTTTCTATAATCACTATAAAATGTTCAATCAAGACCCTTTTTTATACTCTAGCAACATGTTGCTACAGAGTATAATAGTTTTGTTCACCTAAGACTAATCTCTGCCAAATGTTGTGCGCTTGTATTTCTGAAGTAGATAAAGTGCATTGGGCGATTACGATGAATGAATTATTCCATGAAAACGCTCCAGCTCTGAAAGTATTCGATGCAGTACCCGCCGGGGGAAGTAGAGGAAGAGGAAGACCTCCACTCCGTTGGAGAGATCAGGTGGATAAGGACCTGGCTGCACTTGATATCCTGAATTGGCCAAAATTGCCAGAAGAAGAAAGATTGGCGCACTGTTGTTAACTCAGCTACAACCGAGCAAGTGGTGTCTAGGCCATTAAAAATGAAGAAGATATTATTCAACAAAGAAATTCCATTAAATTATATGTGCGGAATCAAATTTCTAGTGTCGAAACTTTCAGAATGTTTGGTGATAATTGTTTGTGGCGAGCAAGTGTTTTTGATTGGTACAAATATTCAAAAAAGGTCGAGAACGGGTTGATGACGAACTACGTACGAAAATAGACGACCAATCGGCCGAATATCGTTCCAAAGGTGAGTCGAAGCCGAAAAAACCACGTCAAAGCAGGTCAAAAATCAAGGTTATGTTGACAGTTGTCAACAAGGAACACTATTTGAGTGTTATGCGTCGTTTACGCGTAGTTATTCATAAAAAGAGCCCGGAATTATGGGCCGACAACTCTTGGTTTTTGCACCACGGTAATGCTCCGTCGCATACTGCATTGATTCTTCGTGAGTTTTTCGCAAAATTTTCAACCAATATCGTGCCGCAACCACAGTATTCGACAGATTTACCTCCGTGTAATCTTGGAGGTAGCAGTAGTGTGGGCTAAAAATTTGAAGAAATTCGCTTATAACAAATCGCCATAAAAATCGTTGTCTCAAAACCGGTTTAAGAACTATAGCCTTTCAGACAAAGTTCCCTTGTTTTGGCCCCCCGCAAACCAACCCGGTCAAATGGGAGTGCTTTATAGAAGCCAGTGTCAAAATAATACGAACGTTGTGGAACGCCCACATTTAGACAAAAGCTCATACCTCGAAACCTACTCGAACGATTTTAAGCAATTTAGATATGTAGGTGTAACATTGTCATAACATTCCCATAGTATAGTGCGACAATGGGTGAAATCAGACAAAAAGACGCCTACTACCCATATTACACAATTTTAAATTCCATCTGATTCTTTCACTTTCCTGTATAAAAATAAAAGGCAATCAATATTTCTGGAGAAAAATTTTCACAAATACTGCGTTTGAGGTGTGCCACATTATGACCAAACATTGTCCAAGCCGGACCTAAACTTTTCAAAAAAACTACAGATACCGAATATGAACGCCAATTCTTATTGCGAACTTTTCGCCACAAATATCGGCCAACCTCTCATTCCTATTGAAATTCCGATTTTATAAAGTATAAAATGTTCGGTTACACCGAACTTAGCGCTTCCTTACTTGTTAAATACTCTTCTTTGAATAAAAAAACGGAAGGGTCTCAGCTGCGTCATTCTTCCGGGTTTTCTAATCGCCACTATAAAATACGTAGAAAACGCAGTACTAAGTAGTAGAGACAGAAATAATAATGCTCGTGATATGGCGATATCAAGCGTTGCCAGCTGCCGTAGAATTTCCACCGAACATTATTTAATAAAGCTTTGTGTGGAAAATTTTACGGCATTCAGCGACAAAAGTTTCAGCTTACAAACTTTATTTGCAGCAGTCAATATCCTCGAGGCAAAAACAAAGCGACGCAGCAAACAACGAAGGGAAGGGCAGGGCGGCTTCCTCTTCGGAGAACGCTACGAGCAACAAACAAGCGCAGAAAGCGAGAGTTTCCAGGTGAGCATAAGGAAATCATGAAAAAGTAACGGTGCTAGCGGCAGCGGAAGTGACAGGTGAGTAAGCGCGCAAGCATCTCTGAAAGTAACGCAAAAGTTTATGAGCAAACACCGGCTGCAGGAAGGATGGGTACGCAGTGAAGAAAGGGTGCAAGTGGCAATCGGAAACTTATGTAAGTAAATGCTTGCTTGCGCACTTGCGACAGGGCGGTCTGTCTTGAATTATGTCGCAGCAACGTGCGCAATGTTAAATTAATAAAATTACAGTCACAAGCGAAAGCACACGCGCCACACACAACACACACATATACACACGCATACTTAGATAGATGTGGAGTTATAGAAATAAAAATGATTCAGGCGATGTCGCAAAGTTTTGCGTTCAGCGTGGCAATGCGGAAAATGTAACTGGTTAACCGTTGAGAGCAGGCTGCGGTATGAGCTGTGCGTCTGCGGGCTGCTGCGCACAGCTGGTGCGTCGAAACTTTTGCCAGGAGCCGCCGCTGCATGCGAAGCCAAATAGCGCCAGAGATTAGGTAGTCTAAGTGGCCGTTGAAGTCCGTAAAGTGTCAGTGCTTAAGGAGTTTGTGCATGAAGAAACTTTTACTTAGAGATATATGTGAGACGAGACATAAGGACGTATGAGGGTGTATGTGTGTGTGTGCGTGATTTGAACATTTTTGAAATTTTAATAAATAGCAAACGCAGCAAAGCTGTGCTAACAAACTTTAATTAAGCTTCAGCTTGGCATGGAAATATCTGAATTATGGAAAGCCATATTACAGCGGATTAAGAACATTATGAGCGCATAAAAGCTCAGTGGAATAATTGAAGGAAGTGATTTTGCAAAGCAAATCGAGACCTTAAAAGCGGACTTACTGAAGTAATATACCATATCAAATTTGACCCGGACTGGTCCATTTTAACGCATATCGCCAACTGAATCGATAAATTTCTTTTCCTGGATTGACCTTCGCAGTTTTGTTCTCCCCATGTCAATTAGTGTTTGTTTGGTAGCAGTTTTTTTACAACATGAGAAGTTTATCTGGCAATTTTTACCTTTAAAAAAAATTTAACGAGTTTGCTTGATCCAAATTGTCTAAAAATCTAAAAAAATGTTATGTGGAGTCTACATTATTACAAACACCAGTATTCCGTGAAGGTCTTGAAGTCAGTGAAAACTTGCCCTACGCGAGTCGTCCATCCATACAGAGAGATAGCAGAGTACATATATCAAAATCTCTTATGGATCGACTCAATACAATTTGGTTATTGTCAATGTTAGACTCCTACCAAAAGTCGTGAATCTTTCGCAAAAGAGATGCTTAACAACGGAGCTGAAGACCTTAAGTGAGGTTAGGTTAATCTGGTAAGCCAATAAGCCACGCATAGACCAGTTTTGTCCTCTGCGATACCAGATGGAGTTTGTGTACTTCCAGTTTACTATTTTGCACATGACTTTTGCAGTTTTGCACCCAAGTAGCTCGATCCATCGGGTTTTGATTTTCTTCACCTTCCTTCTGTCGAGATCTTCGTTTAGACAATGCATGGTTTTGCCAATGTTTATCACGTTTTCGGATGTTAGCCGTACACCATTCTTGGCAAGCTGGTCCACTATTTCATTGCTCTCGATGCCTTTGTGGCCTTAGCACCCAGTAGATGTGAAGTTGCTTAGTTCTGGCAACACTTTCCACTGCTGCCCTACTTCCCAAGACATTCCTGGCCGATATGCGGTATGAGGTTACTACTGCATTAGAGGCCAGTTCCGCTGCTTTCGCAATTGCAAAGACCTCAGCTTGAAATCGAGACATGGGTTTTTGAATACGGCATCGAAATTTCCCGAAAATGTAGCAAATCGCGCTCTAGAAATGAACCGAAACCGAAAAAATTAACGTCGAAGCCGGTCAAAAATACGAGTAATGCTCAACGTAGTTTTAGATTACCGTGGTATGATTCACCATGAATTCGGTTCACATCATAAACGTACGGATTTGTGAGGCGAAAATTGCATGGATTTTTCACCATGACAAGCGCCATCAGATTGACTGACTTTGGCCAAACACGGAACGAGAGTCATTGCTCAGCCGACGCATTGACTCCCTGTGATTATTGCTGCTTTCGATACTAGAAAATTCCGCTTCGAGTGGCGTATGCCTGTGTCCCTTAAAGTCATTCGGTGAAGACACTACAGGTCAACCCACCCAAGGTTTATTACAAATGCATGGAAAATTCGATTATTTGAAGGCCATAATAAAGATTTGTATAAAAATATGTGAAAATGTATTTTCTTTGTCAGTTCGGATCAAATTTGATTTGGCTTGATTAACACAATCGTTACCGTGCCTATTGAACTCTCCCTCTCCGCCTCTGTGAGGTAACAACAAAAGCAGAAATGAAAATGCAGAAATCTGCAAATATGTAGTCAAGTATCTGTCAGCGATATTGATTTGACCCATTTCAATCAACCGACAATGCCGTATATAAAAATTTACCGTTTTGCCGTAAACCTAAAATTTTGCTGCTAATCATACTTGACCGCTCAGTGAGTGCCTGACAACAAACCCATATTAATATGTGGCACCATCATCATATGGAGTGATGTGCACATGTAATTCGAATAAAAATCTCGCCTGAATCTGTCAGCTACACGTTTTGGCACAAATTGAAAAGTTAGTTATGGGCATTAAAACGGTAATGAAACCGCAGCTATGCAACAGACCGCAAATGAACGGAAGACCAATATGAAAAAAGCACAAATGGAAAAATAATAATAACAATTGAAGAAAAACTTGAAAAATATGCTCGTGCGGTGGGAAGTTGGAAAATTGAGATGGAAAAAAAGCAACAACAATGAAAGAAAAAATCATGTAAAATAAAAATCCCCAGGCAAGCGGCCACTCAGTCAGCGAATAAAAGGCCGATGAAACCAAACAGCTGGCCAACGTGAATCCTCACATACAAACATACATATGTACAAACACTACATTTGTACAAAAAAAAAACATATAGTAGCTGAATAACAGAGCAGAGCCCGGCAGACAAGTAGGCAGTAGGTAGCAGACAGACACGGAGTCACATAAAGACAGACACCAGTATCTTGCAGCATGTGTACAAACGAATGACTAAAGCGTCGGCTATAACTGCGCTCGCCGCCAGCTTCTGTGTCGTTTTGCAAGCTTTGCGCGCCCATTCAGGTGTCAATGAACGCGTCTGAAAAAAATGCGATAAAATTTATTAAACTAAAAATAGCAAAATACAGCAAAGCAGAGGTGGGGGCAGGTAGCGATGGCGTCGAGATAGGCGAATGGGTACAAAGATGGACTTAGATAACAAATTTGAGCAAAAAGTAAATGATTTGCAGCAGCAAAAATATGTGTGAGCAGATATATACACACATTTATATAATATACACATTTGTTAATATATATATAAATATATATATGTATAAGGTTGTAGATACACGCTGGCTTATCGGAATTTTGTTAGCGCAGTTATTTCCAAATCGTATATTGAATTTAGCGTGAATGTTGTAAAATACAGCGCTCGATGTAAGCTTGTGAGCCGACCGTTGATTTGTGTTACCTCCATGCCGAAATGCGTAACTGTTTGTAGTGCTAGTCTCGGATGTGTAACCAAACGCATTTTTCAGATACCGTTCCGCGTTGTTGAATATGTGGTGAATCATTGGAGCGCAACTGGTATGCTGAGCATACATGTTTCTTTGTTGTTGTTAGTTAATGCAATTCAATTTTATTTTCCATACATTATTTTCTGTGGTTTGCGCTAAATTATAATTTTTATACCCTGAACAAGGTATAATAAGTTTGCCACGATATTTTTAAGCCCATAAGGAAACGGCGGAGATCCTATAAAATATGAAAAATAGTATATAAGCGATCAGCGTGACGAACTGATTCGATTTAGCCAAGTCTGGTCTGACCTTTTCTATAAACGCGAACTAGTCCCACAGTTTTTGAGATATCGAAGTGAAATTTTATACCCGTATTTTTTCACTAAGAAGCTGCTCATTTCCAAGGCAGCCCTACAATCTTGGAAGAAATTGTTGAGATCGACCCACTGTAGAATATAGCTGTCATACAAACAACCGACCAAAATCAAATCCTTGTATGAAAAGCTCTTTTATTTGGCGAGATATTTTTACGAAAATTTGTATAGATTTTTTTTCGATGCAACGCTAAAATCTCAGAAGAAATTTTTCAGATCGGACCACTGTAGCGTATAGTTGTCATACAACTGACTGCCAAAATCAAGGTGTTGTATGAAAAACTTTTTAATTTGTCTAGATATGAGCACGAAATATGGTATAGAGTATTACAGAAGGCAATCCTAAAATCTCCAAACATATTGTTCAGATCGGACCACTGTAGTATTTAGTTGCCATACAAACTAACCGACCAAAATCAGTTCCTTGTATGGAAAACTTTTTTATTTGGCGAGCTATGTTAAGGAAATTTTGCATGGATTATTTTTCGAGGCAATGCTAAAATCTCAGAGAAAATTGTTCAGATTGGACCACTACAGCATATACATAGCTGCTGTACAAACTAACAAATCAGAATCAAAAAACAGCGGTTTTCATATTCTTTTATGCTACAAGAAATGCACCTGTGCCGGGTATTATATTCTCCGGTGTAGCCGAACCTAACGTTTCTTTCTTTTTTCTCTTTTAATTCATAGATTTTCTTTTTATGAGGCAATATTTATATGTTTTATTATTGTTATCTTTAATTGCATTGCTTTTATAGCGCAAAGTTGTACAATTGCTGTATAATAAATTCTTATTTTTAATTAATATTTGCTATTTATTTAATAAAACATTATTACGCACGCATCTATATACATATATGTATGTATACTTCAAACTCTAATCGCCACATATCACTTGTTTACAATAATAAGCATCTTTTGCGCCTATTTTCCACACTGAGAGCAACAACACTTTCAACACACTCAACTGCCTGAAATAAAAATAGCAAATAAGGCTTCAGCACAAAAGGCCGCGACCATAAAAAAAAACTCGAAGTATTGCAATAGGCATAATAAACATGAAACGCTGGACAATTGTTACAATAATAACAACTGTGAATAAGCAAATGTCAAAAACGTCAGCACAGCTACGCTATGTGGCATGATTAATGTGGGGCACGGACGATTTTTTTGTGCGAAATGCTACAACTCACTCAACAACTCAGTTGTTTAGCGCTGCTCCACTTGCCAGAGAAGAGCATTCAGTGGCAATTTGTTATAAGAATTTCTATTTGAACCAAAGCAGTAACTGCAGGCTATGGAAATGTTCCAGTTAAATGCTGTTGTCGGCATAAATTTAATACAAATGTGTAATACTTAACAATTATTTTAAATAATCAAAAGAAAAATAAATTAATAAACATTTAAAATTAAAAAAAAGTTCTATCGCCCGAGCAGGGACTTGAACCCTGGACCCTTGGATTAAAAGTCCAATGCTCTACCGACTGAGCTACCCGGGCACATATTTTTACTTTGTCAAAGTGATCATAACACAGCAAGCAGCTATTTTCTGTGTGAAACGAACACACACACATTGACAATTTTGTCATGTCTTTTTCATGTTGGAAAGAGGATATAATTAGAATAAACTTATTTAAAATTTAATGTCACGTTTCTAATTGGAGGGGATTTATGGGCGCACTGCTGTTAGATGAGGCATGAGCTTTCACAAGTACTATTGGACTTTCATTTGAAAGTATATATTGCAGGTTAAGGGAAAGTTTAGTTGAGTAAGATTTTTAATTATTTATGCATTTTTGTTAAGGGGGTATTTATTCTGCTCCATAAATAAAAAGAAAATCGATTTTTTTATATTTTCAAAGTTTAACTATTCACGACTATGTCTATGAGAGAATTTTTCAAATTTAAAACTATTTTTAGAGATACAGGGGCGAAAATTGAAATCCGTACAAGTAGTCAGGTAGCAGTTACGGCGATAGCATCATGTAGGTGTAAGATTTGATTGCAAAGAGATTTGTTTGCATAAATTGAAGAAATATGCGCTGTTTCAATAATTATTGGTCTGTTTCTTGAGACATACAATTTAGAAAGTGAAAAAAATATATAAAACATGCCAAACCTAAAAAAATACTTCTGATGATAAGACCAAGATTTTAAAAGCAAATCTTAACATACGGAAGGTCAGTGGAAAAGTTGGATTCAGGAAGTCTGCCGTTGAGAATTTTTTGAAAAAAATTCAACACAGTAGAAAACCAGGCTCAGGAATAGCAAGGAAAACCTGTTCTAGGGAATATCGACAAATAGAACGCACTAGCCTAAAGAGATCATAGAAGACTTTGGAACCGAAATCACTGCTAGATCTAGAACATGCTCCGGGATGGGATGCTGGCTTGAATGCTCGACGACTCGCAAAAAAAAAAACACTTTTGATGGTTAGTATCAATTGTTATTTCATTAACAATATTAATTGTACCTTTTTTTATTTTTTCTAGATAGAAGACTTCTTCTCAAAAAGTAGTTCTTTTACGTTAGAATGGCAAGGTAACAGCCCAGATCTAAACCCCATTGAGAACGTCCAGTATATTATGAAGACCTAAGTAGCAAAGAAGAGACCCAGTACATTAGCTGAGTTGGATAAAATTCTCGAGGATGTTGGGTATAACGAAATCGCAGCACAAACCATTGCAGAATTTGACAAATTCAATGCTGCAGCATGTTAAGGCCGTTATAGAAAGTAAAGGAGGCTCGACAAAATATTAGTTTTAAGATTTTTGGTGTGTCTCATATTCACTTTACCTGACGATTAAAAATTATTTTTGTAAAAGAATTAGTATTAATGTTATGTAAACATTTATTATTCACTACTAAAACACCAAATATACAAAAATAGCAGAAAAATACATTTTTATAAGAAATAATTATTTTCTCTCATTTAACTTTATTTAGGAATATAGAAACACACACAATAGAAACATCAAAATCTAACTTAACGGAAAGAAATAAGAAAAACCATGAATTTTTAACTGCTCGGATTTCAATGTCTGCCACTGTATAGGTACTTTGCTGACCTGGCATCAGAACTGGTTCGGCCAGTTCGCGAAACTCCAACACAACTTTATCGAAACCGTCTTTTTCAAAACGATACACACGGTTTCATTTTAGCAGAATGCTTTTTATAGACTTGTCGATATCCTCTAATAAAAATTTTGACTATTTTAAAAAAAATCGAAACAGTCAAGAGTGGTACAAAATTATTTTTTTTCAGAGATTCGTCATTTCGTGCAAAAAAAAAATTGTTGAGCTTTTCCGCAGAACCAGACAATTCGAAATTACTCTAGATTAATATTTTTTTGGTTTCAGATTGAGTGGAGCGTTGAAACCGTGGAAAAGGTTACGTGCCTATTTTTGAGACCCGCCACTGCATCAGTTGCTAATTTTTGAAATTATGAACATTACCTATTTTTTGATTTTCTTCTGTGTTCCAGTGGTGTTAATAAATAAGTAAAAAAAAAAAAAAAGAAACCATGTATTGCCTTTTTAAACTTCTCAAAATTATCTGAAATTCATGCCCCTAGACCAGAAAAAAATCATTCTTTAAGAGATGTTATGATTAGACAATATTTATGCATATAGGACTTCGATTTTTTAAGCACTAAAAGCTTTTTTCGTTGGGTTTAGTTATTTTTTAGTAAAGAGCATTTCCAGTTTTTGAAATCCAGATTCTCCACTAGCTGCAGCAAATTTAAAGCTGCATAAATTAAATTTTACTACCTATTATTATGCTTTTATGTCTGTATATATATTTGTAAATAGGAAATAATGTCGTTGGGGCGCGTGAAGGACACAAGTGAGGTAAGAGGTAAGAGAGCAACAAACTGAAGAGATCAACGCTCCAAATCTGCTCCAGTTTCGTCGCTGGCGCTTTTCAAAGTTGGCTTTTGTGCTCGGTTGCACTGTCAAGTGACGTGCAACATCTGCAATGTTAACGATGACATTGTTGTTTATTAAGATTTTTTTTACATATTTACATACCTACATATATTTGTTGCTGTTTTTGATGCCTTCATTATTGCTTTTATTGTTGAGGGTAAAATGGGCAGCAAGATTTGTGGGGTAATAGAGGTTTATGGGCACAAACATGTATGCATGTATGTATGTGTGAATATGTAAATATTTGTGTGAACTCGCTCTACTAAAAACAAATGGATACGGCGCTGTCGTGCTACCCTCATAACTCCATCACTGTGTTGTTGTTGTTGTTTTGCTTTTAGCTGCTGTTTTGTGGAAATTGATGCAAATATGCTGCACAATACTTTTATTTGCTGCATATTTTGCCTCTTCACAGTGCCACCGCCGATACACGCCTTGACTCAGTCACACGATAGTTACATATTTACATATCTATGTAGGTATGGTTGTAGGCATGTGTTGCTGCTGACAGCGAGCGCTGGCGAGCTGCCACACACTTGCAAAAATTCCCGCTTGGCAAGGTGCCATGAAATTCAAATCTGCCATCTTTTTCATTTATTTATTTATTTTTGTTGCATGCATTTTTAGACATGCTTGGGTGTGTATTATATTTATATCTCTTTGGATGTTTATTATTGCTGCAGCTCACATTTATTTTTATTATTTGAATTGAGAAAATTCAAAATACTCAACTGTCGCATTTATTTACTTTGATTGAAAGGTAGACCGTCTGTCGGCAATCAGCGTAACGAAATTTCAACGAAGTGGTAACATTATTTGCAGAATTTTGATTTTGCTATAACGATAGAGCGTCCTTGAAGGGCATTTAAGTGCCTAGAGAATACATTTCTTTTAAGGGTTCTTGAAGTTTTAAATACTAAATCGTTTATTGTCAGAGCATTTTTGAGAGAGAATAGAAATTCTAAAAAGTTGAAGGGCACATGATTAGATTGTTTTAAAATTTGAAGGGTATACATATTTAACTAACTCTATTTTAAGAATAGTAAAGTTTTTGAATAAAAATATTAAATATTTTTAGAATTGGAAAAGTTCTTCAGGGATGAAGTGATTCTGGTCTTTTCTGTGAATGAAACCGAAACAATCTCTACTAGAAGATATTGTCCGTAAAATAACCCACGGTCGAAAAAACTCAAAAAGTGACTAATGGCGGCGTTTTTTGCAAAAAAAAAATTGGAATTTTACCCAACATTTTGGTCGTGGTTGGTCTGCCAAAATTCGATTTTTGACCAGGAAAGTAATTGTACTTATGTAGAACACAAAAAAAAAAAAATATTAGAGTGATCGCATTTTTTGAGAAAGGTGAGTTCGGTTCGTTGTGGTATTTAAAACTCATATATATTGTGACAAAAAATACCCGGAAATTGTAAATAAAGCGCATAATATTTAATTACTCATTAATAGATATTTTGTCGCCTTCAAACTATTTCCCACCAGATACTTTCATGCCAAACGATTCTTTCAGTCCTCGAAACACTTTTCATAAGAACTTTTTGGGATGGCCTTCAGCTCTTTTAGCGAATTGTGCTTTGTCTCTTGAAAACGTTCCATTCCGACGATTTTTGACTTGCCTTGATCATGCCTGATTAATTAAAATGCTATCCTTGAATGTGGAATCGGAATTCCTACTTTTAAGCATGTCCAAAGAAATCTTTGTACGGTACTCTTTTGAAAAAAAAAATATATATCTTTATCGGACGAGTCGAGCAAGAACGAGTTTCATACCCAAAATCTACCAAAATCATTCGAGTGAACTCGCGACAGATGTCGAGCTCTCTTGCCATCTCTCTAACACTTGCCTGACGATTTTCAGGCACCATATCCTTCACTTTTTGTAATATTCAATATTCAGTTAAAGAGGTCGAAGATCGTCCAGAACAAAGCATGTCCTCAACGATCTCTCGACCATCTTTGAAGGCTTTGAACCGCTCGTAGGCTTATGTTTTAGATAAAAATTAATCACCGTAAACCTTTTCCAACATTCGTAACTATTCCGCACACGAAATTTGGTTAGAAAGACAAAGTTTGAGACAAATTCTTGTTCGATATTTTCATTCATTGTAAAAATCTCAAGGCACTACAGAACAGTAGCGACTTACGCAGCTGCTGCTGTTATGTTTCAACCTCAAACCTGCGAAAGCTGAACAATGGATAAGTAAATGCCTGGATAATTTCATCTCACCTTTTTCTATACAACTTTCATAACTCGCATCAGTCAGTATTTTTAGTCTTACTGCATGAACATATCTTGGACAGTATCTAGTAGGGGAAAGTAATAGTTCAGTAGATCTCCTGCATTCTACTCTAGGCCGAAAGGACCTTGCAGCCGCACTGGAGCGGGTAGTCGACCATCGCTTGCTAAGTGACACGTGGTCCTTTGGTCCAACACTAAAACGCTAGATGCCAATGAAAATCTAACGAGGTCTCATTCCGATGTAATTGGGGCAATGGTCCCCTTCTGGCTAGCTCATCCACTTTACAGTTACCAGCGATTCCGCTATGACCAGTCGCCCAAATGAGTTTGATGTGAAGTAGTTTGAAGCTAGTGCGGACAGACATTTCGGGACTAGCTTTGAGCGCTCAGTTAGCAAGCTCAGCGCTAGTATTGCCGCTCTACTGTCGGAGAGATTGCTTACAACCCTGAAGGAAGCTGCACTTCATAGATATACGTCTATTGCCGACTTAATAGCAGACACTTTTGCCTGAGTAGCAGTACATTGATCACAACCTAATTCCTGGATAACGGTACAATGGTCCGGCAACCTAACATTACTATTGACGCAGAGCACAAATCCCACAATAGTCTACGATACCGGAATTGACCCGGGTTTTTTCCGGCGAAGGGTTGTTATTTCAAGTATTTGACCATGTTTGAATCGGTGAATAATAATTGGCGGAGAGCTGCTTACAGAAAACTCCGCCTAAAACTTTTTCTCTTAACTTCGACCCATACGTGAACAAGCTCATAGCGCCTCTTCCCTAGCGACTCCTACACATATCCCTCGTCGATATATTTATTTGGATAGATGAATTTTAAGTCCAAATAAAGACCAAATGTTGTGTTATCTTGAAATTAAACAAATTGTATAACAGTAAATGAAGAAGTATCTTCATAATATTACGAAATTTTCTTTTTCAATTTGCCTTTTTTTCTACGCGGTTTATTTCAAAAACTGTTTTCGTAATTTTCGGCTGCACGCGAGGTTAAAAATAAATGTATTGCATAGCAAATAAGTCTGTTGCAACGGCGCGCAAGTCACGCTAGACAGAACGAGCAATTAATGGCGAGGAAAAAATAATTACAAACATATGTACATAAGCCTAAATATTTTGTTTTTTTTACTCAAAACGCCGAAATGCCGAAACTAATAAAATTAGTGTGGACCTGTGTGCAGACATGTGTAAAAACGCTAAAAGCAAATGGGTCAACAATTTGCGCTAGCTTAAAATTCATATTTACACAACTCAAAATTTATTTAAACAAAACACCAGACAGATTGCATGAACTGTCAAAAATATTTGTTTTTCGTTTCGCATTTGTCTATTCATTAAGTATTTGCATTTGCGGGCATGGGCATCACACACGCCTGAGTCTGAGTCAGCCGAATTTTTACTAGCTGCACAAAATAAACACCGTAAAACTACTATAAAGCGGAATATGAACTGAAATGCCAGCAAAACGCACAAATTTGAATATTTGCCAACAAATTTCGAAAACATTTATTTTGTGTCTTCTTTTATTATTCATTACTTGTGCGCATAAAAATATGCATAAATATAGAGAAGCGCCTGAAAAAAGCAAGTGTCTGGTTGCAGACGCCGGTCCGCGGAAATGTCAACAAAACGTTGTTTTCGAAAATAAAAATAAGTATAAAGTAAACAAACGGTACACCAACAAAAGAGTTAAAAACATTTGCTTTCCAATTAATATGATAACGGAATTCAATGAGCGCTTCACTTGGTTATGGAAAAAAATCGGGTATTACGACTAAAATTTGTAAAAAAAAAATGTAAAATTGTTGTAATAATTTTTTACGAGAGGAGTACTTTATTTTATTTGCCTGATTTTGTATTCGGGAGTTTTGGAACATTAATTATCTCGCTTTTTATAACTTCTTGACTAGAGTATTTCCCAAGATTTCCAAGCGATTCGTCGAACTCGTTTTCGAGATCTGATGTATTAACACAAAATTTCCTATCATACTTAGAGTTTCTGTTTCTACACATTTTATAGATTATTTATATATTAAACAGGGTATATTTTTTTTTTTTTTTTTTTTGACGTCGGAAACTCTATAAAGTATAATTATATATAAAGGACCAAACTGGTCTATGCTTATTACCCTACGAGATTAACCTAACCTATCCTAACTGATCGGTGTGACGAACTAAATCGATTTTTCCTTGAATGTCTGTTCCTTTCTCTCATTGTATGTACGTGAACTAGTGTCTCAGTTTTTGAGATATGGATCTGAAATTTTTCATATGTCCTTTACTCTCATATGGCTGTCATACAAACTGAACCATCGGAAACAAGTGCTTGTATGGAAAACTTTTTCATTTGGCGAGATATCTGCCCCAAATTTGGCACGGGTTAATGGCTAAGACAGAGCTAAAAACTCTAAAGAAATTGTTCAGAACGGATTACTATATATATCATATAGCTGGCGTACAAACTGAGCCATCGGAAATAAGTTCTTTTATATTTGAAGTTATTTTCCATTTGACGAGATATCTTGAAGATATTTGGCGTGAGGTATTGTCCAAGGCGTCTGTGTAATATTCGAAGAAATTATTCAGATCAGTTCACTTTGGCAAATAGTTGGCATACAAACCTACCGATCAAAATCGAGTCCTTGTATGGAAAACGATTTCATTTCAGAAGATATCTTCACGAAATTTGGCATAGATTATTGTCTAAGGGAACGATACAATATCTGAATAACTTGGAGAGCGGATCGCTATAACATATAGCAGTCATACAAAGTGACCGATCATTATCAAGTCTCTGTATGGAATAATTGTTTATCTCAGAAGAATTCCTTACGAAGTTTGGTTTCTTTTCGTATTTGGTCAATAGATGTCGTTGTAGTCGTATATCGCCAGTGCTACCAATCACATTGTGTCATACTCATATAGTGTTAGAAAGGTGAGATTTTAAGCTTCACTTAACCAAAAAGGAAATAAATTCGGTGAAGTTGGAAAAACGTTACAGATGTTCAAAAATGAGTGAAAATAATGAAGTAAGAAATTTTTGTACTGTGAAGATGACTTTTTTGATCTACTTTTTTAAAGCTGATACTTCAGTGCTACCTTTCTGACAAATATCAATAATCAAAGTGTAGAAAAAATACGGAACGTTCTACCTTAGCTGACAGCATACTTTAAAGCACTTAAAAACACCTTTGAATTTTTTATACTTACGCACCCGCGCTAGGGCGAAAAGGGGTTGAAAGCGGCGATAAAATTTTATGCAAATTCGTAAATGTGCTGAACATCAAAGTGCAGCAAATTTTCACGCCGCGTTGGGCTGATTAAGTTTGCCGGTTAGGCAAGCGCGCTGGCAAGTAGGCTGGCTAGCAGGAAGCGCGTTAAACGCGAGTTTGGCTGAAGCATGTTCTTGCAAGGAAGCCTACACTTAGGCGCTGCACTACTTGCAAATTACATTTGCATATTAAATTATGCGCGAAATGAGGTTGAACATCGACTGTCTGCCATAGGCCTTCAACGCGTGATTTCTCAATGGCCCCCGCCACAGCTCGCACTTTCGCTGGATTTAAGAGATTGTCATTTGCGCGCTACAAAGATGATTGCTCGTCGGCAATCACTTTAGGCGGAACTTCGCTTCTTATTAACCCTTGCTTGGCAGACTTCGTATAAAACGTTGGCAGTCAATATGCGCAACTAAATTTATGCTTATGTAACGCGCCTATCGGTATGTATTACTGTAAAACTAAGTGTACATGTGAGCGAGCAAATGTCAATTCAAATAAGAGCTCCAATCACTCATACCCGGTACGAGGGCCCCGACGCCAAAGCTGCCATTACGATAATGCGCATATGTGCGCCAGACTTGGAGGGCGGAGTAACGAGAGGGTTGAGGGCCTTCACAATCACTTCACTGCAGCAAGCAACTGTAAACATTTGAGTGCGCGAAGGAGTTGTGGTGTTGGCCTTGATGGCAGTGGCATAGCTGTGGGAGTGTGGGTGCTCGCTTTGTCTACATTCGGGCGCATAATGACGGCCACATCAATGCGTACAACAATAACAAAAGCTTGAGCGACAAGCGCTACAATTACTATCACTGACAATGACATCGTCAAACAAATGATCCACCACCTCCTGCTGAAATGTCAGCGCCAGCAACCGCAGCGAATGCAAACACAAAAACAATAGCAAAGTGGCGAGTGGCGCCGCGCAGCGTGTAACTAACCCAATGCAAACAATTGTACTTCCGGCCACAGTCAATTATGTCGTTTGATTGTTTTGAGTACACAGCCACAAACATACATGAGCGCCACATGCTACATGCCACATGACACAGGTTAAAATAAGTAACATTTATAATACGGTGAAAGCGTTATGTCTGCCAAGAAAGCGGCGTGTGGTTGGGCGGTTTTAAGTGCAGTCCGCGGCCTTTTATAGCCACTCATACAAACATACATAAACGCTTACATGTGGAAGAGTACGCCAAACGAAGAACGAGGAGAAATGCTTTGCAATAGACACATGAGTGCTCACGATAAATGATTCCTGCGTAGAATACTTTTAGGCGCAGAATAGCGAACTCCACAGTTTTGTTTTGGTAAGGTGAAAGTCGATGAGTTTTTTTAAGAGAAATTAGCTTTTACAAATATTAAATCTTAATTACGTAGATAATAATAGAGAATCTTGAACAAAAAAGCTCAAGTAATGACTGCCTTTAAGGGGTTATATCCACTTGGGAATTTCCAAGAATCTAAGTTTTTGTCATGTATGTAAAATGCACTTTATTTGAGAATATTCCCGCAAATAGTTTCTGAGATATAAGCATATTTGTAAAAACTTTTTAAGTTTTTTTCCGAAATGCTGTCGTCAGAGTCTGTGAGTAAAATTGCTCTAAAACGACTGGACCAAATGACTTGAAATTTTCACACGAATTTCTTGGATAATATGACAGAAGAAAGAGGATTATTGATCATAACTTCAATTTTCTAAGCTACTTTGAATTGTAAATTTTTTACAAAAACCGATTTTTTTCGAAGCCGTCATTTTATCAGAAATTTTAATTTTCACTGGTCCTTCTGTCATTACCTGTATTCATGAACTACTATATTAGATTATTTTTGTTTTAAAATTTTATGTAATAAGGTCTTCCTAACTGCCAGACACCGTTTTCCAGAGGTCGATCTGAGCCGAGAACATGAAACTCCATCTGTTGCCTCTATCCTTTTCGCGGATATGCCAGTTGTACATCCCAATTGTAGGTCGCTATGCACTTGCGTCTTTCCATGGGATGCGTGGGCGCCCTTGCTTCCGTTGTCCACCCTTCGGTCTCGAATCGAAGGAGCTTTTCGCTGGAACATCATCTTCCATACGAACGACATGGCCTAACCAGAATCGTTGAATTTTTCTATATCCATATTCCATGTAGTGCTCATACAGTTCGTTGTTTCATCTTCTTGCTTTCTCACCTCTGCTCGTCATCGTCCGTAATTCTGCACGGTATAATAGAACGGGAATAATGAGAGACTTATATAGTAGAAAACATTTTTGTTCGTCGATAGAGGGATCTGATAGACAATTGAATACCAATCCCAAAGTTATTCTGCGCTTGATCTCCAGGCTTTGATTATAGGTGGAATTTATGCTGGTTCCGAGATTTAGAAAGTTTTTAACTTTTTCAAATCTATAGCTGTCAACAGTGACGTGGCTCCCAATAGGCCTTTAAGCCAAGACGTGAGGAATCTTTGTGGTCCATTGATGAAGACTCACGAGAGGGAACCACCCTGTCTAAAACCTCGTCTGGTATCAGTGCTCGGAGGGCTCTTTCCAGATTTTGACGGAGCTCATAGTTATGATCAACTTTATTTCGCATAACCCTGTAAGTTTCGCAGGGATACCAAATATAGACATAGTCGAATAGGCAGCTCATGTCAGTGGTATCGAAAGTGTCTTTGAAATTTACAAAAAGGTTATGGGTGTCGAGTTGTTTACCAAGGGTTTTCTTCAGGACTTGACATATTGAGAAAATCTGGTCGATGGTGGATCTGCCAGGTCTAAAGCCACACTGATAGATGAGTTTAAGTCCTCCGCACAATACTGTCGAAAGGATCTTATAAGCAATGTTCAGAATGCTAATCCCACGACAATTTGTGCAGACTGCGGTATCTTCCTTCTTACGCACAGGGCAACGTACACTCATAGTTCTCGCATCTAGTACTCTACTACTCTAATCTAACCAAAACCAATTGTGCAAAATTGGATTTATTCTGTAACTTAATTATAAGTCGAAGCCTCCATAGGCAAACATTCAAAGAATTTCTACGCTTTAGAATTCAATGTGTCACTTCGCCTTGCTTGCCACAAAGCAACCGCAAATGTCGAAATTACTGAAATTTCTCAAATGTTCCCTTAAAGTCAATGTATCAATTCAAATTAATTTGCCACACCAAAACACCAACAATCATCTAAGCAGTGACAACAAATCCACTTCAATTTATTTGTATAATTAAATGAAGTTGTAATGGAAAAGAATCGATATGCCTGGGGTCATAAATCAATGTGTACAAAACTTTACGAGTTTGTTTGGGCCTTTTCGGTTTGTTGTTGTGCTACAACAAATTAAATGCATGCTTTACAATATTTAGATTGCAATTTAATTAATAAAGACAGGGCGCACAGACAAAAAGTCAGACAAACTGGCAGACAGTCAGCCCGTCAAGGCGCCAAAAACAACAACCATGCGCGTTGTGAATGCCACCACACCCCTTCGGCTTTGCATGCGACAATGCAAATTCAATTAATCACAGCTTGGGCAGCGAAAACTTCACCGTGTGCGAGGAGGGACGGCGCTGGAAAGCAAGCAACACGCACTGCACAGCGCGGGCATGCTTACATTTGTGCCAACGCGTTGCTGCGAACTAAGCTGTACATTTCCGCGAGGTAATTCCACTTGTAAGCCGACTTCCTTTCTGTGTCGTATTTTGTTTTTCTCCACTTTTTGCCCCTTTCATTTGTTATTTGTTCGTGAGCAACGAAAGCACTTATATTGGAGAGTAATTTGTATTTAGTAGTGCGCCTAAAAGCATGCTACCACACACAGACATACCCACACATACGAATTTACATGCTAAGCAAAACAAATAAATACAAGTGTAAGTGGGAAGGGCGCAGCGCAACAAAAGCAAGGTAGACCGAGCAAGCAAGGACATACGACACGAAAGAGCATGTTCGAGCACTTTGGCCGTGTGGCAGGCATGCGAGCGCATGTGTGTGTGGGTGTGCTAGTGTTGAGTGCGAACAAGAAAAATGGCATAAAATTTATTAAACTCTTACGTTTGTTTGCTAAACTGAGTGCCTGTTCCACATCGAGCTTGTAGTGTAGCATAAAAGGGGGAAGCATATCTCAGTGCGAGTGTGCGTGGGAGTGTGTGTGACTGCTTAAGGCGAGCAACAGCTAGAACTGTGCATTGCATACTTTTCGCATTGCCATTGAGGTTATGTTTATAGTCGATATTTCATTTAATATGCGCCGTAAATTGCAGTAAAGATAAATGCTTCGAGGTGGAGTGAGTGCATCGTGTTGATAGAGATTTAAGTGGTAAAAATGGCATGGCGCAACAAAGGCCGTGCGTAGGGTTACTCAAATGGAATAACAAAGTTATATAAATGGCGAGAATACTCTAGACACTTACCAGAGGCACTTAAGCGCAAAAGGAAAGGATGGAATTAGCATGAAAGTGATATTTTATTATAAACTGGCTATTCGAAACGCATTTACGGCGAAAAAGGGCCGCAGTAATAGAGTTACTTCGGAGATCAAGAAAATCGTTTGTTGAGCATGAAGTTGCTAATTCGATTTATTAAACAGTTAGACGTTGTTTCAAGGGATTATATTAAATGGAAGCGAAGGCTTAACATAGCAGACACTTTAAATATTAAAAATAAATAAATAAAGAAAAAAAATATGTTTAAACATATTTGGCATATTATTGTGCAATATCCTTGCAAAACTATTCAATTCCAAAAATAATGCGTCAAAGCTCCAAAATTTTTTAAACGGATTCTAGGCGCCAATTAATAATTATTTAGTGATTATAATAACTATTTCAGACAAGATTAGGTTAGGTTAGATTAGATTACATGGGTGATATCTGAAGATGACGAAGGACTACACTTTGACAGTTTGTTGGGAAGTCAAATATAATACCCTTGTTAGATACCAGCTATCAACAAAGCGCTTAAATCTATCGAAAGTCTGCTTAGGTACTTTATTCTATTTCCGCCATATAACCTGGATGTCTTATAACGAATTTCGAAGTCAGTGGCCTCAACATTAAGAGCCCTACGTCCAATTTATGGTCGTCATAATCGTCCTGTCATATCAGCAATTGAGCGTCTAGTGGAAAAATTCGCAGGCACAATACAAAATGTTCCCGTGCCAGTGTAACAAAGAAGTGCCTGTAATGTTGAGACTGTTGCTGCCGCTTGCGCATCAAATGAGGAAGACCCAAATCGGTCTCTCACACGTCGTTCGCAAGCGGCATCTCTGTGACGTTGTTATGTTGAATTTTGGGAAAACATCTTGGCCTAGACGCAAGAACTGAAGCCGTTTGACCACCAGAATCGTCGTATGTTCCTGAATTGAGCTGAGCCACAACCCCTTGTAAGGACGCAGTGCTTATTAAGCCTCTAACGATTTACCCTTCACTAGAAGGATCTGTACACAACCATCTACTACTCTCAAACAAGTTCCTACCCGTTCCCATTTTGCAGCTAGAGAGACTGAAGCACCTGAGCTAGTAAGCTCACCAGCCTTGCAGTACTGCTGTGGCCAGGCACCCAAACCAGCCTAATCATGTAGTAACTCGATCCCAGCGATAAGGAAGTCCAGATTCTTACTTTAGTCTTGAGCTTACTGTCAGTCTCTTTAACGATAATATGCTGCCTTGATATCGGTGTGGAAAGTGACCACTCTGAAGTAGGCTGCGCTCTAGAGAAGTACATCTACTACTACCTTTATGGCCTCCGCTTAGATGACGCTGCAGTGGTCAGGAAACCAAAAACTAGAGTTGACGGATAGTTCCTGACGGAGTAATTTTTCACCAAACTTTAATCCATGCGTAAAAAAAGCTTATCGCTTCTCTTCTGGGAGGAATGTGAGTAGAAAGCTACAGCCTAGTCCTAGCGAACTGGTGATCCAAGTATATTGGAATGAAATGGAATGATGAAGTAGAAAATTATGTTTGGTCTGTGGTGATAGAAACAGTTAATACAACAAAAACCTCGCATATTTTAAGGCGATTTGGCAAAACCACTGCCAATATGTACGTGCACAGGATAAACAATTGCCTACAACCAGGCGCAGAACCATTGCATTACGTAAACCGATACACCACATGTTAATCTGATTAACAAACAATAAATGGAAAATTACAGCAAGTAGCAGGCAAATAGTCAAGGCAGGAAGTACCAAAGTTACATAGGAAAATACAGATTGTTTACCACATGAAATCCTTGCATTTACAACCAGATAAATACGAGTAAAGAGCAAAAATTAAGTAGCAATATGTTGAAAATCTCACTAACAGTCGCTACTATTTAAGCGTTCGGCCGAATAGTCAATTTTACTGGAGGGTAGAAAGACCCACTAAGCCCTTATAGATGGATACCATACATACACAATTTGACCACCGGCAGTCACGTGCCTTTTGGCTCCACTCGTACAATCGAATCAGCGAAGTAACCAACTAAATCACGAATCATGACAGTGGCAACAGCCACCCGACCCAGCAGCTTAAGCAGAGCAACGGAAGTGCTATGAGCTCATTTTATTTACCAAAACAATGTAAAGTGTGTGTGCATTTCGTTACACGAGTGGTGGTCAGTCGTTGAATGGTGTACGAAATGTAAAACAAATTGCGACAAAATGCGCACGACAAGCGTAGCGCATTCAGTGAGCACTGAGAAAAATCAGAAGAGGGTTGACTAGTCGGAGCGGTGGACGATGTACTGTTTCTAGTATCTATGGAAAATCTGGAGGAAACCGATGAAAGAGTATGTTTAGATGTGGTTGATGCTTTGCCTTCGAAGACTCCTTTGGACTGAAAACAATCTTCTAACTACTTTTTCAATATTTTTTATAATTTTTATTTCGACTGGAGTCGATAAATTATTCCGGAAGATTTAACTACAGTAATTTCTCCACTTTTGTGACTGCTAACAGGGCGAAGGTGCTTGAAGCTACGCTAGCCTTTAGAAAAATTACTTTGTTAATCTTGGCAGGATTATTATATTAGAGATAAATTTGTTTCAGCTTGGACGCTTTGCGACCGGAACAGAACTTATAGAAACTTCAGAAATACCAATTGGAACCTGTATTGGAAGAAGTTTTGATCAGCTCTTTCAACCGCGTCAGACATGGACTCGATTCTATCCCCGGGTGCGATTGATGAGATCGTCGATGTTTTCAGTTGTGCGTGTAAGGTTTGTCTTTAAAGCTTCTGTCCTCTGAAAACTCAGAGAGGCAAAAAGAAACCCTTTTGGCGGACATTAGAGCTATCAGATCTTTGAGCATAATACTCTTGGACAAAGCCGATAGAAGTGGCTCTAGGGCAGTTTGGGAGCTGTATAAGGTAGCACTGCCTATATACAAGTTCGAGTTAAAGAAAGCTAAGAGAGCCACATAGGGAGCCTTCTGCGAAAGTGAAGAGGGCTGTCAAGAGTCCTCACTGTTTAGATGCAGCACTGCCTATATACAAGTTCGAGTTAAAGAAAGCTAAGAGAGCCACATAGGGAGCCTTATGCGGAAGTGAAGAGAGCTGTCAAGAGTCCTCACAGTTTAGACGCATTCTAGCAAAAAATGGTGACGACGTTGGACCTGGATTTCCATCTGACCCAAATACTCAGTGGACGTGGGTACTTTAAAAGCTTGTTATACAGATTCCACAATGACTTTAGTCCAAACTGTATGACTTTTACAGAGCATATCGAGTCCATAACGACAAAACTGAGACTTTTTCAACTGATTAGGTGTCCGTCCGTCCGCAAAATAAAGGAGACTTAAATGTCCTGTCCCTCCGACGAAGTAATACTTAACCGGTGGTTCCGTGGAAGAGTCTTGAGTTGGAAATAAGGTAGATTTAGCGGATTTCGATGCCTCCCCCAACCCTCAAACAGATGGTGAATGTCGAACATTTTCAGTTCTTTTCTTTACAGTGTATTGAATGAAATATTTTGTTTAACTAGAAATGGTGACGAAAGCAAATCGAAAATAGTGTTACTGCCCTGCAGAGTATTTAATCCCAGCACCTACACACAATCAGACAAGCGCTCGACTACCCTCTTCTAGGGAGAATCAAATATACAGCAGCAACACGCCAATATTAGCCTTGTTAGGTGTGGCGAGTGGCAAATGTAAATTCACCAAATAATAAGCAGAGACAAAATATGGTTACCAGTGACCGGATCCACTCAGCCATACATACATACTAACAAAGGAACATGGCAGTCAGCAACGTATGCAAGCTGGCTGTAGAGTAGACGTCGGAACGCAGCTCCAATTGCAATTGTAGCTTAAATCAACAAAGGATGTGCCATAGTCGACAAAGAGGTTATCTCTGTTAGCACGGGCATCATGCCGCAGGATGATGTTGCAAAAAATAAACACGGATCTTTCGTGTTTACCCGGGTGCTGGGGGCAGGAGCTGAAATTGGCGCGAACAAACAGCATTTTGCATTTATCGCAGTGAGGGGGCGTCCACCTTGTTGTTGGAGCGGAAAATATTCTGCGGTAGGAGGGTGCCATGACATAGCTACTGTGAACTTATTGCAACTAATACAGCAATGCAAGTGTCGCGGTCGAATGAAAACAATGACTACGTAAAACAATTGTAAATTGCTCTAATATTGGCAGTTGAGGGTTCGCCAGTTCTATTGGTTGCAATTTAGTTGCCATAAATAGATAGAGAGCTGAGTTGGTGCACTTTTGTTTGCCTGAATTTGTAAAATATTACTTTATGGAAATTTTGCGATTATTTGCTGACGTGTTTTGAAATTGGAAAACAACAACGCTTTGGCTTCGTATTTATTTAGTTTCGTGCTAATGTTCCATTTAGCGGTAGACCGCCTAAAAATAGGCAACAATTAATTTGTGGTCAATGCGGTTAAGTTTAATTGATGACAACACATTACCTGCAGATGTTACATTGATGGAAGAGTGAGATAGAGATAGAGAGGGAACATACCTGAAATGAAAAAAGCGGAATTGAGGTTAGTTTTAACGATTTAAACACATTTTTAGAAAGAAACATTGCAGTTGTAAAACAAAAATTAATATAACATATCAATAACAGTAAAAATAATGGGTGAGTTTTCTTAAGCTATGGGATTTCCTAAAATATTAGGTCTAGTAAGAGGAAATCGATAGTGTTTGTATTAAATCGAAGCTTATTTAGCATAGTTAGATTTATCCGATTCAGATGAGTTATGCATTGTTTTGTTTGATAACTTGTTAGATGTAATTTTATAATGCCACTCTCCCAGAAACTCTCGTGCGTATTTGCAAAAACCTGAGACGGTCGATTTCCCCAAGCTTTTCTTGAGGCAAATTTTTCACCAGTAAAATTATTCGTCACAGTCAAGAACAGGTTATAGTTACTTGAAACCAGGTCTAAATTATAAGGGGGATGCATACAATTATACAAATCAAGCTCCCGGAGCTTCATGCGAGACACTACCGCTGTGTATGGCTCGGCCGGTTCCTGATGGCAGACAATTCCTCTCCTATTGGCCAAAGCTGACCACTTCTCCGCGATTGCTATCTTCAGACGGTCCAATATCTGACAGCACAAAATTCCAATTCCATCAAATATCAGGCTTAAAAATGGAAATCTCTCACTTTTTCTCATGATTTGTGGCTTTATTGTAAAAAAAACATTCTTCACAGTATTTTGCAACGCTAGCCACCAATTTTTCCCATCTTTGTGGCAGCTTATGAATTTCTCGTCGAAAAAAGTGCTCGTCTTCTGATGCGACCCATGAATCGATCCAATTTTTGGCTTCTTCGTAAGATCGTAACTCACAGGTCTTGTATCATCAAGCGGAATAATTAGAAATCAAAAGGAGCGATGTCAGCAGAGTACGGAGGATGGGATAGTATGTTCCATTTCAAAGTTTCCTGGTATATTTTCACGACCTTGGAAACATGTGGTCGAGCATTGTTTTACCATTCGAAGGTTTCGTCGTCCCTACTACTCATATATTTTTATAATTTATTGACAATGTTATGACAAAATTTATGTAAAAAAACATGGGGAAAAATTAAAAAAAAACTTTAATTACTTTTTTATTTATCAATATTTTTTCATGATTCTAGCAGGACGATAACCATTCACGTACTTTTTAAGAATAAGAAATCGTGTCCGCCAGTGGAAAAACGCATCTCATTCACCCAGCCATTACTCCGACAGATCAAAAAATTCCGAAAAAATTTGTTTATACACTCCAAGATATACCTCATGATATGTGAAAAAAGTTCTATTGTAAAATAAAAATTTCTATGAAAAAAATGTCAAAAAACGGGCCCGATTACCCTACTGACCCTTTTAGTCATACACAATTCTCCAGCTCATAAACAACACCCTTTAGGTATATAAATACACAACTAATGAATGAATTGAGTCGTTGCAATTACGAATTTAAAATTGAAAACAATATTCAAAAATAAAACAGATAAGCACGGGCTAGACATGCTAAGCAAAGAACAGGGGCTAAAAGTTATCGTTAATGCCAACAGATTATCAGCTACGCGCTGCTGCGAAACGAGACATCACACCATTGGGACCACACAGAGAGCCGCCTGATAAATGAAGCGATAGGGTAAAGACATGTTAGATTGCCCAATATATATACAGGCCTATCAGACACGGTATTGACTAAAAAATTTATGACACAATGTTATTTGTAATCCAGAAGCTCAAAGTGTGACATCGACGGGAAGCGTGAAAGTGGCTTAATGATAATACTCATACAATAACCGATTGATAAGAACGGACTATGCACAACTGCAAATTCATAAACATAAAATATGATGCAATTAGCATAATTATTGCAAAAGATATTATATTGTGAATAAATAAGTGAAGCAGACAAGAAAAAATAGTAAAGTAAAAAACCGTGAAACCTTTAATGGGAAAGTATTCTATTTACTGTATTAAGAGAAAGAGAGCTAAAAAGCTGCCACGTGTACTAATACTTAGCAACGTCAGACTATAAAATATGACGTGAAGCACAAAAATTTTAATATGGTCTTCCAATTACCAAATACAGGGCGAAAAAAGTGGAAAAATCCAGATATCTCATCATCTTTACTTGTTTACAGCAAACGGTAATTCCACAAAATGAGCACAACATGATTTTGTGCAGTCGCCCAACTTACCGCAGCACTGAATTTACATAACCGACCTCCATCAGCCGTTATGCGCCCTAAAAATTGTTTTCGGAAACAGCTGAGCGCACACGAATACCCGTTAATCGTTTGCGACGCAGACCGATGGTGAAAAAATGTCGTCTGCCATTCAGTGTCCACCGCCAGTCGTCGCTTTTCGCTCGGCCGCTGTCCATTTATGCCATGACATCGCTTCACCTCCCACCTGTAGCAGCTTTGACGGCTTACGTGCACTGTAATTTTTCGCTTGAAATCCATTTTTATTGTATAAGCATAGGCGCCAGCGCCGCCCATGCATAATTAAAACACGCATTCAATTCAACAGGATTTACATATGCCTGTTTGTAAACAGATTTTTTGTTTTGGCTTTGAGTGCTCAGCGCCTGCTACAGTTTTAATTATTTGCACAAAAATAAACGCATAAGCGGATTGAATTGAAATTGATTTAGCGCGCCATGTTGGCCGTCGCCCTGGTCGGTTGCCATAGCATACATGCGGGCGCTGTGTAAATATGCGTATAATTTGGGGTTTTCGGAAAAACGTTGTGCACTTTATTGATAAATGAGATTGGAAATTGTAATGCCCGAATTAATCACGATTAAATTGAAAGTTAAACCGAATAAATTTATTAATCTAATCAGATTTTATGAAAATTTATATCCAGTAAAGCTAGTCTGATTAAAGCTTGAATAAGCTAATTTTTTTCATTTTTACCTCACATCTAATCTAAAGTTAGATAAACAAATATAAGTCGAAAAAAACAGTAGAACTATGTATGTAGCTTATTACCAGGTTGTTCAATAAGTTTTGTCGTTTGATAAGAAAAACACAATTTTATGATTCAAAACACTTTATTATTCAGTATAGTTGTCCTCCAATCTGTGGATCCCATCTCTGAAGTGAGAATCCGGAAGGTCTGCACAATACGCTTAAACAGTCGTTATGACCTCTTCATTTGACGAAAAACGATTGTCACGCATACATTTTTTGAGATCTGGAAACAAATGGAAGTCGCTGGAGGCAAAATCTCATGAATACGGTGGATGCTTCAACAATTCGAACTTTAATGCATGGATTCATGCCTTTGTCAAAATGCCCTTGTGACGCGGTGTGGGATTTTTTACTTCTACCAACCGGGTCTTTTTTCATGAATTTTTTTGTTCAACTGGTCCAAAAGGTTGCAATAATATTCAGAATTAGTTGTTTTACCAGATTGCAAGTAATCCACAAACAAAGTTCCTCTCGCATCCCAAAAAACTGATGTCATAACCTTCTCGGCCGATTTTCGGACATGAACTCTTTTCAAAGCCGTACAACCAGGTTCACACCACTTCTTAGCCTTTTGTTTTGATTTAAGTCTCATCCATACTTATGAATCGCTTTTATCCTTTTTAAAACGCTCCAAATTTTGCTGAAAAAGTCGGATTCGAATGTGTTTTTGCTCCATTGTTAGCGAATGCGGCACTCATTGAGCACACAGCTTTCTAAAACCCAAAATTTCACTTAAAATATGGATCACACTGCCCAATGAGATGTGTAGAGCCTCTACTAAATCTCTCTCAGTCAATTAGATCAGATTTCAGATCTTTCGAAACCATATCCTGTATTTTGGCTATGATTTCTGGTGCCGATGCGCTTTTTGGACGGTTTTTCCTTCGAGTCTCCCTCATACAGCACAACAATTATAATGCGGTTCCGAGCTACATCAGCAAATGATATTGCGGTGGTCTCGCCCTTACTTTTCCATCTAACTGTTCGGCTGACGGCTTAGCCTCTGTCGCTTGGCTGTCATTGCTGGTGGTTCCGAGCCACATCAGCAAATGATTTTGCGGTCGTCTCGCCCATAGTTTTAGGTCTAGGCTATTCTTGAGCTGGTTACAAATTCTATTCTCCTCTGGAAACAACTAGCCTCCTCAGCCTTTTTTTACCTGAGATTCGGACTCCTTTAAATTTGTATTTGCATTTATTTACATGACACCTTTATCCAGCCCTTTTTGTACCCCCAAACATAGTCAAACATCTATCTGGAAGCTGTGCTATTGAGAAGCAACGAACACCCAGTTAAGAAGTCTGACCTTAACTAGTTATCTCACTACGACAACAGGTTGAATTATTATAAGACCATCTCTGCCTACGTCGTGGTACTGGTGTTGCCTGTCGGCATCCTCAGGAAGGGCTAAGGCGGCTAGTTTTGTCTATTTCGAATCAAAAGTGCGAATTTTCTACATTGAGCTGACGCGAAACCTTCGACGAAATTATACTTTTTAAGATGAATATGAAAGCTCTTTCACATATGAATGGGCCTGGGTATGGGGTGTTTATAAATGCAAACACGTGTTAGAAATTATCAAAGACATGTTTGCACCGTATTATTGTAAATGTTTCGGAAATTGTAACTCCCTCTTCAAAATACAATAGAAATGAAATAATAACAGAAATAATCGATCCGAATACACTTCATAGCTGAATTTCACCCATTTCATTTACTTTTATTTCGGATTTTTGCACTTGACAATATTGAAGCGCTTTTACCAGACTGCTTTACACTTTTTCCCATTTTTTCCATTGTACGAGTTCACTTTGAATTGAAAATGTCGAACATGTGTGCGGATTCTCGCATACATTTCCATCGAAGGGGGTTTATGGGCCGCTTACGCTGATAAGCGCTGGCGTAAGTGAGTGATAGGCGAGCAATGGCGCACACCACACAGCACACAATGCAATATTTATTGACGTCTGTTGGGGGTGTGAAAAGAAAGGCTACTAACCCGTACGTAAGCGAGAGAGAATGGTAGAGCAAATAAGAATAGCAATCAAAGCAAGCAACGGACAACGGACACAGTTGTAAAGCACATTTCACAGCTGTTGCATATTGAAAAGGGTTCAATGACAGTTACACTTCCCTTAAGATGAACGCACACTAATGGGCGCCAAGCGTTGGGATACAGAAATTTGTACGTGTAATTCCCGGCAGCAGCGCCGGCTTTCGTAAAGCGTGACAGGAAGGTGATAATGGCGATAAGCAAGCTAATAGCGCTACTTAAACGAGTGTTGAGGCGCACAAAACGGCACAAAAAATGCGAAAATTAGTTTGCCATGCCAGCCTAACCATTCAGCTTGCAGTCTCGCTTAATCTAAATAAACAAAGTTAAGACTTGTGTATGTGTAGCGTGTAGCTCACGATTCGTTATCAATATTTAATTAATTATTTTCTTTTTGTGGAATTTCAATTATAATATGTACTTTATTGTGTATTTAATGAAGTTGTTTCAATTTGCTTCGCATTTAAAAATATCATCTGTGTTATCAGCACGAAGACAAAGTGAAATGATTTCTCTCAGTTGTGGCGACCAAGTCAGCAGCAATGCCACACTGTGACAAAAGTTAGCTGATAAGATGTCAGCGCAATAAATACATTTCATACTTCAACTGTCTTAGACAAAAATATTTACTTACATAAAAATAAATCTGCAGTAGCAGTTTTATAGCTTAAGGTGTCGCAGGCACTACTGTGTTAACTGTGTGAAACCGCGTCCACGCCCAAACTATTGTGAAAGTGCACGAAGAGACAGAAGAGACAAGAAATGACGCAGAAACTAATTGTAATCACCTTTATCTGCTTGCTAAGCGCTGAGGTAAGACTCCATAAAACTTAAGACTAGTTATCAAAATAAAAATACTATATACAACAATATATCTGCCTCACGTGCCGCAGCTTTACTTGTGCGCCTACATAGCACGGGAGCCGCGTAGCACTGAGAGCGAGGAAACAGTTGTAACAGAAAGTCCAGTTGAGAACCCAGTGGAGCATAGCTTCATTAGTAGCGCCACACGTGCACAATTCGAACGCGAGGCCTTGAATGAGACCAAAATTTTTCTCAACACCCTATTTCGCTCGCAAATTGATTATTTCAGCAAGGTAAAGGAATTTCTACCGGCCACAGTGAAGCGCGTAGCGGATATAGACAAGTATATTGAGCGCTTGGAGAAAGCTATATTGGCGGACTCCGTGCAGGAGAAGGACAAAATGTGGCGTGACACTTTCGTTGAGGTAAGCAAGCCAATCAGAACTAACTTTCAATTTATATAGTTTTTACTGAAACATTATTTCTTAATTCTTTTCAGTTCAGCGAAAGTGCTTTTCTGCTCAATAATGAGAAGGATACTGGTGTTTCAAATATGCGTTATCTGGAAATCCTTAACGATGCTGGTCTGGAAGAGACCACTAAGAAATTCTTAACCGATGTGACGATATACTTTTGGAAAATGGCCAAAGCGAGCGGCAAAGTAGTGGAATCAACTATTGAGGAACAAATAGAGAAATGGACAAAGGAATGAATTACACAAATTGTGAAAATGTGTGTGAAAGAAGTCTGAAACTAAACACTTTGTTGATCGAAGTACAAAAAATCAAAAATATATTTTAGAAATATCCCTTTATAGTGTTCAACTAATATAAGGCATACTCGCCCCCATCTTCTCTCACGATTGATAGAAATTAAAAATTGACAAAATTAATAAAAAAAAAAGTTGAGTTTTACCAAAAATATGAGTCATTGTATGGAGAACTTAATCGTAATTTGCCCTTTTTTTGGGATTTGGCAACAATAGTGTAGCAATCTGGCAACTCACAATTTTATCATAAAGTTTCACAATTTTGATGCTATACATACTCTGAACGCTTTGACATATGAGCGCTACTTGTTTGGTTTACAGTTACTTGAAATATTCACCCCCTAAAAAAAATGGAATTCAACATTTCAACACAGCAACCAAAAGCAAAGTTCTTGTCCCGGAAACTATTGATGCTGTGCGCAAATTGATATTGCAAGATGTCATGTGACCATTTTTAACAGTTAAACCAGCATACTATCAATATTGGCTCATGTACATTTGAAAATTTTTCACTTGGATCCCACACAATTTGTCGACCGCTCAAAAAAGGCTCGTGGTCGAAAAAATGTTAAAAAACTGATCTCGAAACACGTCTATGACTACGTGACAGCTATTGAATCATGGATTTACATATATGTACGTATGAGACTGAAGGTAGGAATCGTGGATTCATTCGTGTGAGATCGAAAGTAAACAGCAGTCGACTGAATGGGTTATTCGAGCACGAAGCACTTCTTTCACTGAAAATACATTAAATTTGCTTATAAGCAACTTTGGCCATTTATAATGAAGACGACGATGAGCTTCTGGAGAAAGGTTTGAAAGAGATTTTAATTAGTTTTAAGAGATTGAAATTGATATACTACAAAGTACTGCCAAACAAGAAATGTCCAAAGAACCAGAAAATATGGAGCACCTACTTATTGAAAAAGTTGATCCATCCCAATTGAAGTGGTGGAAAAGACCAATCGACGTTCAAGACGTTACTTGGAAATAGTCCGTAGAAGACTTTAACATAGTAAATAAGCCAATTCAATATCTCAATACATTTTTCGATGATGCTTTAATCAAAATTTGTTGTGCATGTATCTCCTCTTAGAGTCCGGCCGCAGTGCGATGCAGTTAAGTTATTGTCCACATTTGTGGAAGATGAACCAACCAATCGGGGCATGTAAGTTGAAGTTGATCTTGCTGACATGCTTCTGCAGCTCTATAAAGTAAAGCAAAGCAGTAGCTATTAATTTCCGTCTCCTTTATCGAAGACATCTCAAAATTTTTAATACAAACGTCAAGCATATGCCACCTATCCTGTTCCTGACGGTATTTTCAGTTCTACTCACAAGAAAAGGGGACGCTCTAGTGTTATGCAAAATGTAGAAACCGACTCAACTCCGGAGTCACCTTCTTCCTCAGAAGCGTCTAGTCTGAAGCGCAGTCATGTTGTTGAAGAACCCCCCAACTCAAAGCGAAATAATGAAAATGGTCATTGGATAGTTTGGGGAGACAAAGAACTGGTTTTTATCTAATCACATTTAAAATACAAAACACTTTAAGTCCGAAAATTAAGAAAAAAAAATTTGGCAGTTGGTTTAGGTGCGGTCCGTAAAGGGTTAAATCGCGCATTAATCCTTGCATTCATCCATTTCCTATATGAGAGACTAGTATGACCTGCATACTACTCATATCAATAGGATAACTAAGCCTTATTTATCCACATACATACGATTTAACAAATGCATGTTTAAATATGCTCATTTAACGCTCCGCTGTTTTGAGGTCTCCGTAGCGCAATGGTTAGTGCGACTGACTGCCATGCGAGCACACCCAGGTTCAACGCTCGAATCAAGGATAATGTGTTTGAAGAGAAACTATACCCAAGGTTTCTTGACAGGAGGCTCAGAAACAGATACAGATAAATAAATGGCAATGGCTGGCTCTGGCTGCTTATCTGACGAACAAATTAAGAGCAAAGAGCCAAACAAGCTCGTAAAATTCCCACAATTGAACGTCGGAAGTTGTGGACACGGGTGCGAACGAATCTGAATCACGGTTGTAATTACTAGTTAAGCTTAAAAATAGGTTGAATACATAGATTATTCTAAAAAGAAAAAAGGAACTACAAAATAATATATTAAAAATATATCAATATTTTTATCGCAAGGCACCAAAACTGGTGGTGGTGGTGGTGGTGGCGTGGCTCATTGGCCTTGTTTGCAGACTAGCCTAATCTAACTTAACCTATCAATCTTTTTTTTAAATTAAGTTTTTAAAAATTTAAAACCCTTTTACTCGTATAATATTTATATAATTAAATTTGTGATACATTTTAACAAAATTTTTCTCCCCACAAATTAACATGCCCCCAGATAGTATGAACCCACATGCGACCAGACAACAGATAGCGCTGAAAGATTGTGGCGAGTTGAATTTGGTGCGCTAACCAACTACACGACCGAATAACTTTTTGTGGTAATAGAAAATCCCGAATATGAGTGAAGCGAATTGAAATGGCGCCAGTGAAGTGACACTTCACTGCCGCGCCAACGTCGGTCTTCCATGCAACAAGCCAGAGGTTATTTTAGATAAAACCCAGATATATTCAATACAAACATACAGAGATATGCATATGTGGACATACATAAGTACACATGAATACATAAAATACACAAATAACGGAGCATAGTTCGCGTCGAGTTCGTACAAATAACTACTGTTTCGGTAGGTAAGTGCCCTGTGTACAGCAGTAGGTACGGTTCAATTAATGTAATTGAAATTTCTACATTTTTGTTTAGCTGTCGGACGTACGCTGCCGAAATTATTTAACTTAAAAAGTTGTAGTAATGTTTTCATGTTGATTATTTTGAGTTTTGTGTAAAAAACCCCAAAGTAGGAAGCTGAATAGGGAGTCGATATTAATTTTTTAAGCAACTTTAAATGCCTAGACAGAATGACAAAGGAACTATTTTTATATAATACTCGTGTAGCAATAGAGGTGAAGAGAGTGAGGAAGGCATCGGTAGCCTTATATTGTTGTAGAGAATCAATTGGAAAGAGGTGGGGTGATGTGCGACTACGAGATCCTTCTGGCCAAAAGTGAACCGTAAGAGGTCATCCGAACTACTTGCACTTAGCAAAGTCAATCTCGCAGTTATTGCAGGGTTATTGTAGACTGGACACTGTCCATTAGGTAAACACGCGATGGGGTTCAATATTTTATCGGATGCTTTGGGCAAATTATGAATTATCTCGATGGAGAACCTAGCGAAGTGGCTGGGATTGATAATCAACTTAATAAAATTGTGGTAAGCCCGCTTCGTCGATTTATGAGTTGAAGCACTTTAAGGAGTTTCTGGTTAACACAAAGGACAAATATTTGAGTTCTATTGGTTTAGATCAACCCTGCGCCTAACCTAACCTGACTCTTTCTTGAAACTGTATTTGAAAACGCGGAAGGTTTTGCGTCAAACTCATATTTAATTATTAAAAAAATTGTTTAATCCGAGGGGATTTTTAATATTAAAAATTTATGATCCGACAAATTCTTCTAAAATTTTCTCAAAGCGCGCACATTTAAGATTTTCTCTGTGGCAAGTCCAGTTACTTTGATTTGTAGACAACTTCGCCGACAACTGTGATTGTCAGCTGCCCGCTCTTAAAGCTCCAGCTCCATAAAAGCTATCGACAGTTCTGATGTGCCTGGCTTCATACAAATTTAAAGCCATCCTTGCTTAACACTGAAGAATCAAGTTTTCAAGCACAAGCATATTCGATATTTAATATCATTCTCCAAAGTCTTAAATATCGAAACAATATTTTGTGTTGCTGAGTTCGCTTGCAGAAAGCTTTTAAGTTTTTATATAGGTTTACGAGCGTTTGGTTGACATAACCGTAAAAAATTTAGTTGCAGCATTGACTTTCAATGCCAAAAAAGAATGGTCCCGTTGCCGTAACATACTCTTCAATGTACGTTTCGTTGCTGTCATAAAAAGTTTTGTTGTTGTCAATATAATTATCCGTTATTTCGTTTCCTTTTCCTTTCTTGCATGTTGATATGCTAAGACCCAGCGCGCCAACATACACCGAGCTCCTAAAGTCGGCTTTCATTATTAACGCATTTTTATAGTGTGCTTTAGGTCGTTGCATAAAAGCAGACTACCGAATCCACTGCGTGTTGCAGACTCCTTGGCGTGGTGCATATGTGTGTGGTTGATTGCGGATATTGCAAATATATTTCATACCAAAATAAGCACACATGGACACATGATATGGCTGGCGCATCTACTTGTAAGTAAACAGTTTAGCGCAAGAAACCGAGTACATATATTCCCCGGAATTGCGCCATTTTTTCACATAACTACTTGCAGGGCTTACTACAGCGTAAACGAAAAACAATGTGAAATGTGGAAGGAGTCCCACAGCAGCGCTGAAAATTGCGGCTCCGACAATGTGGCATATCCTGCGGTCTCCTTGCCGCAGACAAGTCTTGTGAAGCCACGCACACAAGGTCTCGAAAGATGCCACAGTCTTCCATTGTGCAAGTGTATACTTCATGTGGCAGACAAGGTGCTCCTCTGACAGTTGCGTGCTTGCTTGGGAGAACCAGCCCAAGCAATACTTCATATACAGTAGCTTATAGGAACACATACACATCCTTACATGGGCATGTAGATTTTTATTTTTCGCTGTGCGGTCGTCTTACTCGTTCAATGCGAGCATAAATTTACTTTACTTCCTCGTTAAGCTCTCACCTCCACCACTCGGCGCCCTTTGTGAAATAAACTTGAAAGAAAGTTGTGTAGAAAGGTGAGCGAAAAGACATTTTTATATGTCGTTGTGTGTGCTCTTCCTTGGTATATTTTAATATTCGGTTGCCAAAAGCAGTAAAGCACTGCAAATGACGCATTCTTCTTTGTTTATTTTAGCGATTAGTTCTCATTCTCTAGATCCGAGCTGAAAGTGTGAGTTGTGGTTACATAATGTACCAATACTTTGCGACAAGCTCAACGTTTATGTCTGGTTTAAAGTAGCATGCAACAATTGTTTCAAAATGCGTAAGTTTTGTCAGGCTGAAGTACAAGTTATTCAGTTAAGAATTGTTGAAATATTATATAGGGTCTATCAACAAGAACGACGTGGTGTTATGCATATATTTGTATGACATTTATGACGTACATCACGGTACAGCATTTTAGCTGTAACTTCTTGAAATTAATGAATCGCTTATCTTCGCACGCAATGTGTCCATGTTTAGACGTGAAACATGAGGCGTCGCACTCAACTTCAATATTCCGGGGAAACAAAGTCCGTCAACATCGTGTTAGAACGCTCGCTATGGATGGTAACGGCTTCTGGCCTCATTTCGAAAGAAATAAATCCCGATGACGCCGCTACACCACAATCCGCACCAAACGGTCAATTTTTGGGAATGCAAACGAGTTTCCTAAAGCACATGAGGATTTGACTCACCCCAACAGTGACAAGTTTGTTCGATTGAGAAGCTGAACCAAAGTAAACCGAGGCATGATGAAATGACAAACCTTACTTAACACACTGACAAAATTTGATACAAATCTGTGCACAAACATGGCCGTGACGGCTTGTCAAAATCACGTCATTCCTATTGATAGACAGTGTCTGTATATCGTCTAGTAGCTGGAGAATGGAGCTATGTGTAGAAGTTCACACAAGTGAGGAAAATTCTCTGAGCGCCATTCACTTTTTTTAAATTTGGCTTACGACTTCCGGTCTTAGACCAAGTATCCTCTGGGTAGCCAAAAAAGTTTGAAGGCGAGCTAAAGTGAGACGACAAAACATCCCTGTCCAGGGTTGTACGCTGTGTTGGAGACCCGCCACATAAAAAAACACCCCCAATGAAAAGAAGAAACCATCTCCTGTAGTAAACTCGGCTATAACCTCATAAGAGTAAGAAGCTGGAGAAAGGACTAAATTGATTTTAGCTCTACATGATTTGCTGTGTTGTTGTGACTAGCTTTTTTTTGACTAGTTGCCGGTCATTACTAATTGTTATAAATTTCACATGTAAAATGTGTCCACTTTGCAAATTACTTTGGTTAATAGTAAATAAATCGATATTCCACAAACACCTAGGGTTAAGCTAAAATTGCCTGTCATTATGCTTTAATTACAATATAATTAGAAGTATTTTGTTAAAAATCATTAACTTCACAAATACATGTCAGCAACATGCCCCGCACAAAACCGCCCAGACACTTAGAGGGTGGCTCATACTGACCAATAAAAAGGGTTGCCATACAGACAATTGCATTAGAAAAATTCCAGCTGGCACCCAAATTTAATGTGAATCGCTTTGACCCTACTTAAACTTGGAAAATCCACAACCTGCGCCAGAAAGGACAGAGGAAGAAGCAAAAACTGCGCAAGCGAAGCGACCCAGTAAGCAAATTTTCTGGTAGAAAAGGTAGAAAGGAAAACTAAAATTTGGTTGATAATATCAAACTAAAAGCAGTGCTACGAAAAGTGCGACTATAATGCATAAGCTTACAGATCCACCGCACGAATTGCGGCACACAGACGCTTCCCTGTCAACTTTCAAACGCCTACGTATCAAAGCCGCAGCTGACAGCTGCCAAATAAAGCTTTACAAAATACTTATTTGTATTTGTCTACAGTCATTGTTAGCTTTCGTTCTGCGCGTGTGTGCAAATGTTGAAAACTGATTTCTCATTCAGGTAGGCGAGGACTAAGGACGCCAGCAAACAAACCACATCCTTAGTAAGCATACCTATTTGTAAATATATATAGAGATATATGCATATATGCGACCGACCGTAATTTGTACAGTTCTACGGATTAAATTATTGTCAACCAGGGAGTTGATTTGTTATAAGTTTTACTCAAATTGATTGCACGAATTGAGTGACCCAGCCGCAAGGACAAGCTGTGGAAAGGATACATGGGTACCAACCTATCTCCCCATATCATCGAAGCTTTGCATTACAATGTGACAGTTGCGTACAAATGCTGAATACCTTTTTAAATAATGCGGTAAATGATGTTGCACAATTGCAGACGTGGCAGGGACATACCGATTCAATGTTGAGCATTAAAAAGTTGAAACCCATTGTATCTACATAGTACTTATGTGTGTGTGTGAGTCAAGTTGAAAGACGTATGCTGTAAATTGTCAAAGAGCAATGAATTGTGCCATATTATCCCTTTTATGGCATGCCACAAATTTGTGTAGTTTATGGCTTAGGATCTTTTTGTTTAAATATCTGAATAGTTGCGCCACGTTGCTTTGATTGGAAAGTAATTTGAAAAGAAGAATGGAAATCGCAAACGCAAATGAAATTTAGGATTTTAGAAAAGGAATTTTATTGAAAGAATTTTGACGTAAAAACTTTGGTCATTTAAAAGAGTTGTTAAGGTAAATGTCGCTTCAGTGGAGCGACACTGGAGCATGTCAAATTGCTTATCCTGTTTCGTTTACTTACTACTACTAAAGGTGTGGATACAAGATAATTTGTGGAAGAAACTTTGCGTTTCTAATTTCGTCATTTTTATGTCCTGAACAGGGTATATTAAGAATTCCACGATGCCTGTAACAACCATAAGGAAACGTCGGAGACCCTGAGTTTTGGTTATAAAATGGTTATATCTAATATGAAATTTGGCATGGAATATTGTCTAAGGCAGCGTTTGATATCCGAATATATTGTTCAGATCAGACCACTATAACATGTAGCTGTCATGCACACTGATGGCTGAAAATCATTGTTATGCTATAAAAAATGATCTTGTGAAGGGTTTTGATGCAAATAGTAGGTATTAAAATATTACCGGTAAGCAGGTCAATCAGCATCGTCAACACTAGAAGAGTTAGCCCCATGAAGGCGTGAATCCGAATGAGAAGCGCAGAAAAGTTGTCATTAGCGGAGAGAAATTAAAATTCGAGCGTCCATTAAATCAGCTTCTAAAGATCTAAAAATAGTACATGGTTATGTCGCACTTTTGTGAAATTCACAAAATTATACGCAAGTAAATGATAATTCTCTTATCTTGCCAACAATTGCGTTAAGCCTGTACACTTGCCTACGTTTGAGTATATATTTTTGGATATTTATATATTTGGGATTTTCGTTTATACTTAATTTCATATATATAAATAGTTTTTCTTTAAAAATGTTGCTATAGAAGACGCTTTTCGCATATAAAAGTGTAAGATTATTTGACCATTTCATTGTTAGCCGCTAGAGTTCGTCGCCGCCAGTGATAGAGTGCGAAAACGTAATGTATATGAAAGTGAGAGAGTCATACAAAAGTTAAGTGCGCCGAGGGTAGTGATCCTGTGCGAAGAGGATACAGAAATCAAGTGAAATTTATACTTGTTTAGTGAATACAGCGAATTGTAAGAGTCTGACGGAGCTCGCTTCGTATTTCTTGAAAAATTATATAAGGATCCCAACAAAATGCTGTTCAACTTGTGCAAGAGTTCAGAGGGCGTTTTCAGTAGCGCCTATCGCATGCAATTATTCGCGGCAGCAAGTGGTAAGTTGTGAAGTGGCAAAGGCTAAAGTTTTTTTCATATACAGTTACCTCTTGGATTTCTCCACACAGTCCCTCCTTATATCGTGGTTTATTGAGTCTTAACTTTTCCTTTACAATTTTACAAAGTTTTTCGATAGAATTTAAATCCAGGGATCCAGGATCTTGACCACACCGGTAATAGTATGTTTTGGGTCATTGTCATGGAACTGCCAAATTAAAACCATGATCCATTCAGCAAATAGAAACATTGGATTTGGGAAATTATGGGCCGTTCTATCTTAGAATAATATAATTTTGGGTTCATCACACAAACGGATCTTACGCCACTTTTTTGCACTTTCTTCACCGGTCCAATTGATATGTGCCGAAGCAAAAGAAATCCGATTGTTGCGCTGTCCGTTTGTCATGAAGGGGACTTTCCAGGACAAAAGGCGACGAGCAACAATTCTGGAAGAAAATACTACACCCAATCCTCTTTGAATAGCTACAGAGGACTTTAAAGGTTCGGATTTTGATAAAACCTCTATATAATTGTTATCCCGAGACGTCGTTTTTCAGGGCCGTCCCCTCAATTTGTACTCCAACACAAATTTTTGAGGTATTTTTATAATTTTTGCCATTTTCGTTAAAACCATTATTTTGCAAAACTCTTTACGAGCTTATGCTCTGCCGCTGGGCAAAGCTTTCCTCGGCCGATTACTTCTACAAATAATACCAAATTGTGACATTTTTCGAATTTGGCATATTTTTGGAGCACCATTCCTCGCCATATCTATAAATGCAAGACTCTTCACCAATAATTATGGTCTTGATGTATCTAAGTTCTTCAGCAACGTTTTCAAGTATCTCTTAAAGTCTGAAGTAAAGATTCTCTTCTATCTCACTGTTGCCAAAATGACGATTTTTAAATACTGTTTTTTAACTTTATCGATGTTATCGTCAGGAACAGAGTTGGATGAAAGACTCGCACTCAAATACTTGCGTTCAGTTCAAAGTCTCCTTGAAATTTTAGGTTCCCAATAGAAGAACTAGTTTGAGAACATAACCTATAAACATACCCCTCATTCTACTGGGAACCTAAATTTCAAGTAAACTCGTCCTTTTCTTCGGTGAAAAGAGGTGGACAAACTGTTTGCGTCGTAAACATATCGAGCTTACACACGAACTTAAAAAGAGGTTGTATCAATCTAGGAAAAACCAGTTCTACTCAAATTTGATTAAATTTAATTTTTCTTCCCATTTAGTAACCATTATATCATTTTGCAATGGCATCGCCATTGGCTGGTTCGCACCCATGTTGGCTAAATTGGAGTCGCCCACCGAAAGTCCGCTTAACTTTGTCGCTACGGTGGAGCAGGGTTCATGGATCGGTTCACTGCTTTGCGTCGGTGGCCTTACAGGAAATTTGCTCTTTGGTGTGCTGATGGATGCCATTGGTCGTAAAGCCTGCATTTATCTGCTCGCAGTACCGCATATAGTAAGTGTTGAACATTGGCTTAGCGCTTTCGAAATTATACTTAATTTAATTATTTGTAATCTATAGCTATCCTGGATATTAATCTATGTGGCGCCATCCATTGGATATCTGTATGCTGCACGTTTTTCTTCCGGTATCACCGGTGGCGGTAATTGGGTTGTGGTACCGATTTTCATCGGCGAAATCGCAGATCCAATGTGAGTTGCAGCAATCCATGTGTCGCATGTCCCTTTGTATAAATTTACTTTTATTTAATTCATAACACAGTATTCGCGGTCGTCTCACCTCACTATTCACGCTCGCCCTCAACGCCGGCATGTTGGTTGGTTATATCTTCTCCTCATATGTACCCTACCACATTATACCGATGGCGGTAATATTGTTGCCGGTCCTCTATTTGGGAATCGCACTCTACTTCCCCGAAACGCCTTCGTATTTGTTGCGTTGTGAAAGGGAGGAGGAAGCAGAGAAATCGTTGAAATTTTATTTGAATAACAAAACTTCGTCTAAACTTGAGCTTGAACAGTTCAATATTAAATATGCGGAATTGAAAAGCGCCGTGAAACAACAAAGAGCACAATCGAAAGCGGTCACACTGCGCGATTTCTGTAAGTTCATACAAATATACAATACTTAAATTTTGAGACAATTTAGTTACGCAGACTTTTATTTCGGCTTTTAGTCACGAAGCGCTCCCTACGCGCCTTTTGTATCGCTAATGGAGTCGTTTTCATTTACATCGCGACTGGCAGCTTCGCATTACTTAGCTACATGTCCACGATTTTTGTAGCTATTAAAACCGAAATCCATCCTGACACGAACACAGTTTTGATCGGTGTGGTTCAAATTCTAGGTGCCTACATTGCCATGATTGTGGTCGATCGCTTTGGGCGCAAAGTATTACTCCTCGTTTCGACAGCTTCCACAGGCATCTGCTTGGCAGCTTTCGGTGCGTACGCATTCCTAGTGGAAGAAGCAAACGTGGATCTAACAGCATACAGCTCGTGGCTGCCACTCGTACTCATGGCGCTGATCGTACTCACAGCGAATGTGGGCCTTATACCAGTGGCTGCAGTTATCATCGTCGAGATTTTGCCAACAAAGGTAATAAGGCATTGTATAGTTTCAAAATCCACCCGTATTTACTGTATCTAAATTTTCTATCTCTGCAGATTCGTGCAAAGGGCGTATCGTTTTGTGTCGCATTAATGAGTGTCTTCGCTTTTACTTTGCTGAAAGTATTCCCACCATGTATGGAGGCGTTTGGTTTGGCAAAGACTACTTGGGCTTGTGCGGGATTCGCTGCTTTAGGTCTACTATATATAGCGATATTTGTGCCAGAGACGAAAGGCAAGTCTATAGACGAAGACGTAGACCAATAGTGTAGTTTGTTGTCTATTTGTTTTCCAAAAATAGCAAGTCAAAAGGGGTTATACATACATAAAATTCGACTACAGTAAGTGAGTGTTATAAGCTTATCACATCATATCTGTAGAAATATACATGATAATTGTAGAAAATTTTGACAAGATATTACAATAAATATAAAATAAACAAAAATATTCTTCCTTCTTAATGTAATATTCTTAGTTTTAATGCTTAGGATTTTTTAACAGTTTGTAGAATAAAAAAAAAATTAAAATAATAATAATAAGAAGTGTACCGCGGAACTTTCAGATCTTAATGGAGGAGTCCACGAGTGGCCAGAATCGATAAGAACAACAGATTCATGTAAACCAAGGCTTCTGTAATACATTCTTTTTCCAATTTACATCTTTCGGAAGTTCGTTCGAATCATTTTGGAGGATATTTTGTGTATGAAACGCGTTCTTGCTTGTCCCGATGAAGCTGACTTTTTTAGAAAAACCGATCTCTTTGGACATGCTTGATTTTGAGGACTCCGATTCCGCATTCATGGATAACATTGTAACTGCCGATGAGACAAGGGGTAGTTTGACATGCAAGCAAGTCAATTAAAATCGGAATGGAAGGAAAAACAAGCCGAAACCAAAAAAATCTGGCCAAAGCCGCTGGCTTGCTGCATCATGCATTTATTCCGAAGGAACGGACAGACCGTCAATAAGGAGTTCTATTTGACCGTATTGAGGTATTGGCTGAGAACAATTGGCCGGAATTGTGGGAGAACAGTTCATAGATTTTACACGATGATAATGCACCATCGCAGCGAGCCACGATCGTGACCGAATTTAAAGCTAAAAACCCATTTTCTTGTCCCCGAACTGAATTTGTCGCTTCACGGAACCCATTTTCAGTCGATGAATAATTAAATATGTATGTTGAGTTTTAATTACAATTTCCGGGTTTTTTGGTCACAATATTCAAAATCCAACAGCTCTCCTCAACTTAAATAGGAATGTTACAATTAACAGAAACAAGTCAAGAGACATATTCGAAAATAAATCAAACACAGAGAAATATTTTCGTCCTTAGGCAGTGAACTTTGACATAACTTCAGCCATTATAATAATAATCGCATGATCATTGTTTTTGTTGAACTGAAAGTGGAAAGTTTTTCAATTGCGCATTGTTGTTGTTGAGCGCAAAGCTAAACCAAGCTCGGTGCCACAAGAAGCGCTTATTTGAGCACGCAGGCCAAAAGGGTTTGAGAGCTTGATTGCGGAAGAATGGCAGCTTAAATGAGTTTCTAGTTAGCGTTCAGGGGTTAGAGTGTAAAAGTACCTACACGTGTTCTATAGTTGCTGACTCATTTAACCGTGAACTTCAAATTGAAGTGATCATTGTCGTTATTTGAATGGTTCGGTGCTTTTATTTGGCGATTTTTCAGGAAATATATGTACATTTGGGCTCAAAATAATATAATGTACCATCCACTTACATATATTTATATTGGTATTTACATATATGTATATACTATATATACTTATAGAATATCTATAATTAATTAGTATTATCAAAGGGGTCTTTCTATGGCTGCTCTTGCAATGTGAAGAACCAAATAACTACCGCTGGAATCGAATTATAACATTTCTAAGCCTTTGTCTAAAAATTTGTTTGGAAGCAATATTATATTATTGCAAGTTGACCGACATACATATGTATGTACATACGTTATAATTAGAAATGGGATATAGCATCTAGCGATAAGTCGATCTGATCAAATTTGACTCGGGACTTGTTCATATAAATCGACAAAACTTTCTTTTCCTTTCTTCTTAGTTCGTGTGAAGTTTGTCGATAATTTTAAATAATAATTTTGGAGATTTTACTTTATTACGAGCACAAGTTTTTAGCATTTAGTTAAGGTCATAAAGTCATGGAAAACTTGTTTCATGCAAGTCGTCTTTTCAACATGAAAGAAGCTAAGGAAACATTGCTTGAAAATAGTTGTGTTTGCAGAGGATCTCAACATCTCTTATGGATCCACTCAACACATTTTAATTAATGCTTTGGCTATGAGGCGTGTTTAACTAGACTCGTACCAAAGGACTTGAATCTTTTGCAAAAGCGACGTCGAATGGAGTTTGCAAAAGAGATCCTTGATAATGTAGCTGAGAACACTAAATTCATCAAACGCAACATTCGCGGTGACGAGAAGTGGGTTTAGACGTCGAAAATATTCAACAATTTAGCCAACGGCGCTCCAAAAATAAGCCTAAACCGAAAAAATCAAAATTTGCTGAAGCCATCCCAGCGAGCCTTAACACAAGTGTATGGAATATTTGATTAAGCGTTATAATTCTTATATTGGTTAGGTTAGGTTAAGAGGTCGATTTTAACAAGGATTTCACTGCGACAGCTTAGAAGACGCTTACAAATCGACAAAGCGCTTTGAGCCTATCACAAAATTGTTGAGATGCCTATGTATGGATGGATGGATGGAGCTAGTCATCGACCAGTTCCTGCTAAGCGCACTCCAGGTCCGTCTGTGTACTGAAATTAACAACAATAAAAAAATGCACTTGTGAAGGGTATTATAGTTTAGATACAACCTATATTAACTTTTTCTTCTTATCTTTTCATTTTGCTACAATATGTTTTCTAAATTTATCAACTAGTTTCATAATACTGAGATTAGCTCTTGCTGCCTGCACTTGCTTGCAAGGAATTGATTTATAACACAAAATATAGAAGCAATGGCATGTATATAAATATATTTTTCATCCATTTTTTTTTATATGTTAAATGAGTCACGGTAAAAAAAATTTGGGCCCATAGTAGATATTATGGTATTGTCGGTAAGCGGATGCATCAGCATTGTCAACACTAGATTGCAGTGCTCAAGAAAGTCGAAGGAGTGGAAGAGCCCACCACATGGAGGCGTGTAGTCAATTGAGGAGGGCAGAAAAATATAACTTGATTCTTGGGCGCCGGTAAATAATAAAACTGATAGGATCTAAAATTAGTATATGGCTATGCCGCATTTTTATTTCCAAAACTATACGCAAATAAATGCTAATTCTCTTATCTTTTCAACAATTGCGTTAAGCCCGTGCACTTGCCTACGTTGGAGTAAATATTTTTGGATATTTGAGTTTATATTTAGGTATCTGTATCATCACTGGTTCAAACTGGCTCTGAGGGTTTTCGGTTTTCGGCTATACTTAGTTTCATGTATTAAAATAGTTATTATTTAACAGTGTTGCTAAGGGGTCACTTAGTCAATTTTTTGCCAATGTGTATACTGCAGTGTCACCCGCCAAAACACTTGCTGCTACTGTGATAATTTATATTTGATTTGGTTTTTCACTTCTGTTCTTTTGTTTGCTATTCAAACATGAAAACCTTGACACTTTTACAACAAACAACAAGTTTTATTTGCACTTTTTTGCACCCAGAAAAAGACTACGTCACAAACCAAATATTATTTTATATACTTGGAGACATACATACATACATATGTACATACATACATATATAGACGCAAATCTACATCTGTCCACAAAAACCCGAGCGTATTTATCTTTTCACCGGCTTTGTGATGAAATGCGATATGTGTTTAAGATAAAATTAAGATGGCATTCCAAATGCGTAGAAGGCGCTTTTCGCATATAAAAGTGTAAGATTATTTGACAATTTCGTTGTTAGCCGCTAGAGTTCGTCGTCGCCAGTGATAGAGTGCGAAAACGTAATGTATATGAAAGTGAGCGAGTCATACAAAAGTTAAGTGCGCCGAGGGTAGTGATCCTGTGCGAAGAGGATACAGAAATCAAGTGAAATTTACACTTGTTGAGTGAATACTGCGAATTTTAAAAGAGTCTGCCGGAACTCGGTTTTTTTAACTAATTATATAAGGATCCCAACAAAATGCTGTTCAACATGTGCAAGAGTTCAGAGGGCGTTTTCAGCAGTGCCTATCGCATGCAATTATTCGCGGCGGCAAGTGGTAAGTTCTGAGGTGGCAAAGGCAAAAGTGATTTCTACCAAAAAATGTATACCTTTCTCTGAATTTGACAGAATCCATAGCCAACACAAGTATGCGATCGCTTCCTCCAATTTTTCATATACAGTTATTGACAATAGAATTGAAACAGACTGAATTCAGTATTGAAAACTACTCCGCTTAGTTTCTTGTCCATATTTTATCCTTATTTCATGACTGAATGGGTCTGAGCTTTTTTTTTTACAATCCTTTCTAAAGAATTTAAGTCTGGCCATTGCGCCGGCCAAATCATAGCATCAACTTCTTATTACTGTGTATCGGCGATTGTTTTCAGTATTCTTCGGACATTGAACTTAAATTTTTTCATCGCTGCCTACCATATTAATTGTACATTCATCGCACCCAAGAATCTTACGCCACTTTTTTGCATTTTCTTCACCGGTAAAATTGATATGCGCCAAAGCAAAAGGAAATCCGATTGTTCCACTATCTTTTTTGTCAACATTGGGACTTTCCGAGACAACCTTTCGAAGATATTATTTTCTACAAGGCGACGTGCAACAATTCTCGAAGAAATTTCTACACTCAATTACCTTTACCACAGAGTATTTTAAAGTATCGCGGTTTGATAAAATATTTATGTAATTGTTATGCGGAGACCTCGTTTTCAAGGCTGTCCCCTCAATTCGCACTCTTTTGGAGGCTTCAGAGCAGTAAACACAAATTTTTGGTCTACTTATAATTTTTGTTTGGTATATACATATGTCTAACCATTACGAGCTTATGCAGTACCGCTGGGCGAAGCTTTCCTCGGCTTATTTCTTCTACAAATAATACCAAATTTTTCCCCACTTGGGTTCATTTTTGGAGCACCATTCGCTGAATTGTTGGACAATTTCGATCACATGTCCATAACAACAAGTCTCACCAATAATTATGCTCTTGATAAATAAGGGTTCTTCAGCTAGGTTATCAAGCATCTCTCTTGGGAACCTCTACTCGATTTCGGGTTTACAAAAGATTCAGGTCTTTTGATACAAGTCTATCATTGACACGCTTAATAACCAACATGTGTTGAGTCCATCCATAAGAGAAGTTTAGATCCTCTTCTATCTCTCTGTTGCCAACACGACGATTTTCAAACACTGTTTTTTAAATTTTTCTATATTATCGTCATGAACAGAGTTGGATGGAAGACTCGCACTCAATACTTGCGTTCATAATAAAGTAGTAGTACGATGCCGTTCCCCTTATTCTGCAGAAAACCTAAAATTTCAAGTAAATTCGTTCTTTTTCTTTGGTAAAAGTAGCTGGACAAACTTTTTGCGTCGTAAATAAACGACTGCAATACTAATAGAGATATCGATACTTTTTCTTCTTCTTTACTGGTGTAGACACCGCTCACGCGGTTATAGGCAAGTTAAGAACAGCGCGCCAGTCGCTTCTTTTTGCTATATTGCGTTAATTGGAGATTCCAAGCCAAGCCAGATCCTTCTCCACCTGGTCTTTCCAACGGAGTCGAGGTCTTCCTCCTCCTCTGCTTTCCCGGCGGATTTTCGTCCAAACGGACATGACCTAACCAGCCTAGCCGCTGTCTTTTAATTCGCTGAATTAAGTCAAAATCTTCATACTTTCGTATATCTCATAGAGCTCATCGTTTCATCGAATGCGGTATTTACCGTGGCCAATGCGCAAGGACCATAAATCTTTCGCGTAACCTTTCTCTCGAACTCGTAACGTCGATTCATCAGATGTTGTCATCGTCCATGCCTCTGCACCACATAGCATTCTACCTTCGGGTAGTTTAAATGGACCAGTTCTATTTATAAGATTGTATACAAAAAAATATATATAAAGTTAATTCAGGATATTTCTTCATTATTATTGTGCGATAATTTAATTTTTCTTCCCACTTAGTAACCATCATAACATTTTGCAATGGCATCGCCATTGGCTGGTTCGCACCCATGTTGGCTAAATTGCAATCGCCCACCGAAAGTCCGCTTGACTTTGTCGCTACGGTGGAGCAGGGTTCATGGATTGGTTCACTGCTTTGTGTCGGTGGCCTTACGGGAAATTTGCTCTTTGGTGTGCTGATGGATGCCGTTGGTCGTAAAGCCTGCATTTATCTGCTCGCAGTACCGCATATAGTAAGTGTACAACTTTGGCTTGGCGCCTTCGAAATTATACTTAATTTGATTATTTGTAATCTATAGCTATCCTGGATATTAATCTATGTGGCGCCATCCATTGAATATCTGTATGCTGCACGTTTTTCTTCCGGTATGACCGGTGGCGGCAATTGGGTTGTGGTACCGATTTTCATCGGCGAAATCGCAGATCCAATGTGAGTTGCAGCAATCCTTGTGTCGCATGTCCCTTTGTATAAATTTACTTTTATTTAATTCATAACACAGTATTCGCGGTCGTCTCACCTCACTATTCACGCTCGCCCTCAACGCCGGCATGTTGGTTGGTTATATCTTCTCCTCATATGTACCCTACCACATTATACCGATGGCGGTAATATTGTTGCCGGTCCTCTATTTGGTAATCGCACTCTACTTCCCCGAAACGCCTTCGTATTTGTTGCGTTGTGAAAGGGAGGAGGAAGCAGAGAAATCGTTGAAATTTTATTTGAATAACAAAACTTCGACTAAACTTGAGCTCGAACAGTTCAATATTAAATATGCGGAATTGAAAAGCGCTGTGAAACAACAAAGAGCACAATCGGAAGCGGTCACACTGCGCGATTTCTGTAAGTTTATACAAATATACAATACTTAAATTTTGAGACAATTTAGTTACGCAGACTTTTATTTCGGCTTTTAGTCACGAAGCGCTCGTTACGCGCCTTTGGCATCGCCAATGCAGTCGTTTTCATTAACATAGCGACTGGCAGCTTCGCATTACTTAGCTACATGTCCACGATTTTTTCGGCTGTTAAAACCGAAATCAACCCTGACACGAACACAGTGATGATCGGTGTGGTTCAAATTCTAGGTGCCTATATTGCCATGATTGTGGTCGATCGCTTTGGGCGCAAAGTATTACTCCTCGTTTCGACAGCTTCCACAGGCATCTGCTTGGCAGCTTTCGGTACGTACGCATTCCTAGTGGAAGAAGCAAACGTGGATCTAACAGCGTATAGCTCATGGCTTCCACTCGTACTCATGGCGCTAATCATACTCACAGCGAATGTGGGCCTTATACCAGTGGCTGCAGTTATCATCGTCGAGATTTTGCCGACAAAGGTAATAAGGCATTGTATAGTTTCAAAATCCACCCGTATTTACTGTATCTAAATTTTCTATCTCTGCAGATTCGTGCAAAGGGCGTATCGTTTTGTGTCGCATTAATGAGTGTCTTCGCTTTTACCTTGCTGAAAGTGTTCCCACTATGTATGGAGGCGTTTGGTTTGGCAAAGACTATTTGGGCTTGTGCGGCATTCGCTGCTTTGGGTCTACTATATATAGCGATATTTGTGCCAGAGACGAAAGGCAAGTCTATGGACGAAGACGTAGACCAATAGTGGAGTTGACTGTCTATTTGCTGTCCGAAAATAACAAGTCAAAAGGGGTCATACATACACAAAATTCGACTACAGTAAGTGAGTGTTATCAGCTTATCACATCATATCTTTGTACATATGTATACAAGATAAATATGGAAAGTTTTGAAAAGATATTGCATCATTTTATGTATTTAAACCCAACATGACTTCCTTCTTCTTAATGTGATATTATTAGATTTAATGTTTAGGTTTTTTTAACATTATGTAGAATAAAAAAAGTTAAAATAATAATAATTACTAAGAACTGTGCCGCGGAACTTTCAGATCTTACTATACTATTTATAAATGGAGGAGTCTATGAGCTGTCAGAATCGACAAGTAGAACAGATTCATGTAAACCAAGGCTTCTGTAATACGTTATTTTTTTAGCAAAGTTCAAAATGTGTTTGAATTCCAATTTTCATCTCTCGGGAGTCGGTCCGAATAATTTTGGGTGTGAAACGCGTTCTTGTTCGACCGATAAAGCTGATTTTTTTCAAAAACAGTACCATAAGCAAATCTCTTTGGACATGCTTGATCATAGGAATTCCGATCCCATATCGATGGATAGCATGGAGCTGGGTTTATGATTTTGACACGCAAGTCAATAATCATCGGAATGGAGAGGAAAAACTCGAGCGGAGCCACGCCAAGTCAAGTTGATGCCCATTGTCTTTTTCGATATTCGTGGTTTGATGCAACAAGAATTTATTTCCAAGAAACGGACATTCCGTCAATAAGGAATTCTATTTGACCGCATTAAGGTATTGGCTGAGAAGAAATGGCCGGAAATGTTGGAGGACAATTCATAAATTTTACACGATGATAATGCACCATTGCAACCAGCCACTATTGTTACCGACTTTAAAGCTAAAAACCCAATGAATACCATCGATCATTCGCATTCACCAGATTTGGCTCCAATTGATTTTTTCTTGTTCTCCAAACTGAAATTGCCGCTTCGTGGAACCCATTTTCAGTCGATGAATACCTAATATTTTGCGTTTTAATTACAATTTCCGGGTTTTTTGGTCACAATAATCAAAATCCAACAGCTCTCCTCAACTCAAAGAGGAATGTAAAAATTAGCAGAAACAAGTCAAGAGACATATTCGAAAATAAATCAAACATAGAGAAATATTTTCGTCCTTAGGCTTGTAACTTCAGCCATTAGCTCCAGACCATTAAAAACTTAGGACATACAGATTTACAAAGCATACACTGCGCGTGCCAAATACAGTGTCTAAGTGAAAATTTCTGATGACCCTCAGACCTACCAAATAACGGAGCAACATACACGAACAAAATTCCGACGTAGGGAAGTGTACTTGAATGATTTTAAGTGGAAATGTAAACAAAAGGAATTTACGAAATTTTGTTGTTGTAACGGTTTGTTTGTTTGTTTACATACATACATATGTAGGGATTTATGTACAGTAGGACTGTTTTTGATATAGGACAATTGCAATAACTTCAAGTCAGCATTTATAATACGCGCATTGCCATTGTTTTTGTTGCACTGAAAGTGGAAAGTTTTTCAATTGCGCATTGTTGTTGTTATTTGAACACGCAGGCCAAAAGGGTTTGAGAGCTTGATTGCGGAAGAATGGCAGCTTAAATGAGTTTCTAGTTAGCGTTCAGGGGTTAGAGTGTAAAAGTACCTACACATGTTCCATAGTTGCTGACTCATTTAACCGTGAACTTCAAATTGAAGTGATCATTGTTGTTATTTGAATGGTTCGGTGCTTTTATTTGGCGTTTTTTCAGCAAATACACATTTGGGCTCGAAATAATATAATATACTACCATACACACATATATGTATGTATGTATATACATATGTATGTATGTGTACTTACATATACATGTGTATGTTGTGTATGCTCATAATTAGTATTATCAAAGGGTACTACTACTATGGCTGCTCTGACGGAAAATACGCACGAGTATGTGCAGAACTGAACCGCTACGGCTGGAATCAAATTACACCATTCCTAAGCCTTTGTCTAAAAATTTCTTTGCAAGTTGCAAGTTGACCAACATACATACATACGTACGTAATAATCGGAAATGGCAAATAATATCTAACAAAAAGTCGGTAATCGGTAGAAGTCCAACCTACTAAAAATACCATCTGATAAAATTTGACTCGGACTTGTCGACAAAGCTTTTTTCCTAGAATACTTCGCAAGTTCGTGTGAAGTTTGTTGATAATTTTAAAGAAGAATTTCGGTGAGTCTACTTTATCACGAACTTTATCTCAACATATCTTATGGATCCACTCATCGAATAGACTCTGCAAAAGAGATCCTTGATAATGTAGAAGAGGACTCTAAATTCATCAAACGCCACGTTCTTGGTGACGTGAAGTGGGTTAATGACATCGAAACTATCCAGCAATCAAGTCAACGGCACTCTAAAAATAAACCTAAACCGAAAAAACCAAAATTCGCTGAAGCCATCCAAGGCGAGGCTTAAGATTATCATTCTTGCATAGGTTAGTTTAAGAGGTCGATCTTAACAAGGATCTCACTTGGACAGCTTAGAAGATGCTTACAAATCGATAAAGCGCTTTCTTCCTACCAGAAATTTTTTGAGACGGCTATGGATGGATTGATGAAGCTAGTCGTCGACCATTTCCTGACGCACTGCAGGTCCTTTAGTCTAATACTAGAAATCAAGACGCCAATGGAGATGCAACACGTTTCCTTCGCGATATGAGCGAGGCAAGAGTGCTCCTCCTAGCTGGCTTATGCCGCTCTGCTGCCGGAGTAAGCGTACACCTCCCTGATTAATTGCAGCATTACAGGGGTCCCGTAAACCAAATTTAGGATCGACGGAGAGCTTCTAACAGAAAATTCCTCCTGCAACATTCCCTCGTAGTTTCGACCCATTCGTGAAAAAACTCCTTCCGGAGCTTCTTCTTATAACTTAGCCTTTGTCGGTATATGAACAGAGAAAAAGTCACCACAAGCAGCCTTTGCGTCGCAGTGATCCAGATTTCCAGGAATGCAGTTGAAGGAGGAGAAACTATTGGCGTACCCTTTTTCGGATACCAGCTTCCCTGAGCCTAAAAGCGGAAGCAATACACTTGCCGGCAATGTCCTCGGGTGCGGTAAAATGGTATTAAGAGCTATTGTTCGTGTAGTCCGTAGGGGTCCGGGAAAGCCGCTCTTTGGGCATGTTTAAGCTTTTTAGCAAGTGTGGCCTTTTCAGGCGCACTTCACTAGACGAAAACATCATAGAATATTATTGGGTTGGCTACGGTTTCGTCGAGCCAAAACACCTCCGTTGGTGAGAGTCGACATCTTTGGTGGAATTCACACCTTTCTCTATACCTCCACAGCAATATAAGGCATCAGACGTCTTCCTTACCCTCGGCTTAATATTTGGCCTCCAGGAAAGCTTTCTAGCTCTATTATTTCATCTTATTAATTGGTTGAAGACTTGAAACTCCGATAGTAGTATAAGGGCTCAAAAGAGTTTATTTTGAAGGCAATAATAAAGATTCGTTTAAAATGCGTAAAAATATTGTTTTAGTTTTTTGTAAAATAGGTTTGGTGAAATATCTTACTTCTACACTTATATTCTTCCACTCTAAAGCTGACTCAGCCAAAACAGCCTCAATTTGTGCGCCGAAACACAGTATGTTTCAAGCGATTTTTATTTTTCCGAAAGTCGTAGACATTACTTGGCACAAATGACCACGAAAATTGTCTGTTATGCAGAAGAAAGAAGCAAAAACAGATGTTGAGAGCAGTGGCAGACATATATTTTGCGATGTTTGGTTTTCAGTGTTTTTCCCATTACAGGGTCACAAGAATAACTACCTTTGCGCACACTGTAAGTGTTCGGTGGCATGGGATCGTGGATGCTGTTAACTCTGTTGCTTTTTTGTTGGCTTTGCGGCTGTAAAATTTGCGACGTGCCAAAAATCATAAATGTCAGCGAGATAGAGGAGAAGGGAGAGCCGTAGCCGAGCGTATAGAATGGGACGTAGGCAGGCAAAATGTTTATACGAAGGGAATACATAGAAACGTCAAATTGCAACAACGCCCTTGCGGCACGCCACATGCCGTTGCTTAAGTACTTTTAAGTGGGCTAACGTTAGCAAGTATATTCGCCACTACGTGAGTCATAAGAGCACAACAACACTTGCCGAAGTAACACTCATGTACGGACATATATGTATTTACATATGTGTTTGCGCACATACATAAGTGCGAAGCCCTTTCCGATACTCAATCGTACGACAGTCGCACGCGCTAAGAATTTATAATTTAGTTGCTTGCACCGTCAGGTTTTTTGTGAATTGTGTGAAATGCAAATTTGCCGATAATATAGTAATAGAGAGAAAAAATATATAATAACTATGTAAGCCCATGCAATCGTTGGGCAATAAACAATCAATTTTCGCAATTGAGGTGGCTGACCTCGTGAGTGAAACTCTGTGCGGCCGAAAGTAAGGTGCACAACAGTCACGTGCGCCGGTTAGAATTTTTTACTGGTTACAATAAGATTGGTTGAATGGGATAAACCGTTAACTGCAAAAAAACGAATGTATATTTTTGTGTGAGAGGTAAAATTTATCTTGAAACAAGTAAGGAAGGGCTAAGTTCGGGTGTCACCGAACATTTTATACTCTCGCATGATAAAGTGATAATCGAGATACTGTTATTAGCAACTTTTTTGCGAGAGTATAAAAATGATGCCCTCTGAATTACATGAAAATGACTGAGAGATTTACCGATACTTTCGGTGAAAAATTAGGTTATGTTAGGTTAGGCACTGAGTTCTTCGTGTTCGATATCAGGGACCTTGAAAAGTTATATGTAGTCCGATCACGACAATTTTTCCACAAGGGATACCTCAGCACAAATACTATTTATTATATTATTATATATCGTTAAAAAAAATGTTACACCTTTTCCGCACATGAAATTCATGCCTCTACACTAGAATACCTACCCCTCTCAATGTTTATAATCCGATTAAAAAAGTTTTTATGTTTTTATGGATGTTTTTCAAGATAAAATAAACTAAAAATCGAAAAAAATAATCGTTTTCCAAGAAAAAAAAAATACTTCAACCAGCGAAAATTTCTAAATTTTGAAGGTCTTTTATATTTGTTATATAATATTCAAAACTTAAAACTCCTTTTGGGAAAATGCGTTATATACATTTTAAATATAAAATGATAATGCATGCAAAAAGCATGATAAAGTGATAATCGAGATTTCATATACGTCATTTACATATTTTTCAAATACCGTATTTTTGTAAAGTTTTATTCCGCTATCATCATTGGTTCCTAATGTATATACTCGAATTATACAGAAAAGGCATCAGATGGAATTCACAATAGCGTTATATTGGAAGAAGGCGTGGTTGTGAACCGATTTCACCTATATTTTGTACATGTCATCAGGGTGTTAAGAAAATATTATATACCGAATTTCATTGAAATCGGTCTAGTAGCTCCTGAGATATGGTTTTTGGTCCATAAGTGGGCGAGGCCACGCCCATTTTCAATTTAAAAAAAAAAGCCTGGGTGCAGCTTCCTTCTGCCATTTCTTCCGTAAAATTTAGTGTTTCTGACGTTTTTTGTTAGTCAGTTAACGCACTTTTAGTGATTTTCAACATAACCTTTGTATGGGACGTGGTTATTATCCGATTTCTTCCATTTTTGAACTGTATATGGAAATGCCGGAAGAAAACGACTCTGTAGAGTTTGGTTGACATAGCTATAGTAGTTTCCGAGAAATATACAAAAAACTTAGTAGGGGGCGGGGCCACGCCCACTTTTCCAAAAAAAATTACGTCCAAATATGCCCCTGTCAGACAGACATCCGGATTTCAACTCTACTCGTCACCCTGATCACTTTGGTATACATAACCCTACATATATCTGACTCTTTTAGTTTTAGGACTTACAAACAACCGTTATGTGAACAAAACTATAATACTCTCTTTAGCAACTTTGTTGCGGGAGTATAAAAATTAAGATTTTAACTTTTGTTATTGAGCAAATAGAAGATCAAGAAAATTCAAAAATCTCCCAAGAAAGTTTCGTAATAATTTCAGATTCTAAGCTGAACGACTGTTTTTAACTCGGCTATAGTAGACGAAGAAGAAATAAACTGAATATGCGACGACTGAAATGTTCAGGAGATGATTAAGCTACGAGGTTTGTTACAAATATGTTAAAGTACGAAAGTTTGATAGTTTATTTATTCATTAATATATGTGTGTTTTGTCTCCTTCAAAGTAAACCCCGTTTAATAAAACACACTTTCGTCGACGATTTTTCCAGTCTTCGAAAGAGTCAGAACAGCTTTCCACCAGCATAGACTACAAAACCTTCTTCAATTCAGTTTCTATCTCCACAATCTTGTCAACACGGCCTCCCAGCATTGGCTTGGTGAGCAGCCATAAGTCGCAGAGTCAAACTGGGCGCATACGCTGGTTGCGGAACGATAAGAGTCGGGTTTTTGGCAAAAAAAGACGCGAAGAACCAATGCAATATGACATGGTTCATTTGAGTGACTTAACATTAATCGAGACTTGACGCTTTTGAACACAAAATATTCTTCAAAATGGTTTAATGATATTACAACACTATCAGAGAAGTCTCTAATTGTAAATCGACGATTCCCAAGCACCAAATCTTTTACCCAGCCCTCGCCGATAGAGGTTGATGGTCGTCTAAAGCGCAGTTCGTCTTTAAACGCGTTCTCAGCCCATTTTGAACTCTTTGTTCTACTTACAAAAGTTTTTTTGTGCCAGATATTGATTATCAATTGCCTTCCGCAATATTTCCAACGGGTTCGCACAACAATATTCTTTTCGAAAAATAAAAAAATCTTTTCGTTGCCAAAATCAACCAGTTCAAAAGTTTGACATGTTTAATGTTATATGTACATACTCACAACGTTTTGACAATCGAGCGCTAATTGTGTTGTTACAGTAACTTTAAATATACATTTCGACCAAAAAATGGATTTTATTTAAAATTTATATGATATGGTGAATTCAATAGAGGTCGTAGCTCACTCCAACACGAATTTCGGGAAGGATTTCCTAAATTACTTGTGGCTCCGGAAACTATTGATGTTATGCGCAAACTAATATTGCAAGATCATCGTGTGAATTATCGTGAGATTGAGACAAGTATAAGAATTAGTGGGACCAGCATACATTCAATATTGCATGAACATTTGATTGTGAAACAAAACTTTTTTCACTTTGGATCTCACACAATTAGTCAGTCGCTCAAGAAAAGCTCCTAACGATTGATCGGGAGAAATGTTAAAACAAATACGAAAGCGATTTAGATGACGACCCCTGCAAACGTGTTATTTTTATTCCCGTACGTAAAAAATAAGCTAGGATGTCAACTTTTTCCGACACCTGAAGAGGCGATTGACGCTTTCAGAACGGATGTTTCCTCAATCAGAGTAGCAAAACTGCTTCGAAAATTGGTTCCAACGCATGCAAAAGTGTATAGATCTTAAGGTAGAATATTTTGATGATTAATATTTTATACGTTTTTTTCTTTCATAAAAGACAACCTATGTACAGATGTACCATATACTTACTTACATATATGATAGACGAAAAACTTATTTTCTTCTGAACGCCGGTGGATTATTATTTCGTAAAACACAGCAGACTCTTTTCTTCCATTTTTACATTTCTGCAAAATATCTGTCAGCAAAAGTGAGTCTGTTACATATCCTACTACATATATTGTGGCATGAAATACCAAAAAAACAAACGCAACCCACAACGACTCGCAAGATTAAATATTTGACATGCAGCATGTGCCCATGACAATGCGCAGTTTGAGGATGAATGCGTAAAGCTTATATGTATATAAGGAAAAATTTGTAGACTCTTTAACATACAGACATTTCTTTCCACTCATATGGAAAAATATCATAACCGTTGTATGTGAAAGTCTTTTATTATCCACATTAACTCTTTAATTGCCACGAAATCCTCATGAAATTTTCTCACGCAACAACGTAACTTGCAACAGCTGCCACATAACGTGCTCTGTGGCAAAATCTAAGAACGTGCGTGGGCTGTTGGGCTAATTCTGGTGCTCTGTCTAATAGTGAAGCTTAATTAATTTTAATTGTTACAATAATTCCCTTTCCTTTTCAAAGCAACTGAGCACTTTTATAGCTCAGCGCTGCGTGGAAAGTGCTATAGCAAAAGAGCGTATCAAAACAACGGTAAAAATGATGAAACTCCGCTAGCGAACGTGATTTATGCGCAACCATCAAGCGTAGTTGGCGCACCACATACAAAAGGCTGTTGTGTTCAATGGAAAGAAAGTGAGGGCCCAACGAAAGTCGAATCAACGTATAATTGGACGCTGACCTAATTAATTAAAGCGCGCTAAGTTTGAGCTATGCCAGGAAATAGCAAAAGTTAAGCAGAAGCACACACAGGGTCATACATATATATATATATATATATGTATATTTGAGTATGGAAACATACGATTGCTTACGAAAAGTAGCCTTTTATGGAAGCTTGTGATAAAAGAAGAAATATTCTATATTTTCTAAGAAAATGCTCGAGGGAAATTTTATATAACTTTGGAAGGGGTCGACGTTAAGAGTTTTTGAGAGAAAGGTTCTGCGAAAGATTTATAGTCCTTTGCCCATTGGCCACGGCGAATATCGCATTCGATGGAACGACTGTACGAGAACGACATTGACATAGTTCAGCGAATTAAAAGATAGCGGCTACGCTGGCTAGGTCATGCTGTCCGGATGGACGAAAACAATTCAGCTCTGAAAGTATTCGACGCAGTAGCCGCCGGGGGAAGCAGAGGAAGAGGAAGACCTCCACTCTGTTGGAAGGACCAAGTGGAGAAGGGCCTGGCTACGATTGGAATATCCAATTGGCGCCACGTAGCGAAAAGAAGACACGACTGGCGCGCTGTTGTTAACTCGGCTATAATCGCGTAAGCGGTGTCTACGCCAATTAAGAAGAAGAAGGAAAGGGTAGAACTGTAGATATGTGTGTGAAGAATCACGGGTGTACTCACGTCAGTCAAACGTCGATGCCAGGCTAATATCTCGTGAAAGGTAATAAGCTATTTCGCAAATTGGCTACACGTTCAATTTGGTTAAAAATTTAAGCACGTTTTGCTTTCATTCGCTTGAGCGCTAAGACAAACTATGTAATGTATGTAGTTTGGTTGAACCGGTAGCGAGGTTGAACGGTAAGAATTAGAAACACGCTTAGCACTTCGGGCGATACTATGGTGACAATTAAGCCAGGCTATCGAGTGACGTTAGACAGCTTATTACGTGACTTATCCCTTAACAATACAACAAATAATATAATTACTATCACGTGAGGCGTACATATCAAAAATATATAAAACATTACAACAAATAGTGACATAAAAGAAGAGCAGAACATTAAGAGAAAATAAAACAGGCGACAAAAATGAACACCAAGTCAGCAAGTTCATATTTTATGCCATTGTCTCATATGTCCGGGCGCTTCAAACAGCACTTCATTCAACTTCAGTTCACTTCAAGAGACTTGATGGAACTGCCAAGCACTCAGCGCGGAACACCTACGATTCTCGTAAATTTTTTAACCAACTGACATTTTTGAGTAATTTGATTAATTAATTAAATGACATTTGTACGTGTCCGAACGTCAGGCGGTTGGCATCAAGCGTTTTTCATCGATGACAGCATCAACGCTGCTGAACTGGCGCCACGACTCACCGGGCACTCACGTTCGCCTGCGTAAAGAAGTACAAGTAAGTAGCTCAATGAAGTTGGGCATGCGGGAGCACACAACTGGTTCACATCATGTCACGTGTCAACACACAACAAGCACATACGTCGACGTACCGTTGAGCCCATCAGCAGACGAGCGGACAAGCGACCGTCGGATGTCGCAACGTGTCAACAATGCGTGGCATTCAGCAGCGCGTCTCATGGCGCCAAAGGTGAAATGCCAACGGTGCACGTAAGCTCTTATGTGCCACGTTCCAATGAGTGGAAGATCTTCTTTTATTTATATGCTCCAACTCATATGGTGTGACTCGTGCATTGGAGTTAAGGTACATAGTAATTTCTTATTCCATACGTACTCTTTTCGTTTAAGTAATTGAGTTAATGAGCGTCGGTGCATGTTGTAATTTGTTCTGTAGGCGCCATGTTGCAAAACTTGCGCGTGTTCGCTGGTTACCGGTTGTACTTGCCCGTCTGTCGTCGTAGCAGTGGTACTGGCCTGCTTGAGCCTTTTAGTTGGCGCTTATTTGCACAGCTTATGACCGGCTTTGCATTTGTTGTGGTCATTAATCTTCAATAGTCTGGCTGATTTCATCCAATGTGTCGGCTTGGTCTGTCTGTTTGCTTTGCATTTGACAGAGTGCAGGCTTGTTATTAGGGCATTTACAAAGAATGCGGTTAATCGGGGGTACTTTCAAAAGATATACCATCTGATCAACTTTTCTATGACGTGTAAAGTTTATCTGGCGATTGTTCTCCTTCGTATATATTGACGTAGACTCCGCTTACGCCGTTATAGCCGAGTTTCCAACAGCGCGCCAGTCGTTCTTCGTTTTCGCTTTTTGACGCCAATTGGAAATTCGAAGTGCAGCCGGATCATTTTTCCCCTGGTCTTTCTAACGGAGTGGAGGTCTTCCTCTTCATCTGCTTCCCCCCGCGGGTAATGCGTCGAATACTCTCAGAGCTGGAGTAGAGCTAAGCCTAGCTGCTGTCTCTTAATTCGCTGATTCGTCAATGTTGCCGTGTATCTCATACAGCTCATCGTTCCATCAACTGCGCTATTCGTCGTTGCCAGAGCGCAAAGGACTACAAATCTTCCCTTTCACTCGCGCGACTGTTTGTTTGATAACAGGAGGTATTTCGTGTTGTCCCCGTTCACAACTAGACCTTTAGCTTCGTTTCTTTATCCAGTCTCAAGAAAGCAGGACTAATGTCGCGGTTGTTGAGGCCGCTGTAGACTCTTAATGTAGATTGTACCGGCTCTGTTTAACTCTGCAACTCGCCTTATTTTCTAAATCAATAAATTGAAAAAGTCACACGAGAGGAAGTCTCTGAAAAGTCGATGAATATTTGCGGCTCGGAGAGGTTTTCCCGATCCCGGCAGATCTTTATTGGTTCCTCAACGTTAGCGTACACAGCCGTATTAGTTTTGCAGAGATGCCAAGTTTAGACGTACCGGCTTAAAGGCAGCTACTTTTTTTACTATTATAATTATAAATAAATTAGACATTCTCACTCTCTAATATCTAAATCGTTTAATAAGGGTTAGTAGCGTAGCCAGGATATTAATATGAGTTGACGTTAAATGACATGAGCTCTGCGACCATTAAAGCCATCCTGATATTTCATGCTGTAACCATACATGACTCGGAGTAAAAATAATATTACTTGCTACGTGCTGCGTCACTTGTTTTCAGTGCAGCTCGACAGCACCTCGAAGTGACAGCGTACATAGGAGACATCAGGTGTCAGATGTCAAATGCGAATATGATGAGACTTGAAGGAAAAATAAAAGTTAACATTTTCAACAAAAAAGTTAAGCAAAAGTAGTTGTTGCAAGTTGTAGTCACATACATAGGTATCTGTATGTATGTACTACAGCGACAGTGACCAGCTATCAACGATACCGGAGTTTGGCTGTGTTTTAAGCATGTGTGATTATAGAGAGATCTGCAGGGAAAGGCCGGCGTTTTATATGCGAGTGAGCAAGCGAGATAAAAATAGAATGTTAGCCGTAAAATGGCACATGTGGAGCCGCAGCACCAATCGCTTTACTCAAGTGTGCAATTATTTAATGAAATTCGCGAAACGGCCGCGCCGCCTTGCACGCCACTTGACATTATGGGTGATATGTTTTGACTGTATTTCAAATTTATGAATGGCATTAAGCTGCACTAGTGGCACATATGTACATATGTATGTATGTATGTATGCAGCCTTTGACTTCGCTGCAAAATGACAATGTGAGGCATAAAACCAGAAATGAAACGACAGTGAAAGGATGTGCTTTTGCAATAAGAACCTCAAAAATAAAATTGGCGAGAAGAGAGGGTAGAAATATGAATAAAAAGACAAGTAAAAATGTTAGCATAGGTGGCACCGAAGCTGAACACCCTTCCCAAATACAAAACATGCCTTACAAGAACTTAATTTCAATCGGTCAGTTTGTATGACAGCTACATATGTATATGGTATAGAGAGTCGATCTGAACAATTTCTTCGGAGATCGAATTGTGGTCTTAGACATTAACCCATGCCATATTTCGTGAAGATATCTCGTTTAATGAAAAAGTTTTGCTTTTGCACACAAGCGCTTCATTCCGATGGCTGTTTGTATAGCAGCTATATGCTATAGTGCTCCGATATTGGCGGTTGCGACAAGTGAGCAGCTTCTTGTTGAGGAAATAGCATATGCAGATTTTTAGATCGATATCTCTCAACCTGAAGAACTAGTTCGCGCATATACAGACAGACGAATATGGCTGAATCTTAAACTTGCAGCAGAATTGGAAAATTATTTTGTAGCAAATGATACTGATGCCGAACGAGCACGAATTTTTCAAAAAGAATTGAGTCTCTGCATGTTAAGATATAAAGAACTACATCGGAATTTATTGGGTCCAAAAAGAAGCATTCAAACAAAATTAACTGAATTTATGGTGCAAACTCAATCGGAGATGCTAATCAATCAGAACATCAATCCATAGTTCTTACTATTGATTCTGATACAAATTCTAGTGATATCAGTGCCGGCCATCAAAATAAGCGGCTAAGGATAATTTAAACTACGGATAATGACAGTGATTAAACAGCATTCAACGGTTTTTTCAATAAATCTACCTATTTTCTATTTTCTTCTCTTTTATATATGGTTTTTGTTTTGTATTTTTTATTTTGTTATGAATGAATAAATCATAAGTCTGAAATTTGAAACTTATTGTAGTGTTTTTGAATATTTTTTTGCGTATATATTTTGTTATAAGCGATATTTTTTATATTCGGATCCAATTCGTCAGTTAATATTGGAAAACTAACCATTTTTACGCAGAACCAAAAATCCCGTAAAAAAAGGACTGAGTGTATGTATGTATTTTAGGTTTAATCACGCGCTTCACTCAACTTATGGTCAACATAATTGGCCTGCTGTGCGTAGATACTATTCGCAACACCATCACCCATCGTGAGACCCAATATTTATTACTATTTATCGACCAAATAGACCACGTGCTGGACGCACAGTGATGAAAATATAGCAGCCTTAGCTAAGAGTGTACATGAAGTCTGTGGAGAGTCTTCGGCCTGAGGTATGGAACGACTTGGCGAATTTTACGTCGAGCTTTTAAACTGAAAGCGTACAAAATACTTGCTTGTGCAAGAACTGGAGTCGCTCGACTTTCCCAAGCGATATCGCTTAGCTCTATGGACTCTTGAGAAGTTGCAAATGCAGTTTTAGAGGAAAATTTGTTCAGCGATGGCTCAGTGGGTATGTAAACATGCAACATTACCACATTTGGGACGAAGAGCAACCTGAAGAGATTCAAGAGCTGCCATTTCATTCAGAAAACACAATGGTTTGGTGATCGCGACATGATAGCCGACTATTTGACTCCTGAAATTGAGAAAAAGCTTCGGTGAGCACATAATTTCACGTTTTGAGCCGGTCGATTGACCACCAATATCACACCGTTAGAATTTTTTTATGGGTATATGTAAAGTCCAAAATCTAAGCGGACAATCCCTCTTCGATTCAGGCCATGGAGCAAAAAATCATGCGTTTCATTTGCCATAACTGGCACTGTGGAAATGCTCAAACGAGTCATCGAATATTGGACTCAGCGGATGGATCATCTGAGACGTAGTCGCAGCCAACATTTGAAAAAATGCCAAAAAAATTCAAAAAATAAATGCCAAATAATGTTCTTTCGAATAATAATAAGCATTCCCCATCAAAGTTGAAGTTTCTGTGTTCTTTCTTTAAAAGGGTAGCGAACCTCGAAATGGATCACGCTTTAAAAGGGATCAAGTAAAATATATTGTTTTAAGATTATAAGGATTATGGAGATATTAAATTGAATTATGTAATGGAATTTTTGCAAAAAAAGTCAAAGCCGAATATTATGCTAGCGACTTGCATAAGCTTTTACAGATCTAAGTATATCGAAGCTATGCATTTCATATCAGCACAAGTAGTCACCACTCTGTACTCACACAGCAATTATTTAATTAAAATTATTGCAACTGTCATTTATCAAATCAATTTGCATAGTTTATTTCATTACAGCAAACTTAACCTCATTCGGCGTGAACCACAGTTCTTGCCTTGAACTACAACACAGCTTTCAGAGCAAGCACAAATATTTTTTGCAACAAACGCTCTCCGTTCTCCTTGCAGCCGTGGCCAAAATACAAATTACGGTACAACTTGCAGTTTGTGTAAACTTTGTTTTGTCGGTCGACTCGTTGCATGACCGCAAATATTGAATGTTGGCAGTGCCAGCGCTCTCGAAGCGAAAAAGTTAGTACGAGCAGCACGGTTATGTAAGAAAGTGCTGGTGCAACAAACAACAAATTTGTCAGCTGACAAAAATGGGGTTGCGTGTCCCTGCTGCTTTGCTGCTCTGCTCTGTTGCGCTCTTCGGGCAAATTTGTTAAATGACATCGTGTCCTTGCGCAATTCGGAAATGCACTGGCATGTTTTACAACCAGTAAATATAGAATGCAAGCACATTTGTTATGGACTAACCGCTGTTGACATGTGATCACAGAAGATGGTTGGGTGCAAGCAAAAATTGCTTGTCAGCAGAAAATGGAGAACAAATGGCAAAAGAGTAGACCAAAAAGTGTCTGTGTGTGGTTTGGGCGCTCGTATGGTTATTAGGTTAAATAAAAAATAATAAAAATATTAAATATTTTTTCGTTTATTCAAATAGGCTTTAATAAAGAGAAGACTCTTCTACTTAACGCTCTTTTTAAGAAATAAAACACTTCTTCGAAGGCTCACTTCCTTGCCAAGTCCGATAAAAATACATATTTTGACTAAAAAATGGAGTTGTAGTTTCAAAATTTATTGGATTTTCATGCTAATAAAGTGATAAATTGGTACCTGCTTAAATTATAGAGAATTACCAAACTAAAAAGTGTTGGAAAACGCATTTCCTAAGATAATTTCCCAGAAGTGCAAGCGCGTTCGTTAACGAGTCGTAAAATTGTTCAATCGGCCATAATTACGAGTCAGGCAGGCCCAGGAGAATCCAGCAGATTTATTAGTACCATTATCGATTGACACGACAAAAATCATAAAACTTGATTTAATACACAATTCAATGCAAATGAAGCGAATAAGACGCATATTCCAAACAAGCAATGAAGTAACTCAAAGTGATTGCAACCAACGGTTGAAGTGTGAGTGGGGGAGAGGATGCGGTCAAGCCAAATAAATGAATTGCTCATCAAAATTTCTAGGCACGTTGCCATTGCACTGTAGTTTGCTGTCGGTTTTACCGTGCCTTAACTGCGATTCCGTTGAAATGGACACAAGGGAATAGTGTAGGGCCTTTAGGGACGATGAAGAGGGACACTTGCGCATCGTGAGGGAAGTATGGAGTCGATAAGGAAGCAAGATAAAAACGTATTTATGTCATTTATCATATATACAAACGATAAATAAAATAATACATCGATATATAGTATGCCGGTGCGGTGGGTGAGCATAAATACGCACAAGTATGGAAGAATGGAGTTTATGAAGTAAGTGGAGAAACGAACAGGCGATTTATTATTTTATTTTATTTTAACTGAGAATTTATTAAATAAAACCAATGTTATAATTGGTAAAGCGATTTTCCACACTTCACTGTTGCCTACATTTCGGCGCGGAGATAATAATGTAGGAGAAAGTATCAACCGATTTCAAACTTTAAAAATCAAACCAAAAATTTAAGTAAAAATTCGCAGGATACCAGAAAAGCATGTTCAAGAATTCTTCAAGCGAATACAAGCCCAAAACGCTTGCTGGGTAAACAGCAAAGACAATAACAATCTGTAGAGCAAGCAGAACGTAAAAACAAAGCAAATTAAAAGCAGAGCAATTAAATTACGTAAGTGGCAACAATATTCGAAATTGTGCGAAAATTCATGGGCAATGAAAAAAGAAATGGTAATCAAAATAAACAGAAGCAAAGTGGTTTAAAAGTAGGCAATGAGTAAAAATAAATTAAAAAATTGAGGGAAATTGCATAAATATAGACGTCAATGACGGCGCCAGCACTTGTTAGCGACACGAGAAATAATACATATTTATAAAATGGATGACGTGGCAAGATATGAAATTAAAAATCAACACATTACACGAGTGTGTACATTCTGAGTAAGGACTACTTGTTTCAACCAACAATAGCAAATGAATGAACATATACTTAAATAGCTTACAAGTACAGGGTGTTTTGTAGAGGAGAAATGAAAAAAGAAGAAGAAAACGTTAACTTCTTCGGCTATAATATCCTTCACAAATACAGAGATTCCTTACAAGCACTTTGATCGGTCCGTTTGCATTGCAACTTTATGCTACAGTGGCTCCCTCTGAATAGTTACTTCAGAGATTGCCAAATTTTGTGAAAGTAACTAAAATTGTGGCGTTGCACTGCGACCTACGGCCCATTGTGCTCTCTCCTATATCACATATGGTCAGAAAGGTCCACACCCTGAACAATTCCAGGAGCCTGCTGGGCGCGATTGAGGTGATGTGTCACTGTCCACGTAGATGGAACCTACGGCCTTAAGCCTGCTTCTGCAAATCCAAAATCAGGTGTCTTGGAGTTTCCGCGGAATTTGTCTCTACCGTCTACCTTTTTATACCCCAGTACCCAGATTATGTGTATCCGGTTGCACACAGGCGGTTCAATTTTCCTATACAGGTACACTCCTCCACTAAACGCAATTTAACCTTATACGCTGAGATTTTACCTGAAGCGTTCATTTGTTGAGGCTTTGTCGAAACCATCTGCTGCCATTAGCAGCATCGTATGTTTCGCTACCTGTTTGATCCCAAGATGCAGCGATGTGAGCTCCAGCATGCCTTCAAGCGCAAGTGCGCATTGCACCTGAAGCGCAGACACAAGCTAGCCTTTGCAGCTTCGATAGTGACATGGAGTGGTTGTTTGGGCATCTAAGGTCTTACGATCATGGTATACAGCCATCTTATGATATCTGGCTTGCAGCCACCGGATTTGCCATCTAGGCGTCTGCATAATATAAGTGCCTTTGGACAGTGTTAAATCCACATGCCTACTCCACCGTAGGGTTGAGTCTAATGTGAGGCTAAAGAATTTGACCTCTGTCGACGCCTCCAACTTCCTGACACCGAGTGTTAGGGTCCCGGAAGATATCTTCGCTTAGTAAAAGCTTACCGTACTGTACCATCCCTTTGCTAGACTTAAGCCCATTTGAACTATGTCGCAGAGAGTGTTCTCAAATTGGCCTCGAGCCATTATGACAATGTCAACGGCGTACCCCTGGCATAGGATCCCATTGCTGGTGAGCAACTCAAGGAGCTCACCTACTAGTACATAGGTTTGATAGCAGGGGGAAAGAACTCCACCCACGTAGTACCAAGCCCTCCCGTTCCTTTTCTACAGTGCCTTGTTCTCACTTGCGTGGGAATAGGAACAGACAGATGGACATGGCTAAATCAACTCAGCTCGTTACGCTGAACCCTTTTCTGGGTATTAAGACATGTAAAATGTATGTGCTAAATGATTTTAATTGGAAAAAATTTCAAAATTGGACTGCCAAGATGATATTCACAATCGCAGTTGTCATATTCCCAAAATTATGTTTAAAATCTTGAAACCATAAATAAAGAAAAAATAATACTCTATATACAGGCATAAGGGAAGTTCTATTCCTCTGAAAGACACACCATTCACATGTTCATATATTTATTCTCACTCCAGCGCAAATCAACCTGTCTGCTGTTGGAACACGTAGGATAATAAAAATCATTTCAACGTAAATAAACTTGCGCCAAAAAGTGTAGCATACTTTTCGGATTGCCTGCAATAATACGCGCGCAAGCAGTCATTTATGGTCTACATAATGAGGCCAGCCATATTTTTGGGTGCATTTTCGGCAACAAAAAGAGATAAAATTTACATGCATGTCGCGTTACAACTCCACAGGAACATCTCACTTTGTACGGTTGTACAGATGTTGATTTGAGTGGAACTGGATGATGCCGCTGCTACGCATACTTTGCATAATTTAACGTCCGCCGTATGCATTTTAACACAATCTTTTAAAAATGGCTTAAAATTACCATAAATGCAATAAAGTCACAATTTTTTCACCACACTTTATTTTCAGTATTGTTGGTTGCCCGAAAGGATTTGGGTAAACACAGACGACAGCATGCCGACATAGTCGGCTATGAGTATGCAGTGGCTCACAGGCAGTAAGAGACACGAAATACAACTTCGGGCCATTAATAAATAAATATGAGTGCACGAAGTTGGGTGAGTCGGTAATACAAGCTTTTGAAAAATTAATGTACATAAATCTCGCGAAAAAGTGAGTAATACCAACACATATTATTTTATATACATATATGTGGTATATGTAAGTGTAGCCTCAGCAGTGGACAATTTGGGTTGAACGCTTTGACCCTCGTCGTCGGAATTCCATTTAAATTACATACTCCACTGCATACCCACAATTAAGGGTATGTACAGCTGCACTCGGCTGCCTTTAACGTGTGTGCAACTTGGTCTCACCATGTAATTGAAGATGGCTGGGTGTCGGTGGCTGTGCAACGGATATCCTTCGGGGCATCCTATTTGGCCACTCATGTCATATTTGCGCCATGATTTATTTATGTTAATCCTTCGAGTTAGTCGCGTAGGTGGCATCGTATGACATGAAGGCTGTATACTGCTTACGTACCCAGAGGTCCTCCGGCGCCAGTTTTCGCACATGCTCACACACACACTTTTAATGAACACATTCCGCTACGAAAAGGACATTAATTGCGAAAAAAGCTGTAAAAATATTTAATGTTTTCAATATGATGTTGTTAAGTCAGGTGAATGCTCAACTGAGTGAATTTAATTAAAAACAAATATTTATTCAGCAACTTTTTAAAAGGAAAGCTGTCAGCAATAATCGTGATGGCGTGAAAGCACGCAATTGCACAATGAGCGAGTAAATCGATATTGCGAAAGGAATTCAAAAATATTACCGCATCACATAAAATTTTCCTCAATAATGACCTAGGAAATATTGGAAATACCGGAGAGGCGATTATGTAAACAAAACAAGAAAAAACATTGACTTTGGCTGCACCGAAGCCTAATACCGTTCACATGCGCATTTTCATAGTATAGATGGTATAAAAGGATATTTTTCTTGATTGTTCTCTGATCCATAGTTTAATGAAAGCTATGCGCTATAGCGGTCCGATCTGAACAATTTCTTCGGAAATTGTAGTATTGCCTGAGATAAAAATCTATGCCAAATTTCGTGACGATACCTTGTCAAATACAACAGTTTTCCATACAAGTACTGGAGTTGGTCAGTTTAAATGGCAGCTATAGTATATGCCATAAATGAACGATCTGAAAAATATCTTCAGAGGTTGTAGCGATAACTTGAATAATAATCTATGATAAATTTTGAGATGATATCTTGTCAATTAAAAAAATTTTACGGACGAGGACAGGAGTTGGATCGGTCAGTTTGAATGAATTATGAATCTGAAGTCGGAACTGTCCAAAACTCTAGCGAATGGTGCTCTAAAAATGAGACGAAATCGAAAAAACCAAAATTTGCTGAAAGCACTGAAGGCCATGCCAGCTGAGGTTAACAAGTGTATAGAAAATTAGATTAAGCTTTCTCATGCTTATATTAGCTCATCTTCAAGGCAATAGTAAGAGTTGTATTAAAATAAGTAAAAATCAAACTTTTTATTATTGTCATTCCGGGTCATATTTGATCAGCTGGTATGTTACACGATATTCACTTTATAAACTTAAAGTCTTTTAATACAAATAAATGCTGTAAGTCATCAATGCCTCAGCGATTTCTAGATGGCGCAGTTGCTTTAAAAGCATCCTCGAAGAGTTTATTCTTTTTTAGGTTTTTTTAACCCATGAGCTTTTCCTGCTGTTATCTCGGGACACATGCATAAACTTTTAAAGTAAAGTAAAGCAAGTGAGAAGAATGCACTAACATCATGAGGCCTTCAGAAAAGAAAATATGTATAGCCTACGAGATTTACGTGCCCCAAATACCCGCAAAATAGCATATCTACTCTTATAGATACATTGCTAATTATCACGAAAACTTTCATAAATAAATAATAATCACATATGTAAATATTCAAGGAGGAAACAAAGATAATCGCGCAGCTGTTTCGCCCCGTTCACGGCACAAATCCCGGGCAGAGAAGCCATTATTAACTGCTGCATTGTCTTTTAACGCTTGTTTGCCATGCGATAACAGTAAAATAATACAATAGTGCAATATCCGAGTGTGTACATTTATTTATAGATTTATCACATTTCGCAACGACGATAAGCGCTTTGTCAGACACACTCGCATACTCAGATTGTGTCAATATTTTATTGTTCACGTATGTTTAATTATTCCCGAAAACCGCAGCAGCATCCGCAAGAAATTAATTAAGTTTTCCGCATGCGTACAAACATAGAGACAGTTCTGGAATTTTCCTGTCATCACTCAATATTCGCAACATTGCATCAGGAAATGAAAAGCATCAGGACAGCCAGGTTGTGCGAAGGCGGTGGTGGCGGTGATGGCGATGATGTCACAATTCCATCACCGAGGCGGCCAAGTTCATTAAGCTTTATTGTTTATGCCGCGTGCGGATGGCGCAGCAGGCGAGTGTTGATGGCATTGATGGCGCCATTATTAACAGCCCGGCCGTCACTGAGCTCGTATTTGTTTGACAATCAAACCGATGATATTAATAAAATCACTGGAGCAGCGATAATTGCATTTTGACTGTGACTATGCTGAGTGTGGTTTCATGTTGCAAGTGTGTGGCAAACCGAAATTTTGCTTGCTTTGCGGGGGGTATGAAAAGCTTCACATTGGCATGGCAATTCATGCGGGAGATTTTTACGAGCAAACTCTAAAGATTTGTGGTGTAATTTAGACGTTGAAAATGAGTTCATCGGCGTTAAATTGAAATTTATTTCCTTTTGAACTTACAGTCACGAGGGAATACTTTTTATTGCAAATCTGACAGCTGTCAGAATAATTTATTGTAAGTATGTTGTAAATGTTTACGTACCTGCAAAGAGAAGAGAAAATCTTTATTTTATTGATGTAAATTAAGCGCATTTAAAAGCTAAATTATTATAGAACTTTTTTAATTTCGTTTGCATGTTCCCTTTGTATAAGATTGGTCAGAGTCGTCACGCAAACAAGCGTCAAATTTGACACTTCCTAGCTGACACTGACAAGTGTTGACATTTCAATGCGATGCGTGTAATTTTGTAAACTGATAAAAACAATTGCAAGAGCGGCGAATGGAGAATGGCGAAAGTGAAACTTCACGAGAAGGGCGGCTGAAGAGGCATTAATTACGCTTATCAGTGTGTAAATATGTGAAATGTGAGTGGGAGGCAATAAAAATGCAGCTTACTTGGTAAACAACAGCAACGGGCAACTGCCGAACGCCGCGACACAGTAGGAATTTTACAAAAACCGGAACAAAAGAACTTTATCAAACATAATTGCGGGTTTTTACTTTGCATGCAGTGACAGCAGACTTGCGAAACACAGAAATATAAATATAAAGCATTTGACTCTGTAAAAAATGTTTTGCACATTTCCTGCTGGGGCGCACGCGGCTCAACTTGTGACTCGACTAAAATGTCAGCAGTCATAACAGCGCCGATAACCATCGCTTGGTGTGTAAATAAGCAAATTGGCACATAAAAAACAGTCAGTGGCCGCAGCGGCAGCATAAATGGTGATAAAAAAGAAAACAAAATATAATTAAATGCAATGAATAATAACACCTGTAAAAAACAAAGCTGCTGCGGCCTGACAGCTGTCATTGTGCAAAAACTAAGTGCGGAAGGAAGTGAGCTGGGTGTGGCAATAGCGCACGTTTAACACTTACATACACACGTACAGAAATTATCAGCTAAATGAGCTGTTTATGATGGTGCAAAAATGTACAGAGTCCGGTGTGAAAATGGCGGGGCTAATAGGGGAAGCGGAGTGAATTTTCCATTCAAAATTATATACGTATATAAAATAATATAATTCCATATAAAATGAAAAAATCGCTGTTGGAAGATGCTGACTTCACTTAACTTTCGATAGGTATCGACTGCCGTCTTCTCCATAAAACTTTACGCTATTCAGCTGATCTAGCTGTCGAAAGGTTAAAGGGCTTTTAGCGAAAACTTTTATTGACCTAAGAAACTGAAACTTCTGAAGGACCACTTATTCGAAAATTTTCGATTTTATAAGAAAATTTTATAGAATTTTGTCGATAGAATGTCAAATTTTCGTCAAAGAATGTATTTAGAAACAGGGAGGCAATAGTTATATGAGATATGGCTGCCGGGAAGCGGTTTTCTGACCATAAAAGTGTTCTGAGAAACGAAATTGCTGAACAGATTGCCAAAAGTGTTTGTCATCAGCTTGACTACCGAACGAATCCAGAAAATATGCAGGTCACGGATACTTCAGAGAGTAAATGCATGGGTATGGCCATGACAATGGAGTTAATTGCTGTTTCTGTGGGAGCAGTAGCGAAAATGCGGAGCATATATTTTTCTACTGCCCGAGCGGCAGAGCGGCCGGACTGGAGAAGGAAGTGGCGGGCCGAATATATGTTGCAAACGAGACAAGCATTGTATACCATGGAGAGGACGACAGCTCTGAAGAGCTACTAATTACTACTAATTAGTATTCCATATATTGCTTTCCATATGCAATATGGAGTCTCCACAGGCAATAGGCACGGCAATACAGTTAGTATAACATAAATTTTATCCTGTCGAGATGCCCCGTAAGGATTTCATCAACCACTTTCAAATGTCTACTTTGCTATCAGCAACATTCTTAACATCAAATATGCCTTTTAAACACAGTATGTCTTTTTATCCGCTACCTCTCACTTTTGGTCAATCAGATCTTGTCGAACATTAGCCGTTGAGCGGCTTCTTTGCAAATACTCTTAACTCTGCAGCTGACCGGTAGCGAAAGTATAAAATCTCGTTCCATCGCAACTTTCGCATGAGCTACAACCAATCGCAGCCACAAATTCAATTTGCATCCTCAAATCGAAAATAGCGCCATAATTCGCCGGCTAAAGAGTGCCAAACGTGTGATTATCCGACACTTTTCCACACAAACAAAAATATTGGAAAAATCTTTTGCATATTACTTTTGCACCGATGCAAATGGAAAAGTCGTAAAAAGAAAAAATTAGCGCAAAAATACCGGTTCTACATTTATAGGTCAGCAAAACTGGCGGTGGCATCGTTGCAATGAACAAATAAAGCGAGTGCATACGTGCTTGCATATATATTGTAGATCTAGCGGTGCTTTATTTCGCCTTTTATGTGCACAGAGTCGAGGTTGCCTCTGCCAAGCGAGAGGACAAAGTTGAGTCAAGCCTGGTTGAAGTGAGTGTTTAGCGCTTCTTAAATGTCTATACAAGTATGCCGAATGCACGAAGTTGAACCTGCTCACATATACATATATACATAGATAGCCAAATATATTGATCAGAATAGTGTATAAGTGGGGCTAATGCAAAGTGACAGCTATTGCACCGAAAGGAGGTTATTAGATGAAAGGCAAGAATGAAAAATTTAAATTTTTCAATGGAATAAGAGTTGAAAACTTAAGAAAAAAGTTGAATTGTTGAAAGTGGTGTAAAGAATGGCAACTAAAGTTCAGATAAAATACTACAGGAAGGCAAAACTATAATCCGATAGTGAATTCAGTAGACGATTTTTGCTAATACGATTGGATTGCATTAATAACAAAAATAAAATCATTTAAGCTGAAAACAAACAGAATTTAGATTATAAAATCATTCAGGATTATAAAGAAGACCAACATTTTCTTTAAGACGGATCATCAAGGACGTACATAGCGAAATTAGACCCAGGTCTAACTCTGGATCTGGATACCACTCTGCTGTAGAAGCAGTATGTTGATCTGACCAAGGTCAAAGCTATGAAGGCGCTTATGCTGTGCAATCGGCTTGCTGGTAGATCCTGGACCTAGTTCGCGTTGGAGTTTGAAACACCAGAATACCTGCTAATTGACTGCACAGCAGTTTGTAGACGCAGGATAAAGGCGCTTTGATCCATGTTTCCAAATAGGGATCACAGCGCCCAATAACACCTAGCAGTATATTGGAATTTATCAATTTGCTGAGGCTAGTTGAGACGTTGTGATTTAGGAGAGGACACAATAAACCCTAGCTCGTGGTGCAATCCTCTTTTACTTATCTAATCGAAATATACCCAGGGTTTCTAAGGAGTTTCGAGCGAAGTATCAAATAAAAAAGGAATAAAAAGCAGGCAACTTCTGCAACTGATACAACCTTTGTTTATGTTCGGCTGAAATTTGATCTTCATTTGAAAGTTAGAGTGTGTTTACCAGCTGTTTTGACCAACGAGATTGCTCAAATGAATCATTGAAAATGTTGCTGAAGTGTTTTGGAAGTCTACTTTATCACGTACGTAAGCTTTTAGTGGCATAAAGTACTCAGTGAAGATCGTGAGAGACGCCCATGCAACTCTGTTAATAACGATAATATCGAAAAAGCTAAGGATACAAAACTTGGATGTCGATATCTCTTATGGATCGCTGCGTACAATGAATTATAATTGGAACGTTAAGCAAAATTGGCTTGAATTGGAAAAGTGGGGATGCTTTTATTGGTTCAAGAGACTATTTTGAAGGCGATAATAAAGATTTGTATGAAAATCCGTGAAAATGAAACTTCATTTTATGAAATTTCTCGAAAATTTGGAATTCCACTGTAAACTAATTACCGTTAATTTTTTTTTTATTTTAGTTTGTGTTTAATCCAATGAACACAGAATACCAAACAAGTAATACACATTTTCAGTCTCCGAATTCGCGACTACACGCACAAAGCACCGTCCTCAAGCCACTTCATGTTATTTCTTTGTGTTTACGAGTGCCTCTCTTCAACTTCTAATGGCACATTTTAACTACAAAGCGTTTCGAGTAATTATTTTTACGGCCTCATCTGCGCATATTACTGCAATTAATAATGCCTAACATTTAATTATGGACATTTTTTACATACCATTATTTATCTTGCTTGAAATTTGTGATGTAAAAGTAAAGGAAATGAAATAAAAGTGCCGTCATCAGCTACAACAATGAGAGCTTATGCTAATAGAATTATTACAACGTGGATTTCAAACGCGGCGCCGCTTTATCATCTTAATTTACGTTAAGTGCATGGACGGCCGAAGCTGATAGCGTGAATAATGATTCCACTGCTACTTCAGTTATGAGTTCGTCACAATTCAACCAAATTCGAAGTTAAGAAAGAGAAATTAATTCCAAATTGGACGCAGTGACAACATGCAAACAGAAATTCTAGTCGGCAGGAAATCCAAAGTAAAATTATCTGACCGTGTAACAAAGACAAATGAAGTTGCTTCACTTGATGATGGATATGTTTCATGTTGTCTGTCTGAATCTAGAATTTAGAAAAAAATAGCTAAGGCAATTAAAAGCACAGAATTTCGTGCCTTGTTTTGGGCACACCTCAATCAGTATCGACAAAGAGGTTCACATTTTTATCTTCGAACAGCCTAGTGACTCTTGTGAGCTTCTTCGACAGACACTTTGGACAGAATGAAAGAGTGAAGACTGGATCTTAATGTCGCAGTCGATGGCATTAAATTTCTGACTGATAACAACGTTAAGATTTTTGGTGTTACATTCCACAGCCTGTATTCTCCAACTCTGCTGACGACGGTGATAATTGCCAAAACACAGATCCGCAACAGAAAGGTCGCTAGTCGTAAGTGAAGTCTGGTGAAAAGCCAATGAAACATTGTTAGTAACTTATGAGGCAATCGGTCGGCAGCTCATTAACAACGCAGCTCGGATATATGGTGGAATGCAGACGAAGAAGCTTTAGACGTGCCATAGTACTGCAGTCCATACGATAACAGAATAACTCTTAATGTCTTCCGTCATACATCTATAGTTAAGCAACACAATGTACTCCTCTTCAAGCTGCTTCTGCTGGATATTTTCGCAGAAACAACCTCGTCTCCTTTAAGCTGAACCGTCTTTCAAAAGCATTAAGATGTAATTTTATGATTACGTCGACAAAATTTACTAAACCGCCGATCAGATGACGTAACTAACTTCAGACAAGCACTGTTCACAGTTGAGCCAACAACGTCTTCACCGAATCCCTCCCAGTGAATGGGGTACTTGGAATCAAATCATCACCCACAGAGCTCGGGTTGCCACGCGAATCCAGAGTTCCCTTGCGAATCCCTTGCGCAAATTCGTTCTGGATTTTTTAGCAGGTTAAACTCTCATCTATCCAGAATCGACACCGACTTACAAATATATTTCATAGCACAACTCTAACCCCCTCTTTGTGTACCCAGTGAATCCCATCCATCTTACACTCATTTAACTATGACCCGAACCCATCGAAACAACACGTTTTCTGGGCCTACCGTTAGATGACTTCGATGACAACTTGCCGCTTATGACTCAAATCGGATTTTGATGACCATTAAAACAGCAACTTACTTGGACGGTGGTTTTATACCCATATTTATAAAAGATTTGACTACTTATTAGGGTATCAAAAGATACAGTTTGCACCACAAATCAACGAGATCTGTCGATACGAATGTGTATCTTCTTCTTCTTAACTGGTATAGAAACCGCTTACGCGAGCTTATAGCCGAGTTAATAATAGCGCGCCAGTCGTTTCTTCTTTTTTCAATGTGGCGCTAATTATAGATTTAAGCGAAGCCATATCCTTCTCCACCTTGTCTTTTATAAATGCGGGTACTGCGTCAAATACTTTCAAAGCTGGAGTGTTTTCATCCATGCTAGCGTAACCACTGTATCTTAATTCGCTGAACGTCGACTCCTCTGATGTTGTCATCTTACATGCGTCTGCACCATATAGCAGGACGGTAATGTGAGTGACTACAATTAGGTTTTTTTGTCGAGAGAGGATCTTACTTTCCAATTGCCTACTCAGTCCGAACAGACCGATGTTACTTGTTGGCAAGAGTTTTTCTGCGTTGGATTTCCAGGCTGACATTGTTAGTGGTGTTGATACTGGCTCCAAGATAGACGGAATTATCTACGACTTCACGATGTTATGACTGTCAACAGTGACTGTTTCTTTGATTGACAGGAAAAAATACGAATGTGTATATACTTGTATAACTTCTAAAAATAGACTAGTGACCTTCATTCTACTTTACAGGCCAATTTGTAATTACATTGCCTACCAATTGAAAACAATATTACGCTACGAATATAAACATTCAGACGATCCATTAGCGCACTCAATCATCGGCCAACGACTTTACGCCTGCCATTAAATTAAAAATTATTACGCCCGTAATGCCGTACAATATTTGACGATGTTTTCGTGATTGCTGAAAATCGATCAGCAGTTCGAAGTTCGAGCAGATCAAATGATAAATAGTTATCGCAAGAAATAACTGACAGCACAATAAAGCTACTGTTTCTCTACAATGCCCGGCGAACCAGCAGCGAAATGAAATGAACGACTAGTTGCCAGCGATTATATGGAGGAAAAGTGTGTGCCACAGCGAGCGCCGACTTTAGGTCTCATGTGCCCATAACTGCATAGCTTCCAGTCATACAGGGTGTGCCTGGAACCGTTTTGTTTTCACTGCTTTTCAAGCATTTTGTTTCTTGCTCAATCATTGTCTTATAATTACGCTGAAGGCAGCTTGGAAAAAAAAGAAGCAATGGCAGAATAATTATAAAAAATACTGCAAACGACTAGAAAAACGAGCACAAAACATTAAACCAGCTAATCGTTGAAAAGTAAATTGAACCTTAATGGAAAAACAATATGCGCGCAACAATAAGGCAACCATGAAAAAGGGGTCATTCAAAGCTTTTAGTTGCTCGCCACCTCTAAGTGCGTCGCGCCTCGCACTGAAAGGGAAAAGCTTGTGTTTCGGTTTGAGCATTTACTGAGTTGTTAGATAAGTAATTTCGTATTTTTAGTGGAATTTATACACGATTAGTGAGTAAATCATGTTGTGGAATTTGTTCCAATATTTTTTACCAGTTTTCGGGCAAGAGATTGATTCCGCGCTCATAAAATTTTTGATTCTTGCCGACAAAAAACTGATCGAAGTTGGTTTTGAGGTCCTGACCTGGAGAAGGTTCTCCCATTTTAAAAATTTTGCAGTGAAGGTGCTAAGTCTGGAGAATATGCTGGGTGTGTTAGCACATCCCATTCAAGCTGCAAAAAGCTTGTGGTGAGTCATCACAATTGTATGCGGTCTCGCATTGTTCTCGTGGAACACTACACCTTTTCAGTTGATCTATTCTGGTTTTTTTGTTTTAACGGATCACTCAATTTGTCTAGCTGATCACAATACACTTCAGAATTAATTCATGTAGATAACCAACTTTTCTTCTGGAATAACATGAGGGACAACTTTTCAAGCTTCCAAATAAATCCTAGCCGTTTCAGGTGCTTGTAAACTGTCGCTATAGCTATTGTTGCTATTAGTCAATTTGCATCGACCAACGATTGTATCCACATTGGGTTCAAAATGTCTTCCTCGAGATTGAAATTGCCGGAACGAAATTTGGCAAACCAAATTTGGCATTGGCAATCAGTCAACACATCTTCTCCATACACATCACATAATTTTCGCCTTGCCCCGACTGTATCTTAACGTTTTTGATAGTAAAACAGTAAAATATGTCAAAAATGTTGTTTTCGATCTTTCATCTTTGATAGCATTGAACGAAATCACTCAGTGATCGACCCAATATAAATTAGTTAATTTGGTTTAGCTCAGCTTCGCTTGAAACAAAGACAATTGTGAGTGACGGCTCATTAGGCGCCGAAGCAGTGCAGAATTGGGGCATGGCAGCGCGCCAAGTCGATGATGTGTTGAAATCTGATGGAAGTTTATGTAGAAATTTGATAAAGAAGTTGTAGTAGCACAAAATTTTTTGATATTTTGGGAAAAGCAAGCTTTGAATTGGTTTCTGAGAGCGAGAGTATTGAAGTCCAACTTATTTTTTTTTAAGAATGGCAAGTTCCGTTTCGCCATGGAGAGGAAAGAGGGGTAGTATTTAAGATAAATTAATGAGGGTACCTTTTTAGGTAAAATGCTCCAAAAAAAAACAAAAACAATAAGGTTTTATGTATATAAATATGGAAATAAAAACACTAAACTAATGTGTTAGAGTTATTTCTATATAAGTAGGTATGCTTTCGACTTATACCTAAATCGTTTTGTATGATGACGAAAGAGTAAAAACATACAAACATATGTATATGTATAAATAAATTACTCAACAAAGTCGGCTTTGTTATGCTAATTGCCGGAATTTGTATACAAAATTACCAAACAAAAGCGACGGCAACTCAGCGAGGGGATGCAAGCGGCAATGGACATAGCAAATGCGAGCAAATTCAAAAGCGAATTTAATGACAACTTTGTTGCGAAAAACTACGAAGCGAACATTCAATTTGTTGTTGTTGTTGTTTTTACGGTGGTAAACGGAGCATGCAAAAATTAGAATCAATTTAGTGGCATATTTTGCCTATCTTTCATGTTGCTCGTTTGAAAATATTTCATGTTGCGTCGTACTCTGACTAATTAAGTGAATTACAAGTGAAACGGAATGTCAAGGCTTTTGGCATTGCATTCTGTGCGGTTAGGAATTGAAATTAATTAAGCAATTATGATGAGTTTAGGCAAAAATGTAAACCTCTTTGTGTTGATTTCGAAAAATATAAATTTGAGAGAAAAATATCAAAAAGAGCTATTAAGTAATTAAGTGTAATTGAAATTAAGTCACATGAAGTTGTATTTTTCTAAATATTTTCTAAAGGTTTACATTTAATTTGAGGTAAATTGAATATTGAAATATTTGAGAAAATGAATTCAAAAAAATTTTGTCAGAAGTGGGATTCGAACCCACGCCCTCAGAGAGGACCAGAACGCTCCGAACACAACAACCTGCATTGCAGGCAAGTTTTTCACACTTGAGTCTGGCGCCTTAGACCGCTCGGCCATCCTGACATGTTGATGTACGCCACCAAAAACGTTAAATACGCCTTTTGAAAAGATATATAGTGATAATGAGTGATTTCCGAGCGTTACGTTATCTATTTTTAATCTACGTGGCAATCAATGTTAGCGCTGTTTTTATCACTCTTGTCTCTATGATACATAAGAAAACAGCAAAGCGTGTCTGCCCACGCAACCATAGCACATAATTGATTTCCCTAGCGGCGATTTGTTTGATAAGATGACTAACTCTGCGTCTATCTAACATACCCATTTCTCGAGGCATACTTTTCAGTATCTGTTAAAATGTGTTATCTTATCTAAAACTCAATAAGTAACAATAATAAGTAAGTTTATTGAATCTATTAAAATAACCGCTTCGGGAGTTGAGTGTTGCATTTGTAAGTGATCAATTAGGCTTTAAGGTTTTATGATCTCAAGTGCATTGTTAAGGGCTTCAAGGGGCTTGTACATTAGGGTGCATCATTTTAAATGAAGAAATGAATAAGTACACTCTAAGAACTATAATATTAGAAGAGTGACTTGCCTCGTAGATTAATTTTGCAAATTTGTATATTCTCTTGATTGCATAAACCATCTCCAAGAGAATATCCGAAAAAAAGGAACCTTGCAATGAAAAAGATTTTGCTGCTTAAATTATCTCAAATCGGGAAACTATTTTTTACTTTGAGTGGATTCAGGTAATGATCGAAAGAATAATCAAAATTTTGATTTTTGACAAAAAGGCGGCTTCTCAAAAAAAAATTTGTTTCTGAAAAATTTTACACTTCACATCACCCTTTCTTACAAAATCGAAATTGTTATCAAAAGCCCTTTTTCTTCGATTATTACTTGACAAAAATATCAAAAAAGGTTGCCAGAAATTTTCAAGTCAAAAGGTCTAGCCGTTTCGGGAAAATCTCTTTCACTGACTCTGAAAACAGTGTTTCGAGAAATCTTGCGACGAAAAAGATTTTACTGCTTAAAAGTATCTCGAGTTGGAAAACCAGTTTTTCACCTTAGGTGGAATCAGGTAATGATGGAACAAAGAATAAAAATTTCGATTTTCGACAAAATGGCGGATCTCAAAAAAATAGTTTTGAAAAATTTTACACTTCGTAGGGTCTTACAAAACCGAAATTATTATAAAACATCCTATTTCTTTGATCTTTACTTAACAGATATATCTAAGAAGGTTGTGTGAAATTTTCAAGTTGATCGGTCAAGTTGTTTCGGAGAAACTTTCCTTCCTGACTCTGAAAACAGTGTTTCGAGAAAAAATTTATTAATGGGGATATTCTAGTCTAGATGTAAAAATCGATTTTGTTTTAATATATTTAAAGGTTAACTTTTCAAGAATATGTCTACAAGAGAATTTTTCAAAATTCAATCTATTTTTGGAAATAAAGAGTTTTTGCTGATCCGATATCCAAACGGGTTCGTCTGAAGTTGAAACTTTAAACGATTTCTCAGGTTCTACCGAACCGATTTACGAGAAATTTTCGGAGAGTATTTTTATAGACTTTTCAATGTCTGGAAGTATCAATATCCTCGAATTTATGTTTTTATTATCAAAAATAAAAAATTATAATAAATTACAGTCAAATAGTGGTGTAAAAACTAATTATGCAACCTTTCTGGAAAACCAGACATTGCGATCTAGAATACTAGCCAGTTTAAATTTTTTTTTGTTTCACATTGCTAGGAGGTTTTGAAACATGGGTATGATCATCTCTTTAAAAGTTTGGAAGCCGATTACACTATTCTTCTGACAAATACGATCATATCGCCGAAACTATTTTGCAGATCAACTTCAAAACTTCGAAGAATATTCTCCAAAATATGTACATACATTCGATTTTTATTTGAACAAAATAAATTTTTGGAAATCTATAAGTGAATATAACCTCTTAACATGAAGTAATTATATTATGCAAACTTAAAACTTAACAAAACTCTCTCTGGATCACACAAAGCGATACACTTACGAGTACATTATTTTATGACAATCACGAGAGCACAAGTAAACACATTAAAACCATTCTTAAATCGGGATTGCATTGTTTAGTGATAAGTATGCATTTATAAGCGAATCATAATAATGGATCTTTTAATTAAATCGTGACAACGTTGTAATTCTATAACAACGAAAAAGTAAACATCAGTGAATGCAAATAAATCGATGAAGCGTACACGATGCACTTAGTTGATGAATTAGCTGAAGAATCAGGGTTCGGATATTCGATACACAAAACAGCTGCAACGATCGTGGCAATAAACTTTGTGTTTGCTTTGCTTTGAAAATACTGATTGAAAAGACAATTAAGTGCGAAAGCAAAAACAGACTGCATGTGTGGGCTGTATGTAGAGCGCTGAAAAGTACACGCTTTATAGTCTTTTACGCTACAAGAGTGCTGATAATAAGTAAACCTGATAGCAGGAAACCCACAATGAACAACATGCCACACCGATTGGCTAACAAAAAATAAATAAAAAGGTCAGGGGCACAAAAGGCCGTTAAAACTGGAGTGGGTTACTTGAGTTACAGTGACGCATATTAGACACAAACGAGAGGATCGCTTCCAAATTCAGTAACACTGTTAGTGGCAAAGTATGTTTTCAAATGTATACTTATTTATCGTAAGCAAAGTTGTAAGGTTTGAAGATTTATAACGTAGAAGCCATAAATTTTCACTATGATTTAGTTTTTAATGAGAATAAATCTCCTTTTTTGACCTGCTTTCCACCACACTCACCGTTGACCGGCTTTCATGTAGTCCAAATAGAAAATAAATGAAGCGCGCCCGAAAACTGAAACCAGTTTGGATTTCAGTTTCAGACAAACTTTGGACGCACACATACGCTGTACGTAGAGCGCCGCCAACCGCCGGTAAGGCGCTCAAATTACGCATACTAAACTGGTTTCTTCCGACAGTTTTTTGCTTGCATTTTCATGCAAACCCGGCTTCATCAGTGTTTTGTGTACGTACTTCCTTGTGAGGTTCGTGCAACGACGATTTTTTTATTGTTTGCTTTGTTTCCCTTTCGTAAATTTTGTGTTTTTTGTTTTGCTTTCCTTTCTTGATCACCCTTCTGCTTTTTCGGCTGCATTGTTACTCTTGCGCGTGCGTTTGTTGTTTCTTTTACGATTTGTTGATTTTTCAAACGCAATCTTAACCGCTAAGTAAGCATTCTCGTTTTAGGCATAAAGAGTGCCTGCTCCCTTGACCGGTGAACACAGACATACATACATCGAAATTCATAACAAGAATACCATGGAACTTATTGAAAGCTGGTCACGACATGCTCGGCTACAATTGCAAAGACCACAACAGCGCTTCCTCTGCTGACTGTGTGTCTACAAAAAAAAAAGATTCTGCTGCTCATTCAATTACCTTACAATGGCTGCCAGCCGAGAGCACCTAAGCTGATTTATTGTAAAAAATATACAAAAACAAAATGAGCGTTGGCTTTTGTCAAATTGACATTACTTGATAGCTCTTCCCTTCGCCGCACAGTGTACAGACATCTTATTTCCGACTTTTTTAATAAGTACTTTATTAACATGTATTTGAAAGGATACGCTAACACATTTGTAATTTTCCCGTTTGTCAAGCGTCGAGTGGAGCAAATTTTGGTTTTGTTCGGCTGCTCTCAACTGTCACGAGTTGGTTCTACGCAGAGTCATTTGCTTTATGGGCTGACTTTGACGCTTCAGCTTGTTGCTCTGACGGCTTTTTATTTGTAAAACCTTTTCCGTTGATTGTTCTTTGTTGTGCTTAACCGAAAGTTGACACAATTCCTGGGAATGTGCAGACATTTAATAGGGTTTTAATGTCGCTCATGTGTTATGCCATATAATAATCTTGTTGACTGCTTGTTATGTGAACAAGATATGGGTTGATGGGTAAAAACTTAATAGAAAGAAATACATTTTGAGTTGACGAGATAAAATCTAGGCCTGAAAAGAGTTAGAACAGCCGGCAAGTGTAGGCTGATGAACAACTAATTGAAACTTCCAAAAAAGTAGTACTGGAATTAATTAACCAAATATGTACCATTTTGGTCGAGCACTTCTTACCATTTTTCCGCTACAGACATTACTCCATCAGTGTAAATCGTTTCTGGTTTCTCGGCGAAAAACTGTGACAAATAATTTTCAGAGGCTTCTCTTGAAGACAATTTTAATTCATTTAGGGAGTTCTGCATTGACCGAAACAAATGGTAGTCCGATGGTGCAAGGTCAGGGCTATATGGTGGACGCATCAATACTACCCAGCCGAGCTCTCCCAGTTTTTGCCCAGTCATCAAAAATGTGTGTGGTCTAGCGTTGTCCTGATGAAAGACGAAGCCCTTTCAGTTGATCAGTTATGGCAGTTTTTTTTTGGTTGCTTGCTTCAATCTCATCAGTTGTTGACAGTAAAATGTAGAATCAATCGTTCGACCATGCTGGAGCGGATGATAGTGAATGATTCCTTTCCAATCCCACCAAACACCACAACCTTCGAGGCGTCAATCCTGGCTTTGGGACCATTTGCTGAGCTTCACCACTCTTGGACCATGAACTTTTTCGCACATTATTGTCGTATTTGATCCACTTTTCGTCTCCTATTACCATTGGCTTCAGAAATAGTTCGATTTCATTTCGTTTCAGCAAAGAATCGCATATGTTAATTCGGTCCATTAAATTCTTCACAGACAATTTAAGTGGTACCCAAACATCAAGCTTCTTTTTGTAGCCAGCCTTTATTAAATGGTTCAAAACCGTTTGATGATGAATGCCAAGTTCCTTAGCGATGTCATGGCTGCTTATGTGACGGTCCTGGTCAATCTTTTCCATAACGATAACGTTAGGTCGACCAGAGCGAGGTGCATCTTTCACATCGAAATTTCCACCTACCTATTAGTAGTATAGGCTGATGGGCAACTAATTGAAGCTTCCAAAAATATAATGCTGGAAATTATTAATTTTTAAAAGAGTTCACCCTGACATGTCTAAGACAGTCTGAACATTCGTATTCTCCAAATTTATTATAGCAAAACATGACGTAGCTTCAGAAGCTATCGAAACCAAAATAAAAAGTAAAGAAATTGACAACACACCCCCGAATCTATAGATTAAAAGCAGTGAGCAATAAAAATGCAACAAAACGACACATTTGGCAATCCAAAAGTGGAATGCGCACAAACCAATCAACAACGAAGCGAGAAACCGAACAAAACACTTTTACCAAATGAAAACTGGCGCCAAGTGCTAACTAGAAAAAATTATAAGCTGACCGAAAAAACAACAATTTGAACACAAAAAACATATTATGAATGAGTGGTCGATGTTCGAAATAAAAACAAAATCCAAAACTGACTAAGCAAAACAGATGAACATACCGGAAAAATACGAAAAATATTTGTCGGTGTGGAGTAAGTTTATTGACCACACAAGGCGCAGGTATTTTACGAATGTTGCAATACAACTGCATACAAGCTTAGAGTATTCGTTCCAACACATATGAAACAAGCTATTGAGACAATCAATAAACGAGATTAAGTGACGTCAAAGCACATGCCATTATTGCTGTCTTTGCAAGAAGGTTTTATTGAACAGTAGTGGTCACTTGTATTTGATTGCTGGTGTCTTCTGTTCGGTGAAAAAAAAAAACAAATAAAAATATCGTAGCTTTTAAGCTGCAACTGCAAAGGTAGCAATAAGATAATCTTATTTATTTTTCGTATATTGAAATTGAATGAATTTTGATGTTAACCTTTGGAAAAAAAAATTAAATGATCTCATTTTTGAGCAGCCAAAAGAAATTGGACATTTACGTTGGCAACACTTTTAATGCAGTTATCAAGTAAGAAACGCTATTTTTCCCCCGATATTATTCCAGTATAGTGAAAATATATTATATATATATTTCCCTTGTGTGGTTGTAGTTTTTGTAAAAAAAATGGCAAATAAACTCACTTCTTAAGGGCTCTGGACAGGCTCTATCTCTATCTCTTGTTACAAACAAACAATCGTCGCGTTCGCGACTTGGCTCCCACGTCACTGTTGACAGTCATAACTTCGAAGCCTTAGATAATTTCATCTATTTTGGAACCAGCATTAACACTAACAACAACATCCAATCCAACGCAGAATAATTCTTGCTAGCAGGTGCTGCTTCGGACTGAGTAGACGATTGAGAAGAAAGTCCTCTTTCGACGAACAAAAACCGAACTCTACAAGCCACTCATTATTCCCGTCCTACTATATGGTGCAGAGGCATGGACGATGACAACGTCTGATGAGTCAATGTTACGAACATTGCGACAGAAAGGTTGTACGAAAGATTAATGGTCCTTTGCGCATTGGCAACGGCGAATATCGCATTCGATGGAACGAAGAGCTTTATGAATTATTACGGCGACATAGACATACTAGTTCAGGGAATTAAGAGACAGGGCTATGCTGACTAGGCCATGTCGTTCGAACAGATGAAAACACTCCAGCGCTGAAAGTATTCAACGCAGTACCCGCCAGGGGGAAGCAGGGAAGAGGAAGACCACCACTCCGTGGAAGGACCAAGTGGAGAAAGGCTTGGCTACAAATCTCCAACTGGCGCTAAACAGCAAGAAGAAAAAACGACTAGCTTAAACTCTGCTATAACCGCATAGGCGGTGTCTAAAATAAATGTTTTTTTATTTATCTATTAAATACAATTTCTCTTCAATAAAATCACAAAGGAAACTTTTTTGTCAGACATGAAAGTGGAGATAACCCCTTAGAAGAAGAAAGAATTGAAGCTTCAACATTAATAAAAGAGATTTAATCTAGTCTAAAAAAATTTATTGTTTTCATAATCCGATAGAATAGATATTGAAAAATATCTTCCTAAATTTTTTTTTCAAAATTCCTATAATTTCCGAAGTTTAAGCCGTTTTAGTGTCCTAGCAACTGGACCGATTTGAGCTGTGTTCAACAACTTAAAAAGTCATAAACGAGCTAACTCTCAATAGCAAATGCAGATGATGGCAGCAAAGCGAGCACAAATAAGACGATAAAATACAGAGGCTAGCAGAATCAATAAAGTCAACAGCTTTTATGTCCAGCATAAATGAATTTTTAATATTTATTAGCGAATTTCTTGGCTCTCAAGCAACTACGGGCAACGCTCAGACACAAAATGCTGTGAATAAAAACGAGCAAGTAGTGGGAGGCAAAATGCATACACATTTTACGTACTTACATATAGCAACAATGTATTTATATGGTCTTACAGCGATAAATAAACAGCAACACCCGCGCCCAACTGCCGACTGGTGTTGGCAGCTAATTTAAATGCAAAACGCACTTCATCTTTCATTCATTCATTGAATTTAGCGCTGTTTGCACACACACACACACACACATTTGCTTTTTGATTGCACTTTTAAAACGGAAGTTGCTGGCTGTCCATCTTCGCTTTGACGCTGCGCTGGCACCCCTTTAATTTTCCACTTTTTGTCGCAATTTCATTCTGTTGCTGTTGCTGCTTTTGGCAAAAAGCGCACTTTGCATGCAGCAATCGTACTGCTACTCGTTTTTTTCTCGATTTTCCTGCAATAAACGCTAGGAAAGTCAGCAAAAAATGTGACAAAATAAAGCCGGCACCGGCTGAACCGGCTGCCATTCATTATCAATGTCAACGCAGTCACTGCATGCTGTTGGTGGGCGTATGCACAACTTCACATACTTGTCGACTCGTAGACAGACACACACCCACACCTCGTGCCGACAGATGCCACTTGTTGTTGCTTTCTATTTCTGGCCAGAAAGTGGTGCTGCAGCGATTTTTTGCTGGCATTAAAACAACAAAAAATGTGTAATTCGCTGAAAAAATATGCAATTTTTATGCAGGAATTCTTGTTGTTGCTGAATTTTGATCGACGAAGTGCTTTCAACACACCTTTTATGCACATAAAAACACTATTCTAACCTCACTTCTCTCATACGTGGGAGTTCCTGTCAAAAACAAACATATATTACTTTATTACGGTCAACTTCTCAGCGCATGAATCTATTTTTCCGACTACAATCAAACGACATCATTCTCCGGTTCCTTCCTGCTTATCATTCGCTCTTTAATCAGTACATATATTTTGGTCGATAAAAAGATTTCACTTTCTTTGTCTAAGAATCGTGTTTTGATTTAGTGAGTTCGACTTCATAAGTGAGTGATTTACTGGCAGATGTCAACTGAATTTATAGCTTCAGATGTGGGAAGTGAACTTTGGCAGAAAGCAGTGCCAGTGGCGAGAGAAAATCGCTTAAAAATTAATGGATGAATGCATGAAGAGCTTCTCAAGTAACGTTATAAAGCTGCTGATGCAAATGTATGATGCAAATCCAAGGCACATATTTGTTATAAATATCGAAAAAAATAATCGAAAAAATATAAGTTTTGAGAACTTAATAATTATTCGTAAAACACTATTTTATTACACTTTTAAATTGATCACATAGCGATGGTCACCTTATGATTGTATTCTCCTTAGTTCTCCATTTAATACAGCGAATTTAGACTGTCATTGCTATTAACCTTCCGATAATGAAATGTCAGTTTTTATACTTAAGCGCCATTTAACAAAACTGTCAAATGAAAATCGTAATTTGCTGCGATGAGTTGATTGCATATGTTCTGCGGCACCGATGCACCCACACAATGAAACTGCATATTAAATGCTATTGGCACATACCCTGTAGGAATATTTTCTGTTCACAGCAGTAAATAGAAAGTGTTTGAGTAATTTGACTACAATTTCAAAAAAAAAAATTAAATTGCAATTATCTTAAAATTCGATTACAAAATTAATTGGTTTTCATATTTAAGGGGGTATTCTAGTCTAAAATGAAAAAAAAATATATTTCTTTATATTTAGAATATTTAAGTATTCAAGACTATGTCTAGAAGGGGATTTTCCAAACTTCAAATTTTCGAAGATATGCAGTGGCTCACAGGTTATTTCATGCATATAAAATTGCAAAATTTAAAATGATATATATTGACAACAAAAACACATATCGAAATAATTCAAACTACTAGTTTTTAATATGAATGTGTAGTTTATAAAATACATATACTCCTTCTTCTAGCTGGCATGGAGTCAACTAATTTTTGTACTTTTTGTTGCAATTTTATTCTCTTCCAAAATAGCACTTTTTGGAGGTTCCTTATTACTTATGCGCTATTTACGGATGTTATTTTCAAAAAAAAAAAACTATAAATTCCCAATCGGGTACATGTCGGGTGATTGGGCCGGTGAATTCATTAGATGTGAACAATTCCATATTAGCCAGGCCTACACTATTGACGATTTGTGCTTAGGATCATTGTCCTGATAAGACCGGAAATTGCGACGTATCTCAAGTTTCTCGCCACGTCGGATTAAATTTTATTTTAATATATTAAGGTACACACAATGTTTTGTCCATAACACTCTCAACAAATACCAAATTCCAACGCCGCCTCTAGACATACATACATGCCTATAGCATAACACTGCCCCCACCATGTTTATCAATTTTGACCTAGTGTTACATTTCTGAAGCTCAGTATTGGGTTTCCGTCTCATGTAAGCCATTCCATCTGAGCTGAAAAGGTTGAATTTCGACCCGTCAGCAAAAATTAGTGTTCCAGAAGTTAAAATCCTTGGTTTTCTTTAATTTTACGCACAGTTAAACGCTGGCCAAAGGATATAACTTGGAAGTTAGAAAAAAATGCATGATTTTTAAGAAGCATTTCATTTAATAAATAAATATGTAAATATAGTTTAGCGCTAATTATGAACAATTTTAGATTCCCTCGTTCTCGTAGCCGATCTCCAGCAAGACGTCCGAAAAAAGGTGTCAGTCTGTGAGGCTAAGGTTTCTACTTTAAATTGCCTTGAATCCAGAAATAAATAGTTTTTGTTAAAAATTTACACTTCATACCACACTTTCTGTCATTTTAATTTGCCTTACTGAGTCGAAATTATTATCGAAAAATATTTTTTCCTCCATCATTATCTGGCGCATACATATACATAAGTACATACATATCTCTAAAAATTCTGTGTGCAAATGTCAAGTCGATCGGTTGTACAAATAACTCTATGGGCCGGATCAACCTCAAATTATCGAGAAATGTTCTCAAATATATGAGAAATCGATATATAAACATCGATTTTTGAAATTTACAAGTTCATATAACACCTTAACATTCATACATTCTTTTTTGGCATTACGCATAAAAATTACCAAAATATTCACAGTCAGAAACTGATATTTTTTCTTACGGATGTCTCGACTGAAAGCTCCATAATTTTATTCGCATGGCATTTGCAATGTATTGGAGAAGTGACTGAGTTAAAAAATTTGTATTTTATTGCCAAATCACGCAAAACGATTTTTATGGTGTTTGGGTTAATACAAAATATATCGTATATGAATATTCCATCAAATACATGTGGGAGCGTTTGTAATCATTCGTATAGAACATGAAGGTATGTAATCATGCAAAATTTCGCTACGGAAAGGTCTGAGCAAATCTGTTGGAATCACAGTGGTCACAATGCGAACGACCGACAGGACACGGAACGAAGGGGAGCGTACGACAAGCGACAATACAGTTAGTATGCAACAAGCGAGTGCCTGACACATACCGACGCCTGTCCGACGCGTTTCCGCTGAATAGACACGTGCCGACACCCGCTCACATACATACATACATATCTATGTATGTAGACGCGTATATTCAAACAGTGTTTGCAAGTAGTTGGAGTATAAATACATATATACACACATATATTCATATTTACATATGTATGCTTGTTGTGACATTATCACTTTGGAGATTTTCGGTCGAAAATGCATGGCATGCAATTTGACGCAACCATGGCGTTGGGGCTGGCATTGGCTCGACGGCAAGCGAGCGGAGCGGTGCGGTAACAGATGGCAACAATGGCTTATCGAATGGCAGGCAATCTACGTTGACGCTGCGGCTGCGGTATGAGGCTTCGACGCGGCAATTGGAACAACTTGTTGGGTGGCAGAGGCTGCCGCAGTGCCGCAATGGTTGCAACAACAGCAAGAAAAGCAACAAAACAACCGCTTGTTGATGATTTGGAGCAGCAATTGCTGCTACTGCTGCTTTTATTTGCTGCAACATTGCAGATGAAGTGTTAATGTTGTGAGTGTTGATGCCGCTCATTGTTGCCACAGAGCGCGCGGTATGGTGGCTACATTTTATTTTCGTGCTAAGATCGGTGTTATTGCCCCCGATGTTACACATTGCAGCGCACACACACTTATACTTTGCACAAAATGTGCCGGTTTACATGAATTTGTGTTGGTGTTGTAAGGTGTAAGCTGCAGCATGAAAAATGTGAGAATCAGCGAAAATGAAGGTGAGCGTGTGTGCGAGTACTAGGGCGACCAAAAGGGAGAGAAATCTAAAGTAAAAGCAATCTGTAAGGATAAACGGAAGTGCGAATGGGTGGCGCACGTCTGCATTCTTCCATGTATATACCACCAGCAGCAATCCTTAACCGTCAACTACTTTTGTGATTACTCTTTTCCTGCTGCCTTGCCCACCCCTGCGCAGCCTGAGAAAAAAATTCGGTAGACGCGGCTGAAAGGCAATTAAACGTGATTTATTGCCACCGATACTGTGTTCCCAGCGCAATTGTTGTTGTTTTCATTTTGGTGGTATTGTTGTTGGTGGTGGTGGAGTATATGGCGCTGACACGTAATTCGACATTGTTAAAATTTTTATTGCCACAAATGACTTTTGCCGTGGCATTCCTTAACGCAATTGACTAAATTCCTGTTATAGCCAGACATAGTATGTACATATGTACAAGCATACATACATATGTACATGTATGTATAGGCATTGCAAATATATAAGTGAGTTACTGCGGTGTATTAATAGCTGTACATACTATATGTATGTATGTACATACATATGTATGGTATGTTGTACGAAAGTTCCAAATGTTAAAACAAAGATGAGAAAAGCAATCGGGCGCTAAAATACTCCAGCTGTGACATGGTCCCACGATTAATGTGAGCAATATTTTTCATTCAAATATTGGAATATACAAACTTGTGCTCCTATAAAAATGAAACGCTTAACGAAAATTCTCCCAGCGGAACATCCCACAACACACATGAACAAATTTCCAAAGTGGGTATGTACCATTACTCATAACAAACGCCTTCTTTTGAGTTGCTGGATTCAAAAAAAATGTATATAATATACATATATGTACATATGTCATTACTCAAAACACACACCTTCTTTCAAGTAAGCATATAACTTGGATGCGACTTCTAAAGAAGGGTTGCCATTGAAGTGCTTAAAAAAAGAAATTCAGAATTTAAGATCAAAGCTGACCTAACCTAAAAATCCGTTCTAATACTTCTGGGAAATCTTCCGAAAACTTCCACTTCGATCCGTTCTAAAATGTTTTACTTTTTTCTTATCATCCCTTCAGCGCCTAAGATGCAAACACATATCCGAATAGAGTGAAGAGTGTATAGAACAAAGCATTTCGCTGGAGTAAAAATATGTGCCCGGGTAGCTCAGTCGGTAGAGCATTGGACTTTTAATCCAAGGGTCCAGGGTTCAAGTCCCTGCTCGGGCGAGAGCAATTTTTTTTATTTAAAATTTTTTTTATTTAATATTTTCAAAACGGTTTTTGAGGTAGAGTAATTTGATGTTAGATTTATATGCCACTAGATTTGAAATGGTTGTTTTAAATGCACGATTTAATGATTTGTCGTTCTATTTCACACGTATGTCATAATCTTAATCTTTACATTGGGTAGTCGAAAAAGTATTTTCGTATTTGGTCAATAGAAGTGGCAGTCGTATATTTCCTGTGTAACCAATCACATTGTATCATACCATATAGTGATGGAAAGGTGAGACTTTAAGCTTCATTTAACCAAAAAAAATTAAATTCGGGAAAGTTGAAAAAAAGTTACAGCTGTTCAAAAATGAGGGAAAATAATGAAGAAATTCGCGATATTTTGAAATTTTTGTATAAAAAAGGGAAGAATGCCACGCAAGCCACCAATGAAATTTGTGAAGTTTACGGAGACGATGCTGTGTCAGTTCGTGTAGCACAACAATGGTTCGCTCGCTTCCGTTCTTGAAATTTCAATGTAAAAGATGCACCTCGCTCTGGTCAACCTATCGTTGAAAACGTCGATGAAATTGTGGAAAAGATCCTGGTCGTTACATAAGCAGCCATGACATCGCTAAGGAACTTAACCTTCATCAGCAAACGGGTTTGAACCATTTAAAAAAGGCTGGCTATAAAAAAAAGCTCGATGTTTGGGTATCACATGAATTGCCTGTGGAAATATAATGGAACGAATTAACATCTGCGATTTTTTGCTGAAACGAAATGAAATCGAACCTTTTCTGAAGCGAATGGTAACAGGAGACGAAAGATGAGGAGATCATGGTCTAAGCGTGGTGACGCTCAACAAATGGTCGCAAAGCCAGGATTGACACCTCGAAAGGTTATGCTGGGTGTTTGGTGGGATTGGAAAGGAATCATCTACTATGAGCTGCTTCAACCTGGTCGAACGATTGATTCTACATTTTACTGTCAACAACTGATAAGATAGAAGCAAGCAATCGAAAAAACGGCCAGAACTGATGAACAGAAAGAGTTTTGCCTTCCATCACGACAAGGCTAGACTACACACATCTTTGATGACTCGGTAAAAACTGAGAGAGCTTGGCTGGGAAGTTTTGATGCGTCCACCATATGGCCCTGACCCAGCACTATCGGACTATCATTTGTTTCGGTCAATGCAGAGCCTCTTAATGGAGTAAAGTTGGCTTCAAGAGAAGGCTGTGCAAATTACTTGTCGCAGTTTTTCGCCGAGAAACCAGAAAAGTATTACACAGCAGTTTACGACAAAAATTTGTCACTTTCGCTTATTCCATCAATTCTGACAAATTCGTGACACATTTCTCATTACAAGCGCATTTCGCCAGCCAGCCACACACTGGCTCCCCTCGAACCACATAACAAAAAAAAAATATTAGAATACTGCGGCAAATAAAAGAAGGTAGTTTGAGTGCTTTAAGATGCTAAGTAAACTTCATTTATTCACTTCGCTTCATTTGGCGAAACACCCGCAAGCCCAAGTAATTGAATCTATTTGTTGCTGCTTTACTGCCGCACACACATAAACAAGACACGATTATCGGCGTGAGCAGCAAGAACATAAGCCGCCACCTAAGCGCATCCCCAAAACAGCCTACACCTACAGAAATGGGTCCCAGCTGCCAGTCAATCAGTCCTTGCCGTGCCGCAAACGAGTGCCATTGTTGTTGCTGCATTGATTTGTTGGCAAGCGAGAGACAGACATGACTAAACGCACAAAAGCTACTCATCACTGCTTCGCACAAAGACACCGCTGAGACCGACGACGACGACCCATTTCTTTCGAATTTGCTCCCCTTACTTCCCACACCTCATGACGAAAGGTTTCCTTTGTGCGCACGTACTTTCACTGCTTTCTTCACAGAGCACAGAGCCTGCCCATTCCAGTCAGGCAGACTGCGCGCAACTCAGCTGGCAACTCGTCAAAATCATTTGTGGCAACTTTGCGCAAAAATCCCATTGTGCACTTACAGAGATAATTGCGAAATTCCATACCCCCACACACAAACACACAAAGTCACTAGCGGCGCACCGTTATTCCCAGCCACATATCCTTCAACATCCGCCGATAAAAATCTACCGAAAAAATACCCGCTTCTAAGCATGATTTTACTCTGCGCAGCGCATCTTGGCCACATCACCGGAAGGCTGCCGAGCGACGGCTCTTGGGGTGGCAATAAGAAATTGTTGCTGTCGCTGGTTAAAGTTGTCTTGAAGTGTGCATGTGGTTCTGGCAAGTTGGCTTTGGCTACCAACACCATGCGAATTGCTGCGCCGTGACCACCCGCTGGCCACAAGCCATATGCACCGACTTAGCTGGCTTCAAAGTTTGGCATTTTCAACCCTCTACCCCCAAAAGAAGACAACCGAAGTATTACCTAGTATACATATGTATGTATGTATATTGGTATACAGTTACTCACTGTTGCTGCCGACGCTGGTTTGGTCTTTTTACAGTTTTTATTTTCCCTATATCTATGCTAGTTTCCCAATTGCCATCTATCGATTCGCCGCATAGCAATAAAGTTCACGGCATTTAACTTTTTATTTGCTATTGCGATGCTGCAATTTCGTATAGAATTGTGCAACACTGAAATTTTCCAATATTGCACGAAGAAAGTACACAACTCTGCCCATTTTATGGCCCCAATAAAGGGAAATGAAACTAGAAATCAAATTGCAATTGATTTTAAACCTCATAGGGCTATTAGAAGGCGTCACAAAATGCTACAGATGGATTAAGACCATCAAAATAAACGCCCTTGGACTATATTTTTATAGTTTTAGTACCACATAAACCACGTAACATAATTAACTTAATAACATCGAAATATCTTTCATTTTTCATTCATTTTCAATTTCGGCATGTTAGATGAAGTTTATGCAAGCAGAATACCCGGTTAATTAGATCTCGACCAAATGTACTAAGTTTCCCGCAAAGTGTGTAACACCCAGCTGGAAACGTCAGAGACCTGAGATAAGCTGACTAGATTTAGTCATGTCCATCTGTCTATGTGGATCTACACGAACTAGTCTCTCAATTTTTAATATATCGATTTATAATTTAGTACACAGTCTTTTCTTTCCAAGAAGCTCCTAATTTTTCGGAACCCCTGATATCGGACCACTATAGCACTCTACTTCTTTTCCTTTGGCACTACAACCGTGGGTCGGTCTGGGCCGAGAACACGACACTGCACCAGTTGCCTCTATCCTTTGCGAGTTCACGCCAGTTACACATCCTAAAGACAAACTGAACGCTAAGCACTAGGTCATTCCGTTGGATGTGTGGGCGCCCTTTCTTCCGTTGTCAACCCATGGGTCTCGAGTCGAAAAAGCTTTTCGCTTGAGCATCATCTAGCAAGTCAACGACATGATCTAACCAGCGCATTCGTTGGATTTTTATGCATTTAACTATATCCATGTTGCCGTGGAGCCCATACAGTTCGTGGTTCCATCTTCTTCAATACTTGTTATTCACGCGGTTGGCTGCAAAGAACTCCCGAGGAACATTTCTCTCGAATACTCAAAGCGCTTTGTCATCTCGGGTCGTCATCGTCCATGCTTCTATGCCGTATAATAGGACAGGAATAATGAGAGACTTACAGAGCGTAATTTTTGTTTGTTGAGATACGGATCTGTAGCACCTGTTCGCAAGAGTTATTTTGCGCTTGAATTCCAGGCTAAGATTATTGGTAGAATTTATGCTGGTTTTGAGATAAGCAAAGTTGCTAACATTTTTAAATTTATAGCTGCCAACAGTGACGTAGTCCACAAGACACGTGGGATCTGTGCAAGTGGCCTGCAGGTACTTTATCTTGCCACAATGTACCACAAGACCAACCGTTTTCACTTCTTTTGAGCTGATGGCTCGGTTATTAAGGCCTACGATGTCAAAATCATCTGCGTACCCCAGTAGCATTGTACTTTCGGAATAGACAGTGCCACTGCGGATCAAATGTACATGTACAGCGCCACTTTTTCAAACATTATGGTACCCTGTCTAAAACTCAACTAGTATCGAACGGCTCACAGAGCCCCTTCTCGATTTTGACAGAACTGCAGGTTGTGTCCGACGTCACAACCTCTTAGCCGTATGAGTTTAGCGGGTTTTCTTGCTTTATTAACAGATTAAAAAGCGAGCGAACCGTTGGCCATTTATGTTTTTGAGTTTAGATATTCATATAGTTGCTATAGCTGAATATCTTAAGCTGTAAGTGTATTGTTGCTTAGGTGCAACCGAAGTTTCGTTTTTTCTTGTTTTTTTTCATTCAAGTACAATAGATATATGCAATGAGTCTAGTGGGTAATACTTCTTAATAATTTATTTTGAAAGCGTTTCCGTTTTTGATTAAAAAAAAGAACATTTCGAGTTAAATTCTGATCCAACTAAAAATCATTTCAGTAATGCTTTCAAATACTAAACGTATTCACATAAACCAACAAATTAAGCGATTAACAACATAAAAAGAAATATTGTAATTTAAAACAAAACCAAAACCAAACAATTAAGTAACAAAACTAAAAATAAACACCATGACGTCAAAATTTGTATTTGTGTATCATTAGGGCTCACAAGCTTGTTCTCGCCGCCCTCCAACATTAGAAGTTAGGAATTTCACACAACAAGTGTGCACCGACGCCCACCAACAACCCGGCCCAGTGATGAGTACAGATTTAACTGTCAGCGGGCCATGTAGGCAGCAAACACACGAAAATCGAGACATCATATAACACATGCTACAAACACTCACATACATACATACATATCTACATATTTATAAACATAAACTCATTTAGACACTTTTTCATGTATTCGAATGGGCAAACGAGCGTTCTTGACATGTTTTGGAAAACTTAACGATTTTCCCGCAGCCGAGAAACGCGAAACAGTCGCATGTGAAGCACATGTGTGCGTGTGTCCGTGTGTGGATGAGCATTGAAACATATTTTTCGTATGTGCCAGTCATTGATTTGACAGTTCGAAATTCGACAACGCGATTGAGCGATGAATTTTCTTGTTGTGCGTAAGTGAATGATTGATTTTCCATGTTCGCGAGGCAATTACAAGCAAATACTCAGTAAGGAACGACAGAAGTGAAGTGGAAGCCAATATGATGGATGCGCCACTTGTCGTCTACTTTTCGGCACTTACATATAAAGAAAAGACTTCCGAGATAGAAATATTGAGACGAAAGTATTGTAATGAAAGCGCATTGTTGCGGAAATGTGTAGATAATGTTTTTCAAAAAGCGTGCAGTCATTCGCAATAAGAGAGAGCTTATCAGCCGACCTTCGGTACCAAGCGCACATGTAGGGTATACCTTCCATTTCACGTCGAGTGTCATGCAGTATTTCGAACCACTCGTATAAGTAAAATTTAACAAGTGCGTCGACAAAACTTGTTATTTGCCAACTGTCATATGGTTGTCAAAAATTGACGTTCCGCAGTATTTTCGATCAGCTGTCAGTTGCTTATGGCATTGTTGAAATTTATTCATCTTTTTAAGAGCTTACATAAACTTATGATTTTCAAAAAATCGTTTTTTTTACATATAAATATATCGAATGTTCATACAAAGATATTCTCTGAAAATTTGAACTTGATCTGACAAATAGTTTCGGAGATGTGAGTTTATTTGCAGGAAGTTTTGAACTGCGTTTCTATTTTTTTTTGAAACGCCGTTTTCAGAGTCGGCCAGGAAAATTTCTCCGAAAGCTGGACCAATCGATTTGAAATCTTCACAAGACCTTTTTGATAGATTTTTCAGGTTATGGGCGAAGGATAAACATTCTCGATAATAATTTCAATTTTTCTCAAAAATCCAATTTTTTTTAGAAAAATCGACAATTTTTTGGAAGCCGCCATTTTATCAAAAATCAAAATTTTGATCATTATTTTTGGCTTTTGGATTTGGGATAATTTTTAGAAGAAAAATCTGCCTCACCGCAAGATATTTTTTAGGAGCTCCTACTGGTGTACATACGAGTAGGTATGCGGACCAAAGGGAATCCAAAATTTTTAAAATTGATTACAAATGTTTATTGTAGATTAAATTATATGAATATATATTATTTTTATTTATTAAGTAAAAAAAAATATCTCATAAAAAAATCAAAAAAATCACGTTTTTTCTGACTTCCAAGTTGAAATATCATCTTAAGAGGTTACAAAGCGTCGAAAAAAGGCAATAAATATTTCTACTACCCATTTTTCGTTAGTTACTTATTAAATTACATGATTCCAGAAAAAATGTTAAAAAAGTTAAAATTTGTAGCTGATGAAGTGTGGGGTCTCCAAAAATTGGTACGAGATCATATCGATTTCAACTCTCCTAGTATTCTGAAACCAAAAAACCGTATTAGGGGGTTACCTTTGTTATTCTCAAAACTGTGTTTTTGAAGTCGGTTAGCAAAATTTTTCCAAAAATTTCAAAATTTCTTTGTTAATAGGCATATGTTTGTAACAATAAAAAATTCCATAAAATACTTAATTCTTTATATGAGAAAATTTTTGAAAAAAGGCTGTTTTTTAACCGAGGAAACCCACGTAAACTCTTAATCTAGAACAATGTTGCAATATATAGCACTACGGAAAAGTTAGACAACATTTTTTCCACGAAATGCCGACTAACTAAAAAACTATTTTTTACCACTATTTTTAGACTAGAACACTCCCTTAAGCAATTGATTGGCGTCGAGTTTTGCCAGTATCGGTGTCGAAACTCTGTTTTAGGTCACTAAACGAACTTTCAAATTTTTTTTATAGAATCAGAGCAGATTATTTGTAGTGTCATAGAAGAATTCTTGTGAAAACTAGCAACTTTCCCAATAATATTCGAGCGCTATATGAGCTGTATTTCGCTCGCTACCTAATGAATACCCCATTCAGCTTAGTTTTTCCGTTTTGCGCACTTGCCCACACATTTCAAATGTAAACAAGTCATTTCTAGATAGCGCAACTCTTCCGCAGCTGCTTTCATTGCCCGCCCTGATGTCGCAATGTGACTTACATACACTCGTGCATTATTGATTGCGTTACGTTGTGGTTTTCACGGTTTGTTTTATTATTTTTATAATGAGAAATATTATTTACATACACACCTACTTACATACAAGCAACGTGCCTATGATTTTACGAAGGCATACATATAAAAAGTATTTGCCCAGGCTGCGCGTATACCTACCATATGTAAGTATGTATGTATGGTATGTAGTTTACTGTTTATTCAGATATAAATTTACATATGCCATATGCAAGTAGGACTGAGTGGAAGGCCTAAGAAAATACGAGTGTCTTATGGTAAGCGCACGGCGCCCAAGGTCGTTGCTAATCGAAGACGTTTACAAGGTTTCCCCCGTCGTGAAAATTCAATAATTTAAACGATGGAAACTGCCGTGATTATTTGCGATTCTCTATAATTGCTATAAAAAAGCATTTGTAAGTATTTATATTTATTTGAAAATGTTTATGAATCGTGTGGGTTTGAGACTTAATTTGGATTGAAACTTTGTTTTCGATGTCAGATTTTTAATTGCTTTTTAATTTTGCGTCAAATTTGTAATCGTTTTTATTCATATGCTCGCCCACAGTAGCTAAACTCATTTTCATTAGAATGATCTTATTTAGAGAAATCCTATAAATCTATTAAAAAGGCATTTTGTGATTATTTTTTCTCTCCCTAATAAGGCAAATAGCATTTATGTGTGTTCATGGTATGTATGTATGTATTAACAATAGCGAAAAACAAATTGAACTGAAATCGATTAGTAGCAGTGACTTTCACCAAAAGTATACACATACTGGCAAAGTGATTATACTACTCATATGAAAAATATATTTCGTATTATGTATACATTTATACACATATGTCTGTATATACAGTTATGAACAACACAGTAGGATTCCTTAAGATTGGCAAAACTTCAATTTTAATGCCTTATTGCCAACCAAACCGCAACCCAAAAAGAAAGAAAGAAAAATGGGTTTTTCGACAATAGAGTTAAAGTAATGGATTGGCCTCCTTGGAATCTCCAGACCTAAATCCCATAGAAAATTTGTGAAAAATAGTCAAGGAATGCGTATGTTAGTTTAAGTTAAGCTGGTAGGCTGTTGAGCCACGCATAGACCAGTTTTGGTCCTTTGCGATATCAGACGGAGTTCAGTTACGAGGTCCATGAGGAAAAGAAAAAATCTATGGTTTAAGTGTCTCCAATTCACTACTTTGTTTAACAGTTGTTGATGAAAGGACTACTTTTAACGGTTTTTGGTTTTATGGATATCTTTTATAAAACAAATGTCCAAATTTGCACTGATTCTAAAATTCGAGGTGTGAAAGTCTGCAATCCTTACTTGTAAAAAGTGCAAATTTTTCACAAGAACATGGTATGGGATTATTATTATTATTTTAATCGTCTACGATATTGATAAGAGAACAATATATGTATAGCAGTTAATATAGGAAAACTACACACAAGTAAGTATAACTGTAAATAAAAATTTTTTGCACGTTTGCCGCTCCGCTCGCCATGAATCAATTTCCCATTGCAAATAGACAACCGAGTGTGTTATACCGTTCGATTTAGCGCAAACTCATGCACCTCTCCCTCCACTGATTTCAGCGCATTTCTTCACCTATTTGTATGCATATTTTTGCAGTATATTTTGTGTGTGTGAGTGTAGTAGCTGCGCACTTACCTTCAATACAAACGACGTGATCGCGAATCTGCTGGGCGATCTGTGCATCGGCGATTGGCAGCAAATCGATTAAATCGTAAATTGCATAAATCGATGGATGTACGCTTTCGAAACGTTGTATTTCTTGACGTATGGCCAGCGAATTGCTGATCAATGGTTGAGGCTGCTGTTGTTGCTGCACACCATGTTGTTGCTGTGACGGCAACATCGGCAGCGGAGGCTGCGATTGCGGCAACAGTGATGGATGGTGATGCGGCAGCGGTGGTGGCGGCGGCAAATGGTGATGGTGGTGCCGCGTTACAGGTGGCGGCGTTTGGTGTTGATAATTATTCATTTTAGAAATGATTTAAACTCACAAAAACAGCAGAAAAACTATATTATTTATTGCAGACGGAGAACTGACACACAATTTTTTTCACAATTTCTTTTTCTTTTATTTGTTTGCTTCAATTTAAGAGATACACAAACAAATAATTATTTTTCACATTTTCCCACACTTGGCATTTACATATGCAAATTGCGACTAGTATTTTTATTTTCTTTTATTTATTTTTTGCTTTAATTCAAACTTCAATATTTCAGTTATACTATATTTTTTCACAATTATTTAATTTTAACGAATATTTATATTTTTCGCATTTGCCTGCAATAGAAGTGGTATTGATAATAATTTGCATATATGAATTTGAACTTAAAAACTCATTAGCATACATACATATGTACATATGTACAGATGAAAAAAAAATAAATTAACTTATAATAAATACATTTTAACAACATTTCATTAAATTTTGTTTGCATATAACTCAGTTTCAGCAAAGTCTGTTATACTATGTTTGTAGTTTACGCTGTTCCGAAAATTAAAAAAATCTCACTCAATGGTATTTCAAATTATAAAAGCATAAAATAATAATGCTATTTAAGACAAATTAAAAAATCTAACTCCACGATAAAAAAAAACTTACTTACAACGAACCAAACAATTTAATGAACTGGAGTAAAGCAATTACATATACATATGCATTCAGAGGTTGTTACTACTAAACAATGTAGCATACAGTTATACTTCTGCCATAAAACAATTCGAGCAATAAACAAATCGACCGTTGAAATAAATAAATATGCACGTTTGTATGTAAACACGAGAAATCTATAATTAACTTTAAAGTCACTAAATTAGATAATTAGAACAATCTTCGTACAGCTACGTCAACTACACACACACATATGCATAAATTGTAAACGAGAATCAGTTACACCCGCGCTCAAACTAACGTCTTTTGACGTTCCGGAGCAATTCATTAGATGCTTTTCTTGTCTTTACATTTGACTGCTTAGGTACGTACATATGTATGTATCTGCGTTCGCTCGTCTTTTTAAAGCCGTTTGTTTTGTTTATGTTGTTGTTGCTAGTTTAATTGCCGTTTTTTCATGTGTTCAACAGCACTTCATCTCGCTTTTATGCTGCTGCTTCGCATTTATTTTTGTTGCTATTGCCGATGCTACTTTTCATTGCTGTTGTTGGATTGTATAGTGTTTGTATGGGTGTAGGTGTGTTTTCGTAGAACGCATTAGTAGTTGTTTGGGCATAAATAAAATCGTGAATAGTTTATTTCTTTTTTGTTAGCATTTTCGTTTATTTGTTATTTTTTTGTTTTTGCCTTCTTGTCGAATGTTTATGGTATGAAGTGTAAATTGGAAATGGAGGAAGCGCAAACCAAGGATGGTAGGCTAGATGTTGATAGGTTTTGAGGTCGCGCCAGAATTAAAAATTTGAAATGGATTGTTAAGTGGACAATTACGAGGTAAATATAATCAAATTACAATTATTGAATTCTATAATTTAAAAGGGTTTGACTTCAGCAAAACTTTCTTTATGCTTGTAAGCCTTTATTATTATATTTAAACAACGCAATCACCAAATATTACTATCACCTATTTTGTATTTAATCGGCTATCGGTCCAACGAATCGGCACTTTCATGCACTGCCACCGATACGTCGAAACAGCAAATCAACGTAATTCAATGAAGCAACATTGTCGCAGCACACGCAAAATTTGGAGCGGTGCAATTACACTTGCCGTCTTTACATGCCAATACACACATGCACACACGCACACAAAATACGAATATGGAAACAAACTAAATTACAATTTAACGCCACACAACTTTTTGAGAACTAAAATAATGCAAAAATTTAACGCAAATATAACGATACTTTGCAGCGAATCTGTAGATAATTACAAGTTCCTTTACATTAAATTATCTTTGTACGCCGACAAATTAACACAAAACAAAACACTTAGCCACGGTTAATATCTGAAGCGCGCCCGACACAAATGAAATGAACTCAAACACGTCGAAGAACAAACTGACAAGAGCGAAACGGCTGAAATTCGCTTGAACTGCCGTTGTCAGTTTTCCTCTGGTTTGCTGGCTCGTGAAGGTATGTGTGTGTTTGTTGATTTGCTTTTGGAGTTGGAGCTTTGGATACAAAGCAGTGGTGGATGATTTTAATTTTAATGTGTTTGATAAAATACATCGGGCGGGTTAAAGAATAAACAAAAAACACCGATGCAAAGCGTAATGTCAAAACGGGAAATGTCATACCGTCAACTATTCTAGCGGCGAGTAGAGGTATTGCGATGCAGGGTGACATTGCGATTTTGTTTTGGAATTTAAACCTTTTATATCTGCTCAGTGGATTAACAATGTTAACCGATATATATAAATAAATTAACACGCTTTTGTATCGGAAAGTATAAAATATGTAATATTTTGTAAACTAAATGATATGTACAGAGAACGTATGGGAAATCTTGAATATATGCGCTTGGTACTGATAACAGAGATCATAGAACGTATATGCTGATATATCAATGGTAAACTAAAATTTATTTCCTAAACTAATGTCATTAAACAAATAATCGTTTATTTTGAAATTATAGTTAATCCAACAGCAAAAATCAAATTAATGGCGATTTCAATAAAATTAGTCAAAATAGGACATTGTGGTAGCCTTATATTATCTGATCAAAACAATAATAAATGGCATCACTTAAAGGATCTACATTGAAGTGAATCTGCATTAAAAATTGTAAACAACTATTTATTTAAAAGTCAAAATTTAATCTGTTAAAATTCCTTAAAAAATTTATATATAATTTAAATAATCAATTCTTAGGGAAGCAAATATTTAATTTGTTAAATATAAAATTACACCTCAACGTGCAAATAGCATACAGCATTGTAAAATTCCGAGCCAAGAATTTCCAGATTCGCTGTTATATTCACTAGACTCTTTTAAGCAAATTACAGAGCAATCGTCACGCAAAGCCCATCTTGACCCCGCCGATAACAGCAGTCAACGTGATGTGCTTGCATATTGAATTATAATTTGCGAAACAGTTTAGTCGTACTCGGCCAGTGGCACGTTACGAAAGTCTCGTACGGAGAAGAGACAATTTACCATAATGAAGGCAAGGAATATAGTTTGGTTACAAAATGCTTTGTTACTCCAGGCGCTATTTTTATCAGCGGTAAGTTGTCGATCAAGTTCCACCGGTAAGCTAATGTTTCATTTATTTCCTTTTCCAAAAGTCTGTGCGTGCATATTCTGCTGGCTCAGAGGGCTCTTGTAGTAGCAATTCAGTGAAATCTGATGCGCGTGCATTTTTCGAGCGTGAAAATGAACTACTACGCCAACGTCGTCGTAATGAGTTTCTCACCTCGTATGTATATAACACAAATGTCACCGAGGAAAATCGCAAAGCTATGATTGCGGTGGCTACAACAAATGCAGCCGCAAACAAGGAGATGACACGTAATGTAATTGCATCGGGATATATTGACTCAACCGATGAGGATATTAAGCGCCAAGCAACTATACTTGGAGATTTGGGTATAGATGTGCTACCCGAAAGTGATTATAAGGAGTTACTCAATGCAGTAAGCTTAATGCAGTCAAACTATGCTACTACAACTGTTTGCCCATACAACAAGGAGGGGGATTGTACGCTGCAATTGGAGCCACATGTACAGGAACGTCTCTCGAATAGTCGGGATCCAAAAGAGTTGAAGCATTACTGGCGTCAATGGTATGACAAAGCAGGCACACCGATGCGAGAGAATTTCAAAAAATATATTGAGTTGACCCGCAAGGCAGCGCGTCTGAATGGTAAGTTGCCGGCGTTTGGTTGAAGATAAGCATAAATGTTTTGCTTTTTGTTTATACTTTCATAGTAGTATGTGCGTGATTGTATATGTGTGCATCAATTGTTGTTGCTACTGATTATAAACATTGGGCGAGTTGATAACAAAGAAAGTGCAATGCTAAATATTGAATATATTAAATAATACCAGTTTTTAATACCAGTTATTTAGTTATTGATAATTTATAGTACTTTATATAAAATTAATGTCAATAACTTTCGTATTTAATTTAAAATTCCTTTCGGCTTACATCTTTATCAACTCCTTCATTTTATTTTATTAATCTTGTGTCAGGTTATTCGTCATATGCTGATTACTGGATTCATTTCTATGAAGACCCCGATTTCGAATCAAACCTGGATAAGGTGTATAAAGCTATATTGCCATTCTACCGTGAAATACACGGTTATGTTCGTTATCGACTCCGAGCGTATTATGGTGACGAAATTGTGTCTGAGAATGGAAACATTCCAATGCATTTGTTGGGCAACATGTGGGCCCAACAATGGGACAATGCATTGCCACTTTTCACACCTTTTCCAGAAAAGCCGTTTTTGGACGTGACCAGCGAAATGCAGCGTCAAAACTTCACAGTACGCAAACTCTTTGAGTTAGGTGATCAATTTTTCAAATCACTCGGCATGCGTGCGCTACCGCCAAGCTTTTGGGACTTAAGCGTGCTAACGCGGCCAGCAGACAGAGAAATAGTTTGTCATGCTTCTGCCTGGGATTTGTACCAGGACAGTGATGTGCGCATTAAAATGTGCACTGACGTCGATACTCACTATCTGTATGTTGTACATCACGAACTTGGCCACATACAGTACTACTTACAATATGAAAATCAACCGACAGTTTATCGCTCAGCGCCAAATCCCGGTTTCCATGAGGCTGTCGGCGATGTTATTGCGCTTTCGGTCTCTACGCCCAAGCACCTTCAAGCCATCGGTCTCTCAAACGTGGCCAAATTGGATGATGAAAGTCGCATCAATGAACTGTTTAAGAATGTCAGTTGGAAATATTTACTTTTGTATCATGGTCATTTATAGATATTACATTTTAGGCGCTCAAAAAAATCGTGTTCTTGCCTTTTGCCTACACTATGGATAAATACCGTTATGCTGTGTTTCGCGGCGAGGTGGAAGAATCGAAATGGAATTGTGCCTTCTGGCAAATGCGTTCAGAGTTTTCCGGCGTCGAGCCACCCGTACGTCGCACAGACCAAGATTTCGATCCACCTGCAAAATATCACATTGACGCTGATGTCGAGTACTTGCGTTACTTTGCAGCCCATATCTTCCAATTTCAGTTCCTTAAAGCTATGTGCACCAAAGCTGGTCAATATGTGCCGGGTGACCCAGAAAAAACTTTAGACAATTGCGATATTTACAACAACAAGGAAGCTGGTGAAGCATTTAGGTAAGTTTTCTATTAAACTTTTTTGTCAATTGAGCATAACTCTAATTTATAAATGCAGCAAGTTTCTTACATTGGGCGCGTCGGTGCATTGGAAAAAGGCGCTAAAGGAGTTCACAGGTGAAACTGAAATGGATCCATCCGCGCTGCTGGAGTACTTTGAACCACTCAGCAAATGGCTGCAAGCAGAAAATGAACGCTTGAAAGTGCCACTCGGTTGGGGCGACACTGATAGTAAGCGCATACATTAAAAAAAAAAAACATTTACTGTTATGTTTTTAATAAATGTGTTTTTGCTATTATTTTCGTTATTTGCAGAAGTTGCAGGTGACTGCTGTCCAGCATTTAGCACCTAACATTTAACGAAAGTCAGCGTTGAAGAGAATTGTAAAAAGGCCAATGTTTGCTTATGACAAATACGATCTCGTTTTGCTTACGAAGTAAGACCGTAGAGAGCCTTCATCGCATACAACACAAACATTTTTGAATGAAATCAAAATATTTTTTAAACAATTTACAATTTGATACAAATTTGCCAGTGTTTTATAATCTTCATCGCATACAACACAAACATTTTTGAATGAAATCAAAATATTTTTTAAACAATTTACAATTTGATACAAATTTGCCAGTGTTTTATAATCTTAAAAAGCTGTATAAACATTAAACAAAACAATTCAACCTTAATCTCATAAGGAAGTCTTAATAAAGCTGTTTGTTTGCATTGTATTTGACACAATTATTATTTTTTAAGCTAATACGAGAAAGAACATTGTTTCAAACAATTAAAAAAAAATTAAAATTAGTTTAAAAAGTTTTAAAAATATTTTAGAAAAACTTAATTATAGTTTAAAAATGTTTTAAAATTTACACCACATTTGTTGTACTGGATTATGTGATCTACTGGCTTTCAATTACAAGATTGTGCTTTGTCTGTGGCTACTGATGTCAATATAAGTACCTCAAAATGCAGTTAACAACCCTCAGTTTACATATTTCAGAACAAATTACTTTCCTCAAATTCCATCCATAAGAAAAAACTGTGTAAGCTAATATTTACTTGACAAAATCTGGCGTTCACACTCAACGTAAAAATTGTTTTGTGTTAAATAAAGAACAAATAAAAGTACATATGTATATAACCACAAAGCAGACTATTTCGGGCTAACTCAGGGAATAATTGATTTTTATTGCAAATTTATAACCGATTAAATACTAAGCACGAATCGTAAGTGGTCAGCGGCATTTATTTTTATATTCTATTTACAATTTCTCTCACATATTTACTTAGCTTGCGTCGGCTTAATCTCAATACTCAAGCACACAGTGTTATGCCTATCTCAATTGGATTCTCCTTCCTTATCGATATCTCACGCATATTTGGCTCCGGCATTGTTGGCGATAATGACGATGAGCACTCGCCTTGGCGACGACACGCTCAATATCTCAATTTGCTGATTTTTACACTCATTTTTCTAACCACTTTAATGCTGATACGTATGGACGACTATGCCACTGCGGTGGAATAATTTACAAACGTTGATCTTGCAGCGCTTAGCCAATATAAAAGCCAGTCAGCGGCTGCTCAGCAAATTAGTTTACGTGCCGCGCTCTTCCAGCGCGCGAGTTTCTTGCTAAAAGTTGGTGATATTGAAAATTAGTGGGTGAGCATTCGTTTCAGTTTTCAAATTTAATTTGTGTTTGATCAAATTATTGGTGAAATTAAAAGTAAATTAAATTGCTACTGAGCTGTTTATAGCATGTATGTATGTATGTGTTTTAATTGATGCACATGCTTGCAATATGTTACAATAAATTGGATTAATCATGCACAAATCACATGTCAATCGCCGTTCAATGCACCCAACGTCATGATCTTGATCTTATTGCCAAGTCAAATGTTAAATTAAGTTAAGTAATGCAATTTTGCCATTTACTTAAGCGCGCGTTTGGCAACTACTGGACTAAATGACTTGGCGTGTTTGAAATACATGAGAGCAGCCATGAGAGATGTCCACTTTTTTACAGCGAAAAATGCTAAATAAATAATTAAATTGCATTTAAGGGAGATTATATCTAAATACATCGCAAATTATAAAAAAAATCATACTTTTTGTCAATAAACAACAAGAAAAACGCCACGGTTGCACCGAAACTACTACATATAATATCCTTCACCCTTTAAAGTTTTCATACAAGGACTTGACTATATATGTATATGCTATAGTGGTCCGATCGACATAATTTATTAGTAGATTTTAGCGTTGTCTTGCTCAATAATCCGTGCCAAATTTCGGACATGGCTAAATTTACTCAGCTCGTCACGATAGTCAACTCCGACGCTTCGTTCTGGATGTCCGAAATCAACCACTAAGTAAACTAAAAGGTATTTCGCATTGTTCATGATTAGTGAAAATGTTCGAAGCACTTATCAACAGCTGTTGTGAAATTTCAAAGTATTTTAGTTGCATGGAAGATTTGGTGTAGTATGATTCAAATACTTGATTAAAACTCGTTTCAGAAGGAAAGTTTTTTCGAATTCGAGTTTAGAGTAATAACACGTGATCAAATTTGACATGGACTGACAAAACAAAAAAAGAACCGCATTTGGCAGTCTGGGCTTCTGCCAGTTTTCTCGAATTCTGTGCGAGTTTAGAGTAATACCATCTGATCAAATTTGACCCGGACTGGCAATAAAAAAAAAAAAACAAAAAAGAACCACATTTGCCAGTTTTTTTTCGAATTCTGTACAAATTTAGATTAATGCTATCTGACCAAATTTGACATGGACTGACCAAAAAAGAACATTCTTCGGGATCTGGCAATTTTCTATATACTTGCTGTTGTTGTTGTAGCGGTAGAAATTATTTCTTAATAAATCTGAAGAATGCTTCTGATTACATAGTCCTTAGTCGGTTAAAAATCCGATTCCGTTCCGGTTACAAGATTAGGTCTCTATCATTGACACGTTTCAAACCAAAACATTAACCAAAACGTGTTAAGTCGATCTAAAAGATATGTTAAAATCCTCTGCTATCTTTCTGATGACAACAAGACGATTTTCAAGCACTGTTTTTTGTAACTATTTCTTTGTTATCGTCATTAACAGCGATAAATGAGGGAATCGAGTGAGGAAGTTTCCGAGGACTTCACATATGAAGATCAAACTTTGCATTACATCTCATCATCATCAGCTCCACAACCCGGAGCCGACCTTCGCTTCTAGCAATATAATTCTCCGATTATTTCTGTGCCTTGCTTGAGTACGCCAGCTTCGTAGTTTCAGCGTCCTAGACCACACTATCAATCCATCTAGGTTATGGTCTGCCTTTGCATCTGTTATTTCTGCATCTGCCAAGGAGAATAAATTGTATGTCGGCGCAAATTGTGGAGCCAGCCCACCACAGCTTGTATAATTTAATTGTGATTAAAATATCGAAGTGCGTATACATGCAAGGTCTTTAGCTCTTGGTTATACCTTATACTTACTCCATAAGCTGGCATTGCAAACAGCTGCAAAATTCTGCACAACATCTGTCGTTCAAAAACTTCTAGCTTGTTTATCAGCTTTACGTAACGTCTAGGCTTCGTTGACGTATGGAGCAATTAGTGTGTGATAAATTGAAATTTTAACACATCTATCGAGGGTGCGATAACCGAAACTGTCATTAGCCGTCTGAACGAACTTGTAATAGGTTCAAAAAGGAAAACGAACGAAAGAGTGATCCCGTCCTACCAGAGGGGGTTAGACACAAGGCTGACCACCTGTCAAAAGAACACTGTCTCCACAGCAGTAACAACAAGTATGCCTCGGATCAAATTTTATACGAGAAAAACAAATCTTTGAAAAAATGTGGAGCAATCCGGGTCAAATTTGATCAGATGATATATTTATACATATATATTGCCTTGCGAAAGTACAAGCTATTTAGTACATTACTTTGAAGGAATTTCCGTAACTTAGATATGAACTATAAGATTTTAATTAACGATTCCAATTGAATTGACTTTATAATAACTTTTATTCAAGTGCCCTAAAGGAAGCACAACTCTCGAACTTAAGTAGCAGCACTTTTAGTGTCTAAGTACAATTAATTAGCTTATCGAGATATTATCTCAAGTATAATCATAATTAATTTACGTCTATCACAAATGTAGTTAACTGCTTTGTAATGCACAGTTAAATTGAAATCTATAAAACTGTCGAAAAGTCTAGTTTTCTTATACATACATACACACATATGGTATACCATGCAACTATGGTACATATTTATTTGAGCTCTTTCAGCTGTTCATTGGAGTTATCTCTCGCCGCCGAGCGCTGATAACGGCCGATCACGTACTAGAACTATAAAATATTGCAAGTTAAACGCATATCGCAGGCTCATATCGCTAAACGCTGATCAAGCAGTGGCATCGTAAATAACTTAAGACTGAAGTACAATCGTCTATTAGTAGTTTGAAGATATTTAATAAGCATATGTGTTACAACTAAGTAGCTTAAGTAGTAGCTTTATTTGGGTTCTGATATGAACTCTACTCTTTGAACAGTATATGTATAAGTTAACCGATCTCGATTGTTGGTGATCCAAAGTAGCACATTGTCAATGAGTATAGAACCAATATTTATACAGCTGTTATCGCTTTTGTTTGAACCGACGAGGTACAGGCGATAATGGATCGTCGTAGTAATTATCTTTAATATGCATCTCTCGTTTGTTTAATAAAAATTGATGTGTACATCTGCCAAATTCTGTGAACATAATAATTACGTTAGACTATTAACTTCATTGTTTCCTAGAATTTGGCTAATTTGATTGATTTATTGAAATAGAAACGCTAATTTAAATATTTTAGTATTTGTAGGAATATATCAACACTTAAAATGCAAAATAACGTAACATCAATTTTCATAAGTTTACAGGCGAAGGAAGAACGTTATAATAGAAACCACTCATATTGAAATAAAACTGGAGTTTTGGATATATAGTGGTTATATTCTTGGTTATAAAATGGTTATGTATTGGTTATATATTGGTTATCATACACTCATATTAAAACAAAATTGGATTTTTCGTTATAAAATAGTTATATATTGGTGATTGCATCTGACAACGATTTCCTTTTTTTTTGATGGTACACAGTTTTGCATTTTATTTGACGATTTGTATGTACTATGTATGTTAACATGTGTATTTAATTTTTCTCTCGTATTTGCCTCTGCTTCATTCATTATGGGGAATTTTCTAAATAGTTATAAAAATAACGACGAGTGCACCATATGATTTCTGAATGGCGTTAATCTAATCTTTTTCGGTAGCGTATAGTAGTAGCGTCGAAACCATAAAAGTCGCTTGTAAATCAAAATATAACATAATAAAATATAGAAAGTTCGACTGAGCGCTTATAAAGCATTAAATATTACGGACTAAAATTTAAAATAAATAAAAAAGAACAAAATAAAAAATAAAACAAAAATAGGAAAAAAAAAACAAACTAAGCATGGCAGGCAGTAAAAACTGATTCTAAGAAACAAAGTTGTTTCTAACTATTAGAGCTTTTTAAGAATTTCTGATATTAATGTGACGATTTCAAAACTAAGCATAGAATTCTAAGAAACAAAGTTGTTCTTAAAAAATAGAACTCTTCATGCATTTCTGAAACTCCAGTTTTGTTATTTATGATTTCAAAAATAAAGTATGACTGTCTATATAGTCTATATCGTCACCTGAAATGCAAAATAACGTAACAACATCTTCGGAAATTTACAGAGGAAGGAATGAAACATGAAATTAAATGAAACATAAGTGAAACAAAATTTAAATATTGGTTCAAACTGGGTTATATCTGATAGCAGAACCTAAAAATGTTGGACATATGTACTTATATATAAGTATTTTGAAGTAGTGGATCGTAATCAATGAAACACTCTATTTCGAATTTTATGATGATACGTTATTTTGCATTTTAGGTTACGATATATAAAACCGCACCTTCCAGCCGAAAATTAATAAAGGCAGATTCTCAAACTCTGCCTAACTCTTAATTTCATTTCTGGATGTAAAAATAACTCATCCGCCTAATGAAATTCAGTTTCACTTATTATAAGCATAATGTACAATCTCATTATAAATAATTTACATATATTCACTGTCTGCTGCCCATAACCGTTAAATCGGTATTTTATTATAAGTTATTCCAGGTGGCATATGAAGACGTCATTTAATACCAAAAATGTAGAAATCGAGATTGAGTGAAAATGCTTTCCTTTGTCCAAATATTTTCGGTCTATAATTAAATTTGGTTTCTAAGACCAAATAATGACGAACTATGTATATAATTTTAACTTACTTCTGTTGGTGGACTAAAATTGATATTATTTTTATATCATTTAATATTATTAATATGTAGAATAATAAAACACTAAATATATTGCTGCGCTTCGACTAAGTGGGACCTTTTTGTTTTTTTTTGTTTCTGACATCTACTTTTTCTAACCCAATTTCGTTATTTTCAATAATTATTCTAATTAAATCCCTTGCGATTTATGACTTTTTTGAACTTGTATTATAATTAGATGCTTGCAAAAACGCCGAAAAAACAAACAATCAAGATCAAACATGTATTAAAAATATATACAAGAGAAACCAGATTACTTTTCTCGTTTTATTTTTATTTTCAGTTCGTCCGTTTGTACGTGCCTTGCGTTTTTAAAGACGAACTTTATCGTTTAGAAATTTTGTTTTTATTTTCCCTTGCATATAAATTCGTATACGAATCTTATTTAGGATGTGTTTATGTTTATTTTGGCGATAAACTTATAATTCATGACATCAGCCGGCAATAACTGGTTGAGAGAACCTTTGAAGAGCATCAATAGCTGTGTCAGACCCATACATTTACATCGAGGCAAGGTCTTATATGAATCCATATACATATATATGTATATATAATACCAAAGAACAGAAACATTTTGTGTGAAAACGAGGTCAAACGCTAAATTTCAGCAGCTTTTTAGGAACTCGAGCTTGGATTTAGAATTCGTTAAGAGATATCTGTAGTAAAAATTTTCGATTTATTCGATTTAGTTCCTAATTTGTATGCGATTTGTAATCAAGCAGAAAATTAAAAGATTTGTTGCACATTTGTGTTTTTGTAATATGTAGGCTGCCTTTTATATTTCGGGATGTGGTAACCCTAGTTTTGCAATCTGACAACACATAACTTTAACGTAAAGTCTGAAGATTTTTATGTCATACATACTCAAAACGACCGCTATTTGTGTTCTTTACAGTAACTTGAAATATTCATCTTACCGAAAAAATGGAATTAAATCGCGAACAGTTTCATGTGACTATTTATTACAACTTTCGACGAGGGTTAACTCCGCAACAGTACATCGATGAACTTAATTAAATTTTTGGTCATGAAGTTCCATTAGGAGCAGTATTTCTTGATGGTATGGTGAATTCAGGAAAGGTCGTAGAGGCTGTGCGCAAACTGATATCGCAAGATCGTCTTATGACCTTTCGTGAGATTGAGACAACTATGGGCATTAGTGGGATTAGCATACATTTAATATTGCACGAACATGAACAACAACAGAAATGTTAACAAAATACGATAGCGGTGCTTCGAAGCACATCTTTGACATTGTGACAGGCGATGAATCGAGGATTTATGCGTATGAGTCCGAAAGTAAACACGGATCGCTCATCATCACTACAATGCTAGCTCTCTCACATTTTGAAACCCAATAAAGCGATTTTCAATGATTAAAATTTGGTTTTGTTCTCGAATACCGAAATATAAAAGGCAACTTTTGATATAACTGTTTTGGTACTTACTTTTCTGACACGTGACATTTTTTGTTCCAATCTACGATATTCTTTTCAATTTCACAAATATTTTTTCATGAAAATTAATCTATTTTTTTAATTTTTGAAAATTTCAGTAAAAACTTTTGTAAAAAATCTCTAAAAAAAACTACGCACCATGAAAATTTTGATCGTCGTGCTTTTTGCCACATTAGCGGTAAGTCAAGCCTTTTTTACACGCTTATAAACGTATATGTACTTATTGACACATTACTCCACTCAATAGCTGCAGAATGCGGTGGCCAGTGTAAAAGAGGAGATTACGGCCACTGAGTATATTGAGAATCTGAACAAAGAGATTGCACGTCGCACCAACTTAGAGACCGAAGCCAGCTGGGCCTATGCATCTAACATCAATGCGGAGAATGAGCGCAAGAAGAATGAAGTCTCCGCCGAGGTGGCCAAATTCATGAAGGAGGTCTCCACAGATTTACAGAAATTCAATTGGCAATCCTTTAAATCGGAAAGTTTGCGCCGTCAATTCAAAATGCTCACCAAACTCGGTTATGCGGCACTCAGCGAGGCTGACTACGCTGAATATTTGGATGTGATGTCCACCATGGAGTCAAACTTTGCTAAAGTACGTGTTTGCGACTATAAAAATGCCACCAAATGCGATCTCTCTTTGGATCCTGAAATCGAAGATATCATTACCACCAGCCGCGATCCGGAAGAGCTGAAGTATTATTGGCGCGAATTTTACGATAAAGCCGGTACTGCTGTGCGCACTCCTTTCGAGAAATATGTGGAACTGAATACGAAAGCAGCCAAGTTAAATAGTGAGTGCGCGGAAGAGTTGTTTGTTCGTTTCACGCTTTATTGAGATTTTGATTTTTAATTACAATAGATTTCAAATCTGGCGCTGAATTGTGGCTGGATGAGTATGAGGATGACAGCATTGAAAAGCAGCTCGAAGACATTTTCGATGAACTGCGTCCACTCTATCAGCAAATTCATGGCTACGTGCGTTATCGTCTGCGTCAACACTATGGCGATGCTGTGGTGTCGGAGAAGGGACCGATTCCCATGCATTTGTTGGGCAATATGTGGGCTCAACAATGGTCCAGTGTGGCCGATATTGTCTCGCCATTCCCCGATAAGCCGCTTATTGATGTCACCAATGAGATGGTTGCACAAGGTTACACACCACTGAAAATGTTCCAACTGGGTGATGATTTCTTCCAATCAATGAATTTGACCAAACTGCCACAGTAAGTTCGAGATTACATTGTCCATAAAAAAAATTTTATGCACTGTCATTTCTACCCTGCAGAGATTTCTGGGATAAAAGTATTTTGGTAAAGCCTGATGATGGACGCGATTTGATTTGCCATGCCAGCGCTTGGGATTTCTACATCATCGATGATGTGCGCATTAAGCAGTGCACCCGTGTGACGATGGATCAATTCTTCACCGTTCACCACGAATTGGGACACATCCAATACTTCTTGCAATATCAGCATTTGCCTTTCATCTATCGCGCTGGTGCTAACCCCGGTTTCCATGAAGCTGTCGGTGATGTGCTCTCACTTTCAGTCTCTACACCAAAACATTTGGAGCGTGTTGGTCTACTGAAGAACTACCAACGCGATGATGAGGCGCGCATCAACCAATTGTTCTTGGCTGTAAGTGATCGAATATTCGTAGATATCTGAAGAATTTCATAAAATATCAAGTAATTATTTGTTTAGGCTCTGGATAAGATCGTCTTCCTGCCTTTCGCCTTTACTATGGATAAATACCGTTGGGCATTGTTCCGTGGCGAAGTGGATAAGAAGGATTGGAACTGTGCTTTCTGGAAGTTGCGTGAGGAATACTCTGGCATTGAACCACCAGTAGTTCGTTCTGAAAAAGATTTTGATGCGCCAGCTAAATATCACGTGTCCGCCGACGTCGAGTACTTGAGGTGGGTTTTATGTTTAAGAGTATCTACAATCTTTATAAAGTATAATCATTCTTGGATACCGAATATTCACATTTCTCTTATTGCATCTCTCCGTAGATATTTGGTTTCGTTCATCATACAATTCCAATTCTACAAGTCCGCTTGCATCAAGGCTGGTCAATATGATCCTACCAATCCGGAATTGCCGTTGGACAACTGTGATATTTATGGCAGTTTTGAAGCAGGTCAAGCCTTCAAGTGAGTTTCTAAAGAAAAATTAATTGTCAAGTTGAGTTGCAATAAAATGTTAACGTTTTTAGAAATATGCTCTCATTGGGTGCCTCTAAGCCTTGGCCCGATGTATTGGAGGCCTTCAATGGTGAACGTACAATGACTGGCAAAGCTATCGCTGAGTATTTCGAACCTCTCCGTGTATGGTTGGAGGCAGAGAACAAGAAGAACAATGTGCCCATTGGCTGGACGACATCTGACAGTAAGTGTAAAACTCTCCAAAAATCGAGTTCGGTATATTAACTAGATCTTCGTTACAGAATGTGTTTCCTCGTAAAACCGACGTGGTCTTAACAAGTTGATGCAAAGAAACTTTTGCTTTTTTGGCGTTCAGTTTGAGTATTAAACAATTTAATTTTCCTTAAATTTTTGTAAAATTTATTTCTACAAAAATTCAGTATTAAAATTAATAAATATCATAAATTTGTTTTAAATTATCAAAGAGAAAGGTTCGGGTAAGTTATAAGTAAGTAAGAAATAGGTCTATATTCATGACACCACAAATAATTCCACTTGGACTTCTAGAGACACTCCTCCGTTGTGAAGCCCAGAACTCGTAAGTATGGATCAAAGGCACCGTCGTACATCTACAAAGCGCCTAGTGCCAGCTACATGTTTATTGCGCTGGCCAATATCTGGCAACCAAGATACTTCAAGCCAATTTGGCGAAAGCTGGATTGTGAAAGAGAAAGTATCGAGATGTTTCCATCATATCTTCCGCACTGGTAATATGACAAGTTGTTTCTTCCAATATCTTTAACACCACTGCGTAGGTGGCAATGGCACAGTGTCCAGTTAGGACACCTATCATTGCGGCCATGTGAACGTGGCTAAGAGCTAGTAGTTCTATAGACATTCTTGGTTACATTCTGGGCCAGAAGCTACAAAAGTGCTGGACGCTGAGCTCGCGTGAGGCCCTTAGATCCCCGAGTGCACGACCATAAAGAAACATGAGCTCGTTTCCAACTTACTGGTATTTGGATATGGGTGCCTTTTCTTGTAAGTTGAACGGCAGCAGAGATATTACGAAGAAACTACATTTCATAAAATTTAAGTAATTGAGTTATTTTGTTTTCACTCAATACCCGCTACCGGTCTCCAATAACAGCAAATGTTCTCTCTTTCATCAAAGAGCCGGTTCACAGCTGCTCTGTTTGTGAAAACTAATAGTTTCGCGCTCGTGTCAAGCCGCCGTCGCGACGCATTTAATATTAAGCCAAGTCATGGAAGAATTATTGCAATATGCGTGAGCACTCAAGCAATTACCCAGAAGGCTAATCACTATGGTCGACTTCAAGCCGGCACTCCGGGTCGTTTAGTTGCCAATTTGAAGCGTTCAAGACCGGACATACGTGTGGAAGTGATAGTGGCTGGTTAGCTCGGTAGTTGAGGAAACTCAAAAGCAAACAAAGTGATTATTGAAAGTGCGAGTGAGGAGTTTAAAAACCGCTAAGTAATATTATAAAGCTCTACTCCGCCAATTAATATAAAGGAAAACGTGGTGTGCCAATAAAAAAAGCTGAAGTAAATATTATTACCGTTTTAAATATCACTTTTGTTGGTTTGTTGAAAGTAAAAAGTGGTTTAACAACCGCGTTGCCGCGCGTAATGAATCATAATTACGTGCGCGCTTGTTGAAGCAGGTAACAGAACTGCACTGCAACTTATGGCAAGTACATGGACTTGAGCGCTACACCGAAAAAAATGTTTATTTTAACTTTTCTATGCGGTATTTTCGTTCACGCTCTGTATATTCTAATTTTGTTTGACTAAATAATTATATGTTTGCTGATTTTTGTAGCAGCAGTATGAGTACTTAAGAGGTCGACGACCTATCACAATAATTTAACCTTTTTATACTCATTGAAAATTTTAAAAAGCAATTTCCGGCATTTACCGTTATTATTAAAAGGTAACATAGGAGTATTATTGTGAGTATGACGAACTGAGTCGATTCAGCCAAACTAGCCCCGAAGATTCGCACAGATTTTTTACCGCAAATATCGGTAAATGTGTGAGATAAGTAAGTAATTGGAATTCCATTTCCTTTCCTTAAAATGATATATCTGCATGTCAAAAATGGGTTGGGATCTATACTTCCCTTAGCTCCTCTATGCAGTACCTAATACAAAGATTTTCGAACTTCCTTACGACTTGATACCACATATATCGGTTAATATGAGAGTTATCTCAATGGAAATGAGTTATCCCACAAGGATGGATAGAATCGGGAAGAACCTGATCTAGCCCCTATACAACTAACTTCAGGATTTTCAAACATCTGACTTTACTCCATATGATTATGATGGTTTGTGAGGTACCTTAAAGAAACTTTGGGAAGCAGGAAATATCCCAAACTCTGAAATTTACAAGTTGTAAGAGTATAAAATGTTCCATTGCACTTAGCCCTGCCCTACTTATTTGTTTTCAAAAGAATTCCTGAAATAATGATACGAGTTTCAAATGGTCTTACAATTTGTATAGAAGTAATTTTCGATATTAAGTCCTCTACATGGTTTCACTTACCAATAATGTTTAGTGTATTATTATTAGCTTCGGTTTCATGAGTTCTCAGTAGTGTAGAAAAGAAATGAAGGATAAAGAAATCTAACATTACTTCATTCTAGAAGCCTGAACTAAATACGAGAAAGAGATTATACAACAATACATTCTTGAGAACATGAAGTCGCTGATATTTCATATTTTTCTGGTAAGTAATTTAAAATAGAAAATTAACTTTACCACATTTGTAAAAACTTTCCCTTCTCACAGCTGTATTGCCTACTACACACGACCAACTCGGCAGAGAATTCCACCGAAGTTTTAACAAAATTCCTTGCAAATGTTAACCAGAATCTAGCCACACTTTACAATCGCGAAGTGCTTGCCAATTGGCAACTGGAGGTAAAAGGTCCAAACTACCTCTATGCTCTATTGCAGTCAGAGTTGACTAGCGAAGAGATAATGAATTATGTGCAAAGCATAGTACCCAAGGCTACCAAGTTCAAGCGCTTAAATGTGGGCAATCCACAACAGCAACGCCAATTGTCACAGATACCCGAAAGAGGTTATGAAGCATTGTCTCCTGCGGATCTCAAATTGATGTACATTGTTACCAAAAATATGGGTGACATTTATAAGAATACGAAGCTTTGCTCTTTCCATGACAGAAAGCAATGTAATTTAACCCTAATACCGGCGGTGCAGAATATCTTACATAACAGTAATGATGTTGCTGAAATTGAGTATTACTGGTTGGAATGGCGTCGGAAGACTGGTATGCCCGCAAAGCAAGATTTTGTGTCGTTTGTTGAGTTGTATAGGAAGACGGCGCAGTTGAACGGTAAGTTTGATTTTAGATAATTATGTGGAGGTAAAATTCATACTCTGTTTTATAGGTTTCTCCACGCCATCTGAGTTCTGGTTTAAAGACCTAGAAGAGAATAGCGCACAGACTGTTACACTATTGGAAGGTTTCATGCAACGCTTGCAACCGCTTTTCCAGGAATTTCATGCCCATGTCCGCGGAAAATTGAGAAAGTTATATGGTGAGGAGTTGATACCTCGCGGTAAGCCATATCCACAGAATCTCGCAGAGATTTTCATAGGAAATGCATTTCGCCGTGCCGATCCCGAATGGTACATAGAATTCCCTTACCCTGAAGTCGGTATGCCTAATATAACTGCTGGCCTGTTGCGACGTGGTTTGAATAATGCACAGCGTGTATTCTGGAATGTGGCCGAGTACTTCCGCTCTATGGGCATGCCACAAATCGAAGAGTAAGTACTTTATGGGCACAGAGAGGTTTATTGAACACTTCTATAAATAATTGTAGCACTTTTTGGTCTCATAATGCACGCCCTAAAGCCGATTTGGATGAAGAGGAGTTGCGTTGTTGGCATAAAGCATGGAAGTTTTATGGTATCAAACGTGTTAACTTCTCATATTGCCCTCTAGTAGACGAAGAAAGATTCTTCAATATGTATGAGGCGTTAACTGATGTCTATTACTATCGCGCTTATGACCAGCAGCCAACACTGTTTGCCGAGGAACCCTTTCCCAATTTCAGCGATGCTTTGGGAAAAATGTTCGCCTTGTCAGCTTCGTCACCACGTTATCTGGAAAAGCTAAAGGTCTTAGAACGTGGTCGGGTGTCGAAAGAATTGAGAATAAATCGACTCTATTGGCAGGTGTGTGCTGTAAAAATTATGTCCCTACAAACTAATTAAATGTATCTTTTGGATAAATGATGTAATTGTATTGAAAATATTTTTTTTTTTTTAAATATAGGGCCTACGCACTATATTTTTGATTCCAGTATTCTATGTTCTGGACCGTTATCGAGTGGATGTGCTTGATGAACGCTTAAATATTTCCGATAATTGTGCCTATTGGCAGCTGACGACGGACTTTACGGGAGCAGAGCCACCTGTGAGTAGAAGCAATGAAGATTTTGATGCACCAGCAAAGCTGTTGATAGAAGTGGACGATCAATACACTAGGTTGGAATGACAGTAGTAGTATTTCTTCAACTTTTAAGCTAAATTTTTACAAGCGGTATGGTAATCACTTCTTATCTCAATACAGTCAAATAATGAGCACAGTGCTGCAATATCAGCTCTATAAGCATTTCTGTGAAATCACCGGACAATATAAGCCAAATGATGAAAACTATCCACTCGATTTATGTGATTTATCCAATCAACGCCAAATCGGACCGCTAGTGATGTAAGCACTCCATTTTTTAATTATGTTTATTATTACAGTCACTTTTTTATTAGGAAAGCAATGTCCTTGGGCTCGTCGAAATCATATAAGGATATTCTTCAAATAATGACAAAGGAGTCAGCCATAAACATGGATGGGCTGCTGGCCTACTTTCAACCGCTTTACGAATGGTTGGTGGACCAAAATCGTTTAGATGATGTGGAAATAGGTTGGGAGCCAACAACGAGTGAGTAATTTTACCAAAAAAAGTTATTTTTTTGTTAATTAATTTCCTTGCTATTATTTTCAGAATGTACTTAAGAAAGCGTTCGTGCAAAAATTATTTAATAATCAAATAGAGGTTTTTTTGCGTTATGGTACTTAGGAATATATATTAAGTTCGCCGTACTATGTCTAGTACATGTCTAGGGACTAAAAGTTTTTTCATATAATCTAATATTAAAAGTTAATATTATAATTTATTATTATTTCGACTGCCACTTTTCAAGTTGCCTCTAATTCTGTTACGCGGAGCTGGGCTGTACCATAAGACTATCTTACTACAAATACAACTTGTTGGTATTTGAATAGAGAATAAATAAAATATGTTGCAAATAAAGTAATACATTAAAAATAGATCAATTGACTCACCCTTTAATTCTTGTCATTCGTAAACAGCTGTAGGAAAGCGCATGAAATGGCGCCGAGCAAACGACTCTCTCACTCACTTTCTCTTTGAGGCGGCCATTTTAATGTATTGCTTTTCACTTTCCCATTCTATTCACTTTTGAAACACAAAATAATATATTTATTGCAATACTCTCATTTCAACTTTCATTTTCACAATAACATTAATTAAACCGTCGCAAAAACACATTTATAACGAGCATTTACATTTTTTTAACTATAGAAAATAGCTTCATCATCAAAGGAAGCCATTTTGTGGCCTACTTTAAACAAATTTGACTAGTTTTTAATGCCAGAATATTTTATATTTGCACAACAAAATAGAATATAAACATTACTAATTATTAACATTATACAAACGAATTCACAAATTACACTTACTGAACACTAAATAAATATTATTCACACTTTTCATATAAAACAACTTGAAAGCGCAGGGCCGTGCACATTCCAACTAAATTCAACTTCACCGGACGGATGTTAATGCGAAACTGAGGAAATTGTCACAACGATAATGAAACTAGCAAAGGAAACTTGTTTTTACAATTTCCAGTTCAGTTAGCCAGCTCACGAACCTCATATAACAGTTTTAAATTAACTTTGAACACCCTGTTATTACTGTTCTGCCTTTCATTTCCTTCGTCTGGTTTTTATATTTGTATGTGCATACATGTTAATGTAGTTCGCCTTATGGAACTGTTTCGTTGTATTAAAGTTTTAAGAATATATTTTCCATTTTCCATTTTCCATTTTCAACATCAACTTTTAATTTTTTCAATTCATTTAATGCTGCTGAACAACTTGCAATAATACAATTCACCGGCACCGGCCTTTTTGCTTTTTGCTGGTGGCCATTTTGTGGACTTACTCTATATTATCACTTCACTTTCAGTTCTAGAAAAAACTGCAATTTACATAACACATAAGCTTACATCGAAAAATATTATTTCTTTATCGAAATTATAAAACAAGTAACGATTTTCACAACACTTTAATTCACTTTTCACAAAATTGTTCAAGACAGAACGATGTGCGAGTTCTTAACACGACTTCACCGATCGGATGCTAAAAGAAAACTAAGGAAATGACGCTGACAACAGTCAGCTGGCACAGGATGGTCGTTTCAATTAATGCAATTACAGAGTGTCACTTAGTCAGTTTGTGAACCCACTTTCATTTCTTCAACTAATAATGAGCACCCTGCGTTATACACATACCATTTTCACTGCCATTTTAGGCTTTAAAAACTATTTTGTCTGCCTTTAATAGAAAATATTAACAAAAAGAGCATTTAGTTTGTTTATTTTTTGAAATATTTAAGCGAAATTATTTACAAAAGAAAGAAACAAGAAAATCAGGCGGCAAATAGTTT